>NC_081310.1:192844566-193549706 GCF_026419965.1 Kogia breviceps | reverse complement strand
CCTCGGGAAAGGCCTGACAGAGGTTGGTGCTGATAAAGTGAGGGGTTTCCTTCTCCCACCCAAGGAAAGCAGAGGAGTCCTGGCACAAAGCTGAGAAACGTTACTGAGCATTTAGGCCCCGAGTATCTTGTTTAACCATCTGAGCAGAGATGAGCTGGGGTGGGCTTGAAAGGGGAGGGGCCAGGAAAGAGACCGGAGAATCAATCCCCAGCCCCAGTCAGCCGCAGTCCAGAGTCTCGCTTACTGCGTGGTAGCAGAGGGATGGAAAACATAGCACTACTTAGGGTCCCCAGGACAGGCATCAAGCTTGCCTGGTTCACCCTGTATGCCCAGCCCACAGTCCAGGGCACAGCAGGAAACACAGATGTTCAATAAATGTTTGCCAAACGAGTGAATGAATGAATCACAGAGTCCTCTCCAAGTGGAGGATGGTAGACCCCTCCCTCTCTCAGGCCACACATGTGTACAACAGCAGCCTGAATCCTGGATCGGGCTCTGGAAAGGATCACCGGGCAAGACCCCCCGGGACTCTAGGGCCTGTGGTGCCATGTGAGAGGAGGTTAGAGACAGCCCTCTGATTCCTTGCAGCAAATGCCCCAGAAATAAATATCATACTGCCCTAGCCCTTCCCATTGCAGCCTCTAATATCCTTTCCATGGAAAGAGGCCTTATTATTCAGTGCCCGTGGTGACAGCCAACGAGTAAATCAGTGGCCTGGAGATTGCTCCCTGGGGAAATTGGATGTGGCTTCCCTCTGCCGGTGCCGCGTGGGAGGAGGAGTGGTCGCTTTGGGGCAGGAGTGCGGGCAGGTGTTGGGAGTGGAGAGAAGCTCCCTGCCCATCTTCCTGCTTCCCGTGAAGCTCACCTGACTGGGAATATCACCCCGCCCCCATGCTGTCACTTCCCAGGTTCTCACTGGATTGGAAGTACCCCCAACCCACCCCCGCGCTATCACTTGCCTTCCTGGGACAGAACCAGCTCACAGAAAATACACAGAGGCACAATTCGAAGGAAGCATCGTATGGTCTTCTGGGCACTAGTCCTTCCCAGAGCCTGCCCCCCGAGGCACTAAGTCCTATACCAGTATCTACCCTTCTAGGCTGGAGTGGGTGGGAACCCAATCCATCAGGTACAGTGGTAAGAGATCACATCTGTTTACCCAGCATTGACACCTAATTCTTTACTATTTGCCTGGTACATAGTAGCCCCTCAATAAATGTATGTTGGGGCTTCCCTGGTGGCGCAGTGGTTGGGAGTCCGCCTGCCGACGCAGGGGACGCAGGTTCGTGCCCCGGTCCGGGAAGATCCCACGTGCCGCGGAGCGGCTGGGCCCGTGAGCCGTGGCCGCTGAGCCTGCGCGTCCGGAGCCTGTGCTCTTCAAAGGGAAAAGCCACGACAGTGAGATGCCCGTGTATCGCAAAAAAAAAAAAAAAAAAAAAAAAAAAAAAAAAAAAAAAAAATTTTAAAAAATAATAAATAGATATTGAACGAATAGATGAATAAATGAAGGCGTGAAGTAATGGTTACAGAATAGGACAGGGACGGGTGTGCATTTTTCATCTATTTCTCTGCCTCGTTTATGTTCCTAATCTTTTCAAGGATGCACCACCACATTTCATCACGGCGGCAATATAATTCAGTGAGTCACACTAATTTCTAGTCTCTGGCCTTAAGCGCTGCTTAGCTTTTTTTCCTTTCTTCCAGCTGTCAAAATGACACTACCCTGAAGTCCTCTTCACCCCTCCTGACGGGCCTCATGAGCAAACTGGCCCCTGTGTCCACTGACCTCCTGGCCAGCAGCATGTCTTTCTACATCTAAGCAGGCCCCCACGGGATAGCCTTCATGGCCAGTCAGGATTCCAGAGGCTAAGCCAGGCAAGGAGCTACTCTGATGGCAGCGGGCTTCCCCGTTGCCTTGGAACTTCATGGGGAAGTAAAGTTCTGGGTACAGTGCCCATGGAGCCATGAACTTGGTGAGGATTAAAGGCCCAGTTCCAAGCTCTCCCCAGGGTCAGCAGGATACAGCAGCACCGGGCCCGCTACCTGCCACTCTGGCAAGTCTTCCTCCTAATTATATCTGAATTATGCAAATCAATACCAAAGTCGATATACGATTTCCTCTGACAAGTCAAGAACATGCAAGAAGTGAAGACCTGGGGAGACGGAAACGCATCTAATTAGGAGTGAGTTTCTCTGTTTTTCTCTTGGCTGAGGGAATAAATGGTCGCATGACGACCCCAGAGAAGAGGTCGGGGCGTAGAGCAGGGCAGAGGGCAGACAGAACGTGAAGGTGTGGTGGGGGGCTGGAGGGGATCGGGAGACTGGGGTCATGCTGAGAGCGTGATGGAGGTAGCATCAGTCACAGAACAAAAATGTGATCTTGGAGACTCTCTTTCCACTAAGCAGCTTAAAGTCTCCCAAAGCTGGAAGTTGGGGGCCCAGGAACACAGATCGGGCATGGTCTCTTAACCCTGGACATGGACTGAGAGAGAGAGAGAGAGAGAGAGAGAGAGAGAGGGAGGGAGGAAGGAAGGAAGGAAGGAAGGAAGGGAAAAAGAAGAAAAGATAGCGAGGGAGGAAGGGCTATCATACATTGGACCTCTGCTCTCTGCCTCTGAGAAGAATTGTACCTCCAGGCTCTCATTTAATCCTCAACAATCTGAGTTAGGTACTGTCATGACCCCATTTCAAAGATGAAGACAGTGAGGTCAGAGACATGAAATGTCCTGCCAAGTTTCTCTGGCTGTGGGCAGGAGGCTGGGACATCAACTCTGGTTGTCACGCTGCACTTACTGCTTCGTTAAATGCAACTGGGGGTCATAGGCAAGCGTGGGCAGGCAGAGAGTTGCCTTTGCAGGGGTGGAAGAGGGGACAGGGACACCCACCTTGAAGCCATAGGAGCCTTAGGCCCAAGGACCCCTTCCTGCAGGTCCCTCCTGCAAGGAGGAAGCACCAGGGCCTGAGCTTATCATGAGGGCTGGCTTAACTCCCTTTGCACTTTATGCTTAATCATTTTATTATGGCTTGTCCTCCCCAGGTAGACTGGAACGCATCTGATGAGCAATTTATGTACCCCGTGATCAAACATGCTCCAAGCTGAGGGCCCGGCATGAGGCCCTATGGCATAGTGGCTAAAATCTTGGCCTCTGGAAGCAGACTACCTCCATCCAAGTCCCAGCTCTGCCACGGTAGCTGTCTGGCTTATAACAAATGACTCACCATGCCTTAGTTTTTCCATCTCTAAAATAGGACTGATAACAGTGCTTGATACATGGTAGGAGCTGAATAATATTGGCTGTTGTGATTGCTCAGGGCAGGACACCAGGTCTCAAGATTAACAAGGCACTATCTCTGTCCTTGAGGAGCTCATGGTACAAGGAGAATGGGGAAAAGACAGCACCGTGGTAAGTCATTTGTAGTTTTTTTGGCCATGCTGCGTGGAATGCGGGATCTTAGTTCCCCGACCAGGGGTCTAACCCATGCCCCCTCCAGTGGCAGCATGGAGTCCTAACCACTGGACTGCCAGGGAAGTCCCCGTGGTAAGTCAGTTACATAGGTGAGCAAAGGGGTCATGGGAGACCAGGAAGGAAGCCCTTAACCTTGCCTGGCTTGGTGCTTTGGGGAAGCATGGTGCAGTCAGGGAAGGCTTCCTGGGGGTGGTGACACTAGGGCTGAGTCATGCATGCTAAGTGGTGCTCACCAGGTAGACAAGAGAAGCCACAGTTTTGCAGGCAGAGGGCTCAGCTTGTGCAAAGGCCTGGAGGCATTCAGAATGTCTGCAGCAAGCACTGGCAGGAGTTAAAGCTGGAGAAGTGGGCAGGGCCTTGCCTTCCAGAGGCCATGAATGCCAGCCTAAGTGGTTGGGATTTCATCCCAAAGTGCCAGGGAGACCCTGAAGAGGGACAAGAAGAGCCTTGCACTTTGGAAATGTTGTCCTGCATTTGAGTGGAGGCTGGAGCAGAGGTGCAGAGGAGGCGAGGCAGGAGGCTGAGTCCTAGAGCCCAAGCCCCCGGCTCCCAACCCCCAGCCCCCAGTTCCCAGCCCCCGGCCCCCTGCCCCCGCCCCCAGCCCCCAGCCCCCAGCTTTCAGTTCCCAGCCCCCAGCCCCCAGCCCCCAGCCCCCAGCTCCCCAGCTCCCCAGCTCCCAGCCCCCAGCTCCCAGCCAGACTTCCCTCTGTAGGGGCTCCTGTGGGAGCCAGATCTCAGCGGGACTAGGGAAGTTATTAATCGCATCAAGACGCCACAGGCCATGGTCCATTTGCTGCTTTTCTTGGTCTGTTTTGAAACTGTGAAATGAGCCCCACTCTTCAAGGCGGCCATAACAACCACCCTGATTCTGACATTTAAATTACAGATGGCATTTTCAATTAAACAGGCTCTCTCAGCAGGTTTAATTTAGCTATCAGTTCTGGTCTGTTCTTTAAGTGTTTTAAAAAAAAAAAAAAAAAAGGCCAGCAGTGAATTCTAGGTCTCCTTCCCAGGAGGAGGGAGTGTCTCTGCAATATGACACAACTCTCGTCTTCTAGCTCCCATGGGGACTCATGCAGCCTCCTGCAAACAGTCACACCCCACTGAATAATTCACCCTCATGTACTCCCACAGGCACTCACAAAGCTACACATACACACACAGACCCAGACTACCGGCTACAAATCCAGTGGCTTTGGGGTCATCGTTACCACAAGTGTGCGGAAGCTTGTGGCCTCTCCCATCCGATCAAAGAAACAGTAAGAGATTCTGGAACCATACAGACTTGGATTGAGGTCCGTGCTCTACTACCAACTCACTGTGTGACCTGGAGCAACTTACTTAACTCTGCTGAGTCTCAGTTTTCTCAGCTGTAAAATGAGAATAAAGATGAGACCAAGCTGGAATTAGGTATTAAAGTGTCCAGCACTGGTGCTGGCTGATATAAGTGCCCAATAATCCTTGTGCCTCCCCCCTCTCCTTCCCTTACTTAGACTGTCACCCGTCAACTTGATGCCCTCCCAAGTCAGTTCCTTGGGTCTCCAGGCCTAGATGGTGGTGGGGCGCTGTCCACGGTGCTGAACCACACCTAACTCTTCCGTTCAGTTCCAGGTGAGTTACCTCCTTCCTCCAGCCTGGTCGGCTTGCTCTGAGAATCTCCCCCCACCCAAGGTCGCCACCGCAAGTGACCCGAGTGGCAAGGGTCCAAATCTTCTCCTAAGGTTCTGCCTCCCCATATCCCAAAGTGGCTAAGATCCAGGTTGGGGGGCAGAGTCGCTCAAAGGGACAACATGTCTGGTCCCTGACCTCCAGCCCCCATTGACACAGAAAATCCTCAGCTTCAGCCAAGAAAAAGTCCAGCTGCTGGCCTCCATCACGTTGTAGCTGAGGTCTTTGTTGTTCCAGGTTGATTCCTGCTCTCCTTTTGGGTTCCGGACGGGGTGTAGACAGGCTGCCTTCTCTGGCCACTGTGTGTGCCGGTTCCAGTATCGGGGGAAGCTGGCTTTGGAGAAGCTGCAAGTGGTCAATTACTGTGTATTTGCATACACTGCCTGTTCCCTTGCCCTGGAACAACTTCTGATCAGGTGGAATTAGGGCTGAGGGAAGGATAAAACAGAGATTATCACCCCTACTTTACAGTCCAGCTAACAAAGGCCCAGAGAAAACCAGAAATCTACCCAGTGTATCAGGTCAGGTCTAATTCTCCAGTCAACACCAGGCCAGCAGAGCGGGTGAATGTGCTCCCAAAGAATTAGAGATTGGGTGGGGAGGAGGGGGTCATGAGGCTGCAGCCTAGAATCTGCTTCAAACAGTGTCCCCAAGGTTATGTGTTTGGGGCATGGCTGGATCTCCAAGGGAAGGTTTTATAAGAGAGAAAACTTTCTGGATCTGGCAGCAGGGCCCATGTGCCAAAGGGCTATTCTCCTATTTCACAGGGAAGGAAGCCGAGGTTCGGGGAAGTGAAGTAACTTGCCCAAGGCCACCCTGGGAGAAAGCAGCAGCACGTGAACTTGAACTCTGGCTGTGGGAAGCCCCATTCTCCTTGTTCTCATGCCTCAGGCCGCCTTACTCAGAAGGGAAGGGGGGCTGGCAGAAGAGGCCAGGTGCCCTCTCGGGGCAACAATGTGGGGGCCTGAGACTGAAGCTATAGGGAGTCAGGTCAGACTCAAAGCAGGGAGATGGGTGTGTATACCCACACGCACACACCCCTAAGCCCTGCACACCTGCAATCGGTGCTTTCAAGACTGGGCCTATCTGGCCTTAGGTAAGGCTGCAGCACCATCTTCCCAGGCAATGCACCAACTCTTACCCTCTTGCTGTCCTTTCCAGCATTTCTAACCGAAGCCTCTGCCCTCTGTCCTCCAAGCCTTCAGAGGCAGCTGTGACCAGCAAGGCCCCATATACAGGGGGGCACCTATCTACTATATACTGAATCCAGTAGGGAATTTGAATCCCTCCCTGTGCACCTCAAAACCACATCAATGCATGGGGTACTGAGCACCTGTGGTGTGTCCGGTGCCTGACACTGAATAAACTTAATTCTATAGGGCTTCCCTAGTGGCACAGTGGTTGAGAGTCCGCCTGCCGATGCAGGGGACACGGGTTCGTTCCCCGGTCCGGGAAGATCCCACATGCCGCAGAGCAGCTGGGCCCGTGAGCCATGGCTGCTGAGTCTGCGCGTCCAGAGCCTGTGCTCCACAAAGGGAGAGGCCACAGCAGTGAGAGGCCCGCGTACCGCAAAAAAAACAAACAAAAAATACTTAACTCTATGGAGTAGGCATTATTATGTCAATTTAAGGAAAAAAATTTTATCAAGATTCAGAGAGGTACATAACTTGCCCAAGGCCACCCAGCTTGCCAGTGGTAGAAAGAGATTTAAACTCAGGTTCTGCCTGTGCTTTTTCCAACCATGCCCACTGCTCCAGGCTGGTAGCTGTGAGATGGGGGTGGCCAGAGAGGACTGAGGGGATTCTGGAAAGGTACCCTGGAGGCAGAGCACTTCTGAACTGCCCTGGACCCAGCCTCTGCTCTGCCTCAGGTACCGAACCCTTCCTTAGGTCTATAAGCCCTGCACATGCTCCCAATTCCCACATGCCTGCTGCCCCTTCCCCAAACCCCTGTGAGCCTCTCACCCTGACCCCTCTTCCAGAGGCCTGGAGTACCTTGTATGTATTAGGGGAAAATACTGATCAAATCTAATATTTCTTTTGAGTACTAGCTGCCCGGAATCGCACTGAGTGCTTTACATGCAGCATCCGATGTCATTCTCATGACTGCCCAACAAGCCGGCCCAGAGTGTCTTCCTATTTGACAGATGAGGCAACAAGTTCCCGTGAGGCCTGGAGCCTTGCTCAGCATCACACAGCCAAGAAGGGATGGAGCTGGTCGCTCTGAACCCAGGCCTGGGCTGCGGGCCCTGGTGCTCTGCTGTCTCCCAGAACCCAACTCCAAGTCCATTGCTCTGTGTTTATCATCACCTGTCCTTCTGGCTCCTGAGATCCCATGTCCCTGGTGGACAGGGGCCAGGCAGCCCAGTGAGGCACTTGAGGACCCCTAGAACCCGGGTCTCTGTCAGCTCTGCCCACTTCCTACCTCACTTCCTTCCTGGCTCCACAGCCTTCCCACTGTTTCTGTACTCCCTTCCCAGCCCTTCCTCTCCACGCAAAAGAAACGGGGCAAGGATGCTGACCTCCCTCCCCACACCTGCGCACACAGCTGACCCCAGAACCGAGCCGGCAGGACCCAGGAGGCTGACCCTCAAGAGAAGCACATCCATCCCCTCCCCCAACATGGCCTCAGTTTCCTCATCTGTAACTGGAAAATTGTGAAGTGGGGGGGGGGGGTGACCTGAGTGCAAATCCCTAAGACAGAAGGAGCCACCACTGAGGTGGGTGTGAAACAGGACTCTCCTCCTCTCCGTCGTCTTCCTCCTCCTCCTTTCTTGAACCCCAGGGCAGATGTTTGGTTGACAGAGTAGATCTCTCCGGATGAGCTTGGGGGTGGGGCTGTAATATAAAAAGGCAGCTGCAGTATTATAACATGACTTTACATTGGGGCGAAATAAAACAGATAGCCAGTGTTCTCACACCACAGGCTAGAGATCATCGAGCTTGGCAAAATTGTCTCGGCCATTGGTGGGTCAGACACCAATGGTGGGGCACGAGGTGGGTAGGGTTAACCGGGGAGTGGGCAGAGCTACTGTGGGGTGAGAGCCCCCATCGACCCCCTCCCCAGGGCCCCACTTCCCTCTCCCCGGTCAGGCCTCCAGCCCCTGCAGAACCCCAGCCTGGACCAGACATGGCCCCTTCCTGGCAGCTCCCTTGGCCCCAGCTCATTAGCCCTGAAAAACCTGCTCAAATCCAAGGGGAGGGTTTTTCAGCTAAAAAAGCTCCATCTCAGGCTAGTTTTTTCCTCTCTCCCCCACATCATTCGTCACAGTGCAGCCTCTGCAGCTCCCGAGCTGGGTGGGGTAAGGAGTGATCCCCCACTACTCCCTGGGGACCCCTGGCCAGGCTGAGGGCTAAAGGCTGGGATCTGGCCTGGGGGTGAGCTGGGGGAACAGACAGAGCTGAAGACCACGAGGAAGCCAGAGGGAGTCCCTGCAGAGCCCCCTCATATCCTTCCCAAAAGGACCCTGGGTCCCCCTCGATGAACATTGGAAGCAATCGCTGTCAGCAGGGCCGTGGTCAGCTGCGTGCGTGCCCTGCACCAGACACTGAGCCAAACACCCACTTGTCCCTGCCCGAGGCTGCTCAGGGTGGGACTCCAAGTTAGACTTTCATCGCAGCACCCAGTCCCCCTTCTTCGAGCCCCACAGCGTCTGCCCCCTGCTCTCAGCCCTGTGGTTCTCAGTGGTGACTCCACTCCAGGCCTCTCCCATCAGGACGCCATCCCTCTCGCCATGGTAACCAGCTCAGAAGTGGACACGTGAACCCACTGGACTTAATGCTGGAAATACATAGGCCTGGCAGGTGCCCAGCCCCTTTTGGGGTGAGCCTGCCTGGGATGAAGCCACATGGAGCTGAGAGACAAAGAGAAAAACCAAGTTCTGAGTATACTGTTGGAGCCTCTGGATCCAGCTTTACCTGAAAGAAACCTATCCTGGGCTTTTCTGTTAGGTGAGCCGCCAAGTCTGCTTTTTAATTAAACCACTTTGAGTCGCATTTCTGTCATTTATGGCTGACAGAGTAGCAACGAGCACAAGGATTTTAGCACACCTCAATTTTTGGATCCGGAAATTAGGCCCAGAGAGATTAAGCTACTTGCCCCAGGTCACACAGCTATGGATGGGCCAAACCAGTGCTCCAGAGTGCAAAGCTCCCAACCAGAACTTGTTCCCCCCTGAGGTTCCTGGAGGAAGGGGACTGGGGGAGTCTCTGAAGCCATTTTCAGCAGGACAAGGGACAAAAAGGTAACAGGTTGCCATGGTTACCAGCTCACTGTGTGGTCCCAGACAAGCAACCTCACCTCTCTGAGCCTCAGTCTGGGAACAAAATGTCTCAAGCCTTCAGACTGCAGGTGGCCCTCGGGCAGGCAGGATGGCTGCCTCTTGCCCCCCCACCCCAGAGGTCTGTAAGGAGGGGCTTCCCCAGCCAGGCAACAGAGGCCTCCCACAGCTGTCAGACGCTCCCCACCTGGTTTTAAATGTCTCTCAAATACCAAATTCAATTTCGTATAACTCCAGCAGCTCTGCAGTGCAGAATTCATCGGATGAGGAGCCTGCTTTTCGGGGAATAATTCATTTTTCCGATGTTGGAGAGGAGAGTAATTGATCCACGGGGCTGATGCCTCCCTCCCTTTCTCCTTCCTCAGGACCATCTGATTCCAAGTGCAGCCCTGAAACTGCTAGGTCAAAGTCACAGCAATAAATAGGAGGGGGGCTTCTGCTTTAATATATTGGATTATTCCACTCGGTGGTAACAAAAAACAAGATTTAATTCCCCGAGCAACACCAGCAGAGAAAATCATTTCCCTGACTGCTTCTCCCCTCCTTTCTTTTTTTCCTTTTTATTTTTTTTCAGGAACAAAATCTTTGTCTTTGTGCAGGTTGTCAGCCTCGCTACACCCTACACGTCCAGAGACTTCCCTGCACCTGCCCACCCCATCTAGGATCGCTTCTGCCTCTCTGCCCAGCCCCCCTCAATCATGGGTCCCTGAGGACAGAGGTTTCTCTTTGAATTTAGACGACATTATGGTGCTTAGCACCTTGATCAATTACAACAATAAGCCCGGGGAAAAGACCAGTTAGTACCACAGCTCCAACCGATGGGACAGGAAGCTAAACGCTGCCTAAGAGAGTAATTTACCTTCCTCCTACTTCTCAGATCAAGAGTCCACTCACTGCTTCCTCCAGGAAGCCTCCCCTCATTAAGGTTTCCAAGTTAGCCACCCCTCCTCTGGGCTCCCAAAATACAGTGGGCTTCCCCCTCACAGACCTTTTATTATTAGATGGTAGTTGACAGACTTGTGCGTTTTTTTTTTGTTTGTTTTTTTTTTTTTTTTTTTTTTTGCGGTATGCGGGCCTCTCACTGTTGTGGCCTCTCCCGTTGCGGAGCACAGGCTCCGGATGCACAGGCCCAGCGGCCATGGCTCACGGGCTTAGTTGCTCCGCGGCATGTGGGATCTTCCCGGACCAGGGCACGAACCCGTGTCTCCTGCATCGGCAGGCGGATTCTCAACCACTGCGCCACCAGGGAAGCCCGTGCGTTTTATTTATTTAACAAACTCGTCATAGCATTTGCTGTGTGCAGGCCCTGATCCAAGTGCTTTCCAAATATTAATTCATTTGATCCTCAGAACAACCCGATGGTAGAAACCCTATGACTGGCCCCATTTTACATGCGAAGAAACTAAAGCACTGACTGGTTATGGGATTGGCCAAGGTCACCCAGGTAGGGCTGGCCAGAACTTGGAATCCAGGTGTCTCCTCCTTTAGTCTGTGAGCTCCCAAGGGACAAGGACCCCGTTGGTTCACTAAACCCTCCAACAATCCCGCCACTTACAGGACTGAAATCCCCCGTGAAAGTCACATGGGAAGGCCCCTTGGTGTGGAGAGAATTCCAGCTCTGGAGTGAGACAGGTGTCAGCTGGATTCCAGCTGTGTGACCTTGGGCGAGACCTCGCTGCTCTGAGCCTCAATTCTGTCACAGTCTCTCGAATAGGAATGAAAATAGTACACAGGCGTGCTAGGAGGATTAAATAAAGCCATGCACCAACGGCGCTTTGAACACACGTAGTGAGCACTCAGTAGGTGTGAAAGATAATGGACTATCAAATGACGGCTTTGGGGACACTTTCGCCACACTCAGAAAAATAACAAATCCTTATCAATCCAAGTAAATGAAGCAAGCTCTGAGATCTGGATGGAAGGGTGGATTTTTCTTAATAGTAGTAGTAAGATGGGTGAGTTGCCAAGAATTACCGAGAAGAATTTTGCAAAGCACATGCAATCCATTTGCTTCTGGGAGTTACCGAGATGTGGGAGAGTCTAAACAGGGACTTACTGCACCTGAAACAGCCCTTGATGGGTGTTGCAGTCATTCAGCAAGTGTGTATCGAACACCTTTCAAGTGCGTTGAAGGCTCATGGTGGTGGGGAGGGGCATGGGTGTTGGGGACCCTTGGACCCAGGCTTCATCTCAGCTAGCTCTGCAGCTTACAGCTTTGTGACCTTGACCGTGAGATCCACCTCTCAGAGCCTTGGCTTCCCCGTCTATAAATTGGGATGACAAAATGGAGCTTTGCTGGGGGAGCCGATAACGTAGCCAGTGTAGGAGATGGAGAGGGAGTTGTTCCCTCCTGCTTCTCAGTAACAGCAGCCCCAGCCGCAGCAGTCAGCCTCCTCCCGTCGGCCCCCCATCCTGTGCAGGGCACCTCAGCAGCGCTGGGAGCTGGGCCTGGAACCTAGCTCCTTGGAGCAGCAAAGCAGGTTGGCAGGTGTGGTTGCAAGTCCCACTTTGCAGATAAGGATTAGGGGCAAAGTCGGGTGAAATCCAAATGTTTCTGTCTCCATGCTCTTAACCGTGGACAAGCAGCCTCCCTGATTCCTGGGAGAGGAAGGGAGGAAGGAAAGCAGGGTGGGGAGGAGGCTGGAGACCCCTGCATGCAGGTTCATTTATCAGCGGCGACCCCGGAATGGAGCCCACCAGGCTGAGACAGGTCACAGAGAGATCCCCTGTGGGAGGAAAAGTAGGGGAGGGTGGCAGGCGGCCTGGGATGGAGATGGGGGAGCGATCAGAGAGCACTGGGACCTCAGGGAGCAAATGCCTGTACGTGTAGGGGTTCAGGAGTTCCCATGGAGCCTCCCTCTATGTCTCACAAACATCACCTGGCGGGGGCGGGGGTGGGGTGGTCCATGCTCTTCATCTCCGCTTTTTTGGCTCCAGCCCCCTCCCTAATCCAGGCAGTTCTTCCTTACACCTAACAGAAATCTTTCCCGCTGCATCACCAACAGACCCTGGCTGAAGCACTAGGAGATGCCCTGGCACTGCTCACCCCATCTGCGGAGCTGGTGGCGCTCCTGGCTTAGGGCGGTAATCCTGCTGACAATTAATTGGCTTTTGTCGGAGGAGAATGAATGCCATCTCATCTTAATCTTCATTATTCTCCTTGTTCAGCAGAGTCAACACAAGGTTAGGTTTAATTTATGGGGAAAAAAATAGCAAAGTCATTACTCACCAGGAGATCAGAATTGGATCCGCCTGGGTGTTCTGTGTCCACTGCAGGTAAGGGGCCACGAGGAAGGGCCAGAGTTCTGCTGAGGTGGGGACAGACTCGGGGGGTGAGGCCCCCAGACCCGTTTGAGGCTGGATCCCTGGAGACCACCAGCCCTTTCCAGTCTTAGAGGTCTCAGGCCTCCGAGGACTTAGCCTCCTAAATTTTCTCAGGAGCCTCTGGCATAAGAGCAGCCCCAAAGCAGAGCAGGGGGCTCAGCTTCTGTGGACCCAGACCTAGCCCCAGTCAATGGAAAGCAATCAGGGTTTGGATTCAAATCCTAACTTCTGAGGCCCCTTCCTCTGCAGAGAACCGGGCCTAACCAGCCCCGCAAGGGGACTCCCTTGACGATGCTGACACCTAGTGGTGCTTAGAGGAACTGGTCCTTCCCTCCCTCCTCCCTCTAAGTCCCCAGATAAGCTATACCGTGTATACAAAAACCCAGATTTACAAAGTAAACAGATCAGAAAGGGAAAGAAGGACTTTTATCCATTTCAAAACGGTTAAATAGATTTCCACCAAGAAGTCTAAAAGAAAATTCGGGAATTCCCTGGCAGTCCTGTGGTTAGGATTCCAGGCTTTCACTTCTGTGGCCCGGGTTCAATCCCTGGGGGGAAGGGGGGAGCTACCTGCAAGCCGCACGGCAATCAATCAATCAATAAAAGAAACATCATTCTACCTTCCCTGATCTCTTAACCAAAGGAGCTCAGACACAGCACCTCCTCCTTCTGTCTGGGACAATGATAGACAGAGAAGCCCTGGAGCCCCACAGCCCTTGTCATTTCCAACTCTTTCCATTCCTCTGTCCTCTGGCACGTGCCCGTCTTTGCCCCTGTACCACAGAGAAGTGGCTATAGGGACAGCTCAACTACTTGCTCACCACATGACCCTGGACAAGTTACCCAACGTCCAAGTCTGAGCTCTTTCGTTTATAAAATGGGAATATCTCTATCTACCAGAGAGGGACGCTGGCAAGATTAAATAAGCCTGTGTGCGTAGCACAGGAATCGGCACCAGTAAGGCCTCAGCAAATGCCTGTCGCCCCCACTACCATCATCGTTATCATCTTGTTCATCCTGCTACTCATGGGAAATTTGGTTTCCTCAACTAAACTGTAAGCTTCTGATATCGAACTCCCCAACCCAGCTCCTGCTAGATAAAGGTTTTTCCTTAAAGGACACTGATGTCGCCTCTGCTTCTTGTCGTGTTTATATCTTAGAAGACAGAGCACCCAGTCGGTGCTCAGGAAACCCTCAGGGTTGCCTGCCTACATCTCCAACCTCATGTCAAACCACTTCCCCACTTGCTCGCTGAGCTCCAGCCACGCTGGCTGCCTTTCTGATCCGTAAGTAAGTTCATTCCCACCTCACGGCCTTTGCACTTACTGCTCCTTCGGTGTTCTTCCTCCAGATATCTGGTTTCTCATCATCATTCAAATGTCTCGTCCTCAGAGAGAGCCTCCCTGATCACCCTGACCAAAGTAGCACTCCCGCCCTCAAGCTCGACTTTGTTGACTGTACTATAGAGGTCAAGTGCCGAAGTGGTTGGGTAGAACTCCAGTTCCACCACTACCTAGCTGTGTGGCCTCAGACAACTTGCTTTATCTCTCTGTGCTGCAGTTCTCTCATCTGCAAAAATGGAAATAATAATGGTTCCCACTTCATAAGGTTATCAGGATGAATCCATATATACACAAAGGTCTTGGAGTAGTGCCAGGTATGTCTGTTTAGTCCTATATCGTGTTGGTAATTATCCTATTTATTTAACCGCATGTGTTTGTGTTTCTCCATCTAGACTGTATATTCCAGAAGGACAGAGGCCTCGTCTGTTTTATCCCTTCCTGGCAGAGAGTGGGTGCTCAAGAACATCAGTTGATTAGAAAGGATCTTAAGGGCCACGCAGGCCTCTCTCTCCTTAATCACGTTCTGGTGCCTTTGAGCCCTGCAGTCAACCTCTCTGCCATCTCTGGCTTCCACACTCCTCAGGGCCCTGAGGCGCCCCCTGCTGGACAGCGTGTCGGTTTTTCCTCGAGGGAAGCTGATAGCTGCCTCCTGTAACTGTCAAGTTTCCATGCCTGCCTGGCTCTGCCCTCTAGAGCAGGGGACGGTACAACTGAAGGCTTTGGAGCATGCTCTTTGGAGCCAGATGCACCTGGATCAGAGCTTGTGCTTCTCCAGTTACTCTGGGTGTCACATGCCAGGAGAGTCTCTCATCCTCAGTCTCCTCACGTGCAGAGGGGGGTAGCGATACCCTTGCCCCCTTCCCCATATCCAACTGGGTTACAGGGGTGGTGTGACAGGACGTACCCCGTGGACAGTGAGCCTTGTGGGGCCCCCTTCCCCCAGCGTCAGCCCTCGGACGACCCACAAGAAGCTGTCTCGTCTTCCCAAGCTAAACACCACCAGTGTATCCAGCGGTCCCTCCAGGGACAGACACGCAGGGACAGTCGGCACCACCCCCTTATCCAAGCCCCTCAGGTCTCCTCTGTGGGCCCCACGCCCTCGGGAGAGAATCTGGTCTCTGGCCTTCTGGCTCTTTCCTCTGAGAGCAGGCAGTTGGCTGGAGGTGGCCTTGCTGGGCTTGAATCCTCCTATCACTTGACCCCCACCTCCCTGGCTGCTGTGTCTCCCCCATCGTGGCCCCAGGAGCTGAGGTTCCCCTGGGCCTTCTCCTGACTCACTCCGCACTTGTTCCCAGCTCTCACCAGTGCCCTTGGCTCTGACTGCTGGTCACGGAGGACACTGCAAACTCCTCTATCTCCAGCCCAGAGCCGCAGACTCCTTGTGGGCCTCTTTCCTGAATGCCTCCTGGGGAGAGCTCCCCCCACCTACAGCACCTTTCATGCCCCCCCATACTCCCGCCCTGACATCCAGTCCTTTGGACACCTGGACCCAGACTCCCGGCCTCTCACATCCACTGCACCGCTGCCTCCAGCCTCCTCCTTCAGCCCAAGCATGGGCTCTGGTCCTCTGCTGACTCATCCCCACCTGTTTCCCAACATGCTTCCTCCTGGCCCCTCCTCACCCTAAAGCACTGCTTTGCCTGTTACTCCTTTACGTAAACTTGGGAGCTCATGGGGGTGACCCGCTTCCTTCATGGCTCCTCATCAAACTGGACTCCCAGGGCAAAGCATCACTTCTCCTGTCTGACTGGCAACTCAGGTGGGTGTGGAGGATGCCTCCCCCACTGGACTGTGGAAACCCCTAGAAAGGACCAATGGTGCTCATGGAACAAGGGGCTGTGCCTCCACCATCAGACTGGGAGCTCTCAGGGATTTGTCTTCCCTTGTCTGACTGAGGATGCCCCCAGAGCAGGGACCATGCCTCCACCGTTAGACTGGAGGCCCCCGTGACACTGGATATATCCCTTCCCCAGATGCCCCATCCTCGATGTGGCCAAGCTGGTGACTCTTCCTGGGACAAGGAGTGTCTGACTTACCCCCGCAACTTTAGGACCCCGTGCTGGGCCTGGCCCCGGCCCCTGGTTGGGGCGTCAGGAATCATGAGTGAATGAATGAACCAATGAACAAATGCAGGCAGGCTCCAGCTGAAACGCTGCAAGCCCACCTGACCAGCAGGTGGCATCAGGGCTCAGAATCAAATGAAAGCTGGAGGGGCATGGAGATTTTATTGATCATCCTTTAGTAGGAGAGGAGAGAAGATGTTTCAGACCCTCACCCACCCCCAAGACCAGCAGCTGAGAGTCCTGGGGAGGGGGCTGGGATTGAGAGCTGCTGGGGAGGCCAGAAAGGGAGTTCCTGGTCCAGAGGCTGGCACCACACCCTTCCCTCCACCCCTCCCCTCAAACCAGTACGAGGGGCCAGCCTCTGGGCAGGGCTTGGAAAATGACCAATGAGACCCGATGCTAATGACTCTTGTCCGATCCAATACCAAGCCAAGGAGGACAGCGTGAAGTGGGCATGAACTGAAGAGGGACACCAAGGTGATCCTTCCTGTGCCCCCCAGCCTGTCACCCCCCCATCCCCCACCTCAAGCCACTGGCATCCATCCCTGGGCCCAGGAGAATTGGTACCCTAGATGAGATGCTGCCACCACCCACCATCCTGCCTTCAGGAAAAAAAAAAAAAAAAAAAAAACGGGGAGAGGGATCGAGAGAGGCCAGGAGGGGGGCTCTCCACACACACTGGGTTCTGGCTTCTGGGCAGCTTGGGTGTCAGTCGGGCGCCAGGCCCAGCTCCCCGCTCCCTGGCCTCACAATCCCAGCCTTTGTTCGGCGGGACCAGGCCTGGCTGGCTCTGCACCCGCCCAAGGGCCCCTGGAAACCAGAGCAGCTGGAACCCCACCAAGTATTTTTCCAGGCTGGGCCAGGGGCCCTCAAGAGACAGACACTGAGCAAAGGGAAGGGAGTTCATTCATCCTTGTGTTCATTCATTCCTTCCTCCGACAAATAATATTTATTGAGCGCCCATTTTCGTGGCAGGCACAGTGTTAGGTGCAGGGGATTCAGCAGCGGCGGGCCCAGTGCAGGCCCACGCCCTCACCCGTCTTATTTTCTAGATGCAAATATACACCAACAAAACCCATCTTTGCCTCTGAGGGGGCTGGTCTTCGAGCATGGGACGGGAGAGGAGCGCGCCGGGTGCGGAAGGTCAGGATGCTACCGACTAAGTCCTATCTACCCCCGCGCCTCTGGCCCTCCAAGGCAGCTGGGGGAGGCCGGAGGAGGGGTCACTCAGGGCTCTACCCACACGCTGCTGTTGGTCACCCGGGCCCCGAACCAGCCCTTCCAGTAGACGCAGTCCTGTCCGCCGTGCTCGAAGCGGACGAAGCGGACGCCCGGCCCGTAGTCGGTGAAGGTGTGGGAGATCTGCGGGTGGGGAGTCAGGGGGAAGGGGGAGGGAGGGTCAGCCTCCCCCAGCCACCCCACCCCGCCGCTCTGACCCTCGTCTAGCCCCCTGGATTTCTCCGCGTAGCGCCCCTCCTCCAAGCCTCTCGGCCAGTCCAACCCTGCCCCGCCCACACGGGCCGTGGGCGGGTTTTTCACGAGCCCCGCCCCACCGCCCCCGGGCCTCCAAGCTCACCTCAATCCAGCCACCGTCGTCGCTGTCTTGTGGCACTGCCACCTGCCCGCTGTTGAACTCGGCCAGCACGTCCTCGTGCTCCGACAGCAGCTTCACCGTGAGCTCGTACAGGCAGCCGGCGTCTCTGCGGCCCGAGTACCTGCCCCGAGGGGGAGAGGGAGCGCCCGGGCAAAGGCTTCAGCCCTGCTGAGCTGGTCCTCTGGGCCCAGCCCTCTACAGGAGTTAACCCCGCTGACCAGTAATACCGATGTTCCCATTTTACAGATAAGGAAACCGAGGCCGGAGGGAGAAAGTGACTTGCCCAAACCCAAGGACTAAACCCCAGGTTTAGTGTTTCCTCAGACCCAGTGTTGGGACCGAAGCCAACCCACAGGGACACTTTGTGTTGGGACAGCAGGTGGATGTTAAAAAACCAAAACCAAAACCAAAAACAAAAACAAAAAAAAACTTGCCAGCATTTACAACTCAGGAGGGGAGATGGATTTCCACCTTCTCCTGAAAACTCATGGTCACGTGACTGCGAGCTCTAGAGTAGGGAGGCAGCGGTCCCTGAAGCAGAGCAGCCGCTTCCAGTTTGCCCCTCAAGCCCCCTCCCGTTCCCCCTCGGCCGCTCACCAGTCCTTCACCATGATGGCCGGCTGGGTGGTGTCCAGTAGCTCCTCCCAGTAACCCTCAGCCTGCAGGTCAATGACCTGCGCTTTGCGACACCACCTGGGAGACTGGGGGTTAGGACTGAGTGGAGGTCCCCTCCCCCCCCTTCTCATCCCTCCCCCTTCTCCTTACTCGAAGGAGGAGGCGAAGTACTTCTTGACGCTCTCATCGTGGATGAATTCCACCCCGCAGTCTCCGGGCAGCTCCTCCACCCTCCAGCCGTCCCCACCGTGCTCCACGTCGCACCAGCCCTCCAAGTCCTCTGTAGGAACACCACAGCCCCACGCTGGTCACCCAGCCCCCGCGAGGGCGTGGCAGGGTGGCTCTTGCCCCTATCGTGGGGGGAGGATGAACGTGGTCCTTGAATGGGGTCGCGGCGGGCAGATGACGGTGGGCGTGAATGGCGAGCACCTGCTGTGTGTCCCCAGATTCTCTCTCCCTCCCAGGAGGGTCCTCGGCGGGGCCTGTCTTGCCCCAGCTCCCTGGGGGTGGAAGGATCTGGGAGAGAGACACCTCCCGCCCGCCCCGCACCCCCCCCCCCCCGACTTCCCCCGCCCCGGAGCAGGACCGGAGGATAATACTACACTCTGTACTGGGGCTACTCTGTGCTGGGCACCGCGCCAGGCGCCTTATCTCATCCACCCCTCAAAGCAGGCTGGCCTTGTTACTGCCCGTTGTACGGAAGGGGAAGCTGAGCCCCCCGGGCCGGGGTGACAGGGCGCGACCCCTCACCTTCCCCGCACGGGTTGCGCAGCAGGTTGCGCCGCCTCTTGCTCAGGAAGTAGAACTGCTGCCAGTGGTCGCGCTCATCCTCGGGGCCGCCCTCGGGGACCAGACCCTCTTGCTGGCACTTGAGCAGCCACAGCGGAGAGCCGTCGACCAGCTCCTTCCAGCGCAGGCACACCAGGCGGCAGGCCTGCACCAGCTGGGCGGCGGGCAGCTCGGCCAGCACACGAAGCAGCAGCGGGTCGGGCAGCTCGTGCACGTACGCCGCCTCCTCCTCCTCCTCGTCGCCCTCGTCCTCGGGCCGCTCCTCCCCGCCGCTCGCCTCCTCCGCGCCGGCCTCCTCCTGCGGCCCCTCCGGGCTCGCCTCCTCCGGCTGGCCCACGCTCTCTGCGGGCGGGCGGGGTGCGGCTGAGACTCCCCCCCCCCGACGGCCCCCCCACCCCCGCGCGCAGGGACCGCGCTGTGCACGGCGTCCGCCCCCACCCACGCTCGGACAGCCCTCGGCGGGGGCCGGAGTCTCCGAGACCAGAGCCTGGGACCCTGCGGAGGAGGCCCAGGAGCCCGGGGCCACAGATCAGCTCCAAGTCTGAAGAGTGGCCTCAGAGGCCTCACTTTCCCCCGCAGCGCCGGTAAACCCCATACCTGAGCCGACAGCAGTAGCTGGTGATATTCCTGACACAGCAAAGCCCCTTAGCCCTCTCAGCGGCCCTCTAAGATCCCTGCCCGGGTCACCTCCTCAGGGGAGCCCTCCCGAACTGCCCCTACTACAACGTCCTCTCACCTCACCGCTGGGAGTTCCGTCCTTCCTAGCTTTTGTCCAAGGGTTTGACGGTTTATAAACACCTTTCCCGGGGACTAGGCTGAGGGGATGAGGGCAGGAACCGGGTCTGGGAAACTCACCGCTTCATCCCCCGTGCCTGGCTTCTGGCGCCCTGCCTGGCTCCCTGTCAGCGGCTAGTGTTTATTGGGCACTTAGCAAGTGTTAGGCACCGTTCTGAGCATTTTAATTTTTTTTTTTTTTTTTTTTTGTGGTATGCAGGCCTCTCACTGTTGTGGCCTCTCCCGTTGCAGAGCACAGGCTCCGGACGCGCAGACTCAGTGGCCATGGCTCACGGGCCCAGCCGCTCCGCAGCACGTGGGATCCTCCCGGACCGGGGCACGAACCCGTGTCCCCTGCATCGGCAGGCAGACTCTCAACCACTGCGCCACCAGGGAGGCCCTGAGCATTTTCATTTTTACTCTTTAAATCCTCACAGCATCTCTTCTAGGTTGTCCCTATTACCGTCCCTATTTCGTTGATGAGGAAACTGAGGGACGGGAGAGGTAAAACCACCCAGGATCACGCAGCAAATGAGTGGTCGGAGCCTGGATTCGAACCCAGGCGGTCGGGCTCCAGAGCCACCTTTAACCACCACAGCCTTGAGAAAATGATTCGTTGAGTTGAGGGTTGTGATTTTGATGTCACGGGTGAAAATGCTCAGGTTCAGAGATGGGGAGCGACCTGCCAAAGGTCACACTGCTGGCATTCAGGCAGGGGATGCGGGAATCTGAGGCCTGAAGGGAAGGGAGAGCAGGGGCTTGGGGATGGGGGGGGGAAGCTCGTTAAAAGAGAACATGTGTATCAAGTAGGGAGATGTAGTAAGTGCTTGGGAAGGAAGGTTTCTTCACTCCTTTTCCTATTCCTGGCCCTCAGCTTCCTCGTCTGTAAAATGGGGGTAATCCCAGGCCAATCAGCCAGTCCTGATGTTCAGCTCTTCTGAGGAGGGGGCAAGGGCATTCCAAGTTATGAGGAGAGGGACCGATATCAGGAGCTGTGGGCTGGACTGTCTCCTGGATCCTGGCCGGCCTCAGCTGGGCCATCGAAGCCTTGAATAAGTGGATCCCGAGTGCCCAGTGTCTCTGGAGGAGGGAGAGACAGTGGGGAGGTGACGGAGCCACTCTGGGTGATGGGGGAGGCCACTGCTCTCAGACGCAGGACGGGGGGGGGGGGGCGGGCGGGAGAGTCCTAAGTGCCCGGCCCTGGAAAGCCAAGGTGGTGGTGGAAACAGGCCAGGCACCAGGAGAGGAACGGGCAGGGCCTAGACCCAAGGCAGGGTGTTGCCAGGACCTGGGCGGCCAGCCCTTCACCTCCTCATATGCAGCATCTCCCCACCACCCACACTCTCAGCCCCCTGAGAACCGAATCAGGGTTTACATCTTTGGAGCCCAGAGCACACAGTGAGTCCTCAGTAAATCTTATTTAGTGAATCTTATTATTCAGCACAGTTCCCTTCATTGTTAGCTTTTTTTTTTTTTTTTTTTGCCACATCTTTATGATGTGGGGTTTCACACTTCCCTTTTGGCAAGGAGGAAACTGAGGCCCAGAGAGTCTTACTGACTTCTCCCACGTCACACCGCAGAACTGTGGGATGGCAGAGAGGAAAGTGCCTGTCCTGAAGCCATGTCACCTGCCCGTCTTGCTGCCCACAGCTCTCTGGGGAGCTGGGCCCAGTGCCCTCACCTCTCCACCCCTCCCCCTGCCCTGCCCTGCCCTGGCCCTGGTGGACACCTGATGCTCCCCCGAAAGGTGCACCTCGCCCAGTCCCCTCTCCTGGCCCCAGGCCTGGCACTCAAGGCCCCAGATCTGATTACAGGCCCCCCCCACCCCCTCTTGAGCACACACAACTCCCCACATTGTTGCCTTCGGAAAGTTATCTGGCCCCTGGAAGCTGCCTGCGAGGCTTATTCACTCACCTGGATTGGGCCCCTGAGTCCAGGGAATAGCTGGGCCCTGGGAAGAAGCAGGAACCCATTCTGGGGCCCTATGAAGGGTGGGGCACGGGGGCCATGGATTGGGAGCAAAAGCGGAAGGAGCTAGGATCTTCAGGGCTGGAGGGAGGGGGGGGAGCTTGGCTGCCTGAGTGAGCATCAATCTGCTTCCCATTGTCTCCCCAGGCAATGGCCACTCTCAGATGGGCCTGGTGAGGAAGGCGTGGGGGCAGGCCTTGTTCCCACCCTGACTCAGCAGGCCACCCCTACAGGCCCAGCGGGGAGCTCTGGAGATGGGGAGCGGGGATCTTTGGTGCCAGACAAGATGACTGGGCAGTCTCAAAGGGCCCTGAGCATCGGCTGGAGCTGATGTCCCAACTCTCCCTCACCACCAGCCTGGTTCCCACTGGGCATCCAGCCACCCAAATGAAGGACAGCCCCTCCAGACAAGGGGTCCCAGGAGGAAGGCTGGGATGGGGTGGGGAGAGACCAGTAACCCCAAGAAATTCATGGGGATTCAGGCATCTCACGGCCCAGAGTTGGCAAATGGAAGAAGCTGATGGAATACAAAGGCTTGTGGCCTCTTCCATCCCAGATCGGTCCCAGACCCGGGTCCAGTAGGCCCTCAGGAGGCGGGAACGTGGGATTTTACTCATATGCTATTTCCCGGGTAAACGGGACCCAGGAGCCCTCCCTCTCTGCCTGTCATCTCTCAAGGCCTCCGGCAGATCAAGACACCAGACAGAGGACTGTGCTCCTTTGAGACTGTCTCAGGGGCTTTGCTTGGGTGAAAGTGTGTCGCTCTGTGTCTCGGGGGCCCCCTCGCTCTCTGATGCCCCCTCTCCGTAGCACTCGCCCGCCTGCCCCGGTCACCCCTCCAGGGCTGAGCGAGTGCATCCGGCGGCGGCGGCTACCTGGGTCACCGTCTCCGTCCATCGCTGCAGAGCGCGGTCGCGAGAGGAGGAGGACCCGGAGCGCTGCGGGCGGGCTGTCCGAGTCCCGCGGCGGCGGCGGCGGCGGCGGCGGCGGCGAGTCCAGGCGCTGCTCACGTCTGGGTCGGGTCCCGGCCGGCCGCGCCTCTTAAAGGCCCCCGCCTCCGCCCCCGCCCCGCCTTTGGCCCCGCGCCGGGACGCCCCACAGTCGGGAGCGATCGGCCCGAGGCCTGAGGCTCCCGGTTCCTTGGCGGACCCAGGAGGCCAAGAAAGGTCGGGAGTCGTTTCTTTTTTTTTCTTTTTTTTTTTTTTTTAATGGGGGCGGGTGGGAGTCCGATTCGGGGCGTCTCCCAGCACCCTCCTGGGGTGGCTGCTGGGAGGAGGCGGCGAGGAGGCTGGGACAGTCTGGGTCATGCGGAGGGTGTGGGCAGAGGCTCCTCCCGGCACGACACCGCCCCGCCCCAGGTAATTTTCCTACATCCGTGGGGGGCGCACCCCAAGCCGGGTGCTCCCCGCGGGCCGGGGACCGGAGCGGGCCGTGGAGGCGGGGCCGGGGCGGGGCTCGGCGGGCTGGGGCGGGACCGCATCCACCGGCGACCGCAGGCTGAGGCTGGCTCAGCCCCTGCTGCGGAGCGGGATCGCACGGCGGTGGCAGAGGGCAGGTGACCGGCGGGAGTGGGCGCGGGGAGCGCCGGGGCGCGGACGCGGGGTGCGGGGGCCGGGCGGGCGGGCTCGGCGGTTCCGGGTCCAGCAGCAGTGCGCCGAGGGAGGCCCGGCGCGGACAAGGCCCAGGCGGCGGGGTTGCGCGGCGCGGCCTCGAGAGGCGGCGCGAGCAGGAACCCGAGCTGGGGTCGCCATCGATGCGCAGGGGTCCGAGCCTAGACTTTGGGAAACATTTGAAGGCCACGAGGAGGGATGGGAAGTCGAAGGCGCGCGGGGACACCCGGGGCTGGAGCCCAGCCACGGGGATGGGGGTGGGGGCATAGGAAAGCCCGCTCCCCATCTCCCACCCCTTCTCCAGTCCCAGCCAGGCAGAACATTTCCTCCGTGGTCTCGAAAAAGTGGCTAGAGCCCTTTGGACCTCGGTCGGAGACAATGATAATTATTCCCCCCCACCCACCCATATCTCCGCTCCTCCGTTTTGAGGATGGGAGAGAGAATGCGGAAAGTACCAGACAGGCTGCGGGGCTGCGAACTGTTGCTTCCATGCGAAAGACCGTCCGGCCTATTGAAAAAAGCTGGCTCTGGATTCAGAGAAGGCTCAGGCTCCTTGCCCCGCTGCTCCTGTCTGTGTGACCTTGGGCAGACCCTGCCACCTCTGCTGCCTCCTTAGCCTCCTTTAGAGGCTATTGTGAGGTGCCAGTAAAAAAAAAATCAGAGCTCCCCTTTTACTGAGCTTCTGCTGTGTCCCAGGCTCCTTGTACCCCCTCTAGGAGGTAAGTACTGTTCCTGGCCCCATTTTACAGAGGAGGAAACTGAGGCTCAGAGAGGCCCAGTGACTTTCCTGAGAGAGTCAATGGCAGTGCTGGGAGGGAACCTCCAACACCACGGGGTGCTGCGAATACTGGGTCCTGGGGAGAGGATCAGGTCTGCAGTGCAGCTTTTCAACAACCACAGGAGAGCCATGGCGGTGGGGAACATCAACGAGCTGCCCGAGAACATCCTGTTGGAGTTGTTCACGCACGTGCCCGCCCGCCAGCTGCTGCTGCGTTGCCGCCTGGTCTGCAGCCTCTGGCGAGACCTCATCGACCTCGTGACCCTCTGGAAGCGCAAATGCCTGCGTGAGGGCTTCATTACCGAAGACTGGGACCAGCCCGTGGCCGACTGGAAGGTCTTCTACTTCCTCCGCAGCCTCCACAAGAACCTCCTGCATAACCCGTGCGCCGAAGGTGGGGTGCAGACTGGGTATGACGTGCCCCCAAACACACACACTGTCGTGATACCAGCTAACATTCATTAGGCACTTACTATGAGCCAGCCACGCACTTTGGGGGGTTTAATTCCTTTCTCACAATAATCCTAAGAGGTAGGTACAGTTAGGCACCCATTTTTCAGATGGGCAAACTGAGGCCAAGAGTGGCATTATTCCGCTCTTATTCCACTCTGAAGGTTATTTCCCCAGTGACCTTTCCTAGGAGAGGGAATGTTGGCCAGTTGGAATGAATTGTGCCCAAGACACAAGACCAGGAAGTCAGAGCCATATTTTCTTGGCCCGGCTCCCAGACTCCAGGACTAGGCCTACTAGGACTGCCCAGAAGACAAAGGGGGCTTTGCTTATGAGAGAATGAGAGATCCAGTCTTCTTCCCAGCACATTCCAACAAAAGGTAAAACAAGACTTCTGCGGTCATCCAGAGCCCCCTCTTTTCCCGTGCTGTGTTGTAAATGCTTAAGTAGACACTTTGATGGGATGAGAACCTCAATCTCTGTTATGTGGCCAAATTCTGGAGCAAAATGATAGTAAAACAACCCCAAGCTGTCCAGAGCTTTCAGATGCCTGCCTCACTTGACTCCCCAACGGCCCTGTTCTTGGCAAGCATGTTGACAAACTATGGTCCATAAGCCAAATCTGGCCTAGGAGCTAAGAACAGTTTTTATGGTTTTAAAGGGTTATTTAAAAAACAAACAAAACAACAAGACACTATGTGATAGAGTCAATATGTAGCCCACAAAACCTAAAGTATTCTGACCCTTTATGGAAAAAGTTTGCCAGCCCCTGTTCTTGACCCCGGTTTACAGAGGACACAACCAAGGCTCAGAGAGAGAGAGCAGCTTGCTTAAGGTCGCAGAGCCCAGTACTGGTAGAGCTGGGACTAGGCCCAGATCTGTCTGACCGGCACCAGAGCATTCCATCACAGAAGTAGTCTGGTCGTTCCCGTCATCAGGATTCCCAGTAGAAATCAGTTACCATGGTGCCTGGAACACAGGCAGCACCTAATACAAGGCAGGCCCTGTTGATGTGCAGGGTTCCCCAGCATGGGGCTTGAGGGCAGCTGCTGAAATCCAGGGAGAGGTGCCAGGAGCAAGGGGCACTTGGGAGGCGGCCACTGAGGGGCTTCCCTTGGATACGAACTCTGCTTTCCCACCAGAGGGGTTTGAGTTCTGGAGCTTGGACGTGAATGGAGGCGATGAGTGGAAGGTGGAGGAGCTCTCTGGAGACCAGAGGAAGGAATTCCCCAATGGCCAGGTCAAGAAGTACTTCGTGACTTCTTATTAGTAAGATCCAAGGGGTCTCGGGGTGGGGGGAAGCCCAAGTCACTGCACCTTGGGGTCTCTCCTGCTCTGGGAGGGGCAGTCCTAGCCCCCCAGTGCCCTAGTGGCGAGCCCCAGCCCCTCCCACCCCTCCACCCACCCCCAGCACCTGCCTCAAGTCCCAGGTGGTGGACCTCAAGGCTGAAGGGTATTGGGAGGAGCTGATGGACACCACACGGCCAGACATCGAGGTGAAGGACTGGTGAGTGCTTGGGGCGAGGGTCTGGGGGGGGGCCCTGCCACTCAGGTGCCCCACCCCCACCCTGCCCCCCCATCTACAAGGCCCTGATGGGCCCTTCCTCTGCCTGCAGGTTCGCAGCCAGGCCAGACTGCGGGTCCAAGTACCAGCTGTGTGTTCAGCTCCTGTCGTCAGCGCACGCGCCTCTGGGGACCTTCCAGCCAGACCCAGCAACCATCCAGCAGAAGAGCGATGCCAAGTGGAGGGAGGTGTGTGAGCCGGGAAGGGGACAGGGGGCACATTGTCCAAGGCTGAGACTGCAGTCAGTCAGGCCCAAGTTGAGATCCCAGTTCTGCTGCTTCTTACCTGGGCTTTGGCTGCTCTGAGCTCTCAAAGATTATCTGTGGGATGATGCCGGTAAAGCCATGTTCGAAAAGATTAACTATTATTAATTACTAATATCAGTTATTACTATTATCTAGGTTAGGGTTCAGTGAACTTTTTCTTAAAAGGCCAGATACAAATAGTTTAAGCTTTGAAGGTTTTACTGTATCACAACTACTCAGCTCATCAACTCTGCTGTTGTGTTGTGAAAGCAGCTTTAGCAAATGGGCATGACTGCGTTCCAATAAAACTTTATTTACAAAAACTGGCAGTGGGCCCCTAGACCATAGTTTGCCAACTCCTGATCCAGACCAGTGCTCTCCAGTAGAACTTTCTGCAGTGATTGAAACGGCCTGTCTGGGACTTCCCTGGTCTGGACTCGGCGCTTTCACTGCCATGGCCCCAGGTTCAGTCCCTGGTCAGAGAACTAAGATCCCGCAAGCGGTGCAGCACAGCCCAAAACAAAAAAAAAAAAAAGAGAGCGAGAAAGAAAGAAATGGTCTGTCTGCCCTGTCCAGTTTGGTAGCCAAGAGCCACATGTGACAATTGAAAACTTAATAAGAGCCAGTTCATAGTACGACTCGGAACTGAATTTTTAATTTTATCCAACTTTAATTAATTTTAACTTAAATAGCCACATGTGCTCAGTGATGACTGTATTGGACATCCTTTGGCAGCTTGCAAAGTTTCCTTCAGTTCATTTGAGCTTCACTTAGATAATTCCGTGGAGTGGACCCAGCAGGATTTTGCTCCATTTTACAGATGAGGAAACTGAGGAGGCATAGACAGGGGAGGTGGTCTGCCCCAAATCAGAGTGAGGACTAGAATTCCATTCTGCTGACTCTGGGTCGAGCACTGAGACCTCAGCCCATCCTGGCCCCCTCACCCCCTCAGGCAGTACCCCCCTCAGGGTCAACTCCCCTGACCGCTCTCCTTCCCTCCACCTGCCCCCGCCCCCCAGGTCTCCCACACGTTCTCCAACTATCCACCCGGCGTCCGCTACATCTGGTTTCAGCACGGCGGCGTGGACACTCACTACTGGGCCGGCTGGTACGGCCCGAGGGTCACCAACAGCAGCATCACCATCGGGCCCCCACTGCCATGATGTCCCCGAGCCCCCAGCCACCTAACCCCAACTGATAAACTGCTGTCAGAGATGGGCTGGGCTTGGGAAGGGGAGGTAGAGGCCAGGCTCTCCCAGACTTCCTAGTTCATCCTTGCCCTCCCCAGTTGCCTCTTCACGGAGCCTCTTCATTTGTACAGCCTTCATATGTTATGGGTAGCTAGCTCTCTGCCCGGGGGTCTCAACCTGAATGAGGGGGCCCCTGAGGTTGGGGGGGGTGCATGGTGTTCCCCCAGATGCCTCTGAGGGAGGGTCTCCAAGCTCTGCTGGTAACCTAGATCTATGTGTCTACCTTCCCTTGCTGGGTCACTTCTCACTGTCTTCTTTGAGGGCCCTCAGACTTGGGTCAGTCAGGACATCTGGCAAGCCTGGGGCTGCCCCGCATAATACAGACGCTGGGCGATGATGTAGCTCAGACAGGTCTGGGGCCAGCAGAGCCGTCCGTCCTCTGCCACTCCCAGGCTTTCTCACTCTGTCCGCCCGTTTAGCGAGGTGGCTTTGGTCCAGAGGCTCAGGCCTGGTCTGAGATAGGCAGGCCCAGGGTGGGGTGGGGTCCCGGCCAAGTCTGGACTCTCTTCACTGAAGAGAGTGAAGCCCCAGAAGCCACATGTGTATTAAGTGAGGGCAGGGCTGTCCAAAAGACACGCCTGGAATCCTGCACACGGCAACCCAGGGCAGGTGAGGGGCAGGATTGGGCCCTGAGAGCTGGGATGTGTGAGCCCTGGATGAGTGGCATGGGGGGGTATTTTCAAGGACCACCTGTCCACCTCCATGCCTGGGCCAGGCACTGTGGCTTGGAGAACATTCCAAGCGCGCACCCTACCCTTGGAACTGCCATTCCCAGGACCTCCCTGCCCTGTCGGACCACACAAGAGGTTCCTGCCTCTCCTTCCTGCTGGAAAGAGAGCAGTTCTCCTACCCCTGCTGCATGTTGGCCAAATAAAAGGTGTTCCCAGCCCAACCTGTGCCCTGTGCTTTCTGGGGGAAAAGGCAAACTTCATGGGAGGTCTTGCCCCTTGCCTGTAGAAGCTGCAACTTATATGGCTCTGTCCAAGGTACAGAGAGGGGTTGACCTGTCAGGATCCAGACTTCCAAGAATGAGGGTCCTGGGACAGACCCCTGGACAAGCTGCAGACATCTCGCACCCAGCAGGCCTCCAGTACTGCCAGCTTCCTCTGGAGGCCTGGCCACAGGCTGGGGGTGGAGCGTGCAGGTATCTTGGGCAACTCTTGCCATCCCAGACACTAACTGTTGTCTTTTTCACTGCCCAGGGCTTTACTGATAACAAACAAAGCCAAAGAATTTACTGTGTGCCTGGCACACAGTAGGTGCTCAATAAGTACTGTTAAATTGCATTATCTGACTCAGCAGTGCGCTAGATTAGGGCCTCAACCAGGGCAAGGACTGTTACCGACCAGGGTTCTTGGCCTCCTTAATCAATAGAAATTGATAAGAGGCCAGACAAGTTTCAGATAAGGCTTTCCCGGGACCCCTGCTGCAGCAGGAGGGAGTGAAATCAAGCAACAGTTTCCCTTGCTGGATCCCTTGCTCACTCTGGGGGAGTGGGGGAGCTGGTTCCTTGTATGGGGTGCGGGGAGGGGTGTGTCCAGGGGCCAGGCAGGAGGGGTGGCTTAGGTGTTTTGCCCACCCCTTTGGTGGTGGTGTGTGCCGCGGGCATGCGCAGTACCCTGCTTTCGCTCCCAATGCTCTGTTTTTGGGCTCTTCAGAAGTGGCAGTTGGGTTTTCGGTCTTTTTGTATCTTGTTGTCCATAATTTGCCCCAACTGCACATGCACACAGTTATTTTTAGTCCCTTATAGTTTCTTTGTAGCTTGTCAGCTCAAGGAGATTGTTTGTCCCGGTGCAAGCACTGCAGCAAAGGGTCCCAGGTCCCAGCCTGTCTCAGGACCACCACCCACTAACTGTATGGCAAGTTAGCAAAAGACACTCTTACTCGGAGAATATGCAGCCCTGAGTTAACAACCTGGCCTGGATCAGGCACCCTTAGGCAGTGCACACCCTGCACGATTCTTTGTGGTTGCCTGAAGTAGGTGCTTGATAATTATTTGTGGAATGAAGAAAGGAATTAATTAACTTAATCCCAGCAAAAACGTAGAAGCGGTTTTTACCTCTGAGTAAGTCCTACGGACTGTACGAACCAGACTCAAGGCCAGAGTTTCAGCAGTCACCCTCCAGGCGGGGGCCCACCTCCCTCCCTGCGTCCAGGGAACCGGAATAGAGGTCTAAGGAGTGTCCCCCAGAGGGGAAGGCCTAGGTCAGGAGGCTCCGGCCTACCGGAGGGAGGTGGAAGAGAGAAATTAGGTCCCCACTGCTGAGCCGCCCACCGCCTGGCAGGAAAGACCGAGCTTCACGAAACGAGGTCTGGAGCTCCCCTGACGCCGCCCCGACCCTGAGGACACCAGATTTCTTGCTCACGTCTGGGGAAGTGGTCTCGGCGTGGGGCGGGGCGAAGTCGAGGGAACAGCAGGCTGGGGCCGCGAGGGAGGTGGCCTGAGCGCGGCGCGTGACGCAGGCGCCGGGCGGGGCGAGAGCTGACGGTGCCGCCGAGGCCGTACGCTCCAGGCAGACCCCGAGCTTAGGTCGCGCCGAGCGCTCCGCCCCGCGCTCACATCTCGGCCCAGGCAGGGGACGGGTAGGGGGCCAACAGGTGCTGGAGGGGGCTTGGATGTTCGGCGCTGGGGGGCGGTCGTCGGGACGTTAACCGAGCTCGTCGACGCTGTCTCCGGCCGGCCGGGAAGCCCGCGGGGGGAGCCACTTCCGGGCGGGGCGGGGCGCGGGGCGGGGCCAGCCTCTGGGGTCGGATAGCTCGGCGCGGAACGCTTCGCTTCCGGGCTTGGCCGTTCCGGAGGAGCGGCGTCTGTGGCCAGTGCGGCTTAACCTCGCGTGCAGCGCCCCGGCCAGGGGACAGGCTAGGAACTCTGGGCACCGTCACGCCCGCAGGGTCTGGGACGGGGGCCTAACTTCCCCAAGCCGCAGTTTCCGTTTTCGGAAATGGGCTTAGTAACAGTGTCTCGCGTGGTTGTAGGGAGGGTCTATAGAGAAAAGGCCGGCGCGTGGCTCTGGGCCTAGTACGTGGGAAGCCCAATCGATGCGAGGTGGCTTCTTAGGGCTGATGTGGACGTTTTCACCTCAAAATGCCCCAGGATTTCACACCCTCCACCCTTCTGCATTCAGGCTTTGGGGATGGAGTCTAGTGATGACATGTGACCAGAGCGAAAGACCAGACTTTGGACGATAGGTCGAGGAGGTGTTTGTACCTGAGACGCCTCCTACTTGGAGCCCAGGGACTTTTATTTGTCCTAGACAATGCTTTTAGAAGTTGCCAACATTTAACTTTGACAGATTTCATGTTTTTTAAAAATGTTTAAAATCCCTCCTGAAAAATGGGAAGGCCTGGCCGCATGGAGTATTTTTCCATCATAGCATCTTGCACAAGCTACAAGTACCTTATTTATATATTGTTGTTGTTTTTTTTTTCCTCTGATAATGGAAAAATACTCCCTGGGCAGGTGCCAGAGTGTGTGCCCACCCTCATGTTTTTAATGGGATGAAAGCTTTGAGAAGACTGAGCTGTGTGAAAATTTAAAAAGGGAAACCTCACTAAAATGGAGTCAGGAAATGAGGAAGAGGAACACTTGACAGTCAGTACAATCCCAACATCAAGAGGCATACTTGGCATACCTGGCGGGAAGTGAGACTACTACTGCCAGCTGGAGGAAAAAATGATTTTCTCCTTGCCTGGCAACAGCTCAGCCAATGAGAGACTGTCACAACTCAACCAATGAAAAGCCACTATACTTCCAACTCCCCGTGTCTTCCAATGGGCTTTTTGTTTCTAAAAGCCCCACCCAACTTTCCCTTCTCCTCTGTAAAAGAGTCTCTTCTCCTTTGCTTAACAGGACTTGTAAGTGGTTAGTTGCATATCCTGCCTTGCAGTTATTTGCTGCTCCCAAATAAACCTGTTTTGCTAGTAAAATAAGCGGCTATTTTATTGTTTTAGGTTAACATTACACGGAGGTTTCACTGAGATCCAGAGAAGACCCCCAACAACTCTGAGGCTGGTGAGCAAACAGGTGCTGGTACCCACAGATCCCACAGAACTCACTGCTTTCTCACCAACTTTGCAGTTTGAGGGTAAGTTTTTCTCCTGGATCTGAGCTCCGCTCTTTTTGCGTTTTGAAGCTCTCCAGGTTTTATTTGGGATCTGTTTGAAGGCTTCGTCCTTTTTTGTTAAGGCCTTGTTTCTCTGTGAGTACTTGGTTGGCACTTTGGCCTCACTCTTGAAATCAGGCTGTTCCAACTGGAACTGTGCTAGCTTTCAGTCTGACTACTTTTGGAACCAGGCTGTTCCTACTGAAACTGTGCTGGTATTTGGCCTGTGGGCTCTTTAAGAATGATTCTTTGGCTCTAGAGAAAAACCCCTGAAAAAATGGGATCCCAGTTATCTAAATGTTTTGAGGGTGCCCCCCCCCTTTTCAGGGACCCTGGGCATTTTTAATGTTTAAAAACTACGGTCTCTCCTTATATACATTTTTAACTAAATGGACCAACTGAAACAGACGTAATTTAGAACATCAGTGACCAACGTGGGGAACTTCTGAACTCCCCAAACTTCCTTTCTTAAAATTGTGTTAGACAGCCACAGATCTGCAGTTGTCAAAACTGAATTGGACACCAATTTCGATTGGTATTTTAAGGCTTCCAAAACGTATCAGGAGTCTAAAATTGCCTCTTTGCAATATACAATTTTTAAAGTCACTGAGGCAAATAAAATATTGAAGAAAGACAAGATGGCTTCTGAGGTCTCTTTTTCCCCTACCCTGTCTTCTTTGTCTCTGGGTGCTGGCAGTCGTCTTGTGCTCAGGCCCATCCCAGGGGCCATCTTCCTTTCCTTCTGCACCTCCCCAGTCGAACTCTCTCGCTGAACTTCCCTTTTTCCCTGCAGCTCCGCCGATTTTCCCTGCTCCCTCCTCTGAGCCTATCAGAACCTGCTGCTTAAAGTTAATCTCCTGAGGATTGAAATAAACCCCAAATTACTTCTGTTCCCTGGACTAAGCCAAATTGTGAGCCATAGTTCAAGAGTTTCCTAAAGTAACTGAGGACCCCCATGGGTTCGCTGAAGATTTTAATTAATACTCGTTCAAACCTACCAGTCTGGTTTCTCAGATTGATATCAGTTAGTCCACGTGCTTGTTGGTGAGGGTCAAGCAAACACTGGATGAAACTAGCCCATGGGAACATTCTGGAGGGGATTTAGAAGAGCAATCCCCTAACTTTTGGCAAGAGGCTAGAACACTCATTGAAAACCAACACTGAGCAATTACAGTAGCCTTTCCTAAGCCTGTTGATCAGAACAAAGGTCAGCCTTGCATACAAAAATCTGATGAACCTGTTCATGGCTATTCTAATCGACTTCAGGTTATTTTTAAAGAAAACTCTGGTCTTCCTTCAGATGTTGAGTCCACTAGGGTAACTGGCACCTCCACATTTATTAGTGGGCTGAACCAGGATCTTTTCCTTTTATTTAAAAGAACCAGGATGGAATGGGAAACTGTGTCCACTCTAGATTCATTTGGCAGATCAGCTCACTTGCACCCTAGATGAGTCACCAAAAAGAAAGACCACTAAAATTCTTAATCTTCCACTCCGGCAAATGAAGGTCCCTAAACAAACCCCAAAACCGTCTCATTTCTGCTATTGCAAAAAGCCAGGGCATCGGAAAAAAGATTGCTACAAATTTAAGCGTTCCAGGAGTTTTCAGCCCTCTCAGCCTTTCCAGTGTCCTCCTAATGCCCAGTGAGGGGGCTCTGAGGAACTACGGGGGCTCTTCCCAATCCTCCCTGCTAATCAGCTCGAGGAAACACCTCTCCAGATTGGGAAGGAATCCCTCTCTCTGTCCTTACTGACAGCGGAGCCACTCTCGGTGCTCAACCCCACTGCAGAGCCCTCCTACGGTTCCGAAGGTGGGGATCTCTAATAATAATCCTCAACAGCCTCCTGTCTCTGAACCTTTTCCCTTTTGTTTAGGCCCTTTGAGAGATACACACTTTCTCTCCTTAGCTCCTCTGCCTCCGTTCACTTATCAGGCCAAGACTTCTTAGAAGAGTATTATGCTGAATTTCTTTCTCCCAAAAGGGGGAAATCATTCTAGAATTTGACAGTAGCCATCAAAATAGCCAACCAGGTAAATTAAGAGACGCTTCGACATCTTTTACTTGTTCTGTTTCTGGCACTGCTGGGGCTGATTCTTGAAACACTGATCATTTGTCCCTATTGAATCAGCTACCACCGTCCTTATAGGCAAAAATCTCCAAATGATATTGGCGAAATTCACAGGGCACCTTCCATCAAGATTCAGATAGATCCCTCTCAACCTCTCCCCAGAATTAATCAATTCCCTGTAAGTAAAGAAGCCCTTCAAGGTATAAACCCCTAAAAGAAGATTTCAAGGCTCAGGACCTCATTATCCCTTGCACAAGTCCCTGTAATACACCTATTATACCTGTGAGAAAACCCAAGGGCTGAGGATGGAGGTTTATCCAGGACCTCTGAGAAATAAACACTGTTATCTCTCAACACCCAGTTGTTCCTAACCACTGCATGCTACTGACATCCATTCCCACTTGAAGCAAGTTTTTCACTGGGACTGATCAGTGAAATGCAGTGTATTTTTCAACTTCTTCTAGTTGATAAGGCTAGCCAATATCTTTTTGCCTTCACCTGGGATGGACAACAATATGCTCATATAGTAGTGACCCAGAAAGTCCTTCTTACTTTTCACAAATCTTGAAAGCTGATTTGGAAGATGTAAAGTTTTCGGCAGGTTCTCCTTTGTTACATTATATAGATGACTTGTGCCTATGCTGTCCTTCTCAAACCTCCTCACAGGAAGGACAGCATCCACCTGCTAAAATTTTTGGCCTTAAAGGGACATAAAGTCTCCAAAGAAAAATGGCACTTTGCTCAAACTCAGGTTCAGTATTTAGAGCACGTGATCTCAGAACAGGGACTACTGGATCTAGATAGACTCCATGACATCCTGAACTGCCCAGAATCAAAAACTAAGCCGCTAAGGTTTTCTTGGGCTATCTGGCTAGGTTGAAATTGGATCCCAATTTTCTCTCTTCTGGCTCAGCCCCTACATGCTTTATTAAAAACCGGCAAATCTGACCCCATTAATTGGGGAGATCAAAATGACACAGCCTTTGAAGACTTAAAGAAAAGCTTAATGAGACTACCTGCCCTTGGGCATCCTAATTACCAGCTTCCCTTTTCCCTCTTTGTATGTGAGAAGGCAGGGAATGTCCTCAGAGCCCCCAAACAGGGGGACCATCAACGACCCGTAGGATATTGTAGCCAACAGCTGGACCCTGTGGCACAGGGATATCCCCCTTGCTTCAAAGCCATTCCTGCTACTGCCCTCGGGTTAAGGCCACCGAAGAGACAATCATGGGATCCCCTTTAACCATCTTCATACCCCACGCAGTGGAAGCCCTCCTAAATTCCCATCCACTCAACCCTTTTCAGTCAGTTGCCTCACCTCTTATGAAATCCTTTTGCTAACTGCTCCTCACATAGCTCTTTCACATTGTACTAACCTCAGCCCTGCTACTCTTCTCCCCTCCTTCACTGACAAAACCCCTCTCCACTGCCTGACCCTTACTGGTCACCCTTTGACTCCGTGTAATAATTTAGAGGAGACTCCTCTAGCCAATGCAGATTTTTCATGGTTTACTGATGGTTCTTATTTAAAGGGAGAAAGTGGTAAATATTGTGCTGGGTATGCCATTGCAACTCCTTCTGATATTGTTGAAGCAATGCCTTTACCTATGGCTTAATTATGCAACAGGCTGAATTATATGCCCTCACTGAGGTTTGTACTTTAGCCAAGGGCAAAACTGCAAACATTTATGCTGATAGTCAGTATTCCTTTGGAGCAGCCCATGACTTTGGAATAACATGGAACCAACAAGGTTTCCCTACCTCTAATGGGGAAAAGATTAAAAATGTCTCTTATATACAAAATCAGTTAGGTGCTGTACTCTTGCCAGCTGCCTTGACTATTATTAAGATCCCTGGGCATTCCCAGCTTGAGTCTCTGTAGGCTGAAAGAAACCACCTTGCTGATATTTCTGCCCAAAATGCTGCTCTCAAAGGAACCAATGACCAAACCTCTGGTATGATCCAAAAGGATGCTCCCCAAGATAACCATCTAGAAATGCCCAATGCCCCAGAAAAGGAAAAACAGTGTTGGGGATCTAGGAACTGCTGGTTCAATAGAAAGAGAAAACTCTGGTTTGGGCCAAATAACAAACTGGTCCTACCAGAAATTCCGATTCCCACACCTCACCACTGTACATGCATTGAACTCTTGGTCCAGTGACAAAACGATAGCATTCGTGAATGAATGTTGGCGGGGAAATATTAATAAGGCCACAAAAAGTACCTACCTTCTTGTCCCACCTTTCCAAAATACAATCCAGGGAAACCTGTTTGCACTGCTCCCAGGCACTTTGAATTGCCTAATGGGCCATTCAAAGTTTGGTAGATGTAGAGGGGAAGGGGGGGAGGGATAAATCAGTAGATTGGGATTGACATATATAAACTACTCTGTATAAAATAGATCACTAATACGGACCTATTGTATAGCACAGGGAACTCCACTCAATACTCTTTAATGACCTATATGAGAAAGAATCTAAAAAAGAGTGGATATACATATATGTATAATTGATTCACTTTGCTGTACACCTGATACTAACACAACATTGTAAATCAACGATATTCCAATTTTTAAAAAAGTTTGGTAGGTGGATTTCACATAGCTGTCCCCATCTCATGGATATAAATATATTTTATTACATGGTCTATATGTTTTCTCATTGGATTGAAGCCCTCCCTTGCAGACAGGCCACTGCTTCTTCTGTGGCTACAATTTTGATAGAAAAGATTATCCCTACCTGGGGAACCCCTCTTGAACTTCACAGTGATCAAGAAACCCATTTTACTGGTCAGGTGCTTCGACAAGTTTGTGCTCTTTAACTGGTTTTCCAACATTTTCACTGTACTTACTATCCTCAATCCTCAGTTAGTGGAACGTACTAATGGCACTATTAAGACCCAGTGAGCAAAATTCATAGAGACCCTCCCCCCAAAAAGCATTGCCATTGGTCCTTCTAAATCTCAAATCCACCCCTCTCAGAACTCAAACTCTCACCCTTTGAGGTAGTCACAGGACACCCAGTGTTCCTTGCCCCACCTACTTTTGACGCACAGCTGATGAAAGGAGATACGTTTCAATATTGTAAAGGCCTAATTGCTTCTATTAAAAATAACAGTGCTTGGTAGAGCAATCTTCTTCATAGTGCGCTCTTGGGAGACAAAGACCTTAAGCATCACACCTTTCAACCTGGAGATTTCATGTACTGGAAAAGACACCTCGAGAAGGACTGTCTTCAGCCTCACTGGAAAGGCCCCATCAGGTACTGCTAACCTACCCTGTGCCTCCAAACTTCAGAGAACAGACTCTTGGATTCATGTGACACATCTAAGAAAGCACCAGACCCTAACTGGACCTGCACACCATCTGGTGACCTGAAGGTAAAGATTTCCTGGATTTGAAGCAGATGACATCTGATGAGACAGCTTGCCCAAGATGTCTAGACAAGGCCTGTTAGAAGGTTTAGAATTCACAGAAGTGTCTTTCTTTCATCTAGACTATAAAACTGACTCTGGATTCTTACCCAAATTCAGTTTCTTGAATTTTCAACCTACAGTCTGTATCATTGATAAAACATCTGATTCCAAACAGTTTCTTTTGAGATAACAATACTGTTTAATTACTTCATGTTTATTCCTACACTGTGTCATTCCAAAATTCTTTTTTTTTTAATTTAATTTTTTTTATACAGGAGGTTCTTATTAGTTATCTATTTTATACATATTAGTTTATATATGTCAATCCCAATCTCCCAGTTCATCCCACCACCACCACCACCACCCCCTGCTTTCCCCCCTTGGTGTCCATATGTTTGTTCTCTACATCTGTGTCACTATCTCTGCCTTGCAAGCTGGTTCATCTGTACTGTTTTTCTAGATCCACATATATGTGTTAATATACGATATTTGTTTATCTCTTTCTGACTTACTTCACTGTGTATGAGTCTCTAGGTCCATCCATGTCTCTACAAATAACCCAATTTCGTTCCTTTTTATAGCTGAGTAATATTCCATTGTATATATGTACCACATCTTCTTTACAACATTCTTGTTTAATTCCTTCAGTTTTGAGTGCGCCCTTGCTGTATTCACTACTCTAAGATACAGACTTTTGGATGGGAAATTCCTGAGAGATCTCCCTCCTACCCCTCCTTGTTACTCAAATGTGACCACAATAGGTTTCCAGTCTGTGCACTTTCCCTCTGACATGGGACAGGACCCCAGAAAAGATCCTTCCTGGCATCAAGGGACAAAAGGCCACTGAATGCTGAATAAAAAAAACAGACAAAAACCCTGACTCTTGATCAGTGATGCTTTTGGAGAAAGATCTTGATCAAAAGGGGGAAATGTGAGAATTAATGAAGGGAAACCTCACTAAAATGGAGTTGGGAGGCCAGAAGGGGGAGTACTTGACAGTCAATACAGGAAGAATCAATACAGATCTCTGGCAGGAAGTAACACTACTAGTGCCAGCAGGAGGAAGATTTTCTCCTTTCCTGGCAACAGCTTAGCTAATGGTAGACTGTCACAACTCAGCCATTGAAAAGTCACTATATTTGGAACTCCCAGTTTCCTCCAGCAGACTTTTTGTTTATAACAGTCCCTCCCAACTTCCCCATCTCTTCTAGAAAAGAATTCCCTCTGCTTTGCTTAATAGGACTTACAAGTGGTTCACCGGTTGCATGTCCCAAATTTCAATTCTTTGCTGCTCCCAAATAAATCTGTTTTGCTGGTAAAATATCTGGCTGTTTTATTGTTTTAAGTTAACAACTGCTTCTTTGGCCAAGTCGCAATGAAAGATGAAAAGTCTCCCCAGTGTCCCTACATGTCCCAGGAGAATATTCCCTTCCCCACCCATAAGCAGATAAGGCCCATCTGCTCCAGCCATCTTGACTGACAGTGGCTATAGGCCCACTCCCACCCACCTGAGGGAATCCCCTTAGACAGCTGGATAACCAGGATCCCCCCCAGGCAAGATTCAGGCCAAGGTGGTGGCACTGTAATTTTCCCAAAACCCTGTGCAATTCAGATGTAGAGGGAGGAATGTGTTCTTGGGGGCCGGTACCTCTGCAACTACTGGAGAGTTGTTTTGCTCTAAAGCTAGGAGTGTGGTTAATGATGCTGTGGAGCACTTCTCAACCAGCCCTGTGCTAAATGCTTTACTTGTACTAACTCAGTCCTCCCAGCCCTTCTGAGGTCGGGACAGTTACCACCTTTCTTGGGGTGGACTACCTTCCCAGCTAGTCACTCCAGGCCAGGATTCAAACCCAAGCAATCTTGCTTCCTCACCTTCAACGTGCTTTTCCGTTTCTGGGCATTTCAGAGTGGCCCGATGCCTGACCCAGAACTGTCGGGGAAGCCTCCTCATTGGGATGTTTTATCACAGCTAAAGTGGGCAATTTGGGGAGAGAAAGTTTTCTCAGCCCATCACTTAAGTTGTGAGCTAGTCTGTGGATGTAATAAAGATTTCATGTTCTTTTTTTATATATATACATATTCTTTCCCTCACACTTTTTTTATTATTATATTTTTATTTTTGGCTGCATTGGGTCTTTGTTGCTGTGTGTGGACTTCCTCTAGTTGCAGCGAGCGGGGGCTACTTTTCCTTGTGGTGTGTGGGCTTCTCATTGCGGTGGCTTCTCTTGTTGTGGAGATGGGGCTCTAGGCGTGCAGGCTTCAGTAGTTGTGGCACGTAGGCTCAATAGTTGTGGCGCACAGGCTTAGTTGCCCCACGGCATGTGGGATTTTCCTGGACCAGGGATCAAACCCATGTCCCCTGCATTGTCAGGCGGATTCTTAACCACTGTGCCACCGGGAAGTCCCAAGATTTTATGTTCTAACGGTGAATTCATAGTATTAAAATAACATCACTGAAAGCCTTTGCAGAGCTTACAGACAACAGCATGGCCTTGGCAAAATCTCATGGTTCTCCAGGCCCACCAACTGAAAATTAAGCAATTAATTTTTTAAAATTAATTAATTTATTTTTGCTGTGTTGGGTCTTCGTTTCTGTGCGAGAGCTTTCTCTAGTTGTGGCAAGCGGGGCCCTCTCACTGTCGCGGCCTCTCTTGTTGCGGAGCACAGGCTCCAGATGCACAGGCTCAGTAGTTGTGGCTCACGGGCCTAGTTGCTCCGCGGCATGTGGGATCTTCCCAGACCAGGGCTCGAACCCGTGTCCCCTGCATTAGCAGGCAGATTCTCAACCACTGCGCCACCAGGGAAGCCCCCAGCAATTAATTTTTTAATGGGGGGGTGGGGCCTCTTAAAAAATTAGTCGCTGAAGACTTTATCAATATTTTTATTACACTCTTCCAAATGTGCATAACATGTGGCCACTCTGTATTTTGAGGGTCTACCGTGTACTGGAGAGGAGCTCCAATGTTCCCCGGCCCAGGTCCCTGGGGGTCTAAGGGGCCCACCCCCTTGGTCAGAGCTCATGAGCACCTTTGCTCCCCACAGGCCTGTGCGTGCGTGCCACCCCGCCGCGGCCATGGCCCTGGTCAGCATCAGCCAGCTGCCCGAGAACATCCTGCTGGAGGTGTTCACGCACCTGCCCGCCCGCCAGCTGCTGCTGAACTGCCGCCCTGTCTGCAGCCTCTGGCGCGACCTCATCGACCTCGTGACCCTCTGGAAGCGCAAATGCCTGCGTGAGGGCTACGTCACTGAGGACTGGGACCAGCCCGTGGCCGACTGGAAGGTCTTCTACTTTCTGTGCAGCCTCCGCAGGAACCTCCTGCGCAACCCGTGTGCCGAAGGTGGGCCGGGGCCTGCTGCTGGGCTGGTTCCGTCCCTTTCCTGAACCCCAGGGCCTTTGTACTTGCTGTGCCCACACTACCTGGAATGTTCTCTCATCACCACCACCCCCCACCAACACCTGTCATGCTCCCTTGGTCCCTCTCCTCATTCTTCAGGTCTCAGTTCAGAGATGTGCCCTGGTCCCCGTCTGAAAACAGTGCTCCCCACGCCTGTCACATGGCCCCATTTCCTTCCTTTGTAGCCCTGCTCATAACCTAGAATAACTGAATCTTTTTTTTTTCTCTCTGCCACAAATTTCAAGTTCCTGGGGCCTGACAGATCTTGCCACTCTGCACCCTGTGTCCACATAGCATGTGCTCAGGAAACGTTTGTTGAATGAATAAACACACTGCAGACCCCCCTCCCCTTTAGTTCAGTCTGTGCTGCCTAACGTTGAGGGAGGGCTTCCTGTGTGCCAGGCACTAGTCTGAGGTCTTAGAAATGTCATCCTCCCGTCACCCCATGATAAAGAGGAAGAAAGTGAGGAATTTGAGAGGTAACTACGATCACATGGTTTGAGGCTCCTGTTTTGCTTATGCTCTCTTATATATTTGCCAGGCTTTTTTTTTTTTCTTCATTTAGTACCAGGCATCATGCTTCCTACTTGGATGTAGCAGCAATTGATTAAGAGGCATAGTTTGTACACTTAGAATCCCCTCCTCTCTTTATCCTCGTGAAGGTCCCGAGAGTTAGCCAAATAAGAAGGGTCTGGCTCCATTTTATAGATGGGGAGCATGAGGCCTCCCAGATGAGTGTCTTGCTCGAAGATCTAGAACTGCCCAGCTTCTGGGGTCCAGTCCTGACTGCTGAAGGCCCCTAGGCCCCTCTCAGAGGTCCCATAGACAGTGCCCCAGACACTCAGTCTCCTGGCCTGCCCCAAATTCTGCTCAGAAGCTGCCCAGCGGGGCCGGGCCACCAGCTCAGCTCACACAGCCCTGCAGAGCCAGCCACCCAGCCTTGCTCAGCTCTCCCCCTGGGCCTGCCCTGGGCACTGGCCTGCTCTGGATCTCTGAATTCCTCTTCTGGTTCTCTACTGGGGGGCTCCCGGGGCACCTGGGGAATCGATGTGGGCTCCTAGTAGAGGGAGCAAAGGAATAATTTAGAAAAGCTCTCCTGGTGATTGTTCTGGAAAGCCTGGGTAGAGAAGTACTGTTTCCTGAGGTCCTCTCAGCTCAGTCTGAAGGGGGAGATGGGAGGGACAGCCTTACGCCTACAAACCTGCCAAGGCAACCTGGTGGGGACCCTTCCACCAATACGGGGTTACTACACGCCACTAACCCAGAGGATGCCCAGCCTCCCAGTCCTCGCTCCTGCCCTGGGCAGAGGGGGTCCAAGTGGGCACAGTAGGTTCCCACGAGCCACCAGCAAACCCCCCCAGATCTCAGTCACCCTCCTAGACGTCGACGTCGGGGGAATGCCAGTCGTCTAGTAAGTGGTCTGAGTTGGGACAAATGCACATTAGCCATTAAGAACAGAATCACCCACACAGGCCCTTCATAATTTAATGGTTCGAGAACTGAAACTCGGGTATTTCCAGAGCCCCTGGGCAACGTGGAAGTGAGGGAAGGTTCTTTTAGAATTTCTGGCCATACTCTTCTTTTTTTCCAGCTTCACGTTAGGAGTTGAGCCGCTCAGGGACAAAGTGGGAGGCAGAGGGCCCAGATCAGAATTGATGTGCTGGGCACAGATGGGAACGTGGGGTGGGCGGGGGGCTTTGTAGGGCGGCTCCAAGGTGCCGTGGGGTGCATGCCTTGAGATCTGAGCCTTACCCCCTCCCTCCCAGGACCAGGTGGAGAGGGCCAGGCTGGACCTTCACCCAGAGGGTCTCACTGTAGCTTCTGTTTTTCCTAGAGGATATGAGATCCTGGAAAATCGACTCCAACGGAGGGGACCAGTGGAAGGTGGAGAGCCTCCCCGGGGCGCATGGCACAGACTTCCCCGACCCCAAAGTCAAGAAGTACTTTGCCACGTCCTATGAGTAAGACGAACTGAACTGAGAAGCTGTGTGGAGGGAAGAGGGTCTGGACAACCTTTTGCCAAATCCCAGGCCTAAGTGAGGGCCTGTGTGTGAAGCTCCAGAAAGGGGCTTCCAAAGCCAGCTCAGCATCTACCGCTTCCTGGGGCAGGAGGCAACTCAGTGGCTGGGTTAATAGGCAGTGGGGGAGGCGAGCAGTTTGAGGAGGCCGGGAGCCCGTCAGGTAGTTGGGGTGAGTCAGGGGTGGTACAGGTTGTGCCCAGTCGAGGGGCCTGAGTTCACGGAGGTGCCCTCCTTGGGTGCCCAGGACACTGGGCCCTAGGACGGATGAAAGCCACCCAGGCCCGAGTGGGTCAGACTCCCGGCACATTTCCCGTGGGCCTGCACGGAGGCAGGAGCCAGAGTCCTGTCCTGCAGCCCCTGCGCCACCTCCCTGGGTCTGGGCCACGCCTGGGAACGAACGCCTCGCCTTCTGCTCCGCAGGATGTGTCTCAAGTCCCAGCTGATAGACCTCAAAGCCGAGGGCTACTGGGAGGAGCTACTGGACAAGTTCCGGCCGGACATCGTGGTTAAGGACTGGTGGGTGGGGCCCTCGCCCGAGTCCCACACTCTGCGTCCCTCCCTCTGCTCCTGAGAGCCCCTCTCGGGGGTGCCGGCTGAGCCCGGCGGAATCCTGGGGCAACGGCTGCCCCCTCCCTACCGACAGGCCCAGCGCTTCTTCAACACTGCCCCCCGCCCCAACCCTGCATCAGCAGATGTTGACCCCAGTCTACAGATGGGGAGACGGAGGCCTACAGATGAGTTGTCACTAACAGGCGCTGGAGCCAGAGACACCAGGACCCAGCCTCCCTGGACCTCGCAGATACTCACATGCCTGTCCGCCTCCCCTACCCCTTTCACCGTTCATCCCACGACTCTATCCCAAGCCCCTACTGTGTGCCCAGAACTTTGTCTGGCCTGGCCCAGGGCAGAAGCAGGACCCTAGTGCCAGCCGGGCCCCAGGGCCGCCACTCTGACGGTGGGGGGTTGGGGCTTGAGAGGTGTGCGGGGCTGCAGTAGGGCTGACCAGAGGGTGAGCTCTGTGCAGCCATCACACAGGCCACCCCTCCCGAACCTCCATTGTAACGTACAGGCGGTGACACAGATCCGACAGCCCAGGACTTTATCTCTGTAAAGAGCCTTTTGCTTTTTATGGTGACATCTTCACTGGAACACCCGGAAGCGTTTCCCCTCTTTCTCCGATGGGATTACTGAGGCCCAGCGCAGACAGACTGCTTACCCCAGGGGCACGGGGGGGCACAGGGGGCACTGAAGCCAGCTGGGCCTCACGGGCAGAGCAGGGAGATGAAACTCGGGGCTCCAACTTGTGGGCCTGCTGCCTGCCCGCCTCCAGAGATGGTGGCCTCCGGGGCCACCTCTGTATTGGGGTGCACAGTCCCAAGCCCTCCCCTCCCCCAGGTTCGCCGCCAGAGCAGACTGTGGCTGCACCTACCACATCCGAGTACAGCTGGCCTCGGCCGACTACATCGTCCTGGCCTCCTTCGAGCCCCCGCCCGTGACCGTCCATCAGTGGAACGATGCCAGGTGGACAGAGGTGAGGCCTCACCTGCTTACCCCTCGCCATCCACTTCTCCCAAGGCCGGGATGGCAGGAAACACGGGGCAGCCCCAGGGCCCAGGACGCACCAGTCCTCTGTCTGGAGTTCCTGCCTTCTGGCCCGGAGGCTCTCCCCTGCAGGACCTGACTCCAGCCGTCCCCTCTCCGGCTCAGTGGTCATCCTGTCTCGTCCCCTCTTCAGTCCTGGTGGTCACCTCCTTTCCCCTCCCCCCTCCCAGGTCTCCCACACCTTTTCGGATTACCCTCCAGGTGTCCGCCACATCCTCTTCCAGCACGGGGGCAAGGACACCCAGTTCTGGGCAGGCTGGTACGGTCCCCGCGTCACCAACAGCAGCATCGTCATCAGCCACAGCATGAGCAGGAGCCCGGCCCCCCCCGTGGCTCAGCCCTAGACCATGCAGGGGCCAGAGGAGGTGCCCCACCTGCCCTCCCCCTCCCCCTCCCCCTCCACAGGCCCTGACAGTCTGTCCTCTGACAGCCATTCATCCGTCCTCTGAGTGACAAAGGTCCCCTCCAGGCAAGGCGCGAGGCTGTAGCGGGCAGCGAGGCCCCCTGCCCCAGTTCCCACCTGGGGCAAACCCACCAGTCTGTGAACTTAACTGTCACGTAGCTCTGACATTTTGTTGTAATAAATGTTTTCAGTAAAACCAGCCTGGGGTCGGGTCTAGGGGTCGGGGTACAAGGTCCTCGGCACTTTGGCAGAGAAGCAGCCTCCCTCCCCTCCAGGTAGTGACAGCCCGGCTCAGCCCTGGGGGCTCTTTATTGAAACAACTGACAGCACAGTGTTTGAGGCAGCGTTGGCCAGCTAAGTCCCAGGAGGCTGAGAAATTGAGGTCCCAGCACCCTTCCCTGCCCTCCTGGGGAGGAATTCCTCCGGGCTGGAGGGTGGGTGGTCCATACACAGAGGCAATAAGAGCACTTGGAATCAGAGTGACCCTGCAGCACTGCCCTAGGCTGGGCCCCCAAAGTCCGGCAGTTGTGGCATCCACGGTGGGCGGGCACACCCTCAGCTGCTTTTATGAGCTCGCTCTTCCACGTAGAGTTGCATCTAACGGACAGGAACGAACACCGTGGTCAGGTGGGCAGCCAGGGCAGCTACTCTGGAGAACCCATGGGGTCTCCGTCAAGGGTGGGCTGTGTGGCCCCAGCCGGGGGTTAAGGGAAAGAGGGAGTTGGGAGCCTAAAGCCAGGCATGCCCTGGTCATCTCCCCCGAGCCTTGATCCACAGGCCGCCTGACAAGGCCTCAGCACACCCTAAATAAAGCAGACTCGGGCCCCAAGCAGCTTACCTTTAAGATGTCTGATGTCATGGTTTTCAGGGGTATCAGTCGGGGGTCGTGCATGTGGACGTCCTGCTCGTCTGCCAGGATCCAGGGGAAGTCCTAGGGAGGGGCCAAGGGAAGGGTGGCAGGGGGCTGGGTCCATGACCCGCCCTCACTTTGCTACCCTCTCCCCTTCCAGAGCTGGCATCCTCAGACTTCGGGGAGCCTCAGAATCACCAGGGAATCGCTGGCCGTGCAGGTTCCCAGGTTCCCCCACCGGAGAGAGGCTGCGTCTGTAGATCTGAGCTGGGCTGGGAGCCCCAGTGATTTAACAAGCCCCAAACACCAGTTCTGAAACTGGGTCAAGGATCCCCTCCCTTGAGAACCCCCAATGAGCTGGTGGTGGCTCTCCCTGCTCTCAGCGCCAAGTGCCCAGGCGGGGCGATGACAAGCAGGTGACCACAGAGCTAGCGCACCATGAGAGCTACCAGTGCCAGGCGCTGCCATCAGGAGTGTAACGAATGCCCTGCCGTAGGCAGCGCCCTCGCCCTCGCGGAACTCTGGTTTTCAGAGCCTCCCAGAGGTCTCCCTGCCCACCCTCCCACACCAGCCTCATCTCACCTTGATGACCTGGATCTTCTCCATGTTGCGAGTGGCGGCTTCTCTCGTGTGCACTAAGACTGTGAAGGTACAGCCTAAAGAGGCCAGAGTTTGGTCAAGCCTGGGCCACCCCATGCCTGCCGCGTGGCACGGCCTCTTCCCACCTCCCTAGCTGGCTCAGCAGCCCCGCAAAGCAGAGCGTAAACCCAGTGCTCAGACAAGTCACAGTCAACAGGGAGACTAAAGCCCAGGTGGAGTCCATCAGGGAAGCTTCCTGGAGGAGGTGGGCTTTCAGAAGAGTTCTAAAAGGCAGGAAGGAAGAGAGGAGGCTTGGTGCAGCCAAGCAGGGACCTGAGGACACAGACCAACACAGGTAGCCATGGAAATGCCCAGGGAAGAGGGGGTGGGAGTGAGCACACCTGGGGGGTTGTGGTCCAGGACAGCATCACATACACTGATCTTCAGGATGAAGGCTCGGAGCAGCTGCTCCACGTGAGACAGCAGGGAGTCTGAGCTGGGAAGCAGAGAAGAGGAGGGTCTCCCAGCACATGGGTGTCCCCCTCCCACCAGCAGGCAAGCAGCCCTGGGGGTGCAGAGTCCCCCTAGTGCTTCTGAGTGTCTTGACTTCTGAGGCCCTGGCTACCTGTCTCTACACAGTTGACATCATCTGGGGAGACTGAAACCAAAGCCGAGTCCCATCCCAGGCTAATTAAGTCAGAATGCGGCGGGGAAGGGGCACAGGGAACCCCAGTAGGTGGTTCTAATGTGCAGCCCAGTCTGAGAGCCGGGACACCAAGCCGGGAAGGGACAGGGCTTGCCCGAGGCCACATAGCAAGTGGGGACAGATTCTAGTGCCCTGACCTCACCACACGAAGCTGGCAGCTGACCAGCCCAACACACCCATCCAAGGTCAACTTCTAGTTGACTAGGGACTGGATGGATGCTTGACTGGGAAGTCAGGAAACTGGGTCTGTGTCCTGGCTCTGGGTGACCAGGTCAAGATCCTCTCTCGGGACCCTGGTTTCTCCATCTATAAAATGAGGTTGGGACTAGCCATTCACCAACGTTGTGATTTTCTGGGTGTGATACTGGAGGGTCTCCGTGTAACCTGTGTGATGTCCACAGAGACCACTGGGCGGCCGGCTGTGACTCAGACGCCAACAGGCCTCGTTAGGTCAGCACACCTTGCCTGTCTCCTCTCAGGCCTTTGGCAAGGCATTCAGGGGCTGCCTTAAAGGGGTGAGGGTGGCGGTATTACTAGGGACCTCACACCAGCGAGCACGTAGGATGGGGAGCGGGGCAGCGCACCTGATGGACAGCAGCGGAGGCTGGGTGATTTCAAAGACGAATTTCTCCACTGGGCGGTGCTCTTTGTCCAAGATGACGACCACCACTTTCTCCACATCATTCTGCAAAGGACAGGAACCCCCTATTCCAGAACTGGACAGCCGCCTCCCCCTTACCCCACCCCCCAGCCCCTGCCCGCTGCTCCCTGCCCAGGGAAGAATGGGAAAGGTACGCTCACAGCCCTGTTCAGCTTCTAGGCCCAGAGTCCCTGAGAGCCCAGAAAGAGGTTTGAGAAGTTGAAGTAGGCGCCCCTAGACATGAGTGGTACCCGCGGAGAGGAGAGGATGCCTGGGCCCCGCAGGGGTACCAGGGTGTCACAGGGAGCAGAACAAGGTAGAATAAGGAAGCCCTGAGGGGCCAAGCTCAGAAAGAACTTGGGGGCAGAGGGGGAGAAAAGAACAGGTGAGAAAGACCCAAAACCCTCTGGGCAGGCCCCAGTCAGCCAACTCCACTAACCAGGGCTCCCGGGCCCAGCACGCCCTGAACGTGCCCACATGCCCTGGGGCCTGTCCCTGGGCAGGGGTGGTCTCCAGAGTGCAGGGGACAGGCTTCAGGGTGTTAAGAGTCATGGGGACCCGGCATGGTCCCAGCATCACCCCATCCTGGAGCACGGAGGAGCTCTGGGGGTGGGGTGGGCTAGGGGCCTGGTGCCCTCACCTTCTCCAGAAGCGGCTTGACGCAGTGCAACGTGTCCTGGATATACTGGTTCAGCTCCGGGTGACAGGACATCTGCACACAACCCCATGATGGCTGGTGAGGCTGCAGCACTGATGGGGGAGCCATCGGAGACCCCCTCCAGCAGCCCAAGGGGCCTGTCTGCCTTCGGAGAGAGGCGCAGCGGTTCCCTAGGGCTCCCCACCCAAGAGACAGACTTCCCATCACTAGGCTAAGAATTGAATTATCCACAGAGGGAGAGAAGTTAGAAGATCCTAAGAATTCAGTGTCAACATTAGCATTTAATATAGCATTAGGAGTTCCTAACGCGGGGTCACTGAGCTCCTCCAGAGTCTGAGAAGTCTTTAAATTGTGAGTGTTTGAGCATACAGGCATTTTTGCAGAGACGGGATCCAGAAATTCAATCCATTTTCGAACGTTAAGAATCTGGAATGGACTTCCCTGGTGGCACAGTGGTTAAGAATCTGCCTGCCAATGCAGGGGAGAGCCCTGGTCTGGGAAGATCCCACATGCCGCGGGGCAACTAAGCCCGTGCGCCACAACTACTGAGCCTGCGCTCTACAGCCGGAGACCCACAACTACTGAAGCCCGCGCGCCTTCTGAGCCGGTGCTCCGCAACAAGGGAAGCCACCGCAATGAGAAGCCTGCGCACCGCAACGAAGAGTAGCCCCCTCTCGCCGCAACTAGAGAAAGCCCGCGCGCAGCAGCGAAGACCCAATTCATTCAAAAATAAATAAATAAATTTATTTTTAAAAAGAATCTGGAACTAAGGAGTTGTGTGGCCTCAGGCTTAACTTTTCTGTGCTTTAGTTACTTCATCTGTGGAAGATCTCATTTAAAAAAAAGGATTAAGTGAGATAAGTACCTAGTACACGGTGGGTGCTCAGTAAGTGCTGATTCTTTTTTTCCTTTTCCTCGTATATCTTTTTGTTTGTTTTGGGGGTTTTTTCCCCCCCTGTATATCTTGTAAGCTTTAAAATACAAAGATGGGGGGCTGGGGGGCTCTAATCGGAGGGCCTGGTCCCTAACTTCTAGCAAGGGGAACTCCCAGTTCAGAGGGGACAGAAGGAAACGCCACTGCGGTGAGAGGTTGTCGGGCTATCAGCAGCTGCCGGGAACTAGAAGGCAAGGCCAGGCCGCTGGGGACTGAGAGGGCTGAGCCTGAAGAAGGAAGAAAATTAAAAATCTCCTCTCTACCCACTCTGTGATACGGGGGTGACCCAGTGCACCCAGTCTGGATGTGGGGCTCACCTGGACAGGCACGTTGTACTTCTTACGCTTCTGGAAGATGCCCACCGGGTAAACCTCACGCACGTAGAGGATCAGGTGCACCGCCACCTCGAGGAACTCGCAGAGCACGTCGGCCACCACTGCGAGAGGGCAGAACCCCGTGCGCTCGGGGAAGTCCGCCAGCCCAGGCCCTCCCTCGACCCCGCGCCAGGGTCCGCAGGTCCAGCCTCTCTACCTTGACCAAAGTTGAGATCCTGTCGCGTGAGCGTGGTCATCCTTCCCGACACCTAGGGGGTGGGGCAGGAGCGGGAGCTAGTTCCTAAGGCCCCTACAAACGCAGGGCCCGCCCACCTCCACTGCCCCTCCCCTCCGTCTGTGGGGAATCTGAGCAGGACCGCCCCTCCCTTCACACAGAACCGGAGCAGCTGGGAAGGAGCCCCCACGCTGGCGTCAGAGCTCGGAGGCATCAGCTGCGCCGCGATCAGCCTCTGTGCACTGGCCGCCTCGCCCTGCAGTCTCCTGGGAGTAGATAAGGCCAGAGTTGTGCCCGCATAAAGGGCACCGCCGCAGAGGGAACAGCTGGATGCGCAGGGCGGGTAGCGTGAAGCCGGACACGCGGAAAGCGAAACTAGGCTGGAATAAGACTTCACCTCCTGCCAGGCTGGATTCTTCCCCTGAGGGAATCCCGCCCTTCTCCTCTTCCCCGGTACCGACTCCGGCCTCGATTCCGGACTCGGGGCCAGGGCCCCGCGAGGGAAACCACCGACCGATCACTCGCGCCTCGCGCTCAACCAGAGGCCCAGGCGCCGCTCCATGACGTCCGCGGCGCTCCGGCGGGTCCTAGCGCCGGCTTCCAGCCACGCCCACCCCCCGCGCAGCCAACCACGGGTGCAGGAGGGAGAGACGGCCAGAGGGGCGGGGCTTGGGAGGGGCGGGGCCCTGCCTGGGCGCCGGTGTGATCCCAGGGCCGGTGCTGCACCACGCCTCTTCCTTTCAATTTTAGGTGGGCGCAAAAAAGACAACTTGGTCTCCACATCGGATCGCAACGTATTTCCCCGCCCCCGCAGGGCATTTCTCTCGCTTTAGGAGGCGCGGGTAGAGGGAGCTTACGTGTTGCTGGTGAGAGCCAGCTGGAGGTCACAGCTGGGAACTATGGACAGCGACATCTACCGCTAGCTCCGCAGTCACCGTCCCCGGAACCTCAGCTGCCCAACCGAAAGCGAATCCGCCGGCTCCGGGGCGGGGACAGGGGAGGGCCGGCGAGCACCGGGGACGTCCCCGTCCCCACCCCCACCCGGAGCCTAAATGCAGCCAGTCTTTACCTCCCAAGAAGGTAAAACTTCCCGGGCCGTGCATCGTAACAATAGCTGACATTTATAGAGGTCCTGCCATGTGCCAGGGACTGGGCTAAGTGTGTTCGTGGATCAGCTCACTAAATCCTCAAAACAATTCCACGTGACAGTTGCCATGATGGTCCCCGTTTTACATAGGAGTCAAGTGAAGTTCAGAGGGGTGAAGTAACCTGCCCGAGTTACCCAGCTATTGGGGGAGGCCGTGGGCCTAGTTGTCTCCTGCCACTACACTTTGTAGCTCGGAAGTCCGCCAGAGGCATGGACTCTGGAAGGGCTGAGAGGACCCTGGGAAATAATAATATTAATATTAAAATAATTACTAACATGCATTGAGCACTCATTATGTTTCAAGCACTTATTTCTTTAAATCTCTCATTAACCCTAGGAGCTAAGCCTTCATTTTACAGTCCCGCTTTATAGATGGTAAAACAGTCTCAGAGATGTTCCCTAATTTGCCAAAATCACACAGTTGGAATACAAACCCAGTTCTGACTTCTACTCTAACTCCAGGGCTTCACCTTATTTTCAGCCCCTTTATTTTACAGATGGAAAAACTAAGGTCAGAGAAGTGGCTGAGGAGTTATGGCAACAAATCAGGGCCAGAAGTCCGGGGATCTTGTCTCTGACCTCCAGGGAATCAAAAGCTTGTTAGGAGTCATGCCCATCTGCTGGTACACAGATATAGCTAGGAATGTTTACCGTTCACTGCTTAGTATTGGAGACCTGCACCCCCTTCACCCCAGATGCTTTTAAACCCGCATTTACACACGTCTGATGGGGTGGGGGCAGGGGAGAGAATAACTAACCTAGCCCATTAAGCCAAGAATGCCAGCAGAGCATTTCGCAAAAGCAGTCCTAGGAAATCTGCATCAGGATCCCCAGGGAGCCCATTAAACATCTGGAACCTGGGCTTCCCGGACCTACCAGATCAGTTGGGGTGCACAGCAGGGCACTAGCCCTTTAACAAGCTCCCAGGGGCCCTGATGCCCAAGAAAGTGTGGGAATTGCAACCACAGTGGTTTGGGCTTTTCCAGGAAAAGTCTGCATTTCATAAAATTGCAATGCTTAACCCAATGGAATGGATGATTTATTTCAGAAATGGATGCACCTGGCAGCACATTTGGGGCACAGCAATCCTTTCCAAGACCTGGGGACCCTGCGCATGTCATATAGAAGAGGACCATTTCCATATGGAAAGAGCTGAGCAGCTCACTTGCTTGTAGACAGGCGTCCCCTGGCTCCTTGAGATTTAATCACTGAGGATGCTTTGGGAACTGGGGAGATTTGAGGGTCCCTCTTTGCCTGCCCCTGGAGCCCGCTCAAGCAGCATTTTCACTGGTAACAGAAAATGGCAGTCTTAAAGGGGCAATTCCTTGTAAAGGGTCCCTTAGGATTGGGGTCTAGGGTGGAGAAACTCAGAGCCCAGCGACTCGTGTGGGGCGGCCTCCGAGGCACAGTGTGAGCGAGCTGGGGGCTCATGTCAGGCATTCCTTCATGGGCCCTAAGCCCCAGCCCACCCCCACCCCCACCCCCGCCCTGAGACGACACAGTGCAAGCCACCCGTAGGTCTCCTGCCACACAGAGCTAAAGAACTTCAGAGAAACCTTGGTGGACATACACCCCAAAACTCTCATTTTCCCAGTGAGGACACTGAGGTCCCAAAAGCTTTGTTTGACACTGGGGTACCCACCCTGTCGATTGTAACCTGGATGAAAATGCCTAAGTTTGGGGCTTTGGATTCGGAGCCAGCCATAAACAGAGGAAGGGGGGCTAGGAGACAGATGAGGAGGGATCAAACTGATCGACCTCAGCCCCCAAAAGGCCTCCATCTCATTTGTGAAATGAACAGGCTGGACAGATGTTCCCTAAACCTCTGATGGCCTCGGGTTCCACGGGGGCCAAGAAGCTGGGCATGGGGCAGGGGTAGGGGGCCGAATCAGCATGGGGCCATGGGGGAGCTCTGTGAAAAGTCATCTGTTACTTCCATCCATTTGGCATCTGGTTTTTCATATCTTAATCGCATCAGCATGATGGATGGTCACGGGACCCAGATTACATCGTGGGGTTAATTTATTACACTTTTGGATACCCACTTGCTGGGAGACTGTTTTTCAAAGGTATTTGCATATTTTTCACCATAATGACAATGTGTAGGAGGACATCTGGGAGGGAAGGATGGATGTTTAGGAGGAGAGAGAGCTTATTTGCCAACTGAAGCAGGTTCCTGAGGGTCTGCAATGGGAAATCACTCCCTAGAGACATTTAAATTGAAGCTAAGAGAAGGTGAGATGCAAGAAAGTTTTGCGAAGACTGCATGGGTAAAGGAAGATTCCTGGGGTTCACTGCACAGCACACAGTGAGTGAATGGGGTATAATAACAAGCAGTGAAGTGTCCAGACCCCTAAGATGCTTCCAGACTCCCTCCCATTCTCACCATCCTGATCACAGGACATATTATCCATCCCATCCCATCCCTGCCTAAGGTTCCCAGGACACCAAACACAGGGAGGTGGGAGGAGCCACAGAGTCAGCACCTATAGCCTGGTGACAATCCCACTGATACCATGATATTCAGGAACCCAGCCAGCTGGGATGCCCCCTGAGCAGAGGCCCAGCCTCATTCATTCTCTTAGTCCAGCACCTCACCAGTGCCTGGCCAAATCCTGGTTCTGAATGAATGTGTGTCCAATGAGCGAATGAAAGAAGGAAGGCATGAAATGATGGTGGGCAGTGTCTCTTTGCCACTTGCCTGACATGAATCCTAATTTAGTCTGGATGAGGCGCAAAGACCTCGGACTTCAGTGCTTGGGCTCTAGGTGGTGGTGTGCAGAGAAGAGCTGCTTTCACAAGTGAAGCAAGAGCTGCGGAATGCTCACTACGGTGCCCCTCACACCCACTGGGCTGCTGCTTCTCTCCCCACCACTGCCCCTTAGCCAGCCGTGAGGCCTTCCCTCTCTGATTCTCAGTTTCCTCATCTGTAAAATGGGATCATGGCAGCACCAATTCCATAGAGTTGAGGAAGAAGTAAGTGAGATAATGTTTGTAAAAATATAAAGTACACAATGCCTGGCACATAAATGCCTAATTACTGGCTGTTATGACAATGATATTAACATTGACACACACACTTGCTAGCTTCGGCAGCACATATACAAAAATTGGAACGATACAGAGATTAGTGTGGCCCCTGTGCAAGGATGACATGCAAATTTGTGAAGCGTTCCACGTTTTTCTTAAAAAAGAGTGGATAGGGCTTCCCTGGTGGCGCAGTGGTTGAGAGTCTGCCTGCCGATGCAGGGGACGCGGGTTCGTGCCCCGGTCCGGGAAGATCCCACGTGCCGCGGAGCGGCTGGGCCCGTGAGCCATGGCCGCTGAGCCTGCGCGTCCGGAGCCTGTGCTCCGCAACGGGAGAGGCCACGACAGTGGTGAGAGGCCCGCGTACCGCAAAAAAAAAAGAGTGGATATATGTGTATGTATAACTGATTCACCTTGCTGTACACCTGAAACTAACACAACATTGTAAATCAACTCTACTCCAATACAAATTCTAAAAAAAGATCGACACACACACACTATCTAAGCCCCTAGAGCAAACACTCTGAACCAGCCATCATGCCTTTCAAAACCCCATCCAAAACATCCGTAGCTGCGCCCCTCTTGCCATTTCCATTTCCCAAGGCAGCAGGCAGCCCCCAAGACGCCCTTAAGGCGGGCATGCATCCTCATGGCCCGAGATGCCTCAAGACCAGTGGCTGCGGCTGAAGACAGCTCCTCTTCCCGCTCATCTAGTCTTCTGGTGTGAGGCCTGACCTGCCCAGCTGCCCCAGATCCTGGGGTCCACTGCTGACCTCAGACCCAGGTCAGAGCCCTGGCCTTAGGCCAGTAACGCTGGGCGGCCTCCAATAGTTCAACCAGGGCAAAGCCCCCATGCCATTCCCTCCCTGAAGTTCTGCTGACTCCGCAGTGTCATTGACACCTTGTTGGTCAGGGGGACCTTACAGGTCATCTCTTCTTAGACTTTGAACTTTTATCCACAGAAATGCACAGAGACACTAAATGTTTTCCACAATTTTAGGGGTTGCCGGGACCTCTGAAGTCATCCTCAACCACAGGGTAAGAACCCTTGATCCAACTCAACTGCCACTTTTTTAAAATAACTGCTTTGGGCTTCCCTGGTGGCGCAGTGGTTGGGAGTCCGCCTGCCGATGCAGGGGACGCGGGTTCGTGCCCCGGTCCGAGAGGATCCCACATGCCGCGGGGCGGCCGGGCCCGTGAGCCGTGGCCGCTGAGCCTGCGTGTCCGGAGCCTGTGCTCCGCAACGGGAGAGACCACGGCGGTGAGAGGCCCGCATACCACGAAAAAAATAAAAAATAAAAAAAAAATAACTGCTTTATTGAGATATAATTCACAAACCATAAAGTTCATCCTTTTAAAGCATGCAATTCAGTGGTTTTTAATATAGTCACAAAGTTGTGCGTCAAACACCACTAATTCCAGAACATCTCCATCACCCCAGAAAGAAAACCCCCCGCCTACATTGGCAGCCACTTCCCCAGTCTCGCCTTCTGCCAACCCCTAGCAACCAACCACCAGTCTACTTTCTGCTTCTATGGACTCGCCTATGCTGAACATTTCGTGTAAATCATACAATATGTGGCCCTTTACGTCTGGTTGGTTTCACGTAGCATTCGTGTTTTCAAGGCTCACCAAAATTGCGGCATGTACTGGTACTTCATTCTTTTTGTGGCCAAATAATATTCTGCTGTATGAATATACCGCATTTTGTTTATCCACTCAACAGGTGATGGATATTTGAGTTGTTTCCACTTTGGCCACTCAAACACGGGGAAACCGAGACCCAAAGTCACCATAACCTAGATGGGATAGGAGTCCAGACCTCTCCCAACATCCTCCTTTTCCTGCAGCATCGCTCTGGGAGGACCCAGAGAACAGAGAGTCCAAGCACGGCAAAAGATCGCCCCACTGGCGAATAGCCATCGCAACAGCATTTGAACCAGAGGATCCAATAACTTGCTTCTGGTTCAGTAAATGCTGGGCCCCAGCTTCATCCTTGACAGAGAGAATCATACCCACTGTCCCCCTCCCAGGCCCAAGCCACCATCACCTCTTCTCTGCCACTCTTCTTAGTTGGTGTCCCTGCTTTTGTCCTTTTGCCAAATGCACTCTATTCTCAACTTTGGGAATCAGAGTGAATTTGTTAAAACCTAAGTCAGATCATCTCTCTGCTCTGCTCACAACCCAGTCCCTCCTGGTGCCTTCCCATCAGGCTGATAATATTACCATAACAATAGCAGATAATTTCTCTAGAGCATATGCTGTGGGGTCAGGACCTTAGGAACATTATCTCCTTACACAGGCCACTGCACTTAATCCTTGAACCCTGAGAGTTACGGATAACGGTGAGCTCAGACAGGTTAGGCCCCTTGCCCAAGCATAGGGGGAATGAATGACAGCAGAAGAGGAGCCCAGGCATCTAACCTGACTACAGAGCGGAGCTCTTAAACCTCTGAGCTATAATTTGCCACACTGGAGAAAGAAGAAAATAGAAATGGAAGCCGCTGGGCCAGCCCTGGGCGCCAGGCAAGACTGCTGCTTCCCGCGAACGCGGGCCCTACCCACCGCTCTTTGATCTTTGCAGCGCCTGCGGCCCCCCTGACCCCGCGGTGAGTTATGGGGGCCGCGGGACCCATAACACAACATTCCGGGACTCCCAGGGTCGGCGGAACGCGGCACCCTGCTCTGTGATGGATGAGCCACCCCCTAGAGCTGGCTTTGTCCTGACTGGGCCGGGTTGGGGAGCGTCAGACCTACTTTGGACGGGGCGTGGCGAGAGGCGGACCGCGTGTGCGTGTGCGTGCGTGTGTCTGTGTCTGTCTCTGTGTCTGTCTCTGTGTTGGGTAGGGGTATTGTCTTTTTCTCTTCCCTCCCGGGGAGTGTGAGTGGGGAGCGGACACTAGCGCAGCCGTCAATGCTCCCGAGTCTCACCTGGTAGCGCTCTGAAGACCCCCCTGGACCCCCACGTCGAAGAGCGACCCCTCCCGGAACCTCGCCGCCCACTCGGCGCACTTTCGGAGGCTACTGAGGCCCCGCGGTGCCCCGTTCCTCCTCCCTCGCACAGGGCATTTCTTCCGTCCCATTTGACAGCCTAGGCGGAATAATCCTTTTGGGGAACCGCCGGCCTCTGCGCTGCCAGACGCGGCCGCAGCTGAGCGCTCAGCTCCGATCCATTGTTGGGGTCCGCCAGGGACCCCCTGCCGCGGCCCTTTGTCGCCCGCTCCCTGCCGGGCCGCTCCAGATGCGCCACCGCTGCCCGCGCCCCGCCCGTCCCACGCGCCCCGGCCCTCGCCGAGGCGGCTCTTCCGCACCGGGAGGCGTGGGCCCGCCTCTCCCGGTGCCTGCACGGCCGCCCGGCTGCGCCCGCCTTTGTCTACCTTCTTTGTCTGCCCCGCGCCTTCGCGGCGGCGGCGGCTAGGCCTCTGGGGAGGGGGCCCGGAACGCCGAGCGCAGCTGGCGAGGGCGCGCAGGCTGGGAGCGCGCGGGGCCCGGCCCGGCCGGGGGCTGCCCCTCGGCTGGGGGCAGTGGAGCCCGCTCGCCGCCGCCCCTCCCCCGTCCCCTCCGCGAGTTCCCGCCCCCTTCCCTCACGCCCGCCCCCTCCCCCTTCCCTCCAGCCCCGCTCAGCCTCGGCACATCCTCCTGCCGCCCGCGCACCTCTCCGCGCGGCCCCGGCTTCGCGGCTCGGCCTTCCGCTGCGCTCGGCTCCCGCAGGCGCTCGGCCCCGCGGCCCTCGGCCCCTGCCCCGCCGGTTGGACAGGTAAGGCTTGGCCTTGGCCCGCCCCTGGCTCCGCCCTCTCGCCTCACCTGGCTGCGCGCCGGGACAAAGGTGGGCTGCCTGGAGCGCTCAGGGGCGGGGCGCTCCGGGGACTGAGGCCGGAGGTGAGGATGCTGCTTTCCTCCCTTGCCCTCCCGGCCCTCGGAGCCGTCGGTCAGTGGGTCCGCCGCCTCCGCTCCTCACCGCGTCTCCCCTCGGCTCCTGGCTCTGCTCCTGGGCCCCTCATCCGCCCGCCTTCCGCCGGACACTCACTTTTCCACGTTCTGACACTGCCTAGCGTGCGCCCTCGCCGCCCTCTTCCGGACGCGGCTCTCGCCCGCTCTCCTCCTCGGCACTAGCCTTCTCCCTCTGGGACCCGGTCTCTCTTTGTCTCTCTGTCTCTGAGTCTCCGGGTGGTCTCTCAGGCTGGGGACCCCAGTCTGACGTCGTTTGAAGAAGCTTGCAAGATTCCCTAAGCTCCGGACAGAGCTGGCAGGAGTGCCCTCTGCTTCTTTCGAGGCTGCCCACGGGGCTGGGGTGTGTTGCAGGTATAGAGGGAGGTTCTGGCTGCGCCCGCGCCAGCACGGCCCAGCTCCTCGCGCTAGCAACCCCGACAGCGCTGGCCTCGCTCTTCTGGCCCCAGCTCAGGCTCCCTCCCTCTCCACTGCTGGCTTTTCTCCCACCGCGCGCGCCGGGGTCTCAGGCGCCTGCCGGAGCCGAGGCTTGCGTCCTGAGACCTCTTGGGTTTCCCGCCAAGTCTTGCCTTTTACTCCACTGGGTGCCCCCACTACTCTCGCCTCTGTCTGGTCTCTCTTGCATGGAGCACTCTTCCATGCTGCCCACCGCCCAGGCTGGTGGCGTGCAAGAAGTGTCCCAGTACTGGTTCAGTACCATCCCTCTGGGGTCAGGCAGACGGAGGCTGAGGGAGTGATCGTGGACAAAGGAACGCACTTCCCTGAGCCTAAGTGTCCCCTTCATAAAACGGGGATAATAGCACCTACCTATAGGGATAGATGTGAAAGCAGTGAAAAAAACATATTGGATGTCAGCGAGGCACACACTCGCTGGCCACGGGGGATTCTACAGTCCCAGTCCCTGTGTGGGGGGGGGGGGGCAATAGGGGGTCCACAGAAAGGGGGAAATGGATCAAAAATTCAGGCTTAGAGACACTGCAGAGAAACCTGACTGTGGCCCCTCCCGTATCATGGTCGCCTCCCCCTACACACTGTTACAGGCACTCTTCTCTCTTTCTCTCCCTCCTTCTCTCTGCTTGTCCTAAAATCAGCTTAAAAATCAGCAAGAAAAAGCTTTCTGCTTTCACAATGAGATCAACGTGGCTGTGTCGATGTTGCCAACAGCTGGTCATTGATCATGAGGCATCCACGTGACTCGTTCCCAATTCTGAATCTCTGTCTTGCACCCATTTCTTTTTTAATGGCTCTCGCTCTCGAGCCATGTCCTTTCCTCTGGGGGGGCGATTGTCTTTTGGACCCTGTACCTGTTGTGTAATCACCCAAACCCTCTGACCATCGTCTATGTCATCGCGACAGGTGACACACCACCCCAGGAGTCCGGCAGTGATGTGGGCTTAGGGCCATAATGAGGGCAACTTCGGAAGAGGGGCATCTTCTCCCAGCTGGAAAGTTCTGGGTTCCCCTAGCTGAGCTTTTTATTCAGCCACAGCCAGAGCTAGCAACTAGCGCCTTTCTCTTTAGAGAGGCAAGAATGGGATTGGAAGCACCCACACACACAGACACACACACAGACACACACACAGACAGACTCCTGCTCACAATCCTTCCTGCCACTTCCTCTGCCTCCCTTCCCACCGTTCAATTCACCCCACTCCGCATCCCTAAATCCCTCCATAGCTCCCTGTTTCCACTAAATTAACTATGCTGCCTGCCTCCCATCACAGCTCTGTCGGCATCTTGGGTTTCAGCCATGACAGAGGGCCGATCATCTCCACGCCCTGACTGCCTCCGAGCTTTTGCTAGGGCTCTTCCCTCTAACTAAAATGTCTCCCCTTGCAGGCCAAGGTCAGATGGCCCCTCCTGTGGGGAGCCCTCCTCCCCCTTGCCTCCCTGTCTCTCCCGTGGTCTGTACTTCCCTGGGCGGGGCTGGGTCTTGTTCTACTTGGGGTCCCAGTGCCTGAGACACAGCAGGCACACAGCAGCACAACAGGTGGTCTGTCCATATTTGTTCTAATATAGGGACTCCTTGGCCAGGGAGATAGGAATGAACTGAAAATTGCAAGCCACAGGTTATCCGTGGGTTCCACTGGGTCCTGCTGGCCAGGCCAGGGGCAGAGTGCCCTAGGGCAGACTGGTGAGGCTGTGGAGCGGGGGCAGGCCTCCTGGAGAGTCCCTGTGGTACTGGGGGCTCTGCACGCCTCCAGAGGATGAGGATGATTTCTGTGCCTGATGTGAACAGAGGAAATCGGCTAGACAGGGAGGTGACTGCCCGAGTTCAGCAGACGAGCTTAGCAGCTCTGTGACCTGGACCTTCGCTTGCCTCAGCCAGAAATGTGGCAGAGCAGGGGTTTTTCACCCTGGCCTCCCTGACTCCACCGCCTGGGAAGAGCAGGAGCTAGGCATGTTCCCGGGGTGGGGAGGAGTCCTACTAACACCTCTCCACTGGCCCACTCAGGTGCCATCCGCCTCCCTTGCTGCTCCAGGCCCTCTGCTTGTCCTACCCCAGCCCTTCGTCTCAAGTGGGCCACCGCAGCCAACGGAACACAGGCCTCCCCGGGAAGGACCCTGCCACTAGAGGCCCTGCCCCCCCCCCACCCGTCCCCAGCTTTGGCAGCCTCGCGCGCCACAACACCGTGGCCTGGCAATGACCATCTGGGACACATCCCTGAGTGAGGTAGGGGTACCAGTGCTGGAACGCAGAGCAGTTGGGATAAAGTCATAGCAGACTTCAAGTTTGTAGGGGCCCCCTCTGTGCCAGGCTCTGGGTTAAGGCCCCCACCATGTGTCATCCCTGAAAGTCACAGCATCAGCACTAGGGTTAGTGACTGAGTTAGCATGAGGCGTGGTCAGAGAGTCTGCCTTTGGAGTCAGGGGGCCACAGGTTCAAATCCCACTCACTCTACTGTGTAACCTTGAGCAAATCCTTCAAATCTTTGTCCCAATGTTGAACCAATGTCACTATTGTGATTACCTGAAAAGTATTGTCCACTTCAATGGGCTGAGTTATTAACTAGATAATACATATAAAGCTCTAAGCCTAGAGTAGTTGATGCCCTATAAATGACACCCAAACAAACATTCATTTTTCAGATGTGGGATTGAAGCCCGGAGAGGTTAATTGATTTGCTCAGGGTCACACAGCTATTAGATGCTGGAGCCAGGATTCACACCCAGGCTTGTCTGACTCCAGGTGTCTTTCTAGTCCACACTGACCTCTGCCAGAACTGACGGTGGGCATTTTGTCACTTGATGATTAAGTGATGGGTGCAACCAAATTGTCTGGGACAAGATAATGAAATTTGGGGAATAGGGGGCCAGGAGGATGGCTTAGGAGAGGAGGAGGGGTGGCGAGTACCTGTAATGTAGCAGGAGGTAGGACTCCACTCCCTCCCCCCAAAACAACACCCCTACATCCGTTTTTTTCTAGGTGTGAGGCCTTAGGAGGGTGGGAATTCCCGAGGCTGCGCTGGAAATAATAAAAGCAGATGGTACTGCCCCTGCGGGGAAAGCCAAACCTCATTTGCCAAGACAATGGTCCCCTCCAGGCTGGCCTGGGCCTGTGTTGACCTGCCCCACCGAAGCCATCGATCACCCCACCGAGGACTGAGGACGTGGCCACCTGGGCCTGCCTCCCTGCACACGCAGGCACAGATGCACAAACACTTCCAGGAACCCACCCCCAAGCCCCACTCCCGCTCTTTCCCCTCCTCATAATAACAACAGCTACTGTTTATTGCACCCTTACTGGCTACCACTCGCCCTGTATACCTTTGCCTCCCCTCATTCTCCCAACCTCCAGCATTTTGCAGGAGAGGAAACCGAGGCTCAGAGAGGTCAAATGACTTGCCCAAGGTCACACAGCTCTTTCCGCTCTGGTCAGGGGGGCTCTCCCATGGCTCAGCTTAATGGGTTTGGGCTGACATTTTTGTGTTTGAATCAGTAATAATTACATCTGTGCCTCAATCTTTCGTGAGGTCTGCGGCCTCCCTGCCAGGTCAGAGTGGGGACACCTGGAGGGCAAGGACTGTGTCTTTGCCCACAGAATAGAAGCTCCCTCCAGCAAAGTGTATGTTTTCCCCGTGTTCTGGGAACTTCCAAGGCCAGAGCTGTGGCTCCCCCTGTCAGATTGGGAAATCCCTAAGGGCAGCAACAGGATCTCCCCTCTTACCCTGGAGGCTTCCTGGGGGCGGGGGCTGCTTTTCTTGCTCAGACTAAGAGCTCCCTGAGGACAGAAGCCGGGTCTCATCGGTCTAGGAGCCCTCCAAGGCAAGACCTAGATCGTCCCCGTTACCGTGGGAGCTTCCCGGGGCCAGCGCTGTCGTCCCCAATCACACTGGCAATTTCCAGAAGCAGGGACAAGGTCTTCAGACTAGAGCAGTTTCCCTTGCTTGGCATCCAGGTCCTGTGCCCAGAGGAGCTCAGCAGGTGGTGACTGGCTGGTTCACTGCCCCTGGCAGTCTCCACCCTGGTGCTCCAGGGGTCAAGAGGCCAGGTTGGCACACAAGGCACGTGGAGGGGTAGGTGGGGCTCTGGCTGTTCTGAGGCCTAGGGGAGCTGAGGGGCCCCTTCCTATTGGACAGGTGGCACTTTGGGGGCACAGAGCCTCAGGGGGGCAGGGGAGATGGGTAGGGACTAGCTCAGGACCCTCAAGGCCAATCCACCAATGAGTACCCCCCAGGGCAGATGTTTCAACTCTTATCTCCCCTCCCCCCTTCCAGGGAGCTCAGCTTCGCTGCCTTCCAGCCCACCCACACTGCCTGAGTTCCCTTCCGTACCTGGAAACCTCCCCTTCCTCAATCACACAGAAGTCCTCATTTCTTAAATAGTCAAATCTCATGGCAGGCTAATAATCCCATTTCACAGACAGGGAAATTATGACTCATGATGAGGTGTGACGGTGGGAGGGTCGTGGGAGCGGCTAGGGAGACAGAATCTAGTCCCAAATGGACTTGGGAAGAGCCCAGCCCAAGAATTTAGGATCCCCTCCCCTCCCCCACTCTCACTGAGGACATGACTCTTTTTGTTTTGGGGTTTTTTTTTAACATCTTTATTGGAATATAATTGCTTTACAATGGTGTGTTAGTTTCTGCTGTATAACAAAGCGAATCAGCTATACATGTACATACATCCCCATATCCTCTCCCTCTTGCGTCTCCCTCCCACCCTCCCTATCCCACCCCTCTACGTGGTCACAAAGCACCGAGCTGATCTCCCTGTGCTATGTGGCTGCTTCCCACTAGCTATCTATTTTACATTTGGTAGTGTATATTTGTCCATGCCACTCTCTCACTTCGTCCCAACCTACCCTTCCCCCTCCCTGTGTCCTCAAGTCCATTCTCTATGTCTGCGTCTTTATCCCTGTCCTGCCCCTAGGTTCTTCAGAACCTTTTTTTTTTTTAGATTCCATATATATGTGTTAGCATACGGTATTTGTTTTTCTCCTTCTGACTTACTTCACTCTGTATGACAGACTCTAGGTCCGTCCACCTCACTACAAATAACTCAATTTCGTTTCTTTTTATGGCTGAGTAATATTCCATTGTATATATGTGCCACATCTTCTTTATCTATTCATCTGTCGATGGACACTTAGGTTGCTTCCACGTCCTGGCTATTGTAAATAGAGCTGCAATGAACATTGTGGTACGTGACTCTTTTTGAAATATGAGACATAACTATTTTGATTGAACAATTACAACTACTCATTTTCCAGCCCTGGGGGAATCCACTCCCCCTAAACAGGAACCTGCTGTCTTAGATGGTCTAAGACCCCAACTGGAGTTCCAGGTCTGTGGAGCTGACTACCGGGTGGCGCCGCTGTTCTAAGAGCAGAAGGGGGTTCCTGGGGATGGCCACCTCCATCGTCCCATTCCAGCCATTCCAGGAAGTGTCGAGTCATGAGGAGGTGCCAGAGGGAAGAGTCTGGCAGATAATTCCAAGTTAGAGCATTCCTAAAATCTCCACGGCAGTATGGAAACAAAATCAGAGATAATCCCTGCATCTCACAAAATCTGTCCTAAGCACTACTGACTTGGGGTTCTGGGCATACAAGCACTGCCCCCAGGGCTCCCAGGGATGAGAGTGGAGTGAGAGTTCTGTATATATTAAGGAGTTAATCTCTTGTCTGCTGTATGCGTTGCAGAAATGTCCACTGAAGAGCTTTAAGCAGGAAAGCTAGTGCCCGATTTGTTCTTCTGACGGCAAAGTGGAGGATGTTTGGGTGATAAGCTGGGACCGGGGCAGACAGCAGCACCGAAGGATGTTTGTGTTACTGGCAACCTGGCAGGGAACGTGGCAAGAGTTCTGTGATAAGGGGGCACACACACAGAGCCCAGTCTGGCCTGAGGCAGCTACTGTGAAGGATAGAATTCCGCCCTTAGTGTCAGGGTCCCCAGAGATGCCCAACAGGCCCCAAAACTCCAGACCCACTTCCCCCGTGAGCCGGGAGAGCTCATCACCTGTGGCTAAGAACACTGGCTCCCAGATTGCCCCAGAGGAAGGCTGGGTTCTCTTAAGGGAGCAAGATCCCCTTGGAGATGTTTCTTGGCCTCTCAGGGGTAGAGGTCCCTTCCGGTCCAGGTTTAGCAGAAGGCAGCTACCTTCCAGTTTCTTATGAGCTAAAGAGGGTTAGGACGCTTCCATGTGGAGGGTCCTTTCAAGACCTGAGCTGTGGCCAGGGCAGTGGCAGGAATCAGGGCCCCTTCCTGTTCAGATCCCTGACCCCCCAGCACTGTGTACCCCTTTCTGAAGAGCCCTTGGAAGATAGAAGTGTCCCAGTCATCCCAGCGACCCCCGTACTGGTCTCAGGATGCCCGTCCCAGCGACTCGGTGGCTCAGGGTTTCATCTGGGTGCTGGGGGTCAGTCATGGTTAGAGAGGTGATCAAAGCAAGGCAGAGCTCCTCCCAAAGCGAGTGAGAGGGAGGGATGGCCCAGGAAAGGGCTTGTTCTCACCACACATGGCTGTGTTTTGTCTTTTTTTTTTTTTTTTTTTTTTTTGGCCGAGCTGCTTGCAGGATCTTAGTTCCCCGACAAGGGATTGAACCTGCGCCCTCGGCAATGAAGGCGCAGAGTCCTAACCGCTGGACCGCCAGGGAATTCCCATGTTTTATCTTTGAACATTCACAAATATGTCCTCTGAATTCATGCTACTCCACAATACCTGTCCCTGGTCCCTGGGGGCTCACTCCGGAACCTGGAGGATATGATGTGTCATCCCGTCCCACAGAGGGCTGTCAGTTGGATAGACAGACAGACGGAGGAGTCTTGTCACTGTGGATCATAAATTCCTAGGCCCGGGCTTCCCTGCTGGCGCAGTGGTTGAGAATCCGCCTGCCGCTGCAGGGGACACGGGTTCGTGCCCCGGTCCGGGAAGATCCCACGTGCCGCGGAGCGGCTGGGCCCGTGAGCCATGGCCGCTGCGCTTGCGCGTCCGGAGCCTGTGCTCCGCAACGGGAGAGGCCACGACAGTGAGAGGCCCGTGTACCGCAAAAAAAAAAAAAAAAAAAAAAAAAAATTCCTAGGCTCCCTTGGCAGACCGAGCCCTCGAGACCATCTCATCTAACCCAGCGATCCAGTGGTCTTCTTCCTCTAGTGCCCCCCCTTTATTTTTTTGCACAGTACAAATCATTTCCCATGAAATCTTATCCGTAATCCCAACATATAAAATCAATAAAGGCAGCATTTTATGAGCGGTGTAGCACCTCACCAACACCACCAATAATCTCTTCCCCAAACCAAAATTTCCTCCATTTCGTGCAGATGCAGTTTCAAGCCCTACATGCCGTCAGACTCTCTTCAGCCTCTCCTCCGTGGAGATGCTGTGTGACCACTGTTAGGCCCCCAGTGTACAACATTGCCTATTTTACAGTAAATCAAAGAGAAAAAAGAAGCTGTCTTCAATGGTATAAAAGCAGACTATGGATGTCAGTTGCATTTGTCGATATGAGACTGAGCCTCTAACAGACTTTGGTCGTTGTTGTCCAGAAAATCCTGGAGCATGTCAATAAGTAGCTGCAAATGGCAGCAGTTCTTTTAAACTGTTCACCTTGCATCCCTGGAACACACTTCAGTGACCCGGGAGAAGGCCAAGTTATTGTGGGGTTGTGCCCCGAGTTAAAAGTGTGTAGAGCACGCAGTTGAGAGTGTCTGTCGTTTTTACCTACAGTTTTCAAAATAGTTTAACAAATTTTTTTTTTTTTTTTTTGGTATGCGGGCCTCTCACTGCTGTGGCCTCTCCCGTTGCGGAGCACAGGCTCCGGACGCGCAGGCTCAGCGGCCACGGCTCACGGGCCCAGTCGCTCCGCGGCATGTGGGATCTTCCCGGACCAGGGCACAAACCCGTGTCCCCTGCATCGGCAGGCGGATTCTCAACCACTGCGCCACCAGGGAAGCCCAAATATTTTTTAAAAGTGAGGTTAGAATCAAATGCTTAGAGAACCCCTGAAACATCTCTACCAAATACGGTGGCTCAGATGTGTCACTTTCACACGCGAGAAGGAGACGCGGGGTCAGGGAGGGGGGTTGACGGCCGAGTTCTCCTGGTGGATGTTTGTCTGGCTCACAGCCTGGACGGAGCGTCATAATCCCTAGTCTCCATCAGAGCATCACTGATATTCCTGGCCCAGGATTCCCGTCGGGCCCCCTTCAGCCAGCACTACTCCCGCCTCCAGCCCCCAACCCGCCCCCTTCTCCCGTCCACCCCATCAGGCCTCGGGTGAGCTGATCAGTAAAGGAGGAATTCAGGCCTCACTGTTGTCTGCCAGGCAGGTGGGCAGGAGCTCCCCTGGTCGCCCGGCCCCCAAATGCAAGGCTGTTGTGGGGAGGGGGGAGGGGGCTCAGGAATCAAAGCGAGCTCCGGGCTCCATCAACTGCCTTCATTTGCATGTAACACTGCCTCCCCGCAGGCTTCTGGATGGAGACCACGCTGGCAGTTCAGCTCTGCACAGTATGGGGACAGGATAAGGGCACGAGACAAGCCCCTTTCCCCTCCTTTGTCAGTTTCCTCTTCCCAGCTGCCTGGTCCCCGCTCCGGGGGGCCCTGACTGCACTCGCAGCAATGGCAGGAGGTTATGTGGGGGAGGCAGGCGACCCCCGATGGAGCTCAGTGGATGGGCGATGGGGTGCAGAGAGAACCCAGGCCTTGAGGTGGGGCTTTGTCACTCACCAGTGGTGTCACCTTGTGTTTGTGGGTTACCCTCCCAGAGCCTGGGTTTCCTCGTTTTAAAAATAATGGCGAACAACCTGCCTGCCCTGTGCAGGGCAATTGAGAGGGTGCAATAAGAAACGGATGAAGTAAGCTTGTAAGAGCCTGGGCTTTCCAGCCGCTCAGGCAATGGCAGCTCCTATGACGACGGTTGCTCTTGTTCAGTTTAGTTTTTAAGGAGTCACTGGTAGATCTCTGTTGTGAGACGGCTGTCTCTGGGTTGTGGATGGTTCTCATGTCCCTCGACTGTCCTTGTCCCAGGCGACTGAAAGCTGTTGAGCGTCCCCAATCCTGGGGGAAAGTGACCCAGGCCCCAAAGAGCAGGCTTTATGTGCAAACCTCGGGCAGAGCCATCCCAGGCTGACGGGGGTGGGGCACGTGGGGCACCTGCTGCCCTTTTTCTCCCAGCTGCTTGGTGCTCTGGGAGGCAGCCTCCAGCTGGCTTCCAGACCGGCCGAGTGGATTGGAGCCCGCATCGCTGTGGATCCTTGGTGCGGCTTCTCTAGCAGCCCGCGTTGCCTGAGTGGCTCTTTGCCAGGCTAGCATCTTGGCTGCTGGAATGTGCCAAGATTCAAGTACAAATGCTGTGGGCTTGGGGACAGGGCTCCATGCAGTCTTCAGGGCAAAGAGGTGCCAGGATCCCCAGCCCTCACTTAGCTCTCTCCTTCTCTCTCTCTCTCTCTCTCTCTCTCTCTCTCTCTGTGTGTGTGTGTCGCACACACACACAAACACGCACACCCTCCCTGGGAACTTTTTATGATCTTCTGCTCAGGTGTCAGTTTGATTCCATTCCGATCCGTAGTTATTGGTGCCTATTATCTGCAGGGTCTTGTAAATCTGACAGGGACAGAGGGGAAGGGGATCTTCCCCAGATCTTCTCAGGGACTTTATTTTATTTATTTATTTTAATATTTATTTACTTATCTGGCTGCGCCGGGTCTTAGTTGCGGCGTGCGGGATCTTTAGTTGTGGCGTGCGGGATCTTTTAGCTGTGGCACGTGGGATCTAGTTCCCCGACCGGGGATCGAACCCGGTTCCCCTGCATTGGGAGCGTGGAGCCTTAACCTCTGGACCACCAGGGAAGTCCCTGGTCGGGGGACTTTAAGAAAGGACGATTGCCCCGGCAGGAAATGAGCCAAGCAGAGCTGTGTGGGAGCCCCGAGGGGGGACATTTGGGACGAGTCCCAGAGGATGGGCAGGATTCCCACAGAGAGAGAGATGGGGGTGAAGAGGAGAGGCTGGTCCCTCTAGCCAGAACAGCCTCAGCGAGAGGAGAGAGCCGGGAAAGATGGGAGGTGCCCGAGGCCCAGGGCACAGTCTCTATTGGCTGTGACGGGGAGGAAATAGAAGTCAGGGCTGCAAGGTTAGGCTGGGCCCACATTATACAAGATCTTGAGTGCCAAAGTGAGGAGTCTGTGGTTAAATGGGAAAGGGATAGGGAGCCATGGGCAGTTCGGGGTGGGGGAGGGGCAGGATCAGAGTAGTTTGCCAGCCGCATGGGCTGGGTCCGGGGCTGGATGGTGCTGATATGCATCCAGGAGAGGGATGGCCTCTCAGGTGCTTCAGCCTGCACGCTGAAATCCCCCCTCCCTCCCCCAGGCTGGCTGCGTACATGATTTGTGGGGTGCAGAGGGTGGGAGGGAACAAAGATGGCCCTGAAGTGGGGGTTCCTGGGTATGATGAACAGACCCATGGCCACGGGCAAGGCCTTGGTAAGAGGACTTCATTGGGAGAGATGGCAGGTATGGTTGCGGTCGTGACGCATGGGGGTGTAGGGTTGGGATGGGGCTGGGCTTCAGCTCCTGGCTCTGCAGGGGAGGAGCTGTCCTCTGGGACTAGTGCCGAGGCTGGTCACCGAGCTCAGAGGCTGGCTCCGGGTCACTGATCAGCCTCCTGTGTGTCCACAGGGACAGCACGCTGCCCATACACGCCGTGGGGCTGCCCACCCGCCACCCCTCTGCCGAGCCTCATCTGGTCCCTTGCCTGCACTTTTTGGGTGTCCCGCCTTGCTCCTCTCTCCTCTCAAGGTGGAGGGATTCTGTTCACAGGGCCAGTGTCCCAAAGGTTCCCTGTTGACGGTGCTCTGTGGGTTTCTCCCAGGTTATCGATGTGATGTCCCCGCAGGACAGAAGGGCGGGGCTGGGTCAGGGCAGCATCCGACACAGACTCAGCCTTTCTCAGCCGCAGGGAGAGGGGGGTGGAGTCTGGTAAATGCAGCCTGGCATCTGCCTGAGGCCTGGAAATAGGGTTTGAGGGGTCCCCGGAGCGGAACGATGCTTGACTGACAGGCCTCTCAAAGGGCCCCCCCTTCTCCCACCTGGCTGCCTCAGGAGCGCAGGCCTTGCCTGAGCACGGGCCTCCCGGGCCCTCATTATGGAAAGGCTGGGGCTGAGGCTGGTGGGGCAGAGCCCAGGGCCGTAGAGGCCCGCACCTCCCAGCGGACCACTACATGCCAGCTGGGGGATGAAGGAACAGCAGGATAACAGGAGGCTGGTGGCCAGGCGAGCTGGGGAGAAGCCCTTTCCCTCCCTCAGACCCCTCACTCTTCCCAGAGTGGGTCAGCCTGTCCTCCCCACCCACTTCAAGGGCCCCTCACTCAGCGCTGGCTAACGGTGAACCTGGGGTGGGATGGCCAGTGCGGGGGCTGCAGGAACTGAGGGGGCTGGAGGGAGAGACGCCGCCAGCAGTCATCCCCAGGCCACCAGCCTTGCCTTTCCTCAGCCCCGGGCAATTACAAGGCCACAAATCACAAGGAAACGGTTGTGTAAGCACCTTTGTGAACCTAATGGAATATGCAGGGGGCCCAGCGAGGCCATAAAAATTCAATCAGCCTGGCTAACCTGGTGCCCAGCTCAGCTGGATGCAGTGAGGTTGGTGTACGGGGGAGGGCTATGGGGGAGGGGCCCCGGGGGGGTGGGACGCTCCCATTGTCCCCCAGCCACGAGTCTCCTGAGCCTTAGCTCCAAGTCCTTCTGGAGCATCCGGGGGTTCCGACTCTTCCTCTGGCACAGAGGGGTAGCAGTGAGGTCCCCTGAGGAGACACCACTTCTGGTGCAGATGGATGCGCTGTCCCCAGTGTAGGTCACCCCACCCTGCAGGGTCAGAGGCCAGCCTCCAAAGCTCCCCAGCCCCAGCAGGGACAGTGCCTGCCATGTCAGAACCTGCCTGGAACTTGGAGGAAAAGAAAAGGCAAGGCCTGGGCTGTCCTGGGACAGCACGTGGGAGCTCAGAGCACAGGCATAGCAGTTGCATAAATGCCACGTACTCCGTGTGACAGCCTCTCTGAGCCTTTATTTCCACTTCAGAAAATAATAGGCGTTACTTCAGAGAGTCGGTGAAAGGACCAAGTGATAGAAACTCACGCCAAGCGCTGAACACGAGTCTTACTTACAGCACGTGCTCAAATGCTATTATTCCATCTGTTTGAATTTAGGCTTCGAGTCGAGTCTCTGGGACTCTCGGCCTATTTCTGAGCCTGGAGGGACTCAGCTCATTCCAGGGAACTTAGCCAAAGGCAGAGATTTGTGCAGAAAGAGGAATCTAGACTAATCTGGAAGCTGGGTGCTTCTTAAGCTATTGAAACCAGGGATTCTCAGCTTCAGCGCTGGGGTCTTTCTGGGCCAGTGATTCCCTGTCGTGGGGGCGTCCTGTGCACTGTACGGTGTTTAGCAGCATCCCTGGCCTCCACCCACTAAAGTCAGTGGTGCTGCCTAGTTTTGACCACCAACAATGTCTCCAGATGTTGCCAAATGTCACCTGGAGGGGTGAGGGGGCAAAGTCCCCCTCCATCCCTGTTGAGAAACACTAGGCTACAATAGCGTGAGTGGGGACGTGGAGGAGGAGGAGGGCTGCCCCCTTAGAGTCCTACTTTTCTTGCAGGGAAAAGCCCATGGCTGGGCCCACCACCCACGTTGCCCCCATGCTGTTCCTCGCCCTCCTGCTCCTGGAGCTGAGCCTGGCAGTCTCCCTGGGACCCGGAAGCTCTGCTCGGAACCTCCCGGAGAATCACATCGACCTCCCGGGCCCAGCACTGTGGACGCCCCAGACCAGCCACCACCGCCGGCAGGGCCTGGGCAGGAAGGAGCGTGGCCCAGGCACACCAGGCCGGGCCCAGGATGGGGCTGTGGTTGCCACCACCAGGCAGGCCTCCAGGCTGCCAGGGGCAGGGGGGCTGCTCCCTGGACAGAGTCCTGCAGGCCTGCTGCAGGACAAGGGTCTGCTCCTGGGGCTGACACTGCCCTACCCCGAGAAGCAGAGCCGCTCTCCAGGGTCAGAGAGGGTGAAGAAACGAGGCAGGGAGCACAAGAGACCTAAGGAGAGGTTGAAACTGCACAGAGGTAGCTGGAGGTCTGCGAGGGGGTGGGGCCCTGCAACGAAAGGGGGAGGGGAAGGGGGGAGAGGGATCGGGTCCAAATGGCCAAGGGGACTTCAGGGACAGGACAGGGAGGCGGGGGAGGGGCGGAAAGGGGGGGTGGAGGTGTCAGTGGTGTGGGGTCCCTGGGAGGACATCCAGAGGCCCCAAAGGGGGCAGGTAGTGGACCCCCAGAGGAAGGGAGGGGTCTCACTGAAGTCAGAGGGACCTGGAAAGAAGTGGCCGCTGGGAAAGGCCTGGGCGTGGAGCATGGGAGGAAGAGAAGGACATGTGGCCATAGGAGCTCAGTCTTATCAATAGGTCATCCTCCTAAATCAGGAAGTTCTACCTCGTATCTGACCTAAATCCATCCTACTGTAAGTCCTGAGTAGAGATGGGACAGTTCGGTGCCCTCCCAGCACATCACTTAATCAACTCCGAGGCACAGAGCAGAGGCCGAGAGCTTAGACTCTGAAGCCAGATCTGCCCCAGGTCTGACTCTGGTTCCACTTCTTACTGGCAAGTCATCTTTCTATGCCTCCGTTTCTGCAAAGTGAGCGTAGTGGCCCCTTCTGCCCTCAGGGTAGATTCAGAGACAGCTTACTATCTGAAGTACCCGGAATGGTACCTGGCACTTGGCAGGGGCAATGGGCAGTGGTAGTTAGTTACTAGTTAATTCTCAGCTTTCTCTCAGTGCTGAGTCAGTGTCCTCCGACCTGGACACGGCTGACCAAGGAGAGCGGTCACGTCCTTATTTCTCCTGCCTCTGCTCTGTTTGTTTGATGGGGTTTCTTCCTCGACTTTCTGACCTTCCTTTAAGTTCCCTCCACGGTCCCAAATCCCCTGTGAGCCGAACCACCCACTGGTCCCAGCCTCCCCGGAAGAAACGTGTCCCAGCAAAAGCCCCACCCAGCAGGCTCCTCCCCAGTCTCCCCTGGCCAGAGCCCAGGCAGGCAACCTCTGCTTCCAAGTCTCTACATGTGACATGACTGCCTCTAGGGGCAGACCCAGTGCCACAGGCATGGATGGGGGCGGGGGCTGTGCAGGAGGTGGGTGATGGAGCCTCAGCCCCACCTTCTCCTGCAAACAGCTGGGGCTTGCTTCCCTTCCAGGCCCGCTGAGACCCCCCCCAGGTGGACAGAACACAGGGGAACGGGCCCAGCTTAGACTCTCAGCCTCCCGCCCCTGGGGATCACGTGTCAGGTGGGGTGGGGGCCGTGGCAGCCTTGACAGCAAGCAAGAAGGCACACACGGGGCGTGGACTCAGCCCGGCCCAGCTCCGGCCCCCAGCTCCCGTGGACCAACGGGGCGCTCCCACGAGAGTGGGTGAGTGGAGGTCTGGAGTCCAGGCCCAGGCCTGCTGACCAGCTGGAAGGTCTCAGGCTGATGGGGCCTCAGTTTCCTTCTGTAAAATGAATAGAGCAGATTCAGTGGTCCCCGAGGCCCCTTCCTACTCTCTGGAGTTCATCTCTGGATGGTGGGGAGGCCCCAACTCACCCAACCAACCTTAAAGTCAGATCTTGCCTGAGAAAAAGAGGCAAGGTTGAGGCTGGGGCCTCCAGCTTTTCTCGAAGCACCCTGGTTCCCGACCACCCCCCAATCCTGCACACTGTCCCGCCTCACACTCATCCTACCCCGTGCCCATATATCTTGGAAGGCAGCGCCAGTGGTTAAAAGTATTGGTTTTGCAACAGAGGGACCTGGGTTCGAATTCAGACTTGGATTCTCACTAGCTGTGTGCTCTCAGGCAAGTTGCCTAACTTCTCTGTGCTTCGGTTTCCTTCCCTGTAGATGAGGCTGAAAGAGTACCTCCCTGCCAGAGCTCCTGCAAAGGTTAGGAGAAATAATGCTTGTAAAGCAGGACCCAGCGTGCAACATGGTCCCAGCACACGGCATGTACTCAATAAACAGGGTCATTATCACCATGTAGGGAGCGCTCACCTCCCAGCCTTCTCAAAGGCCTCTGCCTCCCTGCAATGCCTCTCAGCCTCATCACGTTGCTCCCCTACTCAAACTTACTCTCCTCCAGGAAGCCTTCCGTGGTTAATCCTACTAAGTTCCATTCATTGCACTTACACTGCTGGCTGCACCCAACCAAGCCGGACTTGAACTTGCTGGAATATTGCTTTAGAGCGAGAATCCTGGGCCATCTTCCCGGCAACACTGCAAATTCATCCAAGACTCTCCCCCTCATCCTGCCCCCAGACTCTTGCTCCCACCCCCGCAGGACGGTGGGCAGCAGCGATGTCGGCTGAGCCAATAGCTTGTCATGTGGTTCCTGCCGCCCCCTGTTCGCAGCAGGAAATGTGGGTCCTGCTGTGGGCCGATACGGGGTGGTGGGTGGCAAGCAGATAAAGTTGCTGTGTTTCCTGCTCCTTGTCTCAGGCCGAGCCTTGGTCAGAGGTCCCAGCTCCCTGATGAAGAAGGTGGAGCTCTCAGAAGACCAGGCCCCGGATGCCGCGATGGAGGAATCCTCCACCAGCCTGGCCCCCACCATACTCTACCTCACCACCTTTAAGGCAGCACCTGCCACAGAAGAGTCCCTGATCCTGCCCGTCACATCCCTGTGGCCCCAGGTAAGGGGCCCGGGTCGGCCTCGGAGATGGAAGGGGCCTTGAGATGATGTCATGCAAACCCCTCTTAGTACATTTAGGGAGAACTGAGGCACCATGGCAGGAAGGCGCTGGTCCAGGCCAGCGGGGCTGGATGGAAGCCAGGTCTCCTGATGCCCATCCAGCCCAGCTTGGGCCAGTGGGCCCACTGGCCAGGGAGGGCTGCCACTGTCCAGGCAGTGGTCCTGGCGGCTCACTCTAGGGAACGCCAAGGAAGCAAGTGCAGGCTCAGTACACTGGTCTCTGCATCTAGAAGAGCAAGGCCTTTGGGGAAGAATTTTGTACATGCTGAAAAGTACAGAGAATAATAATCTTTAAAACCATGTCCCCATGATCCAGAATAACAAACTTTAGTTAACACTTTGACCCATCTGCTTCAGACCTTTAAAAAGGATATGTGGAAAGAATGCTCAACATCACTAATCATTAGAGAAATGCAAATCAAAACTACAATGAGATATCATCTCACACCGGTCGGAATGGCCATCATCAAAAAAATCTAGAAACAATAAATCCTGGAGAGGGTGTGGAGAAAAGGGAACCCTCTTGCACTGCTGGTGGGAATGTGAATTGGTACAGCCACTATGGAGAACAGTATGGAGGTTCCTTAAAAAACTACAAATAGAACTACCATACGATCCTGCAATCCCACTGCTGGGCATATACCCTGAGAAAACTGTAATTCAAAAAGAGTCATGTACCACAATGTTCACTGCAGCTCTATTTACAATAGCCAGGACATGGAAGCAACCTAAGTGTCCATCGACAGGTGAATGGATAAAGAAGATGTGGCACATATATACAATGGAATATTACTCAGCCATAAAAAGAAACGAAATTAAGTTATTTGTAGTGAGGTGGATGGACCTGGAGTCTGTCATACAGAGTGAAGTAAGTCAGAAGGAGAAAAACAAATACCGTATGCTAACACATATATATGGAATCTAAGGAAAAAAAATGTCATGAAGAGCCTAGGGGTAGGATGGGAATAAAACACAGACCTACTAGGGCATGGACTTGAGGATATGGGGAGGGGGAAGGGTAAGCTGTGACGAAGCGAGAGAGTGGCATGGACATATATACACTACCAAACGTAGGGTGGATAGCTAGTGGGAAGCAGCCACATGGCACAGGGAGATCAGCTCAGTGCTTTGTGACCACCTAGAGGGGTGGGATAGGGAGGGTGGGAGGGAAGGAGACGCGAGAGGGAAGAGATATGGGAACATATGTATATTATGTATAAGTGATTCACTTTGTTGTAAAGCAGAAACTAACACACCATTGTAAAGCAATTACACTCCAATAAAGATGTTAAAAAAAAAAAAAAAAGGATATATGGAAGGGACTTCCCTGGCGGTCCAGTGGTTAAGACTCCGCGCTTCCACTGCAGGGGGCGTGGGTTCGATCCCTGTTTGGGGAACTAAGATCCCACATGCCGCGTGGCACAGACTAAAACAAGAACTAAAACAAAAAGATATACAGAGAGGGAGCAAGCCAGCAAACGTGGCAAATACACCAACCGTTGGTGAGTCTAGATGGAGGGTATTTATTGTTGCAATTAACATGAAGTGCATCATTGCACCTCTTCTGGGGCTCTGAAATTTGTTTCAAAATAAAATCGTTAAAAATGATCAACAATAAATATATGTGTAGAAGAAATAAAACTTCTTTTTAGCAGTAGATCTTTCTTATTCTCTTTTTGCGTCTTGCACCCCCCTGAGATGCTGATAAGACTATGGGCCATTTCCGACGAATCCATGGCTACCCATGCTGTCGCGGGGCCCCTGAAGCCCATGTGTTGAGAACCCAGCCCTAGAAGGTGGGTTCACCTCCTACTGTGGCCAGGGCTGTGAGTGGAACTGAGCCATGGCTGTGGCCTCGACAGTGCCACAGAGAGCTGATGACGTCTGCAGGGGAGAGAAGGGGCAGGGGAACAAGCAGCTGGGCTTCCTCCTGAGGGGACACAGCTGCCTCCCCTCGCCTCCCCCAGAGGGCCTGGTGGGTCACTCGCCCGACTGCATCGGCTGCCTGTAGGCACCGTTCCACGTTGGGGGTGGCTGCTCTGGGCGGCGCTCCCGATGTCCCCGGGCTGCGATTGCAGGCTGTCCAGCACAGGATGAGCTGGCCTCTGAGGAGCCCCTCCTCTGCTCTCTGGTCCTGGGGCCCCACGTTTCTTCTTTCACCTGTTGGGATCTTCAAGCTCCCTCCTCTGCACCCCCCCCCCCCGCAGGCTCATCCCAGGCCTGACGGGGAGGTGATGCCCACACTGGACATGGCCCTGTTTGACTGGACCGATTATGAAGACTTAAAGCCTGAGGTCTGGCCGTCTACGAAGAAGAAAGGTAAGCGGACCCACCCCGCCACCCCCTCGCTGGGCTTCCCACCTCTCCCACCGTCCATTGGGGTAGGGGCCTCGGTGACTCCAGCCTGACCTGCGGATGTCCAAGGTGGGATGGGGGGCCTGGAGTCTATAATGGAACGGACGCCTGAAATGGACTTGCTGCTCTCAAGTGCTCATCACACGGCAAACGCTTTCCACGTAGCTACTCATTTAACCTTAAAAAAAAAAAAAAAAGTTAGGTCTGTTCTGCTGTTGATCCCATTTTAGAGAAGAGAAAACTGAGGCAGAGAGAGGTATTGTGTCTTATCCAAGCCACACTGTGGGAGTGGTGAGCCTCAGCCTCTGACCACAGATCCTGTTTTCCCCAGAGAGACACCGGGGCAAACTCTCCAGTGATGGGAATGAAACATCACCGGCTGAAGGGGAGCCCTGCGACCATCACCAGGACTGCCTACCAGGTACCGAACCAGCATCGTGTTCAAGGCACTAGGCCGGGCGCTGGGGGAACCTGTGTGGGGATGGGGGCGGGTGTTCCCAGACACATGAGCAGGACCCTTTAGGGATGGTAAATAATAACGACCATGGTTACCACTTTACTGAGAGTTGCTGTCGTACTTTGTTCTATGCAATCCTCACGGCAACCCAGAGAAAGAGAGCCTTGTCATTCCCCATTTTCAGGCAAGGAAATTGAGGCTCAGAGAGGCTGAGTGTTTCAGCCGAGGTCACACAGCTAGGAAGTGGCTCAAAGCTGAGTCTGCCTCGTTCTGAACCCCTGCCCCACGCTGCCTTAAATCGCGATGACCCTTCTCTCGACTTCTCTCTCCTAACGTCTTTTTGGGCTAAATTCTGTCCTTGTCCCATCATGACACCGCTGGGCATCTTGGGATACTTTGATGACATCCTGACCTGTTCAGCAGCTGAGCCCATTAAGACAGTCTGAAAACAGAGGCCTGCGGTTTTGATTGATGGTCTAAACTGCTGGCCCTTGATTGGGTCAGTCGGAACTTCTGGGAAGCAATAGTGAGGGGTAGTTGGAAGGGCAGGAGGTTTCTGGGGGGTCGGGGGTAGGGTAAGGCCCGCGAACAATAAAAGTGGAACAAAGGAGGAATGGACAGGAGACTGTGAGGCAGTCGCCCGCCATCCCAACAGGGAGCTCCAGAGCAAAGATTCCCTGTTAGAAGAGGCCCCAGCTGGGCCGATAGCCAGGCCCTGGCACCCCCGCTGAGCCAGTCGCTGCCTGGGCTGTTCTGCTCCTGAACAGTGTGACATTGGCTCAGGAGCCTCCTGCAGGTGTTAACAGCCGGAGGCTGGCAGCTAACTGCTGTCCTGGCCGATGGATGGCAAGTGCCTTCCGGAGGGAGATCTGAGTTGCACACCTCCACGATGCTCGTTAATTCAGTGACCAGAATATTCTACAAAACAGCAACCCAACAAGCCACTTGGCATCAGATAAGCCAGGCCCCGCCAGCTCCCTGAAAGGCTGTTTTCTTTCCAAACCATTGTTTCCACCCTGAGCAGAAAGAAAAGGCTCAAGTTTGGGCAAACCGAACAGTGGCTCTGAGAGTTGGCTCCATGGTGGGCGAGGCCGTGCCTAGGGCCTGCCTCTCGGGGGCTTCTGTTTCCCCATCTGTCCAAAGAGGACGTTGGCTCCATGATCACTGAGGCCCCTCCCAGCTCCATGCTGACTTCACACCTGGCAGCCCCCAGCCGTTCCACCCGGGGTGGGGGAGGGGGGTCCCACAGCACCCTCGCTCCTCCCATGATCAATCAACTGCCCATCTGGGGCGTCTGGGGTCTCTGCCGCCCGCCCCCAGGGGCCTCGGCCGTGACATTCGTCGGTGGTTCCAGCTGGGAGTCTTGCGCACCAGATGGTCCATACTGCCAGGGATGGCCCCACCGTGGAGATGATGTATCTCCCGTCCAGTGGGGGCGTGTGCAGGGCGCAGGGAGGGTCCGCGCGGCGTGGCTGACCGAGTGTGCTTTTGCTGTGTGGGCAGGGACCTGCTGCGACCTCCGGGAGCATCTCTGCACACCCCACAACCGAGGCCTGAACAACAAATGCTTTGACGACTGCATGTGTGTGGAAGGTGAGCCCGACATCGGGGGCTCCCTCGGTGCCGAGACCTCACAAACTCCCTTTCTCCTCCAAGCCGGGGTGGGCAGAGAAGCGGGTGGGAGAATCCCTGGGGAACCGAAGACACGAGCAAGAACAGCTTTGCTCGGTGCCTTCACAATCTGTGAACTCATTTAGTCTCGATTCCTGGCATCGTTGCTCAAATGTGCTTTTCTCACCTCTTGAAATACAAGCTGGCATGATCTCCCATGATCTGGAGGTGGGAGAGGAGCGTATCTTTTAAAATAAGATCAAACCTGAGAAGCCTGGTGCTTTCACACCGGAATTCTATCCCAGGGGAGACATTCCAAGTGTGATAACAAGGGGTGGGGGGTGGATTTCCCAGCACTGTCCCAGGGAAGGATGCACTTGCCCGGCTGGCTCCCTCTTTAACTCCTCTGAGCTCCCACGTGGAGCGGTATGTGCCCTCCTGCCCAGGTGCGCCCACGTGTACCTGGCTCTGTGCTAAGCTCTTTACCCATTATCTCCTTAAACCTCCCAAGGGTCCCAAGAAGGGAGCTATTGTTCTCCCCATTTTACCCAAGAGCAAACCGAGGCACAGAAACGTTAAGCCACTTGCCCGAACCTTCATAGCTAGAAAAGTGGGAGAACGTTTTAAATTTTGTATTCTGAAAAATTTCAAACATATATTAAAGTCGTCAGGATAGTATAATGAACCCCCATTTCCCATCACCCAGCTTCAGTAATTCTCACTCATGGCCAATCTGTGCTGTCTTCCCCCCATCTGCTTCCCCCGTTGCGATAGGATTTTTTTAATCTTTTTTTTTTTTGGCCACGCTGCGCAGCATGCGGGATCTTAGTTCCCCGACTAGGGATCAGACCTGCACCCCCTGCACTGGGCGCTTAGAGTCTTAAACACTGGCCCGCCAGGGAGGTCCCTGCAATAGGATTTTTTTTTTTTTTTTTTTTTTTTTTTTTTGCGGTACACGGACCTCTCACCGTTGTGGCCTCTCCCGTCGCGGAGCACAGGCTCCGGACGCGCAGGCTCAGCGGCCGTGGCTCACGGGCCCAGCCGCTCCGCGGCATGTGGGATCTTCCCGGACCGGGGCACGAACCCGCGTCCCCTGCATCGGCAGGCGGACACTCAACCACTGCGCCACCAGGGAAGCCCTGCAATAGGATTTTGAAGCAACTCCTGGAAGTGTAGATATTTCATCTGTGAATATTTCAATATATGCATCTAAGAGATAAGTACTCTTTTAAAAACAAAATACCAAAAATGCACAATAATCACTCAGTGTCATCCGACATCCAGGGCTCGCATTTCCCGAGTGAAGGGATTTGGTCTCAGCCCCTCTGGTGACCATTCTGAGATACATGCCCAATTTTTTCTCACATTAGCCTCAAAAATTATCTGCTGTGAGAGCAATAAAGCTGCTTAGGTCCAATTATTCATTCATCCTGTCTGTCAAGAAACATTTATTGAGTGCCTCCTATGTGTTGGGCTCTAACAAGGACATTGGGGGTTCAGCGGCAAAGAGAGCCAGCGAGTTCTGCGCGCATGGATTCCATTGTAGTGAGATGAGTAGCAAAAAGGAAATAAGCAGATAAGATGTCTTCAGAAAGGACTAGGGGCTGTAAAGAAAATAATCCACGCTGGTCTGACGAGGAGTCTGGGAGGGGTGGACAGGAGTGCACTGCAGAACCAGCCACCTGAAAATGAGGGGTGGGGGGAGGGAGAGAGAGTCCCAGGCAAGCGGCAGAGCAAAGCCAAGGGCCTCGGGCAGGAATGAGGCTGGCATGTTTGAGGGCGCCTGGCACACAGTAGCCAACGGGGAAGGTGGCAGAAGGGGAAGTAGGAGAAGCTGGCGGAGAGGATCAGGCAGGACTTTGAGGTATAATGGGGAGGTGTTGGCAGGTTTTAAGCGGGGGAGTGACCTGGTCTGACTTATGAGTGTAACAGCTCACTCTGGCTGCAGTACTGTTGGGGGCAGGAGTGGAGACACAGAGGACCAGCTGGGAGGTGAGGGGATGGAGGCAGGCAGGGGTGGAGATGCTGGGGAGCTGCCTTCTGTTACCCGTGGGCAGGGCTGGGGGCCCATTTCGCAGAGGAGGAGACTGAGGTGCAGAATGGCCCGGAGGGCGCTCTAGTCCAGGAAGCCCGGAATAGCGCCGGGGCCTCCAGGTCCAGCCTGCCCAGGTGAGGGGGACATGGCGCGGCCGAGTCCGCACACCCGGCTGGTGCGGAGCTGGGTGCCCAGTGGGCAGCGCCCCCTCTGCCCAGGAAGGCTTCCTTCCTTCCTCCCCAGGGCCTCAGGTAGGAGGGGGTAGCTTTTCAGGCCTCCAAAAGATATGTGTGCAGCCAAAACCCCATCTGCTCATTTCCCGTGGTCTCTCCCACCCTGGTCGGCCCCACCAAAATTCTTGCTTCCTCCGTGGCGACTCAGGCTACAGAAAAAAAAAAAATTGAGTGGAAATGACAGCTCATTAAAGATGGTCCAGGAAGAGGTTGTCAGGAACCCTCTGAGGACCAAGAGTCCTGAGGACTTCTGAGAAATCCCAAAATGTTGAATTCAGGTCCCAGGGCTGAAGTCCAGCAGTCTAGGCCAGCCTGGATTCTGGAGGGTTCCAGAAGGGCTTGTGTGGCTACCAACCACTCCTGCTCATAATCCCCTGCCCCCCTCCTAAGTGTATTTTGTGTGGCCACAGTTCTGAAAGCTGTGATCCAGGTGTCAATTCTAGACCCCAAAGCACAAATGTCACAGCGATTCCTTCATTCTCTTGATAGTGACATAAGCAGATCTTAAGCAGGTGATGTCCTCCTCTCTCCCTGTGGTCCCTCCGAACCTGAAATGTCAGGATTGCTCAGGCCACACTGAACAATCCCTTCCCCTAACCCTCCCACCCCCAATCAGGAGGATGTGGCCTTCTGTGGCCGTAAATGAAAAACATGTCTACCCATGTATGTCGGGGGATGGCTGACATGTGGTTATGATAGAGCCACAGCCAGGAACCCCTCCCACTGGTGGGCCAGGAGGGCCACGACTACTTTAATTAGGGTGGTCAGGGAGGATGCCTTTGAGACCTGAAGGCTGTGAAGGAGCCAGCTATGCCAAGAACTTCAGGAAGGCATTTCTGGCTGTGAGAACAGCAGGTGCAAAGGCCCTGGGGCCCAAAATGAATGGGTGTATGAGGAAAAGCCAAAAAACTGGGTGTGGCTGGAGTTAGAGAGTGAGGAGGGGCGTGGGAGGTGAAGAGAGCAGACAGGAGGCAGGTCCAGGTCCCAGAGGGTCTTATAAGCCAGGGTAGGAAGTTTGGATCTCCTTTTGAGTACCATGGGGAGCCACGGGAGGTTTTATAGGGGAGGGCAGAATCTGCATCCCTTTAAACAAAGGTTTTTAATGGACTATTTTTTAAGAGCAGTTTTAGGTTTACAGAAAGATTGTGCAAAAAGTACAGAGTTCTCATATGCCCCCCCCAACCACACAGTTTCCCCTATTATCTTACTTTAGTGTGGTGCACTTTTTATGACTGATGAACCAATAGTTGTACATCATTCACTAAAGTCCATAATTTACATTAGGGGTTTACTCTTTGTGTTGCACATTCTATGGGTTTTGGCAAATGCGTAGACATGTACCCACCATTATAGTATCGCACAGAATCGTTTCGTGGCCCTAAATATCCCCTGTGCGCCCGCCATCTGTTCACTCTACCCTTCTCCCTCTGTGATTCGCTTTTTTAAGCCCATTCAGGCTGCTCTGCGGGGGATGGGTTGGTTGTAGGACAGAAAAAAGAAGGGGGTGGTGATGAGAGGATGAAGGGGGTTCCAGAGGGCGCGGAGGGGTCTGGCTGGTCACATCCCTGACCCCCTTGCCTCTCTTCACCCAGGTCTGCGCTGCTACGTCAAATTCCACAGGAACCGCAGGGTCACCCGGAGAAAGGGGCGCTGCGTGGAGCCCGAAACGGCCAACGGCGACCAGGGATCTTTCATCAACGTCTAGGGCCGCGTGAGGCGCCTCCCCACCGGCCAGGGGACTGAGCGCGGGAGGTTTGGAGAAGCGGGCAGTTTGTTTATAACTCGCGGTGGCAGATCAAATAGGGAGTCAGATGACTGAGGCTGCAGGCTCAGGCCCAGGACGCTCAGCCCCAGGAGGGGAGCCCTGGGCGAACTGCCCCCGCCCAGGAGCCGAGCAGCAGCGCACCTGCAGCCGCCACCCGGCCAATGGGAGACCCACACCGCCAGCGCAGCCCGGTGTCCGCGTTCTCCGCGATGGCAATGTCGAGAGCGCCCTCTACCGTCCGACCGCAGCACTGCAATGGTTTCAAGTTTAAAAAGGAAGAGGTTTTCGAGCTGGAAAAGAATGGAAACTCCCTGAGAGACAGGGGAACCCAAGGGCGGGAGACGAGTACGAAGCACCTCCTATGTCCCAGGCACTGTGCTAAATGAGGGGCATACATTATCTCATTTATCACATGGCCCTTTAAAGTAGGCATAATCACCATTTTAAAGGGGAGGAAACTGAGGCAAGGTTTCATGACTTGTCCAGGGTCCCGGATCGATTCTGCATTTCTTTCTTTTTCTTTTTTTTTTTTTTTTTTTTGATTCTGCATTTCTAACAAACTTCAGGACATGCCGACGCTGCTGGACCCAAGACCCCACTGAGAGCACCAGGTCCTGCAGAGTCAGGGTGAAGCTGGCATCTGAACCTGGGTCCGACCAGGTCCAAGGCCCACGTCTTTGCTCCGCCACAACTAAGGACGCATTTCAGGTTCTCCATGGCTTTCTTTCCCTGGACAAAGGTATATCATTTAAAAAACAAAAGGAAATGTGCATTAAGCACCTGCTCGCTTATAAGGCATAATGATTTGGGCAGATTGACCCTTGCCCTCTGGGAGCTGGTATTCTGAGACATGAAGTGTTTGGGGTAAACGGTAAAGCTGTTTCTTATTTCTATGGCCCCGCTCACCCCGTCCTGGGACATGCACTTTGGAGTTGCCTGAAAGCTGCCACCCAGGGGGGTTCTTTGGCTTTTGTAGTTCATGTCCTTTGAGACTCTAATGCAAGCATGGACTCAAAAAGTACACACACTGCCCGTGTGCACCCGCTTTGCATACGTCTTAGTGGTTCCCAGGCCCCCAGAGACCATCCCAGGACCCCCCAGCCTACACTTCTGCAACAGAGCCCTCTGAGGAGTCGGGGCACCTCTCCTAACAGCCCCCTACAGGCCAGACTCACGATGTCTACCCCAAACACCTCTCTGAGCAGATGTGACTCTAGTGACCACCTCAGGAGGGCCACTTAAATCCCCCCCACCTGGCATCTCACTCCTGGCCAACCCTCAGGTCCAGGGCAAAGAAGGTTGCAAGCCTTCTCCATCCAGAGTCCTTGCTGGACTGGACCCCAGCCAGGGGACCACGCCCACGAGATGCCAGGGCTGTTTACTCCATTGGGAGAATCAGTCGGGGTCAAGGGTCCGGCACCAAGGAAAGCAGACAGATCTAGGAGAAACCAAATACACTGGCTCTTTTCGCCCTATTCAAGTTCGACGGGCATGGGAATCTTGGGGAGAAGGGGGACTGCAAGAGATCAAAGCCGGCTATTTGGAAATCGAATCCACTGGCAGTTTTGTCTGTTTGGGACCAGACAAGGCCCACACTGTGTGCCTCACATGGAGTGGCAGATTTGAGATAGTGATAGAACCCTAGCAGGGGTGGCTGCAGGCGGGGAACCCAGAATTGCTTTTGTCTAGAGGGCAACAGTTAGGCTACCCCTGGGCCATCAACGATGGAAAACACAGAAGATCAGGACAAAGCTGAAAGGCCCCACAGAACTACCAGTGACTACCAAGGGAGTTCCATAGCTAGAAAGTCAAGGCCTATCTCTTTGCCCTAGCTACTTCCATTTTGCATTTGCAAAGGCAGGGTGGGTGGAATCCTCATAACTCCAGAGTCAGGGATCCCAAAGCCCCCTGTGTGTTTAACAAACCTCTCTACCAGGAAGTTCTTCCTTGGTCTATCTTAAATTTCTTTTGCTGGGACATAAGCCAATTTCCTCTAAGCCAGGGTTCAACCAACTGTTACTGTAAAGGGCCAGATGAATATTTTAGGCTGTGTTCCCATGAAATGGTTTATGGACACAGAATTTCATATAATTTTTACTTGTCACAGACCCATTATTCTTCTTTTGATTTTCTAAAATGCTTTTTTTTTTTTTTTTTTTTTTTTTTTTTTGCGGTACACGGGCCTCTCACTGCTGCGCCCTCTACCGTTGCGGAGCACAGGCTCCGGACGCTCAGGCTCAGCGGCCATGGCTCACGGGCCCAGCCACTCCGCGGCATGTGGGATCTTCCCAGACCGAGGCACGAACCCGTGTCCCCTGCATCGGCAGGCGGATTCTCAACCACTGCGCCACCAGGGAAGCTCTAAAATGCATTTTTAAATGTAAAAACCTCTCTTAACCTGCAGACTACACAAAAACAGGCCGTGGGTTGGATGTGGCCCCCGGGCCACAGTTTGCAGATCTCTGCTCTAATCTGCTGCTCTCAACCTTGGCTACACGTTAGAACAGTCTGGGGAACTTTCAAAGGTACTGATGCCCCGGCCCACCTGCGAAGATGCTGGTTTAGTTGGTCTGGGTTGTCTCTGGGCTTCGTGCGTTCGCAAAGCGTCCAGGTGACTCTGATGTACACTGGGCCCTGAGACCCTTCCCTCGCCCTGCTGACTGCGCGGGTACAGCTGCCGACGAATGGCCTACCACACCGCTCACCGCCTCGGTGACCTTAGGAAACTTAGTTAAGATCTCTGTGCCTTGATTTCTTTATCTGTAAAATAGGGATAATAAATTTTCCTTCATGGGGTGCTGTGAGATGTAAACACAAATCCTCGTAACATGCCTCGAACGGTGCCCGGCACATAATACGCCCTCAGCGTTAGCTAATTTATTTTTAGGATGATTTTAGTAGGTGTTCTGTTTTTTGAGATAACGATCCGTCACGTACTCAGATATCACCATTCAGCCTCCTTTCCCAAGGCGTGTCCCCTGGAACACGGGGGCCGTGAGATGCTCCATTAGGAGAGAGGGGATGGGGTTCTGGGTCAGAGAGGTTTGGAAAACTGCTCTGGACTCAGCCCGAGGCAGCATGTACAGATTCTGGCCACTGAGGTAGAGCTGCAGGTGTCGGTGGCTTTGCAATAATAACAAGATCAGGACTTTCTAAAAATACCCACCCCACCCCGGGGCCGGGAAGAGCCAAGCAGGAGGCCAAGTGGAAACCAATAGCTGCAGGGACGGTCACCTGTGACCCCCTGCATTCCTCCTGTGGGAGTCAGCCACTCCCCAGAGATACCCACCGTTCCCATGGGGCTGCCTTTCTGGGATTTGTCCGGCGATGCCAAGAGGGGCTCCTGAGCCTGCTGGGAATGAGTGAAGGGTCAGAGGACATGAAAGCCACGCCACACGGGAACGTGACAGCTTTACCTGCCCCTTGTGGAGTCATGGAGCCACAAGTCACCTCCCAAAGCCACGATCCCTTCCACCACTGAGAAGCTGCAAGTGGACGCTTACTTCAAGCCATATTCAACACATCCAATAAAATCTGATGTCAAGGTGGTGGGCATCGGCTCCCTGGAAGGGGATCCGCTTCGCAGCTGGAGAGACAGCGAACATATATGCAACCTGCAAGGAACATGTTTATAAAACAACGGAACAGCAGGAGAAAATACATGCTGGAGGAGACCGCGGGAAGGGGCCGGAAGAGCAAACCATTTAGGCTACTCATTGGGGGTTTCATGGGGTTGAAAGGTGCACCATGACCTTCAAGGTGACCTTCACTCCTATGGGAGACAAGAGGGTGTGTGCTGGGGAGGGGTGACAGGATTTGCCCATCTGAAGAGCCAGGGGCTTCCATTGCAGGGAGTGTATTTTCTGAATCCTAAGTCAGGACCCAGGTGGTCTGATGGAGGATAAGCAGCCTCTTCTGGATGCAGGAGGCGTTCTGGTCACTCCATCCTATTTTGTTGTTATTGCTGTTGCTGGGGCAAGGACTGATGACTTTAATCGGAAAGCCAGCAAACCAAGAAGATGGTGAGCGCGTGCCCCGAAGAACCATCTTGCCAGGGTTAGAATTCAGGCTCCTTTTATACTAAAAGGGGAGCGAGTAAAGTCAAACACTTCCTGGCTCCCATCAGCCTCCAGAAGGGATGTGTTAATTTCTTCCTCCCTGCTGTCATTCACAGGCGGGCCTGGTCAGAATGTTTCTTGTGAGCTAAACAAAGGTATTTTAGCTGGACGCTCATTATCTGGGAAGCAGGGTTCCCAGAGATGGGCCATTGTGTACACTTTGAGCTTATAGGCAACATCCCTTTGGTGATTAACTTGTAATAGGATACAAAATTCCCCACTGTCGGTGTCCATTCCACATTCTTGCGGGAAAAGGAACAAAGACCTGGGAGCTTGGCAGAAACGTGGGATCCCGGTCCCGCCGGGACCTGCTGAACCACACGTTCTCCAGGCCGTGCTTGTGCACGATAGAGATTCAGAGACGCGGGCCTAGGATGCAGAGCGGGGAGACGGGACTGTCAGACGGTCAGGAACATTTGGATCATTTGGGGGCGTTTGCATTCAGGTGTGAGATGGCAAATCTGAGATCCAGTTTGCCTAGTTAACAACCAGCAATGACCACCTCGCAGGCTCTGAGGCCCGGCCCCCCGGGCTGGAACTGGCCTTTATTTTTAGAGGACATGCACTGAAGCACCTGGGCCTGGGGCCTCAGTCGTTGGGTTTTCTGACTCTTGGGGACTTCCCTGGGGGGGCTGTCGTTCCTCTTCAAGGTGTTGGGGCAGCAGGGGAGGGGGGAGGTGCTACGCCCCGGTAGCCCTGTGACGGCGTGTTGCATGCGCTCTCTCGAGCTGTAAATAAAGAGATGATGGTTAATAAGCTGCCGTGTTGTCTCTCTGCCCCTCCAGAGACGTGCAGGCAGCCAGCACCGTCACGGTGTTTGGAGGGGACTCTGAGCCTGGCCTTTCTCCAGCTACTTACTCATTCACTCCACACCTCGGATTGAGCATTTGCTCAGGGCTAAGCGGTACACGGGCAGACAGGGTCTCTGCCCTCACCTGGACTGCATCATGGTCCTTCAACCAGACCTCTTGGGTGGGAGTTTCATATTTTTCTCTCCCATGTTAGAGTTGGGGCAGCTAAGGTCCCAAAGAGATTACAAGGCTGGCCACAGGCTCATGCCAGGCAGAGTGCAGAGACGAGCAGATGCCATCTTGGGCAGAACGCGGAAGAACAAAGCACCACCGCCTGAGGCCAGGCCTGGGCGGGCTCCGATGCCATCTTGGGAAAGGGTGTGAACTGGCGACGGGCAGCCCCAGGGAAGACGTCCCTTATCTCCAGCCAGCAGCTCCAGCCAGCACCACCCAGCTCTGCAGACCAGACCCCCTAAGCCAATCTAATCAGAGCAAGGCTATGTCATGGCTCTCAGCAGCTCTTCCTCCTAAAGCCAAGGTAGGGTCCAGACTCTCCTGGGGGCCGGGGTAACCACGGGTGTGGGAAGCCCTTAAAGCCTAGTGTACCTGTGGGGGTCTCCCTGCCCAGGCACCACTGAGGGACTGGCTCCTACAGCCTGGACAAGGAAAGCCCCCTAATCCAGGGTTTCCTGTAACACGGGCCTGGGGTACCAGCATCAGGATCCTCTGGGGAGCAGACCCAGGTTTCTGAGCCTACCCGGGCCTCTGACTCAGAATCTCCAGGGGTGGGCTTGGGAATCTGCATGTTGGATAACTACCCCCCCCCTCATCCCCCAGGTCTGAGAGCTACTGCACCAAACCTTCCTGAGAACTCACTTTCCTCCCTGCTTTGGCCCCGGGTAGCTGGCAAGCCTCCCACTGGGGATGGGTCTCAGGAATCAAGCCCAGAAGGTCCCCCCTTCATACAGGCATCGCAAGTCGCGCCCTCTCTGTCCCAATCGCTCAACCCGGCCGTTGTGGTGCCAAAGCCCCCATAGACAACACGGAAACAGATGAGCACAAATGAATGAGCACGGCTGTATTCCGACAAAACTTTAGTTACCCCAAAGGGCAGCGGCCTGGATCTGCCATTGGTCTGCAGTTTGCCAACCCCTAGTCTATACGGCTGACCCCGGGGTCAGTGGTGGCAGAAAGCATGCTGGGCTTCTAAAAACCCCTTCTGTCGTGGGACGTCTACTCAAACCCCTTTCTGCTAACGAGAGAGCAATCTGAAGTGACAGGTCAAGACCTGTCGAACCCGAGGCCACGGTCACGTTGATGCTTCTCCTGGCAGCGTGGGTGCTGCCCCTCAGGGGATCGGGTGTCTGGATTGGGGCTGTCTCAGAGTTCTCCAGAGAAACAGAACCAATAGAATATTTATATCTGTGTATCTTTTTAAAAAAATTTATTTATTTTTGGCTGCACTGGGTCTTCGTTGCCGCGCACGGCTCTCTCTAGTTGCGGCGAGGGGGGGGGCTACTCTTCGTTGCACTGCATGGGCCTCTCATTGCGGTGGCTTCTCTTGTTGCGGAGCACGGGCTCTAGGCGCACGGGCTTCAGTAGTTGTGGCACGCGGGCTCAGTAGTTGTGGCTCTGGAGCGCAGGCTCAGTAGTTGTGGCGCACGGACTTAGTTGCTCCGCGGCATGTGGGATCTTCCCAGCCCAGGGCTCGAACCCGTGTCCCCTGCATTGGCAGGTGGATCCTTAACCACTGCGCCACCAGGGAAGTCCCAATATATTTATGTACCTTTAAGTGTCTATGTATTTATCTCTTCTTTATATATGTATTTATATAAAGAGATATATTTTAAGGAATTGGCTCATGCTGTTGTAGGGCCAGCCAGCAGGCCAGAAGCGCAGGCAGAGGTTGATGTTGTACACTTGAGGTCACATTTCTTGTTCCCCAAGACCGCAGTTTTTGGCTCTGAAGGCCTTCACCTGATTGGGTGAGGCCCACCCACATTCTGGCAGGTCCATCTCCTTTACTTGAAGTCAACTCCTTGTCGATGTTGACCACATCTGCAAAATGCCTTCACAGCAGCACCTAGATCAGTGCGCGATTAAATCCTTGGGTACGACAGCCTGGCCAAGTTGACACAGCAAACTCACCATCACAGGAAGGCTCCCGGAGCTGGGGTCCCCAGCCCCAGATCTGGATCACAACACCTGCGTGTGTGGTAGCACTGTCTGTGGTGGCAGCAGCGGCCACCATCTGTCACGTCTGTGGGCATGGGTGCTTTGGTGTGCCCGGAGGAGTGTGTGGACGTGAAGTTCTGGTCGGTGCATAGGGTAGGGTAAGGTGGTGTGAGTGGACCCACGTAAGCAAGTGGCTAACAGAGGTGCCCCTTCCCTTCATCACACCCCTCACAATGGTTTATCCTGAAACCCACCTGTCTGTGCCACTGGACCAGCCTCAGGACACCCGGGCTCCTTCCACACTGGTGATTGGTCAGTGCAGCACGGCAGGTAAGTCAGTTCTGCACATTGTGGCTCCGAACTGTCCCGCTGTGTTCCCAGCCTTGACCTTGTGTCAGCGCCCAGCACAGAGTGAAATCCAGGGTTAGAGAGGAAATGCATTCATCCAAACAAAACCCCGACCTCTCTTTATTGAGCTGAGTCCCCTGCATGGGGCACCCATCCTCTGGTGTAGCTGGAAATTGTTAGAGCCCATTTTGCAGAGGAGGAAAACTAAGGCACTAAGAAACAAAGGCCACCTGTCCAAAGTGATATAGTTACTTAGTGGCAGTGCCAGGAACCCTACCCGAGTCTGAGTCTGAAGCCTGATTATGTCCGCCAACCCCACGTTCCTCTCAAAGGCCACCAGTTCACTGAGCGCCTACTGGGAGTGGGTCGCCGATCCTCACCCCTGCCCCCAACCACAGCACTCCGCCCGTCACAGGACTGTGCAGCTCACCCAGGACCATCAAGGCTGCTGTCAGGGCCATCTGGCGGTGTGGGCAGGAGCTCTGCCGGCAGGCCCCAGCCCTGCGCTGCCTGAGCCGAAGGTCACGCGCTCACTTTCGGGCCGCCTCCTGGGGGACTCCTCCGAGAGGATAAGCGTTCGGGATTCCTCCCAGGGCCTCTCCAACTGGTGGAACCATGGAGGCACCCTGCCCAGCCCCACCACTGCGTCCTCATTCTTCTCTTATCTCTCCTCCTGCTCCTTCCTGACCCCCAGCAAGTGGGCTGAGACCTCACGGAGCCTGCCGCAGAGACTGAAGGCCATGGGCGGTGAGCCAGCGGCGGGCAGCGGGTGAAAGCAAACACCAAGATAAACCCCACTACAGACAGGCATCTTGGGGGCCGCAGGCCTCAGCAGCCATAACTGGCCTTGTCTGGGTTTCTGAGCGATCATTAAGGCGCGGCCGGAGCCCTCAGATGCCTCCTTTGGAATTCCAACCTACCCATGTGGAGAGATGGGAGGCCTGACAGAGGCGAGGAGGCAGCAGCCTGAACTCCGGACAGAACCGGCACAGGCAGCGGGAGGCGAGAGGCAGTCAACATACATTTAGTGACGGCCGTGAGCTCACTCGTGCGTGGGCGTGCGCGCAAACACACACGCACGCGCACGCGCGCACACGCGCACGCACACACACATATGCACACACACGGTGACATAAAGAGGATTGCTGGATTGGGAGTTTGGGATTCGCAGATGCAAATCACTCTATATAGGATGGATGAACAACAAGCTCCTACTGCAGAGCACAGGGAACTATCCTCAATATTCTGTGATAAACCATAATAGAAAAGAATATGAAAAAGAACGTGTATATATATAATTGAACATATAATTGAATCACTTTGCTGTACAGCAGAAATTAACACAACATTGTAAATCAACTGTACTTCAATAAAAATAAAGAGGATTGCTGGAGTATGGATGAAGGAAATGCCACAGGACAGAGAATTAGAGTGCAGCGAGGGGGGGGGGGGCTGGCTTTCTCCTGGGCAATATCCACTTATATCGCTTTCTTTCTGGCTGGTGTCTAACACGACCACTGCTTCCTGGGACACGGCAGGGCACAGGCAATTTCCTTTCTGCCTTTTCCACGTTCACCAAGGGGTCCACAGGGCATTCAGATGGGTTCTCTGATGCCTGACTTGAGCACACCGGCCTCTGGAAGGACAGGGTAATATCACTAAGTGTTTGGTGAGGCCGTCCCAGGATGGAGCTCACCCAGCAGTGATTTTCATAGGACCTTGATGACGCGGCAAAGCACTAGGAACATTAGGAATTACTGGCTGCGTTTTAAGGCTCAAGGAGGAGTATTTAAGGAGCCTGACTGTGGCCTATAAAAGTTAGCGGTGGATGCTGCCTTAAGTTCCAATTCTGTGCCATCGGGACAAATATTTCAGAACCAGCCCCCCCCCCCAACACACACCTTTGGACCAGTCACACAAACAGACGCCTCTCTGGAGAGGGGTCTCACACCTCCCAGCAACGTCCAAGCTGCTCCAGAAAATCCAGGAAGAGGGAAGGAGCCGAATCGCCCACCCTAATGCCCCCCGGGCACGTGCTTCCCTAGGATCACACCCCTTGCCCGTCTCTGAGTGAACGACGTGTGGACACGGACGATCTTACTGACGAGTCATAATGATCTTCGATACTTTCCGAATTTTGGCATCAACCAGAGAATGCGCCACAGGATCTGGGAGCCTAAGAGAGATGCCCTGACTCTAACCCTACAGGGTTCCACTCGGTTCCTTCACTTCTTCTCCTCCTTTCCTGCTATCTTTGCTCAGAAAGAGAAAAGGGGCTTCCCTGGTGGCGCAGTGGTTGAGAATCCGCCTGTTGATGCAGGGGACACGGGTTCGTGCCCCGGTCCGGGAAGATCCCACGTGCCGCGGAGCAGCTGGGCCCATGAGCCATGGCCGCTGAGCCTGCGCGTCCGGAGCCTGTGCTCCGCAATGGGAGAGGCCACAACAGTGAGAGGCCCGCGTACGGCAAAAAAAAAAAAAAAGAGAAAAGATCACATCCTCAGATACAAGGTACAACCCTGACCAACACCATCCGGGCTCTCCCCCACGCTGCCAGACCTTAGGCCAAGCAACACAGAGCCAGCGTGTTCGGGTCAAGCCGAGAAGGGGCACTGGAGGAAAGGTCTCCAGATCGAATCCGGATCCAGCATGAATCCTGGTGGCACCCAGGGTCCACGGCTCTGCCTTCTAGGCCCTTCTCTGATGAGCTTCCTATGGAGGGCCTGCTCCCTCACAGATGCCTGTGACTTTCAGACAGTGTTTTGGTTATTTCCTCTGCTCTGTTTCTTCCCGTTTGATGTACCCGCTCAGGGAAGGAAGTGGCCGGATCACACCAGAATTGTTGGGTGTCTAGTACCTTGTGGACCAAAGGACAGTTGGAAATGATTTCAAAGCCTTTGCATAGTCAGTGCCTCCTTCGTGCCTCACGCTGCCTGGGGACTGATTATCACTGTCCCCATTTTCTAGATGCAGAAGAAAATTCAGAGAGGTTAAGCAACTAACCCAAGGTCACACAGATACACAGTGGCAGCACTGGGTGGGTCAAGGTTGGGAAGGCGGCAGCAGCCGGAACACTGAGGTCCGTCTCCCAGGCTTTACTCATAGGAAAGGGCTGTGGGCATCTTCTCCCCATCCAAGGGGACTTTCTCTGCTGCTCCAGTTCAGCAGGCATTTATCAGGGGCCAGGAGATCCTGAGAGACGCTGAAAGATGCTGTGGTTTTTTCATAGCAGCGGGGCAGCTATTTGCTTACTGAGCGTTTACAAAGGGCCAGGAGCTGTGCCAGGCACGCTGTGTAAACGGTCTCACACGATCACCACCACCACCCTGAGCTTTAAGGTCACTCTGCTAGGAGGAGGCGAGGCAGGGCAGGGACCCAAATAATACTTGTATCTGAAGGACACAAGCAAGTATGGGGAAGAGACGGCAGTGGTTGCTCCCTCGGCCATTTGCATAACCAACAACATTGACAGAGCGGCTTCCAGGGCAGAGCCCGAACTATGAGAGGCACCCTGAGGACAAGGCGAGCGTGGGGTGGCAGCTCTTCCCTGGTGCCGGGATGGGAGGCGGTGGTGCACACATACTGGTTCAGCTGGCGTATTCCCTGAGCACCTGCGATGCACCCGGCGAGCGTCAAGGCTGCAAGCCCCTCGTAGGGCTTGCAGTCTAGATGGGACAGACAGTAAACAAGGCGACGAGTAAATTGATAGGGCAATACCTTCACGTATTGATAAGGGCTACGAAGGAAAAAGAGGACGGCACCACGGTCTTGGAAAACAGTTTGGCGACTTATTAAAAATTTAAGTACACACGTGCTGTGTGGTCCAGCCATTGCATTCCTAGATATTCACCCAGGTAGGTGTTCAATAACTATTCCTTTAATGACTGAATGAATAAATGAATGAATCTATTCTGCACGTCAGTTTTTTGGTTTTTTGGTTTTGTTTCGTTTTCAGTTATGGTAAAAAAAAAAAAATACATAACATAAAATTTACCATCCCAACCATTTTAAAGTGCACAGTTCAGTAATGTCAAGTACATTCACATTGTTGTGTGATGTCATTTTCTTCGGTGAACGTATGAAGATAAAACTCGGCTGAGACAGACAGGATTGGTGAGGGACATGAACAATTTAAACTTGGCTTCCAGAAGTGTACTCCCTAAAAATATGACCCCAAAGCCTTGTGGAATGTGCCTTGTGGGGGGGGGTCCTCTTGTCTCTCCACAGTCAGGATAGATCATGGCAGGAACTCTGGCTTTAAGAACAGTTTCGCTTTCCTTTGTCCCTGCGTTCTCCCTCCCCACCCCTGCGGGGTCAGCTCCTACTCTGCCCCACCCCCATCCCCGAGTGCCTCTGGCCCCAGCTGGTCGGGGTGAATGCAGTGTCACTGTGTGAGCCGCAGGGACATTCCACAGGCCCAGCCTTGTGCTTCATCTGGCTCCAATCTGTCTTCCCCTCCTCGCCTTGCTTCATCCTTTGCGTCTCAGCCTGGGCTGTATTTTCCTGTGATGTGGGCTGTGGAGCTGAGTGGCTGAATGTCACAGCCGTGGAACCGGACCTCCTTGGTCCCCAGCCCAGTTTAATACCAACTAGTGATGTGTCTTTGGGCAAGTGTCTTAACTCCTCTTAGCCTCAGTCACCTTACTGTAAATCAGGATGAGAATGGCACCTACACCACAGCAGTTGTTGTGAACATTTACTAAATGTCAGCTCTAATCCCAGGAGTTGTTTTGCATTTTCTCCTTACAAGGTGATCATGGTTTTATTACGCACCTGCAGGCTTGGATTAAACACCTCTAGGATCTGGGGTGGATGGGGAACATCTCTTAGAAGGAAATGATATGATAATAATGTTATAATACCCTCCAGTTATTGAGGAATTCCTCTTTTCTAGGTACTATGCCGGTAACAATAATTAATGATAATTAACTAATAATGAATAACAAAATAGTAGCAAATCCTGATTGAGTGCTTTAGTGTCTGCCAGGCAATGTTCTAAACATTTCTTGTGTATTAACAAATCCTAACAACCCGTTGAGGAAGATGCTATTATTATCCTCATTTTACAGATCAGAAAACTGAGAGGCAAGGTGACTTGCTCAAGTCGAACCAGTAAGTGGACAAAGATAGGACTCAAACTCTTGTTACTCTGGTCCAGCTCATCCCCTGGGCTCTGAATCCCAAACAATCCTACCCAGTGTAGCCATTTGTCTGGTCTCTAAAGCTTACCAGCTCTCGGCTACTCTGGCAGACGTTGTGCTGTTCTGCCCCCCGCCGACCCCCGGCTGGATGACTGTGTCTCCAAAAGGGGCATTAACTTAGGCCAGCAGACCCTGCAGCCCTGCAGAAGTTCCCACACCCACCTAGAAAAGTCCTTCTTTGTATCTGGAGAAAGTATGTGTCTTGATATGATCTCAGGACCCACCCAGGCAGTTTTTCAAGTTTCCACGTGGTCTCTCCCCTCCTGGAAATAAGAATAAACAGACAGACTCGAGGGGACCCTCTAAATGAAAGCCAGAGTTATCCAAATGAAAGTGTTCTCTGGTTATGGGTGGAGGATGGGTTGAGGAGGAGGATGGAGGGACTCTTTGGAGGGCAACGATCTTTAAGAGAGATGCCAGGTGGGAGAGCCCTTTCTTTCCTCCATCCCTTCCATTCACAGCTGGGGGGGGCAGACAGTGTCTTGATAGAATCTTCTTGAGTCTTCTTCCTTCTGGAGACAAGTGTGACTATAGGTTTTCTGCTGGTCTCCCAGGTGGATTTTTCTGAAGCTTTAAGTATGTTAACTCAAGAAGGCTCCAACCATAGGCCCTTTGTGTATTGATAATAATATTTTGGGGGTGGTTTTTTTGTTTTGTTTTGTTTTTTTGGTTTTTTGGGTTTTTTTGCGGTACGCGGGCCTTTCACTGCTGTGGCCTCTCCCGTTGCGGAGCACAGGCTCCAGACGCGCAGGCTCAGCGGCCACGGCTCACGGGCCCAGCCGCTCCGCGGCATGTGGGATCTTCCCGGACAGGGGCACGAACTCGTGTCTCCCGCATCGGCAGGCGGACTCTCAACCACTGCGCCACCAGGGAAGCCCGATAATAACAATATTTTATGTATATTGCCCATTTACTAAGTGCCAGGCATTTGTTCTGGGCACTTTACGTTGATAAAGGCTCTTTTTAAAAAAAATATTTATTTAGTTATTTATTATTTTGTTTGCACCGGGTCTTAGTCATGGCACGCGGGATCTTTTTTTAGTTGCGGCACGAGTACTTCTTAGTTGCATGAGTACTTCTTAGTTGCGGCATGCCTGCGGGATCTAGTTCCCTGACATGGGATCAAACCCCAGTCCCCTGCACTGGCAGCACAGAGTCGTACCCACTGGAACACCAGGGAAGTCCGGACAAAGACTGTATCTTTAACCAAACTGTAGTTAGCCTCCTCTGAGCCCTCTTCTTGACTAGGCCTCAACCCAGCCTTCTGCATCCTGCATAGAACAGTTTCAGCAAGAATCCTTCTAAGTCAGTTTAGCAAGAATCCCTCGACCCTTGATATCTGATCACCCTCTATATCGGATCAGGTTCCCTTTCCCCCACTTTTGAGGTCTGTCTTTGACCTACCTTTAGCAAGAATCCTGTTAGGTCAGGTTAGCAAGAATCACCCCATCTTTGATGTTTCTTCGTAGTAATACTTTTGCCATCCACTGACCCTTCACCCCCACTTATCCTTGGGGGACTCCGAGTTGGGCTTGATCTCTCCCTCCCCTATTGTGGAACCCCTGCCCCAGTAGTCTTGAATAAGTTTTCCTTACCATTTTAGCAAGTGTCAGAATCATTTTTTCTTCGACATGAATTAGTTCATTTATCCTCACAGACAAGGATGGTCTGAGGTCCGTAAACCGTCTCCACTTTCACCGGAGAAGGAGGGAGGAGAGAGGGTGCCCTCTGGGATGAGACACCAGCTGTTGCCGCATCTGCAGTTTGTACCTGGACGTTCCCCCAAGCTCTCCTGGCTGCAGGTGGTCCCATCAGCCCACTTGAAGGGACTTCAACTCGGCGAGATATTGTGCCCTTTGCGACGCAAATCTGGATGTTCTCCAGCGGTGCCGGGAACTACCTGGGCAGCGGCGGGACTAAGGCGCGAGCAGCCGGACGCCGTCGCCTAGCAACCGGGCAACGGTCACGTGACCCAACCCACGTGCCCATCCCCCCCGGGGGGAGGGTTGGAGCCGGGGCCGCGGGCGGGGCGGAGCCGGGCAAGTTTGCTTCCAGAGTTCGTAGACCAGGAGCCCCCGCGGTTGTCGCGCAGGTTCCCTCCAGCTTGGTCGGGATGGAGCTGCCCGCCGTGAACCTGAAGGTGGCGATAGGCGGGGCGGGGCGGGGGTGGCCCAGCAGCTGGCGGGTTGGCGGGCCGGCGGGCGGGCTGGCGGGCGGGCGCGGGGCGGGTCTCCCCGAGCGTGTTGGGTGTTTGCGCTTTTAAAGTAGGAATTTAGAGGTGAGAGGACCGAGCGTTTGGGGAAAGAGGGGTGGTAGGGAGAAAGAGAACGTACAGAGTCCAGGTGAGAAGGAGATGGGTGGATAGACCATAGCAAGGAGAGGGATACAGAAGGCCAGCAGGAAAGACCGAGAGGAAACTGGAGGAGGGAAGGGAGGGAAGGGGCCCCCTCTTCCCGGAGTCAGACCGGCCCAGCTGGGAGCGCCAGGCCCCTGAGGCTCGCTTTGGCCTGCGGGCCCAGAATTCCCCTGGGGAAAGAGGAAGGCGCGGGGGAGGGGGGGGAGGGGCCCACCGCACCGAGAGCCCTAGGGGGGACTTAGAGGCGGCACACCTCCCCTCCACCGAGAGAGGGGCTAAACCTTTCACCTGCTCTCCTGACACCAACCTGGTAGCCTCCTTTGTTGGCAGATGAAGCTGTGATCCCGGACGAGTGGTTTTTCAAAGTTTATAAATTCAACGTTTTTATTTCGTAAGCAGCACAGACACCAATAGAAGTTACTTAAAAGCAGAAAACGCTAACTTTGCGCATTTAGGGAAACATTTAGGGAGCTTCCTGGGGTGTCTTCATTTCCTGAGCTGTGTCCTCAGCTGTCAGGATGCCAGCGGCTGTTCTTTTTTTTCCCTCCCCGCCCCACCAGCCCAGTGCTTCTTGGCTCTCTTTGCCACTTAGAGGCTGAAGCCTTTAGCTTTGGTCAGGAAGGTATGAACCTTTGACCAAACCTTCCATTTGGGCTCTCAGTGCAGTTTCCTTTGAGACTGTATCCAGGAATGCCCTTTTACTCACGTATGACGAAGAATTTAGCACCCGTGGTGTCTGGTACTGAAGGGATCTAAGAGATAGTTGACTACAGAACAATACATTACCCATATTTGGATTATTAGACACCGTCTGTGCTGTGACTTCGCATGGGAAGATTCCCCTTGATACTTTCCTTAATACTTGCTTCAGCAAACCTCCCCGAAGCTTTCAGTCTACGGCTAGGGGGAGAGGTGGCTGGAACAAGGGAATGGACTTGGATTGGAGGTTTAGCCGGGAAGAAATTTACTTGAGGGCAACTGAGGTTTGCTGGTGTCAATACTCACTCTGTTCCAGCCTGTGTGGGGTTAATGTTGACCGCCTTTTCTCTAATTAGAGATTTGCCTAAAATAATTGCTAAGAGGGAGTGAAATGAGGGACAGAGCCGCAGGAATTGAGAGGGGAGAGAGCCCGCATTTTGGGGGCATCTGTGGTGTGCCAGGTTATTTATTTAATCACATCAACCTTCTGAGATTTTTACAGATGAGCAAACTTCAGCTCAGACCGGGTAAGTAACTTGCCAAGATCCCCCAGAGATTTAGTGGCAGAGTCAGGGTTTGAACCCATCAGGGTCAGACTTCAAAGCTGTGTCCTTTCCTGGCCACCAGTTAATTAGGACTGACTCCTGCCTTGACATTTTCTGTCCACGGGGAGGGCTTAGTCTGTTTGGGGCTTTTTTTCTAGCAACTTCATGGGTGGGACAGACCACACATGACCCCAGGTGTGAGCTGTGCTGGCTTTGGGTACCCGGAATGAAATGTCTGGTCCTTCCCTTGACTTGGGAAATAAAACATCATATCTCCAAGGGTCTTAGCTGATACCAGTCGGAGACAACTAAATGCTGGGAGGGCCTGAGCGGCTAGGGTTGCTAGGTAACCTACAGGACATCCAGTTGAATCTGAATTTCATATCAACAATGAATAATTTTTTAGTATAAGTTTATCCCAGGCAATGTTTGGGACATTGTAGCAAATTATTCATTATCTGAAATTTAAAAACTAACTGGGTGCTCTGTGTTTTTGTTGTTAAACCTGGCCACCCTGTGGAGAGAGCTGTTGATCCTGGTTCACCCGCCGTCTGAGCCGGCTGTTCTGAGACCAGAGCCCCTTGGGAGCTGGGGAAATGCACCCCTGTGGCCCTGCACTACCCCCTCCCTTATTTCTCACATTCCTTGGGCATTGGCTCAACACCTGCTTGTGCCCAGCCCAGCTGGAGTGGGCAGTGGTGCCAGGTGAACAGAAGCAAGTGCCCCAGGCCCTCTGGGCAGTCGCTAACCCGGCCCCACCCGTGAGGCAAGTCCTGAGCTGGAGGAATGTCACTGTGACACGCCTCGAAGGCACTAGGCCCGGGTTCCTGAGGTCTTGGGAGAAGGGCCCTTTGGAGGAGGGTGCAGGGGGTAGTGTAGCATGAGGGTTAAGAACTCTGGAAGCGGACTGCATAATAGTAATGAGGATGGCCACGTCTCGGGGGCTCACTGCCTGGCAGGCATTGCATTGAATGTTTCGCACTTCCCTCCACCTCTCTGTAGCCACGCGACACCCCCGTGAAGCGTTATTGTCCCACTTTACAGAAGAGCAAGCAGCAGTTCTGAGAGCTCAGGTGACCGGCCCAAGGTCACACGGCTCTAAGTCACGGAGCTGGGCTCCAATCCACATACGTGGCTGCAGTGCCCACACCATTAAGCACTGCCCACCTCTGCCTCTGCCCTCCAGCAGCCCTGAGTGCTGTCCCCTAGCCTCAGCCCTCGGGAGTCCTCGGGGATCTTGCTGCCTCATGCAACAGGCCACCGAGTGTTTGCACAGGACCAGGAAAGTGTATTCTGGGTGTTTTTGTTTTTGTTTATGTTTTTTGGCCGTGCCGTGTGGTTTGTGAGAGGTTAGTTCCCTGACCAAGGATTGAACTCGTGCCCGCGGCAGTGAAAGCGCAGAGTCCTAACCACGGGACCGCCAGGGAATTCCCTCCATACAGATTAATATAGAGAATATATTTTTCCTGGGAACTCCCTGGCAGTCCCGTAGTTAGGACTCAGCGCTTTCACTGCCCAGGGCACAGGTTCAATCTTACAAGCTGAAAAAATAGAAAACTGTGTGGTGACCTCAGGTCTGTCTACCACCCGTCTGGGAAGTCCCACCCCGACCACCGTGGGCCCTCTAATGGCAAATGAAGGGTCTAAGTCCTGGTCCGCAGGACCCTTCGGTTTCCCCCTTAGCCTTCCCTTCTCAAGGTCAAACCTCCTCATTTCCGTCCACCCTTCCCTTGCTCTTCCAGATCCTGACCCTGTAGCACAGTGGATAGAGCACAGGCTTTGGGGCCAGACAGACTTCTGTCCAAAACCAGACTTTGCTGCTTACTAGCTGTGTGACCTGGAGCAGATTTCTAAACCTCTCTGAGTATCAGTTTCCTTACCATAAAAAGAGCATAAAATTAGACCCTACCTTCTAGGGTGATAAGAGGAGGATCTAGTGGTCCAGGAGGTGGTGGAGCATCACATTTTTATTAGCAGGAAAACTCAGACCAGATAGACCTCTTCTGAGTTTTGCATCTGGCCTCTCTTGTTTATAAGCATTACCATTTAGGCCAATTTACTTAATCTCTCACAGCCTCAATTTCTTCATAAGTAAAACAGGATTAAAACGCTACACCAGACCGTTGCAAGGATGGCATGGGCCGAGTGTTCAGGGTAGTGTAGACACGTGACGGGCACATCTTCATCAGTAGCAGGGGTTGATGTGGTTGCCGCTGTTTCTGGATGCCTGTTCCACCCAGCGCTTACGGTTAGTAAGTGGGTACACCCAGTGACCGTCAGATGCACCCCCATGGGACATGTGGGTGACGGGTGCTGCCTCCATTTCACAGGGTAGGAACCCGGGGCTCAGACACAGGGGGACGTGGCCCCTGGACCAGAACCCAGGTCTCCTGCCCCCAGTCCAGCATCCTACGACCCCCTGCTGCCTTGCCCCTGGGCCCTCCCCGTCCCCCAGTCTTAGGACACATCGGACACCGGCTGGGAAAGGGCAGGGCAGCCCCCCTGGGCCGAGTCTATAGGAAGAGTCCAGGAGCTCCAGTCTGCCTCCTCTTGCCTAGTCAGAACGGTCAGGCTGCCAGGCACATTCTCGGGCCCCCCGCTCCCTCATTCTCGAGGGCAGTACCTGGGAATCCCCAGTATCCCCTTGGTTACCAGAAACCTCCCCCAGAGCCAGCAGACAGTCCTTTTGTGCTGAGATGAGGGCTGTCCGGAAGGGCAGAGCCAGTTTGGCTGGGTTTCTTTTGCTTTTCTTTATTTTTATTGGCATATAGTTGATTTACAGTGTTGTGTTAGTTTCAGGCGTACAGCAAAGTGAGTCATTTATACATATACATATATCCACTCTCTTTTAGAATCTTGGCTGGGTTTCTTGTTGGAGCTTTCCTGCACGTTAGACCCCTCTGGGCCTGGGTGGGTGTGCCCTCCCATTACAAAGGCGGGGAGACTGAGGCAGAGGAGGCTTAGTCTTTGTGGGTTTCTTTTCCCAGGGCTGAAGAGAAGTGATCCACTAATGCTACGTTTCCTAAATATTTAGAAAACAAGAGTGATGTCACACCGAGGGGATGTGTGTCTGCTAAAGATCTGCAGGATTTCCAGATTATATTCTGTTCCGCCCAAAAGAGAGGGCCTAGTTTTGGACCTTAGCAGGTGCTCACTGCATATTACGAGCTTTTCTGGCTCCAGGAAAAACTTTATCCCGCAGGTTAAACAGAACGGTTTCCCACAGGCTTCCCTGGGTCTCGGCCTTTCCTCTTACCATGATAAAGCTGGGCTCTGCAGGCCAAGAGCACCCCTTGATTAACGACCTGCAGTGTGCACAGTCTAGAGGTGGGAACCAGAGCACTTGGAAATGAAGACCGTTTCTAAAATAGAAGTCAAGGGAGGGAAGGATTTGGTATTGATTTTCGGGAGTGGCGATGTGAGCTGTCTCCCCTGTGGCTCCTTCCTTGGTGTCTTGTCTTAGTTAAAAACCCGACACCAGGACCACCATGTCATGGACCATGACCACGTGTCATGGCCTCTGGCAGGTCCCTTCCCCTCTGTGGGCAGGGTTTCCTGTTAGACAGAGGGGGACAGTGTTTTGCTCTTAAGATAAAGATCAGAATTTCGCCCCACACCCTCCAGGCCCAGCCCCGCCCCACCTCCAGCTTCCTGTCCCTCCTCTCCACTCTCCTCTTCCACGTTTCCAGAATGTTCCATGCTCCCTTCTGCCACAGAGCCTTTGCAGGTGCTGTCCCTCCTGCTTGAAATGCTCTTCTTTCCCCTCTGCCCCTGGTTAACCCCTGCTCACCCCCTTCATCCCTCAAAGAAGCCTCCTAAGCACCTCTCCCTTGATGCAGAATGAGGTTCCTTTTCCTTTGCTGTGACTTTCTTCACAGCAGGCTGTCTCATTGGAAATCCACACTCCTAAGGTGATTGTCTGGTTCACAGTGTCCCGCCCACCCCAGGTGTCAGGTCTGGGAGGGCAGGCCAGTGCTGCATCTGCCTAGCTCGCTTTTGAATCCCCAGGGTGGGGGCCAAGCAGGTGCCAGCGATGCCGGCTTAAACTGTACATGTTTCAGAAACTCAGCACTGTGTGATCCCTGCTCTTCAGCCCCTGGGAAAAGAAACCCTCAGAGATTAGGTCTCCTCTGCCTCAGTTTCCCCATCTTTGTGGCGGGAGGGCACATCTGCCCAGGCCCTGGGTTGGACAACACCTGGCTACATCAGGTTTGAAACGTGGCTCTGCTGTGCAACCTGGGGCAAGTTACTTACCTCTGAGCCTCAGTTTTCTCAACTGTAAAATGGGGGAAATTGTACCTCAGAGGATTGTAAGGATGAAATGCGTTCCTGCGCACAAAAATCTCAGAATGCTGCCTGACGCGTGGGAGGCACTCAGTAATAAACGAGGGAAGGTGATGGCAAAGATTCCTTCCAGAGCGAGCCTTCTGTCGTGTACACTCAACTTTTTTTGGAGTCTCAAGACCTGTGTAGAGTCAGGTGCATTGGTCCTTACAGAGTTGTTCTAGTCCTCTGTAGCCGGAAGAGGGATTCTTTGCGCCCTGTGGACCATACTCTGGGCTTTGTTCACTTCACTGAGCGCTGGGGGTGAAGGTGGGGTGTCCCGGCATCTGCCCCGGATGTCACCTGCCCCCCATGTGAAAAACGTCTACGTCTGTCTCAAGCCCAAATAGCTCCTCTCCGCTGAAGCCCGTGCATCCATCATGAAGGCGAGGAACCCTGGTTCTGGAGTCAGACTTCCAAGTTAATTTGAGTTTCGCCATCTGTGGAATCACGATCCACTTCATTTACCTCTGAGCCTAGTTTTCTTGACTGTAAAATGGGAATGATTCTAGTATCTGCTCCAGAGGCTGTTGTGAGGCCCAGAGAAGGTCACGTGGGGCGCTGGGCAGGTGTGCCATAAAGAGTAACTCTTCTAGAAGTGCAGCCAGAGCTCCTCGTTGCAGGCGGCTCCCTCTCCTTACCCCCTTGCACCAGACCAGAAACCACTGCAATCCTGGCCATCCGCCCTTGCTCTCTGGGCCCAGCATGCCGTCCCTGCCCCGGGTTCTTTGCTTCCCCTTCCCAACTTGACCGCTCAGTGCCGGGAGCAAACCCCCTCAAGGGCCCTCGCCGACCACCAGGCCCCACTGAAGCTCCCGACTTGGGGCTCCTGGCCTCCCACAGCCTCAGCGCCGCCCCTCCTCGGGGCTCTGGGTCCTGCGTCCCTGCCTGTGCTTCCGGGTGTCCGCTCTGGAACAGCCCGCTCTCCCTCTCCTTCTCCTGGCTCGTCCCTGAGTCCCCTTTAGCACCAGCTCCCAGTTCCCTGCTGCTTTGGAAGCTCTAGCTGGCAGCTGCCCTGCCCTCCCTGTAGCATCGTTCCTTCCTTCTTTACTTGCTTTGCAATCAGGGCCCTTTTGATTACCAGGAATAGAGACCAGTTCCAGTAAAGAGGGCTGTCTTTGAAGGACATATGGGGCAGTAAAACGGGTGGGATAGCGCAGAACTCTAGAGAAAAGCCAGGGGGCTTTCTTTTCTTAAGAAATCACAGCATGTTACCTTCCTGCAGAAAAGCTTCTGGTGACTTCCCACGGTGCACTTGGGATGAAATCCATGCTCCTTGCCGAGGCCCTCAAGGCCCACCTCTCCCTTCTGGTCTTCTACCACCGGGCTGCTCTCCCATTCCCTGGGCGCACCCGGCATCCCCCCGTCCCCACCCGGCACCCCAGCTCCAGTGTCCTAAGAAATCAGCCTCATCTGAGCTCCCCCCGACCCCCGTTTCCCACTGAGGCTCCTCGGATTCCAGAGCAGATTCCCAGGTTCCCCAAAGGAGCTTCCAGCTTTTGGAAGCAGGAAGGGCTGTAGGTGTCAGCTGCCCCGAGGGAGTGGGGAGGGCTGACGTGGCAGCATCGCCTGGCCTGTGCTCTTCCTCCTTCTCTACCTTCTCTTCTATCACTGTTGGAGGTATTTCATTTCAGCAGACACCGCTGAAGCCCTCTTAGGCGCTAGGCGGGGGCTTCTGGTGTTTTCTGGCTCCCAAAGCTTTCCCGCCCAGCCCCCTGCCACCGTGGTGGTCACATTCACAGATCTCTTCTCCACCCACTCCCTGTGTTTTGTGTGCCACAGGCGATCCTCCTGGTTCACTGGCTGCTGACGATCTGGTGAGTGACTCTCTGAGTGTCCTGTCCTATGTCCCCCTGTCTCCCAGGATCTGGGTCCACGTGTCTCCTTGGGGTCTTGTCCGTGTGTGTCCTGGGTCTGCATCCATGTGTCTCACGGGCCTTGTGCACGTCTCCCAGCCCGTTCCAAGACTAAATAGCACCTTTGTCAAGAGCGTCATCGGCAAGCTCCCCATGCTCCAAGGATGTCAGCGGGGCAGGCCTTTGCCATCACTGCCCTAGGAGCTTCGAGCCCTCATCCTCAGGGAGGCAACAGCCCAGGGCAGTACCGACCGCTCAGCCTTCCTCCGGACACTGCCCTAGCCCTTTGGGCTCGTCACCCCTCTGGTTCTTCCCCGAGGCCTTCGCATCTGGGGGTGTCTGAGGTGCTGAAGCCTGGGGGCCCGTCTCTTATACCATGCTGGGGTGGACGTCAGGTAGAGCTCTGTGTGTCTGTGACCTTGGGTGAGTCACTTAAACCCCCTAAGTCATTTTCTCACCTATAAAGTGAGAGCATTACTGACCCTCCCACTTGTCCTGTAAAGTCATCGGAAGGTGAAAGCGTAACTTCTGAAACTGTAAAACTGCTAACCTTTATTGAGGGTGTCCAGAGGCCAGCTGCCAGGCTGGGCGCCTTCTCGGGGTTAGCTCAGCGGCTCAGCAAGTAGACGCATGACACAGGGCTGAGGTCACTTGCTTAGGGGTGGACCCTCCCTCTCACTTCACACCCCCTGCCCAGAGACGGCAGACTCAGGATTCAGACTGACCCTGTTCAGGTCCTGGCTCTGCTATATTCCGGGCAGGTCACCTTGACCAAGTGACTCCACTTCTCGGGACCTTGGTTTCCATCTGTAAAATGGGTACAAGGAAGCACGCCACTCAGGAGCTGTGAGGGAGAAACGTGGCAATGCTCTGCTCACCAGACACTGCCCAGGCCTGCACAAGGGAGGCCTGAGGACCTCAGGATTGATTTTCATCATTACCGTCTGCTTTCGCCGTTGAGTTTCTGGGGAGATTTCTCTGCCAAACCAAGACTGGAGACCATTGAGCTCACGTGTGCGTTTTGCAGTTGTGGAAGTGCAGTGCGCACGCTAACGGGTGTGAATAATGGGAACAGTGATAATCGTGGTTAATGACCTCGAGGAGCAGAGTCAAAATCCACATTTCTCAGTCACACTCCCCAGGATTTTGAGTTGCTGAGGCCTGCTTTCTCAAAACCCCCAAATGAGGTTGCTTACTCTGAGTAAGCCTCGTTGAGCCCTACGCTTAAGTGCTTTGCACATGTTTTCCGTATGGTACACTTCAGGGAATGCCATTTAAATTTACGAAGCACCCCACTGCGTGCTGGGGCCATCCAAGCTGAGTGAATACGGTGGATAAGAGCACAGCCTCTTGAGCCAGACTGCCTGGGTTTAAATCCCAGCCCTGCAGCTGTGTGACCTTCAGCAAGTTACTTGACCTCTCTGTGCCTCTGTCTCCTCATCTGTAAAATGAGGGTAGCAATAGTGCCTCCTTACTGGGGTTGTTAAGACAAGTGCACATAAATGAGTGAATTTAAAGCACTTATAACTGTGCCAGATAATAGTAAGGGCTCTGGGTTAACTATTATTTTCTTTGAGTTGACAAACAAGTGAACAGTTGTTAGTAGCAATACCCTACAAAACAGAAGAGGGTGGGCATTGTGTTAGAAAGCGGTGAGGTGGTACTTGAAACGGGGCAGTCAGAGAAGGAGTCTCGCAGTTAACAGTTGAGGTGAGGCTAACATGACAAAAAGGGACCGAGTGTTCAGGGTAGAGGGGACAGCAAGGCAGTGAATGGGAGGTATAGGCTGGGCTGTGTCACCAGATCCCACAGGGCCCCATAGGCCATGGTCAGATTCTGAATTTTATTCCAAGAGAACTGTTGGAGAACTTTTAGCAGAGTGACGTCCCCTGATTTCCCTAACTGGTTGCTGTTTATGAATGGCCAGGAGGGGGCAGGCGTGGAACTTCGGAGACCAGTGGGGAGAGGCTAGTAGGAGAGAATGGTGGTTTGGACTTGGAGGGACGTGGCCAGATTCCGGATCCGTTTGGGAGGCAGAGCGATGGGATATGCTGACGTTTCTGGAGCACGGGGGGGTGGGGGTGGGAAGGAACAGGGCCATAGACTGTGGCCTCTGCTCGTGGGGCCCTGAGACCTGAGAGCCTTAGGAGGTGGCCTGTGGGAGGGGTGGGCACCTGTGGGGCAGCCACGTCCTGACTTGACTCGGAGGCCTTCTCCTCCCGCAGGGGCTGCATCGTGTTCCCGGGCGCCTACGCGTGGTCCAACTTCACCATCCTGGCCTTGGGCGTGTGGGCCATCGCGCAGCGGGACTCCACCGACGCCATAAGTATGGTGAGCTGGGGGAGAGCTGGCCTAAGGGTGATCGTGGGCCCGGCTCCGTCTTCCCCTCCACTCGCCCAGTCTCGTCTCCCTTCTTTTTTCTCCATTTTCCACTTTCTAGAGCCCGCTGAGTAAGCCCACCCAGGCTCCCGGCCCATGTGCACCTTCACTAGCCTGGCCTGCTTCTCTGCCTGCCTGGCTCAAGAGAGCCCGGAGTCTGCTCATTTTTTCCCCAAGAAGGGCACGGGGTGGGCTCCCACCAGTGTCCCAGACTGGCCCTTCCCCGAGGGCAGGGGGGCACGCGCCAGTGACCCGCCTCTAGGGCCCTCCGAATAGGGAGGGATGTGGCCAGGAGGCCTATGAGGTCCCAGTGCACACGGCCTGAGCTGTCCCGCAGGGCAACTTCCCGACAGCCGCTCAGGCCCACGTGGCTGTGAGCCCCAGCACCGGCCCCCCGGGACGGCTGCGAAGGGATTGCTCTGGTGGTGAAGGCGGAGCAAGTGAATTCTGAGCGACCTTCCGTCTCAGCGGCTCTGGACCCAAGTCTTGTACCTCGTCGTGGCCTCCGGATGCGAGGAGGTGGGAGAAGGTGCTCTGGCCCCGCACCCCTGCTCGCGGCCTCACAGCCCCCAGCGGGGCGTCTCATCCACAGAGCCCTGCCTGCTGGCTTGATCTGTTCTCCAGCAAACCCCAAGGACGTAGTAGGGCACAAGGGGAGCTTCCGGTCTGGTGTACATGGTGGGAGAGTGAGGGGGTGGGATAGGGGGCAAGCGGGCTCGTGAACCCGGATGACACGTGGTCACCCCTGGGCCCTGCGCCCGGCCTGTCTTGCAGTTTCTGGGTGGCTTGGCGGCCACCATCTTCTTGGACGTCATCCACATCAGCATCTTCTACCCAAGGGCCAGCCTCTCGGACACAGTGCGCTTCAGCGCTGGCATGGCCATCGTCAGCGCCCTCCTCAAGCCGGTCTCCTGCTTCTTCGTCTACCAAATGTACCGGGAGCGCGGGGGTGAGTTCCCGCTCCACACTGGTGAGGCCAGCGCCTCCGGGCGGCTCCCCGACTCCCCTCTCGCTGGCCCAGGCGCTGGCCTGCTGCCATCTCCCCACCTCTCCCCGGTCTCCATCTTGCCCGCCCCCCAGCCCCGGCCCCAGGGGACCAACCTTGCCCCCTGAGAGAAGGGCTCGAGGCGCAGGGCGGGGTTGGGCGTGGGCTCTGGGAGCCAGGCTGGACGGTGTGCAAGTTCCTGGTCTCTGCTGCAGGAGCCCAGGGGTCCCCCCCGGCCGTCCCCACCTCGTATGACCTTTCCCTGGCACCAGGCTACGGCTCAAACATGGGTGCAGCTTGAGGCGTGCTCCAGTGCCCCAGGCAGCTCTGGGCAGTCTGTGGCCCGAGGCTTGTAGGAACCTGCAGGGCCAGCTTCCCCTCAGCTCCCTCCAGCCCCATCGCTGGAACCCCCCTCTCCTGCCACATACGGGGTCTGGGTGGCCAAGGGAGGGGTGGTGCTGGCCTAGGCCGTGGGGGCCCCGGCCAAAGCCAGCCCTGAACTGCAGGCGCTTTCCCTTAGCCCAGACCCGCTGCCCGCTGCCCGCTGCCACGGCCTCTCTGAGCTGTACCCCTTCTCGTGGTGGCCCTTCCCCTGCCCTCTCTGACCCCCTTTCTCTCTCTCTGAGAGAAGCAGAGAGGTGTGGTCTTCGGCCTTTCACTTCTGAGAAGAGAGGCCCAGAGTGGCCGGTGACCCGCTGGGAGAGCAGCTGGGCTAAGGGCAGGAATGGCCCGGGGCCCCCCACCCTGGGCAACCTCAGCCCAGCCCAGGCCTGCCCGGGGGCGGGGAGGGGCCAGGATGTTCCTCCAGTAGATGAAGAAACTGAGGCCCAGGGCCCTTGGGGCCTGTTCAGGAGCACAGGACAGGTGTGCAGAGTGCAGATGGGAGTGAGGGGTGTGGCACTGAGAGCCCTACAGCCTGCCTTGCACCGTCTGGGCTCTGCAACTGTGCCAGCTCTGGGGCCTTCTGGACACGGTCACACTGTATCCGCTCCGTCTGGGAGAGGAGCCGGAGGGGAGCCCGTGGGCCCAGGGCTGGGCATCCCTTGGCCAGATTCCTGAGCATGTGCTGCTCAGAGAACCACTGAGGCCTAATGGCTAAGAGCCCTGTCTTTGGGGTCGTGCTGCTTAGGTTTGAATCCTGGCGTCCTCTGCTTCAAGCTTTATAATCTCAGCCGAGTCAGTTTATCTCTTTGACCCTCAGTTTCCTCATCTGTAAAGTGGGGACAATAAAAAACCTGCTCTGTAGGGTTACAGGAGGATTGAATAAATAATACGTGCTAAAGGCTTGGTGCCTGGCGCTGCTGCCACTGTCACTCCTGGGTGCTGGGATGCCCAGCTCTGGCCTTTCTGGTCGAGGGGTAGGGGGATGTTGGTTTGGCCTTGTGGAATGTCCTAAGTCCTCACCCTTCATTTTTTTCTTTCCCCCCGTCTCCCCCGCCCCCTAGCTTTCCTTGGACCTTCACAGGAGCACAGTGCCTACCAGACGATTGACTCTCCAGAAGTGCCTGCCGACCTGGAGAGCAGGGCTCACGTCCCCCAAGGATACTGAAGCCAGCCCTGCTGCACCTGGCCCCAGCCTAGGGACCAGTTTGACAAACTGCGGGGAGGGGTGAGAGGAGGCTGCATCCCCTTCTTGGTGCCTTGGATGTCATCCTAGGGGTGCTCCCGTCCCCCGACCTTTCTTAGAACTAATGTGGGATGTGTCTCCGGTTCCCCATCTCAGGGGTTGCCTGAATCAAGTGCCCTGAGAGGCCAGGAGCCCCTGTGCACACCTGTCCCAAACTCCTCGAGGCCTCTCCTCCCTTCCAGGTATCCCACTGGTGCCAGGCTGGGAACTGTGGTCGCTTTTGTCACCTCCACCCTTAGCTGCTCCGTGCAGGTCCTGGGTCGAGCCGTGCCTGAGCCCGGCGGGGTCAGGCCTCTAAGAGCCAGTGATGCCCCTACCCAGCGCCTCTCCCGAAGTTGGCCAAGCCCTCCCGCAGGAGCTCTGAGAGCTTCTGGTCACACTGAGCCCCAGGAGTGCAGGGGTGAGGACCCCCGGCTTCTCACTGCCTAGTCACTTGGGGCCCAGGACCCCGGCACTAGAGGCTGGTGGTGTCTGCAGCCTCAGAGATCCACCACAACCTCCAGTTGCCCTTCTCAGAGCCATGGCATTAAAGTTCAGGGAATCCTGTAGCTGAGTGTGTTTTGAGCCACGTTTAATCTCCCGTCAGGGCTGGAGCCTGGACTTGCCACTCCTGGGAAGATTCCGGCGAATCCCCAGGGCACCAGGCCTTAGGTGCCCGTTCTCTTGTGGCGGGAGGGAGCAGGGGCTCAGGACCAGCTGGGCCTGCTGTGTGCTCAGCTCCGGCCCAGCCGGGGCCCCGGCAGAGGAGGGCGCTGTTCATTGCGGCAAATGGGTGTCCGTTGCTCTGAATTCAGATGGCTCAGGTATCGGTTTGAATCCCACCCTACCCCTGACTGTGCGCCCCTCAGACCCCCGTGTCCGCTGGAGGAGGGCTAATGCCTGCCCAGAGAGCCATGACGCAGCTGAAATGTACGGCGCCCTCGGGGCGGCTCCCTGCCTGACAGCGGGGTTGCCAGGGGGCCTGTTCCTTGAGCCCATGGTGATGTTGAGTCAGTGGGCCAGGGGCCGTCTGCTCCTGGCCGACCCTGTGACTTGGCCTCAGAGCAGAGGGGGACACCCGTCCAGAAGCTCCAAGGATCCCATGGCCAGGGCCCTACCCCACTCCCACTGGGATGGCATTGACCACTGGACCCCAGGCCATCCTGGCTCGTCCCCGGCACAGGGGGGTCCAGGCCTGGTGCACGGGCCCCTCCCCGCATCCTTCTGTATCCATCCGTCCAAAGAAGCTGAGTGCCTGCCACAGCTGTGCGGGGGCCTGGAGCTACAGGGCTGAACTCAGGTCCTGCTCTCGGGGCGAACAGGCATTAGGAGTCCTCTGTCAGGAGGCGAGAGCCCTGAAAGAAGGAACATGGGCCTCCGGGGATGGGACTTGTGCTCTGGGGCCGGGGGGTGCTGGGTGGCCGAAGCCGTGGGAAACCGCGAACAGCCTCATAGTCAGACGGGGGCGGGCAGATAAGCCGTGGTCCGTTCATTCTAAGGAATATACTGTTCAGCAGTTCAAATGAATAAACCGGGCCTATTTCTATCAATGTTGGTTCCCCCCGAAAGTTGGTTTCAGGATGGCACACGTGATATGAGAGCGTTAGTGTGAATTTTAAAACCTCTCAGCAGTACCCTGTATTGTTTGTGGTGTATATGTGGTAAGATGTAAAAACATCAACTAGAAGGACCCGTGTCAAGTGCACGGTTGAGGCCTTGGGTAGGGGAGAGGGAGCGAACACTCACGTTCCAGTTCTCTTGCTTATACCGGTTCCTGGCACGTGGGAGGCTTGCAGCATATATGCTCCTGCATCTGGATCCTGAGCGTGTCAGATTTCTCAAGGAAGGAAGAGGCGGGGTGGGGGGTGCAGATAGGAGAGGCTGTGTCAAACAGAGGGGGAGTATATTCAGAGACCGCAGTTCCTTATAGTCCCAGACCCGCAAGCGGAGTGGATCTTTGGGGAGGGGGCAGAGGAAGCCCCTGTCTGAGGTGGAGCCCCCCAGGAGCAGACCCTGAGAGGAAGCGTGTGATGTGTTGCAGAGCAGGGGAGCTGGGCTTTCTTGGTCATCTGCCAAAGCTACTCCAGGGTCGGGGGACGGTGACTTAAACTTTCAGGCTGCTCTGGCTCCCTGACCATGCGGGCAAGGGGGCCCCAGGAAGCCAAGGGCCATCCTGCAAGGAGAGGCCATCAGAGGCACAGGGGAAACAGTGAGGGCCACCAAGGTGGCTACCCCTTTCCACACAGCAGGTCTCATAAGGGAGAGTGTCTAACATTCATTCAACAAGCAGTCGAGAGTCGATGGGAGCCGGGCAGTGTTCTAGATGCTGGGGATGCCCCAGTGAGGGGAAAAAGCCCCTAGTACCTGGGAGATTCCATTTTGCTTGGGAGGTTTTGGGCACAGCTCGGAGGAAGGCCTGAGCGGGCGGCGCCTGCCCAGTCTGTTTGGGGGCTCGGGCAGGAGGCCAGAGTGGCTGCAGCCGAGGATGGGAAAAGGGGATGAGGTCAGGGAGGCAGCAGGGGCCAGGTGGGTCAGAAGGTCATTTCAAGGACTTTGGGTGAGTGTGAGATGGGAACCGCTGGAGGGCTTTGGGCAGAGTCGGACGTGGTCTGACTTACATTCTAAAAGGACAGTGTTGGGGGGCTTCCCTGGTGGCGCAGTGGTTGCGAGTCCGCCTGCCGATGCAGGGGACGCGGGTTCGTGCCCCGGTCCGGGAAGATCCCACGTGCCGTGGAGCGGCTGGGCCCGTGAGCCGTGGCCGCTGAGCCTGCGCGTCCGGAGCCTGTGCTCCGCAACGGGAGAGCCCACAGCAGTGAGAGGCCCGCGTACCGCAAAAAATTAAAAAATATATAAAATAAAATAAAATAAAATAATAAAAGGACAGTGTTGGATGAGGAGGTGGAGGTGGCACCGGTTACCAATCCAGGAGAGTCCTCCAGGCACTTCTGCCCACGGCAGCTTGGTGTTGGAGGCGCCAAGGAAAACATCAGACGCTCAAGCACTGATGGACGGCGCTGGACTCAGGCCGAGAAGAGACAGCAAGATCGGCTTCAGTAGCGGCGTCGGCCTCCCGGGGGCCAGCGCGTCTCTCCGGCAGCTGACGGGCAGTTTGCTTGTGCTTGGCCCTCTCACGGCGCAGTGGAAGGACCCCATCCCCTCCCCGAAGAGGACAGATAGAGCAGTGGGGTTGGCCGGTTGCCATACGACGCACAGGCTTAAGCAGAACAAGAGAGCACACACTGGGCCTGAAACAGGGAAAGATGCTCCCACACCGGGCCCCAAGCTCGGCAAGGCTGTGCGGGCTCTTTGTCTCTTTGTAAGGAAGTGTCCCAGCCCAAGCGGGGTGGAAAGGCCATGTGACGGAGATTACCTCTCCCAACACGGCAGCTCTTGGATCTGTTTCGAAGGCAGAGCGGCAGGCTTCACTCATGGACTAGATGTAGGAGAAAAAGAGGAGATCAAGACTGCAAGGTTTGGGCTTCCCTGGCGGCGCAGTGGTTGAGAGTCCGCCCGCCGATGCAGGGGACGCGGGTTTGTGCCCCGGTCCGGGAAGATCCCACGTGCCGCGGAGCGGCTGAGCCCGTGGGCCGTGGCCGCTGAGCCTGCGCGTCCGGAGCCTGTGCTCCGAAACGGGAGAAGCCACAGCGGTGAGAGGCCCGCGTACTGAAGAAAAAAAAAAAAAAAAAAAAAATTCTCCTTTGGAAAGAGGTGAGGTTCGGGGCTGTCCTGGTTAGGAGGATGCGCTGTGGAGTTAGCTCCCGGGGTAGCCCTCTGCCACTGCTAACCGGCTCTAAGGCCTTGGGCTGGGCAGGTATCTCTTTAAGCTCGTCTCTAAAACGAGCAGCCTACTTCTTAGGGCTGCGGTGCACGTTTTTTTTTGTTTTTTTTTTTTTTTTTTGCGGTACGCGGGCCTCTCACTGCTGTGGCATCTCCCATTGCAGAGCACAGGCTTCAGGCACACAGTCTCAGCGGCCATGGCTCACGGGCCCAGCCTCTCCGCGGCACACGGGATCCTCCCGGACCGGGACACGAACCCGTGTCCCATGCATCGGCAGGCAGACTCTCAACCACTCTGCCACCGGGGAAGTCCTGCGGTACAAGTTAAATGACGCATCCTAAAGGCTGCATGATGCTTAGCCCGATCCAGTCACTCCTTTAACACAATGTGTAAGCCCCTACTGTGTGCCACATACTATTTATTCTATGTGCTGTGAATAGAGCAGGGGAAAAAAAGAGACAGTGGCTCATAGTCTGCTGCAGAGAGAACAGCAAACAGTAATTTCTGCAGTCTGTCAGGTGGTGATGAGTCATAGAGAAAAATCATGCAGGGTTAAAAGAGGCGGGAGTGGTGAGGGGGGTGTGGGCAGAGCGGTCAGGGAAGGGCTCCCCGTGAAGTTTGAGCAGAGGATGCAAGGCATGAGGGAGAGAGGGAGAGAGGGTTCTGGGTGGAGGGGACAGCAAGTGCAAAGGCCCTGAGGTGGGAACATGCACAGCATTTTGGAAGAACGGTGAGGAGGCTAGTGTGTTCAGAGCAGAGAGAGCAAGGGGAGGGAGTAGAGGGGGAGGGTGGGTTGGGCAAGGGTGGGGAGCAGATAGCATAGAGCAGGGGTCAGCCAACTTTCTCAAGGGCCAGAGGGTAAATGCGTGCAGCCATAGACGAGCATAACCAAAAAGATGAGGCTGTGTTCCCACGTCACTTTGTACATAATAATAAGGTCCCTGAGAGAGGGCTTTGAAGCCTTGGTTGAGGATTGAGTGGGTTGGGGAGTCTTTGGGGGCGTTTGAGGTGAGTCAGGACACACCCTGATCTCAGTGTTCACAGCGCCACTCTGCCCTCTGTTGGGAGGATGTGGGGACAGGGCAGAAGAGGGGAGACAAGTTAGGAGGCCGGAGGAGGGGATGGCTTGACCCAGGGAGGGGAGGATGGGGTGGTGAGCGGCGCAGATTCTGGGTGTCTTTGGAAGGGGAACAGATGGGATTAGCTGATGGACTGCACGTGATGTGGGGGAGCGAGGAGTCAGGATATGTCCAGAAGGAGCCGCCCTTCTGGGAGAAGAGCAGGATGGGAGTCTGGTGAGAACCATCTGAAGCTGAGGTCACCTGGGGTGCGAGCATCAGGGAAGTGGGGGTCCCAGGGATGAGTGCGGAGAACAGGAACCAGCAGAAGAGGCTGGAAAGAGCGGGCAGGCGGGAGGGAGGGAGGGAGGGATGCTGAGAGGTGGCAGCCTGGAGTCAGGGAAGCAGGGGCTCCGAGGAGGCTGAGTGCTGCCGCCTTTGCTGCCTCAAGAAAACTGGGGGCTGGGACTTCCCCAGCGGCCCAGTGCTCAGGAGCCTGCGCTTTCACTGCCGAGGGCCCGGGTTCGATCCCTGGTGGGGGAACTAAGATCCTGCAACAAGCCGACGGCTGAGAACTAGCCAGGGGCTTGGCACTGCGGAGGTCACCTGGAGGAAGGGCGCTCTGGGGTGAGGGGAGCCCAACTGCACTGAGGTCAGCAGAGATGGAGGTGGGGGAGGAATTGGGATTTGGGGGTGATGAGAAGGGGAGAAATGGCCTGAGTCCTTCCTGGAGGCTCAAGAGAGGAGTGGGGTTTTTTCTGGTGTTTTGCTTTTTTAAAAGTTATTATTTATTTTTGGCTGCATCGGGTCTTCGTTGCTGTGCTTTCTCTAGTTGCGGCGAGCGGGGGCCACTCTTCGCCGCGGTGCGCGGTCTTATTGCAGTGGCCTCTGTTGTTGCGGAGCACGGGCTCTAGGTGCACGGGCTTCAGTAGTCGTGGCTCATGGGCTCCAGAGCACAGGCTCAGTAGTTGTGGCGCACGGGCTTAGTTGCTCCATGGCATGTGGGATCCTCCCGGACCGGGGCTCGAACCCGTGTCCCCTGCATCGGCAGGCGGGTTCCCAACCACTGCGCCACCAGGGAAGCCCTTGCTTTTTGTTTTTAAAGATGGAAAAAAATAACCACTTGTTGAAGTGCTGATGGGAGTGAATCCGTCAGGCAAGGGGAGGTGTTGACGATGAGGGGAGTGACTTTGGGAGCAGGGACAGGGCCCGGACACATCATAGCCTGTGTCCCGCCCCCCAGCTCTGTACCCCGGTGGGCGTGGGGGGCTGAGCCAGCTGTGGGGATCGAGGGTTCTTTTCCGGATTCACAGAATGGGACCTCGGAGGCCAGTGGTGGCCCTGGGTGCTGGCCTTGGGCAGGGGAGACGGGATGGCCCCCGGGGCACAGAGGAGGGTCAGGCTGGGGGTGGGACCACACAGGAAGGGGGAGGGGGCGGGAGAGGCTACGGTCGCGAAGCTGGTGAGCGGGGACACTTGTGGCTATTCTCTTCTGAGGGCCCTCTTTGGTGGGTGAAATAGGAACAAGGTCTGCCGCAGGGGGTGAGAGGAGAAGAGGCGACAGAGGCTTGAGGATAGCAGAGAAAGTGTGAGATAGCTTCTAAGAGGGTGGGGAGGAGGGGACTAGAGTCTGATTCTCCAGCAGCCTTGGGGGCCCGCGTGAGATTGAAGGTGGTAATTTCAGAGCGAGGCCTCCAGTGCAGTTGTAGGGTTTCCTTTAGTCACTTTAACCTGTGCTGTGATTTTGCTGCATGAGTGACAGAGAGAGGGAGCCAGGGGTGCGCAAAGGGGGTGGTTATAACGCCGGATGGTTCAACTGCAGGAGGCGGGAGAGGGACATCACGATGGGTCCGGTGGGACGGAGGACGAAGGGTGGTAGGGGCAGAGGGTCGGGTCTCATGGAAGGAAAGATGGGGCACCAGAGGGAGGGAGCTGGAAAGATGGGTGTGGGCTCTGAAACTGAAATTATGGCGGGGGTGCAGTTTCTGAGGATGACAAAGTCTGGGGGCACCCTGGGAGCGGGTGACTGAGGTTGGGTGAAGGACAGGATGGTGGGAGGTTAGAAGGTCAAGGACTCGCAGACCAGGAGTTGGAGGGATTGTCCACGTGCAGGGTGAAACCACCCAGAAGTTAGGTGTGTGCTGCAGAAAGTGACAGTGAGCTGGGAGCTGAAATCCTCAAGGAATAAATGACGAGGACTTCCTTCCTGGCCTGCCTGGAACTTCGAACCAGAGCATTTTAGAGAGGAGAGAGGGAGAATGGTCAGGAAGGGGCGACTGGAAGCAAAGAGGGTCCCCCCTCCTGCCTAGAGAAAGAGCCCTCACCTGACAGGGCTGCTCGGGAAGCAGGGTCCACAGGGATCTGTCATCAGTGTTAGGAGTGGGTGCCGGAAGACACGAGAAAATTACAAGGGAAAGGGGTGGTACGGGGGTTGGGGAGAGGAGACCCCAAGGGGCCCTGAACAGGACAGCTGGGGCTGGACCTCAGGGCAACCATGGATGCTGGTGAAGTGTGGGAGTGGGGACCAGGGCTGGGCGTGGCTGGGTAGGAGGCGGGCACCCTATCCTCACCCCTCAGAGTCCCTCTAATCAAACAGGACGGGCTGTGGTGTGGACCAAGGTCGCTGCCACCCTGGCTTTGCCCTGGAGCCCGCAGAGCTGAGACCTGACACCAACCACAAGGAGAATGTGCCCCCCAGGCCGGCCACCCCCCTGAGGCCAGGCAAGAGGCTCAGAGGGTCTGGGTCAGAGGTGGCAGGAGCGAGGTCCCCTCGGGTAGCAGCCCAGCGCCCCTTTCCCAGACAGGCCAGCACAGGGCCTTGCTAATTCCAGAGATTAGCTGTTCAGGGTCAGCTGGGCCAGGACAAAGTCTTCCAGCCTGGGGTGCGAGGGAGGGTCAGGAAGTCAGGCCATGAGGTGAGGAGGGGGGCGCAGGAGTGGGCCTGTCTGGGGCCCCTGGCAGAGAAGGGGCCCTCACAGGTCGGGCTTCTGGCAGCGCTGGTGGGCTGGGGACCTCCCTGCTCAGGCTCCTGGCGCTTCCAGAAGGCCACAGAGCTGGTGCAGCCAAGAGGCAACAGCCCAAGAACAAATTCAGATTCCGATTTCTTGCCTGTTTCTCTGTGTTCTAGCTGTGTGACCGTGAGGCAGGGTGCTTAACTTCTCTGACCTTTAGTTCCTGTCTACAGACTTTCATGGCCCACACGACCTGCCAGACCCTCCCAGGCATCTCACCCGCCCTCAAGAGGCCTTGTCTCCCAGCTGCAGAATGGCCTGGGGGGCGGGGGAGACCTGCAGGGAGGGAGCGCCCACCCCTTGGGACCAGAGCAGCCCACGTTTAGCTGTTTGATCTGCTGAGTCTTGCTTTCACCCCAGCTGCGATGCCCCAGCACCTCTTTGCTCAAGCTGGACACCAGGGAGCCATCAATGACCCTCCTCTTTCCTTCACAATCTTCTAGGCCTTCTCAGCAGGTCTGATGTGTCGCCTTCTCTCCACCCTCCTGCCGCGCCATCCCGGCCCCGTGATCTCTCGCCTGGGCCCCTAAGCAGCCTCCCAGCTCTCCCCCGCTTCCCTCTACGCCCCTCCCTGCCCCGCCCTGTCCCTACTCTGAGTCCCTGCACTGTCACCAGGTCGCTGCTCTGGCTGAAGACCCCCGGGGATGACAGAGGGGACGCAGACCTCTGGAGCCTGGGCTCCCTCCCGTGTGGCGCCCTGTCCCTCCCCACCTGTCCCTCCCCAGCACCGACCACCAAGTTCTCCCCCAGGGCATAACTGTCTGTCCTCTTTTTCGAGCGGCGGAGACTCCGGAAGAGCCAGGCCAGCAGACATGGCCGGTGGGTGCCCGTGGGCCAGGCCGAGAGCAGGGGGGCTGCCACCACACCATCCCCGGGGGCAGTGCTGTGCCAGGAGCCCTGCCGAGTCCAGAGTCACCTGACCAGCCCCAGCCTGGGCCTCGCCCTGAGGGACACGCTTGGCCTGCTGACCAACTCAAGCTTCCGGCAGCAGAGCAACTTGTAGCCCCCGGCCGGGAGGCCCCAAGGGAGAGCCCAGGCGTTTGCCATCCAGCAGAGCAAGCCGAGCGTCAGGGAGACCAGCGTGGCTGAGTGGGGACGTCACCTCTGGTCGGGGGCTCAGGAAAGCTTCTGGCCGCACAGGATGCCCGGGGGAAGCCCCCGACCCCGAGGGCCACTGGCTTCCCCAGCCTCCCGCCCGAGGTGGTTCCGGCTGCTGTCCACCAATAGCCCCTGCCCAGACATTGGCCCGCTGCAGGCCTGGGCCCGCTCGAAGGGCACACGCGGCCGGACCCCAGATCCCAGTGTGGCCTGGGGGGCTGGACCTCCAGGCTCGTGGGGGAAGCCCTCACCCTGGAGGAGCCGGCTGTCCCTGGCCAGAGCCGGACTCGGGCTCCATCCCAAGCTGCCATTCACCAGCTGCTGGCCTCCGTGCAACGCCTGAAGCGTGAGGCAGTCTGTCTCAGGTGCCAGGCACCCCGGGAGCCCCCAGGCCCTGTGCAGCAGGAGCCCTGGACCAGAGCTGGCCAGATACTCCCTGCTCGCCCCCAGCCCAGCCAGCCTGTTCTTGCTTCCTGGGATGAGAGGAGGAAACATTCCCAAGGGTTCAGGGAAACTGCAGGTTTCCCAGAAGCACCGGGGGTCCAGGATGGTCTCTCAGACTCTCAGGCCAGCAGCAAGCCTGGAACACTGGAGACTACTTTGGAGATGCTGCCTGGGGTTGCCCTTGACCCTGAGCAAGGGGTCCTTCCTGCCCACCCTGTAAGACGAGGAGAGAAGTGCTCCGCAGGGACCACATAGGGCAGGTGACAGAAGGAGGACCCCCTGCTCCCTCAAGGGACGGCCAGCAGGGAGGCCAGACTCTGCTCTTCAGCCTCGTCCAGTTCAGCCCGGGGCATCCTCCCTGGGCGGGAAGGAGGGGGCAGGACCCCACGGGAGCAGGTCGGCAGGGAAGAAGAGAGGCCGGCTTCCGGTCTGCCAGACACGGCCCCCCGCAAGGAGTGCCCTGCAGGTAGAGGCCGGAGGGGTCTGGGAGTGGGAAGGGGGGGACTCGGGGTTGGGGGAGGAGGGCTGCCTCCCAGGAATTCTCGCTCCAAGCTGGCTGTCACTCCTCTGTCACCCTCCCTCAGAAAGGGAGGCCGTGGGCAGGCAGGCTTAGCAGGGAGTGTCCAGTCCTGCGTGCTTCTTGGCCTGAGTGCTGTGTCGTGTCCCTTTGTTTTCCAAGAACGAAGCCGGAAACGCCGTGAGCCTGGAGTCTGAGATAGGCCGGTGAGGTCGTGGGCTGCGCGGTGGGAGCCGGGGCCATGCTCCTGGGACGCCTCCTCTCCCGTTTGCCTGCAGACTCGGGCCTGACGGAGATAAGGCCCGGATGGCAGATCCTTGCAGAATTTCAGGGGGAGGGAACCTCCCCGGGCCCCAAGGACAGGAACGCGAGTCCCGGGAATCCTAAACCCGTGAGGCTGTCCTGCATTCATGAGCTCCTGCCCCCAGGAGCTCTCTTGTCTGGGATTTCCAAGGCTAGCCCTCCACAGACGGAAGTTCTCCCGGGGTCCAGCCAGCTCTCCTGCCACAGCGTGGAGCATCAGCCTCCATGCTGGAAAGGCGACGTGGGTGCTGCTGAGCCCCCAGCTCTCCCTGGGACTGGGGACCAGGCCCATCCCCTGGTCAGCCTGGTCCGTCCCGAGCCGGCAGTGGCCGGCCAGATGTTTCAGAGCGTGGCGGCACTGGGTGCAGAGGCGGCGGGCAGTGGCAGCGGCCATGGCGCTGGGCTGCCGGCAGCTGTGGCGCAGGGGCCTACGGGCGCCGCGGTGGACACTGTGGCTCCGGGAGGCCCAGCTGGAGGCGGCGTGGGGACGACACACGCAGGCCCTGCTGGCGCGGACCTTCCAAAAGGTTAGGGGCCTCCAGGTTGGACCATGGGGAGGTGATGAAGTGCCCGTGTGTCTGGGGAGGAGGCTCTCCTGGGGTGCAGGTTGTTCCTCCTGAGTGATTGGAAGTATGGGGGAGGCGGTGTCAGCCCAGACATGACCGAGCTCTGCCTGAATTCAAATCCTGTCTCCGCCACTTGCCTTTCCCCCACATTTTCTCACTGTGTGAGCTTGGGCAAGTTACTTAACCTCTCTGTGCCTTAGTGTCTTTACCTTTAAAATGGGATCATAATAGTACATACCTCTCAGGGTTGTTGTGAGGTTAAATTCATAAATATAAGGAACTCAGAACCCTGCCTAGCACGTAGCAAGCACTCTACTGTTTCAGTGGTTGCTATTTTTTGTGTGTTTGTTTTGCTTTTTGTTTCTGTTTGGCTGCACCGTGTGCCATGCGGGACCCTAGTTGCCCAACCAGGGATCGAACCCATGCCCCCTGCAGTGGAAGCGCAGAGTCTTAACCACTGGGCCGCCAGGGAAGTCCCGGTTGTTATTTTTTACTAGCGGTTTGCCAGCCAGGACCAGGAGGGAACTTCCGTGTTCTTCCCTCCTTGGGAAAAGTGCTTTAGGAGGGTCCAGCTCCAGGTTTTGTCTCCCAAGGAAAACCCTGCCTCCTGAGCTCTATCTCTCCATTCATTCATTCATTCATCCATTCATTCATTCCCAAAGAGGCAGGGGAGTCTAATGGTTAAAACCACAACGTCTGACTCGTGTCCCTGCCCTTCCTGGTGCCCCACCCCCTGCTGCTCAGGGTACATTTGAGGCTACAGCCAATGTCCCTCTTCCCCTTCTCTCTTGTCCCAGTGGAGAAACTTGATTCAGCAGCAGAAACAAGGGCGGCTTCACATCCAGGCTGAGCCAGGAACCCCATCCTCAGGGGGAGGCCAGGACCGAGGCCCCTCAGGAAGGAAGCCGGTGGTGGACACCGCCTGGAGAAGCAGGTGGTCTGGGACACTCCAGGTCGGTCAGTGTGACCTGGGCAGTGCTGGTGGCCTTCCCTCCCTCCTTGTCCCCCGTTTCCCCTCCCCCACAAGGGAATGAGGATAAAACCGGCAAACGTGGACCAAGATTTGTGCAAAAGGTTGTCCATCACGGCGTTATTTACACTCCGTGGAAACTTCGAAACAGCCTAAACACCCAACAGCGAGAGAGAACACTGTAGTTTAACCATGTGATAAACATTTGGCAACAGTTCAATATGATGCTTATTGAGATTTTTAAAATTCCTCCCCACTCTTTTTTTCTTTATTTTTTGTTTCGGTAGCTTTACTGGTGTTCTTTCTAATCATAACAGTAATGCATGTTTGATTTGAAAAAACATTCGAGATAGAAGGAAGGATTTCGATTAATTTGAAAGTTTCACCTCCCTCCTTATGTATATTATTCCCCTTCCTGGAAGTAGGTTTATGGGTATTTGCATGGAATTTTTAATGAGAAGAAAAAGGGTTATGGCAATGTTCAATGAAAAACGAAAAGAGGATAAAAAAATAGTACCTAAAATATTTTTTCCTATGAACGTAAAATGGTGCATAGGAAAAAAACCAGAAGCAAATATACTAAAATGTTGCATAACAATGTGAATTACTTAATACCAGTGAACTGCTCACTTAAAAATGGTTAAGATGGGGACTTCCCTGGTGGCGCAGTGGCTGGGAGTCTGCCTGCCAATGCAGGGGACACGGGTTCAAGCCCTGGTCCGGGAGGATCCCACATGCCGCGGAGCTACTAAGCCTGAGTGCCACAACTACTGAAGCCCGCGTGCCTAGAGCAGGTGCCCTACAGCAAGTGAAGCCACCTCAACGAGAAGCCCACGCACCTCAGCAAAGAGTGGCCCCTGCTCACTGCAACTAGAGAAAGCCCGTGTGCAGCAACAAAGACCCAACGCAGCCAAAAATAAATAAATAAATTAATTAATTAATTTTAAAATGGGTTAGAATGGGCATCATCAGAAAATCTACAAACAACAAATGCTGGAGAGGGTGTGGAGAAAAGGGAGCCCTCTTGCACTGCTGGTGGGAATGTAAACTGATACAGCCAGTATGGAGAACAGTATGGAGGTTCCTTAAAAAACTAAAAATACAACTACCATATAACCCAGCAATCCCACTACTGGGCATATACCCGGAGAAAACCGTAATTCAAAAAGAGTCACGTACCACAATGTTCATTGCAGCACTATCTACAATAGCCAGGACATGGAAGCAACCTAAATGTCCATCAACAGTTGAATGGATAAAGAAGATGTGGCACATATATACAATGGAATATTACTCAGCCACAAAAAGGAACAAAATTGAGTCATTCATAGTAAGGTGGATGGATTTAGAGTGTGTCATACAGAGTGAAGTAAGTCAGAAAGAGAAAAACAAATACCGTATGCTAACGCATATATGTGGAATCTAGAAAAATGGTACTGATGAACCTAGTGGCAGGGCAGAAATAAAGACGTAGATGTAGAGAATGGACTTGACACAGTGGGGGAAGGGGAGGCTGAGATGTAGTGAGAGAGTGGCACTGACATATATACACTACCAAATGTAGAATAGAGAGCTAGTGGGAGGCAGCCGCATAGCACAGAGAGATCAGCTCGGTGCTTTGTGACCACCTAGAGGGGTGGGATAGGGAGGGCGGGAGGGAGGCTCAAGAGGGAGGGGATATGGGGACATATGTATACATATAACTGATTGACTCTGTTGTACAACAGAAACTAACACAACATTGTAAAGCAATTATACCCCAATAAAGATGTATAAAAAAATTCAAAAAGTAAAAAAAGAAAGTCACAATAATCACATCAGTATTCCTTTAAAAAATGGTTAACATGGTAAATTTTATATTATGTGTATTTTACCACTATTAAAAATACAAATAAATAAATAAATGTCATCCCCCATCCCCCCCAAAAAAATGCTAAAATGGTGGTCATCTCTGGAGTGGTGAGATTAAAGGTGGTTATTTTCTTTTCCTCAATTTTCCATTCCAGTGACGTATTGTTTTTGTTCCTATTTTAAAATGAAACAAGTGTGCTTAAAATAATTATTTAAGTAATATTTATTTTAATGCATGTGTGTTGTGAAAAACCCTAATAGTATTGACGAGAATTCAGCAAAAACAGAACCCTCCCCCCAAATCACTTACATACTCAGGAGTAGAACGTACTGCCTGGAACAGAACAGGGGGTGGCTCAGCGCACCTTTGCTCCTGCAGGCAGACGGCACTGCAGGGCTGGGGTGGATGGGTTGGGACCAGGTGCCCTCCCTCTGCCTGGGCATCAGTTTCTCTCTGGGCAATTTTACTCTCAGTCCAAGGAGTCGGAGGGAGGAGGTGGGAGCCCAGCCGATTCCGTTGTGTTCTGGACCGAGGCCAGATGGAGGAGACAGGGGAGTCCAGATCCTGCAGGCTCTGCAACAGCTGGCTGGTAAGATGTGGGGCGCTGGGAAACGAGGGAGACGGAGCCAGGCAGGGCAGGGGGTCCTCAGTGAGTGAATGAGTGAGTGTTTATCGAGTATCTACTCTGGCAACTTCCCAGACAAGATCTCATTTGATTCTCTCGTGGTGATCTCAGCAAGGCATTGTGCCCATTTTACTGATGGGGAACTGAGGCACAGAGACATGAAGTGACCAGCTCAAAGACACACAGTATGGGCTTCCCTGGTGGCGCAGTGGTTGAGAATCCGCCTGCCGATGCAGGGGACACGGGTTCGTGCCCCGGTCCGGGAAGATCCCACATGCCGCAGAGCGGCTGGGCCCGTGAGCCGTGGCCGCTGAGCCTGCGCGTCCGGAGCCTGCGCTCCACAATGGGAGAGGCCACAACAGTGAGAGGCCCGCGTACCACAAAAAAAAAAAAAAAAAAAGACACACAGTATGAGAGGCGCGCATCCTGCATTTGTGTGCCATGGACGCTGGTACAGGCCGGACAGACGCTTGAGTGTTAGAATTGGCAAGTCCTTAGAAATGACTCACTCGTGCGGAAACTGAGGCCCAGAAGTGGAGAGGGACTGGCCGGAGGCCACACGGCCTGGGGTCCCAGGAGTCAGTGGTCCCCCCTGGCCCTGACGTTCCCCTCCGTTCAGTCTCTCTTCCCCTCTCTTCCCTCCCTGTAGCCTTCCTCCTGTGGTGCCATCAGAGGGAATGGGCCAGGCAGGAGAAGGGGGTCCAGGGAGAGGCCTCCGGGGCCATGTTGAGGACTCAGAGGATGGAGAGGCGCCCCCAGGCCTGGTGTTCTCTCCTGCTGCAGATGTAGCCTGGGTGTCCCCACTGGACACCCAGTGCCAGAGGGCCTGGCTCTGCAGGTAGGGAAAGTGGGAGTGGGGTCCGCCTCCCCTGAGGCAGAGGGTGAGATGCAGCTGGGAGATGCACTTTAAGTCAGTTCCTGACTCGGAGTGTTGAAATGATGAAAATAAGAAATGAATACATGTGCCATTTATTGAGACCTGCCAGACACCACCCAGGGGCTGGGATTTCGTTATAAGCAAAGCTTAATGCCCGCTGTCACTGGCCCTCATGGAACCCATGGCCCAGTGCGGGGACAGGCAGGAAATTAACAATCACAAAGGGGGTGTGTGTGTGTGAATACCACCAAAGTTAAGTGTTGTGAAGGGAAGAAACACAGATCTACATGAAGTTGTTTTTTTCCTTGTTAACTATTTTATTATGGGACATTTTAATCTCACATGAAAGTAGGAAAAATATAGGATAATCCACCTCAGTGTACCCATCATCCAGCTTCACGAAAATCACCTCCTGAGAAAATTTGTTTAATCTGTACCCTGGCTACTTCCCCCACTATATAATTTTGAGGCCGATCCCATGCATCCTACCATTTCACCTGTAAATATTTCTGTAGCATCTCTAAAACATGAAGTGTCTTTTAAACAACAGAACCACCATGCCAGGATCACACCTAAAAAATGAATAATTCCTTAATGCTAACAAATATCTGGTCAGCATTCAAATTTCCAATTGTTTTACAAGCAAATATGTTGTTATAGTTTTTTGTGGTTTTTTTTTTTTGGTTTTGGTATTTATATATTTATTTATTTAGGCTGCGCTGGGTCTTAGTTGCGGCCTGCAGGATCTTTGTTGTGGCATGCAGATTCTTAGTTGCGGCATGCACGCAGGATCTAGTTCCCCAGCCAGGGATCGAACCCTGGCCCCCTGCATTGGGAGCACGGAGTTCTACCCACTGGACCCCCAGGGAAGTCCCTGTTGTTATAGTTTGTTCGTATTGGGATCTAAATAAGGCCCACATGCTGTCATTGGTTGAGGAGTCCTTAAGCTCTTTTTAATCTAGGGACTCCCCTCTGTTGTTTTTGTTTGTTTGTTTGTTTCCTTGCAAGTTATCTGTTGAAGAAACCAGGCTGCTTGTCAGGTAGAGTTTCCTACTGTCTGCATTTTGCTGATCGCATCCCCCGATAGAGTTCTTTTTCATAAATTTAGTTATTTATTTATTGTCTGCGTTGGGTCTTCGTTGCTGCATGCAGGCTTTCCCTAGCCGCGGTGAGCGAGGGCTACTCTTTGTTGCGGTGCATAGGCTTCTCTTTGTTGCGGAGCACAGGTTCTAGGCACGTGGGCTTCAGTAGTTGTGGCACAAGGGCTCAGTAGTTGCAGCTCGCAGGCTTAGTTGCTCCGTGGCATGTGGGATCTTCCCGGACCAGGGATTGAACCCATGTTCCCTGCATTGGCAGGCGGACTCTCAACCACTGCGCCACCAGGGAAGCCCCCGATAGAGCTTTCTATGAGAACTTTTGACAAAGGGAGCTGACCTCGACCAGGGTTCAGCAGAGATGGGAAGGGTGCATGGCTGACTGGTGGAGAGACAGCAGACAGGAGTGGCAGGCAGAGGGCACGGAGCAGCATGTGCAAAGACTTCTGACAGGGAGGGGAACATGGAAAATTCAAAGAACGGCAGTCTGTTCGGAGCCCTGTTAGTATGGGGTTGGGGGCTGGGGTGCTTTGAGATGAGGTTGGGAAGGTGTGTAACGGTGGGTGGGGGACGGACCATGCAGAGAGTGCCTTGTTGGCAGTGGGGAGGAGTCGAAATTTTATCATCAGAGCAAGGGGACTGCTGCTGGAGGATTTTAGCAAGAGAGTAAGATAATTTGATTTGAGATTTGAAAACTGTCACTCTGGTTACTGTGTAGGCTCTGACTGGAGGGACGGGGGCAACAGTGGATGCAGGAGGGCAGGTAGGAGGCTGCTAAGGCCATCCGGGCACCCAGAAGTGACGGTGTGGCCTCAGCAGATGGCATGCCGCACCATCCTTACAGCAGCCCCATTTGACAGACAAGAAAGCTGAGGCTCAGGGAGGGGAGTGGCTTGCCCACGGCCTCGGCGGTGTGTCTGGCACATGGCAGGAGGCTGTAGCTGCAGTCGTTACGATGAGCACCAGCCCCTTCTCTTGGCTCTCCAGGTGCTTTGGGGCCTGGCAGCGGTTCGTGCAAAGAGGGACCTGGTACCGGGGCCACATGGCCAACCGCCGGGCAGGGCCCCTGAGGCTGTGCCTGCAGCAGTGGGTGCAGATGAAGCAGCTCCAGGCCTCAGATGGGGCGAAGGTGATCCAGCTGTCCCTTTGTTGGCGGAAGGCAGGTGAGCGAGTGGCGGAGTGGCGGGCCAAGGGGCTCCCTCTCCCTCCCACCCCAGCCAACAGCATCCCTTAAGCTCCTTCAGCAGTCGCCCAGTTGATTTATGGATTCTCGCGGGGGGAGGTGATGGGATCGGGAGCTTTCTCGGGGATGCAGCCTGGCAGGCCTGGGAGGGTCCGGAGGGGTCCCTGGAGCAGCAGGGTTTGGTGGGCCCCATCCTGACCTCCATCATGAGCTCCTCTAGGCGAGAGACCTGTTCAGTCTTCCACCTGGAAGACACGTAGCCCCTGCTTCTGGGAAGCTCCTGGTCTTAGGGGGATGTACAACCCCTGCCCCCGACCCACCAAAACCCGACAGAGGAAGATGGGATCTTCCAGGTGTCCCGGTGGGGAGGTTTTGGGGGTGGTGGCCCGGGCCCAGGCGCTGCCCCGGGAGCAAGGCCGGGGCTCCCTGTAGGAAGCCGGCCGGAGGCTGGCCCTCCACCGGGCGCTGCTGCTTTGGAGGACGCAGCTCTCCCAGCGCCAGCAGGCAGAGTAGGTGTCCGTGAGTCTGCGACCTGGGGTTGGGCCTGGAGGGCATGGGGTGGGAAGGTGAGCAGTCCTCAGCACTGGATGGAGTGGCCCATAGGGAACGGGCCACATCCTGCTCCTCTCTGTGGCCCCGGCATGGGGCCTGGTACCCTGTGGTGCCCAGCAGGCGTGGGGCCGGGGGAGGTAACCTAGGGCCACTGAGTCAGTGATTGAGCAGAGAGCTGTGGAGGACAGGGAGTGGTCAGGGGCACAGACACGGAGTCCTGCCAGGGTGGCTGGAACCTGATGGGGAGGTTGGTTTCATGCTCCTCTCCCTCCCCAGAATCTGGACCCACCTCTCACCCATCTCCTGGCTCAGTGGAGCCCCCTGGTGGTGGGAACCGTGTCCGTCTCCTCACCACTGTCTCCAGGCGTCTTGCAGATGCCCAGGCTGCCGAAGGCACAGAACAAATACCGTCAATGAATCAGTGAAGGAGCCACTTTTTCCCCTGCCCCCATTTGCCTTATTACACAGCTGGAGAAACTGAGGCTCACAGGGGTCAAGCAGCTTGCTCTCAATCACACTGAATCAGGAGCAAGAAGCTCCCTATAGTGAGACCTTCTTGTGAAGCTTTTGTTTTGTTTTGTTTTGTGATGCTTTTATACAAGATGGGATGCTGGGACTCAGAGCCCAGGCTGATGGTTATGGGTGAGAAAGCCAGTGGAGGTCAGGAGGGCCCAGCTTCACTGACGGAATGTCAGCCAGCAGCTGCAGGGTTAAGAATTCTGTCCTTAAAAGCTGTACACCTAGCAGAGGAGCTCCCACGCTGAGATCTATTGAAAGTCAGCCCTCAACACAAGGTGTTGTAAAGAAACAGACAAACAAAAAACCCAAAATAGCAAACAAAAAAGAACAAAACAAGAAAAAAATAAAAACAAACCCAAAAAAGCTGTACACCTGGCATCCATCAGCCCCACACCCACTTGGTCCACTTGGATCCTCAGTCCCTTTTAATGCATCCCTGAAACTCTAAGGAAACTCAGTTCACCACGATCCTTCAGAATGTAGCCCTCCCTCCCTCCCCAGTCTATCCTCTGGCCTTTAGGTACCGGGTCACAGTCCATATCTCCCTGCAACATATGTGAGGCTGCCCTGTAGCCTGAGATGAGAGCTTGGATTCCAGGTGTGCTGCTGTTTGGAGTTTGGGGGAATGACTTTCCCCCAGGCCTCAAGTTCCCTACCTTTATAACGGAGCCGAGGCAGAAGTACTGGTGTGGGCTCTTGAGTCTTGGGTCCCTGGGCCTGGGCTCGGCTCCACCCCCCGTCAGCTGTGTGGCCCCCACGCCCCCAGGGAGTGTGGTGAGCATCAGCCAGGTGATCAGGGCAAGTAGACCTGTGGTCTCAGCCTCAGCTGCTCACGGGGGGTCACCCTGGGGCCTTTGGAAAAGTTGGGAAGCCCAAGCCGCACCCAGGCCATTACATCAGAATCTCCGGGCCTGGGACCCCAGTGAGCATCGGTATTTCTTAGAGCCCCCGCTGGTCCTAGTGGACGGCCCGTGTGGGAGGTGGGGTTGCCCGGCTCTGGCCCAGCGTTTGGCTCACGGTGGCACCCTTGCGGCACCCCCAGCCAGGGGTGAGGGGGGCGGCCCCCGGCACTCACCTGCCCCTTCCGGTAGCTCCTTCTTCGAGGGCGTGCAGCAGCGGGCGCTGCGTCACAGCCTGAGGGGTTGGCACCTGAGGGCACGGGATCCAGGCAGCGCCAGGACCACCTTGGCCTCAGCGGTTCTGGGCGGCGTCCTGGGATGCCGGGCCCAGCAGGACACCCCGCAGCTCCCTGGAGAGGGTGAGGGGCAGGGGGGGGAGGGGGAGGGGAGGAGAGGGAGAGGGGGTGGCATCGCCCGGGGCACCCAGGACTTAACACCTCCTTCCCCAGGCTTCCCGGGCCCTCCCCGCTCCTGGAGGAGTTCCCGGTGAGCTTTCTGTGGGCAGCTGGGCGGCGGCAGCAGGGGCGACACCTTCTGCTCTGGCAGGCGCAGGCCCAGCAGTCCCGGGGCATGGCACGGCGGCACCAGCGCAACCTTCAGAGGCGGTAGGGGCCCCTCCCCAGGACGGGTGCGCCATGCTACCCACCACCCTTGGATTTACAGTTTCCCATCAATCCTTGCCCTTCCCACCGCACCCCCTTGGGGTCTGCATCCCAGAGGGCTCCCCTCACACCCCAGACTCAGATCCTCTCAGAGCCTCCTGCCCTCCTACCCTGCCCTGCTGAAAGGTGTGAGGTATTCATTTCTCCCAGAAATTTCATGGCTGTCGTAATCCCAGCTTTGTCCCTCACTGGCTGTGTGATCTTGGGCAAGTTGCTTAACCTCTCTCTGCCTCTATCTCCCCGTTCGTATGGGGGTAATAATAGGACTCACTCCACCGGGAATCAGCGAGGGAGGGGCGCGCACATCCCCTAGCGCAGTGCCTGGCGTCAGTAAACGCTCAGCCGGTAGCAATGCTCCTCACTAGGAGCTGAGTGCAGCACTTGGCATCGGGGATCTGGGCTCCCACTGTATCCCGACCACCTGTCATTATGACCCTCGGAGCAGCATTTAAGCCCTCCAGCCCCCAGCAACCCATTCTCCCCCATGATGCATGGAGGGAGAAGAGTCACCCCAAGCCCTCCCTGCCTCTGAGGGGAGGGGAGGGGAGGGCCGGGCTGGCCCAGGGTGGCAATGACCACCTGAGGGTGGACACTCCGCTTCCCAGCATCCTCCTTGGCTGGAGCCACGGGGCAACAGCCCAGGGGGCCAGGAGAGAGCTGGCTGCCCCCCGGGCCTGGGATCAGAGCTGCAGGGCTGCGCTGGGCCTGTGGCAGCAGCGGCTGGTGCAGCAGCAGGAGACGGAGCAGTGGGCCCGGGAGTGGGGCGGGGACAGCAGCGACGTGCACTGGGCCACCGTCACTGCCACTGGCAGAGTGAGTTGGGGACTGGGACGGAGCACCAGGGCTGAGGGGCGCCAAGGTCCATCAGGGACACCCAAGATTCTGGTCCTCTAGCACAGAGTCCAGTGATGGGACGCTCCCACCGCGCCCCTGCCCGCCCCCCCCACCCCGCCCCAGGACTGGGTGTCAGAGCAGGACCGGGGGGCATGGACGCTGTAGGCTTGGGTTCACGTTAACCTGCTCTTCCATTCCCTGGCTGTGTGGACTTCAAGCGTGCTACTTAACCTCAGCTTACTCATCCGTAAAATGGGGATAACAGTGGTTACCGCCCCACCCCCACCCCGCCGCCGCTAGAGTGATTGCGGGAATTCTGTGAGACAATCCACACAAAGTGCTCAGCTCACAACCCAGCTCCTCGTGGGTGCTATACCATCATCATCACCATCTTCATCTTCATCCTTGTCATCCTCACCTGGCCTTCAGGAGTCACAGTGTCCTCAGAGCCCACCCAGCACAGCAGGCGGAGATCACTGGAAGCAATTTAAGAGGCTTCTCACTCCACCGCTATCGTATCAGTGGGCTGGCAGGTGGGGATTTGGTTGTTCTGGAAAGTTCGTGTCCTGTCCACTGGGGACAGCTGCTTCTCCAGCCTAATCGTTGCCCAGGAATGCTGGCCCAGTGTTGCCAGACCTCTGTTTTTACAGAAAAGCTGGAAATCTGTATTTTTATGTGAATTTTCCTGACTCCTAAACATCGTCAAGAAATTAAAAAAACCAAACAAAACTCTGAGTTGGTTGGCCTGGTCACCAGTTAGACGCCTGTAATGGGAGCATCTTAACCCAGACAGTTAGGTGGCCTCCTTGGTTCCCACTTGGGTAGAGGGCGGAGGCTGGCAGAGCAGGGGCCCGTGGTTCCTTGAGGCCCAGGCTGAGGCTGGAATGAGCTCCTAGGGGCACTTCAGCATCTCTCTGGCCACAGGACAGCAGCTCCTGCGTGAAAAGTACCGGCGGTGTGTGCGCGCCCGTCTCCAGGGCCTGCGCAGGGCCGTGTTCCGGGGCTGGTAGGAGGCAGCAGCTCGTCAGAGACCCACGGCGGCCAGTCCAGAGTAGCTCCTACTGCAGAGGTGGCCGGGCCTGGGGGTGGGAGAGCGAGGGTCACTCCCACCCCGGGAAAAGCAGGGAGAGAGCCCAGGAATGGGAAGCTGGGTGGCCTCTGCAGCTCTAGGGGCAGTCCAGGCTGGAGGCCTGAGACCCGGGCATCATGGGCATGAAGGGAGACCCTAGCCTGGAGTCAAAACCACCAAGCTTCCATTATATGAATTATTTGGGAGTTCCGGGATGGTAAGCCCCTAATCCCACCCGATGCCCTGACAAGCCCCGGGTCTCCACCTCTTGGCCGGGTCAGCCCTTTGGTTTCAGAGCTCACAGTTAAAATGGGGAAATCAGGGACTTCCCTGGCGGTCCAGTGGTTAAGACTCTGTGCTTCCACTGCAGGGGGCATGGGTTCGATCCCTGGTCAGGGAACTAAGATCCCACATGCCTTGAGGCCAAAAAAAAAAAAAAAAGCGGGGGGGAATCAACTTCTCAAACAGCCACGACAAAGAGAGAGAAATCTGAAATAGACATGTTCTAGTGACACACATATACCGTTCATGGGTGCATGTTTAAAAGCAGAGGGAGGGCTTCCCTGGTGGCGCAGTGGTTGAGAATCCGCCTGCCGATGCAGGGGACACGGGTTCGTGCCCCGGTCCGGGAAGATCCCACGTGCCGCGGAGCGGCTGGGCCCGTGAGCCATGGCCGCTGAGCCTGCGCGTCCGGAGCCTGTGCTCCGCAAGGGAGAGGCCACAACAGTGAGGCCCGCATACCACAAAAAAAAAAATAATAATAATAATAAAAAAAATAAAAGCAGAGGGGACAGATGACACCTTCTCCCAGGGTTGGTTCTGTACAAACTCACACGCGTTCACAGTGTCCCCACGGGGCCATTGAACCATTCACCGCAGAGTGGCTGATGTTTTCTTGGTCCATCTGGGAGCGGGGGACCACATTCTCCTCACTGACCTCCTGCCCCAGAGTGGCCTTGCAAGCAGGGCATGGATGTTCTCTTGGTGGAGGGGGACCTGAACCCACAACTGCCGGGTTCCTACACCCTCCTGGGCAGCACCTGCCTCCGGGGCGGGGGCCAGTGCATGCCAAGGCCCCTAAATGAAAGCCAGAGCTTTTCACCTGTTATACATCGATCCATACGTTCTTAAGGCACAGGGCTGTGTATGCAAAACTGTGAAGAACCAGTGATGGTTTGTGGGGGATTTTCGGGTGTCATTTTGAATTAATGTGACTTTTGACTGGGAAGTCGGCTGGGCCCCTTCTCTGCACCTGTTCTACAGCCACTTCCGGGCCTGGTGTGGAGTAGTGAGAGACACAGTGACGCCCCGGGTCAAGGGTCCAGCCTTCCAGGATGGCCGGAGGAGATGGGCACCAGGGGCCACACTTGCCAGTGAAGCCCCAGAAGCTGCAGCCCGGCCTCAGGAGCAGCACGTGGCCCAGGCCCCCTTCTCCTGCTGGAGAAGCCAAGCACAGGGACACCAGGTGGACAGCAAGGTGAGGAGGGCCCGGGCCCAGCAGACCTTCGTTGCAAGGCAAGTGGCCCCAGGCGAGTGCTGTGAGGCCCGCCAGCAGGCAGGAGAGAGAACCCAGGCCCAGGCCCTGTGCTGGATGCTGTGGGCACGTGAGTCCTGCCTGCAGCGGGTCAGCCAAGACCATGCTGCCCCGAAGCTGAGCGTCAGGTGGGTGCCCATGGCCTGAGGGCAGCCCCGCACTGTGCTTCCGGCTTAGGCCTTGGGCTTGTTTGGGGCCAGGGTAGAGGGTATTTGACGGCTGGTGGCGGGTCCCGGGGGCTAGGGGTGATGGGGAGAGGAGGTCCTGGTCCCTGGGGTCAAATTCCAGCTCTGCACTTTCCAGCTCTGCCACCCCTCTTTGGGCAAGTCTAACTCTGAAGGTCCAAGGAAGATTACAGGCCTGCCTTGCAGGGTGGCTCCGGGGATTAGGATAAGAAACAATGTGTGCAAATTCTCAGCCCAGCTCGGGCCAGACACACACCAGGTCCTGGATGATATAAACCAGTGCTCGTGGGGGGATGGGAGGGGAGGAGGAGTTGACAGGACTGCTTTCTCTGTGTCCCCTAAACAGGATGCCTGTCCCTGTCGTGTGATAATTCTGCTGCTCTCTGTGCCCATTTGAATGTGATTTCTCCAGAAGAGGGATGGGGGAGGAGGAGTACAGGCACAAGGCTTTGCCTGGAGGTCCCTGTCCTGCAGTGCACTGGCAGGGGTAGAGGAGGGCTCCCTGCAGCCCGCTGTAGAGTCCTGGCCCTGATGGCCTCGGTGTGGGCTCCTCCCTCGCCGCCAGGGTCCCAGAGGCCTGCGCCCAGTCAGCGACCCGGGGCTGTGTCCAGCGAACTGCCATCACCCAGTTCCAGCGGGCTGGGCCCAGGCGCCTCCTGCGAACCCACTGGGCCCAGTGGCGGGCAGCGCTGCTCAGAGTATGGCTGGAACCACAGGCCGAGGCCCAGGAGGCCAGCACAGCCCACCCCGGGCCCAGAGCCAGCCTCAGGCACTGGCCTAGGCTGGCCACCAGAGGGCACCTCCCGGTGCTGCTGAGCGCTCCAGCCCTGGGGAGGCAGGGGAGGCCCGGCCCAGGTCAGGTGGGAGGTCCAAAATGACCTCAGGGCCACTGGCCTCAGAGTCAGCTTGGTTCAGCCCCGATGGTGAGGGTGGTTGTGTGCTTTTCCAGGACCCGAGCGGCCTTGTGGACACCACCCCTATGGGTTCTCAACAGCCTCCTGGCCGGGCAGCCAGCCAATTACAGGTCCATCAGCACTTACTGAGCACCCACTGAGTGCCAGCCCAGTGCTGGTGTGCTGCAAAGAAGCACCCCGGGTTGCATCTGTTAGGGAGACAGACACCTAAACTCATTATAAGTCATGGTACAGTCTAGGATCAAGAGAGGTAATTGGGGTCAGAAGCAATTTTTTGTCATTCTTTTTTTTTTTTTTTTAATTAGAAAATGAAACATGCTCGCTATAGAAAACCCAGAAAATATAAATGAAAAAATATTCTTTCGTGACTCTCTCTACCCGAAGATAACTGCCGGTCCATCTCCAGACCAGAAGCATTAGTTCTGATACCAGCAAATGGTGACGAAGAGCTGGGTGGCCTAGCACGAGGGAGGAGGCCACGAGGAAACCCCGGGCACAAAGAGTGACACCGTGTGGCAGTGTAGGGACATGTCACTGCGGGACACGTAGCCCCGGAGTTACTGGCCAGCCACAGGGAGCTCAAGATGAACTGGCGTCATCAAGAACCCTGTTTCAGGATGCCACGAGATACGTCATGGACTCCAGAAAAGTTTCTAAGAAAAAAGGTTAAAGTGGTTTGTTTTAAATGGAATTGAAACGGACTGGCTTTGGTTATTTGCAGAATCCACATATTTACCTATGTGGGGCTATGGCGACAGCAGATTCTGGGATCTCAGGGTATTTTATTTCTAGATCTGTGCTTCAAGAGAATTTTATTTTTAGAGTATGTTTATAAACACTTCCATTCAGTTTCTGTCAGCAAAGGCCGGCAGGGATCCCGTTTAATGATGGAGAAACTGAGACTTGTAGAAACAAAGTAAATGTCAGGAATGGTAAATGGTAACTAGGGGGCTGAATTCCAGGCCCTGCTCTTTCTACTGCACACACACACGCGCCCAGGCAGCCCTCACCTGACGACGGGGCTGGGTTTTATGCCGTCTCATGGTGGCACAGACACCCTTAGAGAGCCCCTGGTGTCCGTATAGCGCAGTCCCTGGGGGCTCGGGCCCTGGAGTCAGGCCCCTCTGGAGAGGTGAGGCCTCAGACAAGGGTGTACCTGACACAGCTAAGCTCTGACTGGTAGCCATTTTTGGTCCACCCACCTTCCTGAGTCTCGAGCCATGTGAGAGTACGGGGAAAGAGGCAGTGGCATGTACTGATGGCCATACTGCTCTCGGGCCTTTCCTGTCTCCTCTGGGAGCCTCAGGGCTCGTGGGAGAATCTGTCCCACTTGTGTGCACACGAACAGGAGGCCCTGTTACAGGTCGGGCAAGGAATCCTGCCAGGTCACTTGGGCCCCTAGATGTCCAAGCCCATTGGTTCGGGGTTTCCTCTTTGTTCCCTCAGGCCCGCAGCTGCAGGCCACAGGCCACAGGGCCTGGCCTGCCCAGCCCAACCAAGCACCACGGCCCCAGTGGACAGAGGAAGCAGAGAGAAATGTCCCGGACTCAGAGTAAAGAGACTCTCCCTCAGGGAATAAACAATGTCTGAAGTACAGGGATGAGACCGTCACCAGCCCTCACGGGCCTGGAAACCAGCTTTGAACTCTTGGCGAATCTGTCTTATGTATTTACTGTTTTCCCCACCCATCTCCTCTTCTGGAATATTTCACAATTTTGAGAAAACAATTACAATTTCTCCTGCCCTGCCCTTTGGGGCCGCAGCCCAAGCCTTTGCAGGAGGCTTGGGCAGTGGTGGTGGAAGCAGGGACACAGGCTCAACGCCATTTCTTGTTAACTCTCTTCCTAGGGCTCAGCTTCCAGAAGTACCAGGGGGAGAGCTTACTCCCCTGAACGATGTTAACCCCTTCCGACGCCCCTTTGCCAGGTGACAGAGAGCCTCCCCTCTGCCCCACCTCCCAGCTCCAGCTGCAGGGGCCCAGGGCCAGCGCCCTACGGGGCCAGAAGGGGACCGCAGCTCTGAGACCAAAGACCTTGAGGGCAAAGGCGAGGCTGAGCAAAGGTGTCTGGGGTGGGAGCAGAGTGTGTGCGTGGAGAGGTAGGGCTGAGAGTAGGGGTGGAGAGGGAGGGCTGAGAGTAGGGGTAGAGAGGGAGGGCTGAGAGTAGAGGTGGAGAGGGAGGGCTGAGATAGGGGTAGAGAGGGAGGGCTGAGAGTAAGGGTGGAGAGGAAGGGCTGAGATAGGGGTGGAGAGAGAGGGCTGAGAGTAGGGGTGGAGAGGGAGGGCTGAGAGTAGGGGTGGAGAGGGAGGGCTGAGGTAGGGGTGGAGAGGGAGAGCTGAGAGTAGGGGTGGAGAGGGAGGGCTGAGAGTAGGGGTGGAGAGGGAGGGCTGAGGTAGGGGTGGAGAGGGAGAGCTGAGAGTAGGGGTAGAGAGGGAGGGCTGAGAGTAGGGGTAGAGAGGGAGGGCTGAGAGTAGAGGTGGAGAGGTAGGGCTGAGATAGGGGTAGAGAGGGAGGGCTGAGAGTAAGGGTGGAGAGGAAGGGCTGAGATAGGGGTGGAGAGAGAGGGCTGAGAGTAGGGGTGGAGAGGGAGGGCTGAGAGTAGGGGTGGAGAGGGAGGGCTGAGGTAGGGGTGGAGAGGGAGAGCTGAGAGTAGGGGTGGAGAGGGAGGGCTGAGAGTAGAGGTGGAGAGGGAGGGCTGAGATAGGGGTAGAGAGGGAGGGCTGAGAGTAGAGGTGGAGAGGGAGGGCTGAGATAGGGGTAGAGAGGGAGGGCTGAGAGTAGGGGTGGAGAGGGAGGGCTGAGATAGGGGTAGAGAGGGAGGGCTGAGAGTAGGGGTGGAGAGGGAGGGCTGAGATAGGGGTGGAGAGGGAGGGCTGAGAGTAGGGGTGGAGAGGGAGGGCTGAGATAGGGGTGGAGAGGGAGGGCTGAGAGTAGGGGTGGAGAGGGAGGGCTGAGGGTAGGGATGGAGAGGGAGGGCTGAGGTAGGGGTGGAGAGGGAGAGCTGAGAGTAGGGGTGGAGAGGGAGGGCTGAGATACAGGTGGAGAGGGAGGGCTGAGAGTAGGGGTGGAGAGGGAGGGCTGAGGGTAGGGATGGAGAGGGAGGGCTGAGATAGGGGTGGAGAGGGAGGGCTGAGGGCGTGGGTTGGGCTGAGGGGCTTGCCTGACCTGGGCCCTCTCTGGCCGGTGCTCGTCCTGCATTCTGCGGAGCAGGCCCAGGCCCGTGGCTCTGCCCTCTTTCCTGGCCATTAAGGGGTCGTGATGCCCTTTGCTGTCAAGACACACACCAGGGCCTCTCCCCTCAGGAGGAAGTACCTGCAGCGCTGGCGCCTTTAGGCACTGCTCCACGGGCTCTGGGGTTCCTGCAGGCCAGGCCCGGGCAGCTGCGTGGCAGCGCTGGGTAGACGCTCAGGGGACGGAGCAGCTGGTGTCGACACTGACGAGTGGGGCGGCCCCTCCCCACCCTCACGCTGTTCTCCCATCACGTCCCGTTCCCAGCCCTAACCCCTGGAAACGCAGTCTCTGAAAGTAAGTTCAGGCCTTTGGACTTACCAAGCCTGAAACCTCGGGAACAGGTGCAGGAATCTGCATTGCTAGCACACCTCAGGTGACACCTCCTCGTCACACCCCCTTCCTCCTGGTGCCGCAGAGGCGCAGGCAGGGAGAGGCAGCCGGGACAGCGGAGGGCCCAGCTCGGGGCTTCCTCGCGACTGTCCCCATAGCTCAGGCAGTGGCACCTGAGGCGGGCCTGGCGACTGTGGGCCCTGCGGCTGCAGGTGTCTCAGCAGTTACAGCAGCAAGAAGCCGGCTGGGTGCGTTCCCAGGTCCGGGGGCGGGGGGCGGCCCTGCCCCCCAGCAGGCCCTGCCCATCCGCGCCTGCACATTCCTGAGCTGCGGCCCTCCCTGCTTGCTGCCCCCAGAACCCCTTCTTTTTCAGGGGAGGGGTCAGTTCAGTTAGAGAAAACAGCCTGGGTTCCAGAGCCCTTAATCCAGGTGGTAAGTGCATGCTGAGCAGTCTCGGGACAGGGCAAGCGGTCTGGGGACAGGGCTTGGCCTGTGGCACAGCTGCTGCTCACACCGGCTGGGTGTGACTCGCTAAGCACCCCTCCCTGATATGCACTGGGAGCCCAGCTTCCCTGATCACCAGCCCCAGCACTCCTGAGCCTGTGTGTTTGGCCTGGCGTACAGGGAAGGGCCTCCTCTTCCCTCGGGGACGGGGGCGGAAGGAGCTGGGCCCCAGAGCTCTTCCAGCACTGACAGCACATACCCAGGAGGCGGCCAAAGAGCTTCCTGCTCCCTGAATCCAGGCTTTTGAAACATGGCACCAGCGTCCAGCAGCCAGGGGCCTGAGGGGCAGAGCCGGCCGCGGTGGGAGGCAGGGGAGGAAGGCGGGCCTCAGGAGGCCTCGGGGCAGGCAGGAAGCTGCCAGAACCCCTGTGTTTGGTGGACTTGGGGTGAAGCAGGGGGCCCAGCAGCAGCTGTGACCCGCTCCCCTGGAAAGGAAAACAGACCGGAGCCCCACCCACCTGAGGAGTACAGGCTCAGGAACAAGGCGCTCAGGAACAAGGCGCTCAGGAAAGAGCTCTGAAGGACAATAAAACGCCCTCCTTAGCCCCAGCTGCTTCTCTCAGTCTCTCCTAAAGGCTGCCCACTGCCCCCCGCAACCAGCCCCTCTGACCTGCTTCCTCTGCCGTCAGGCCGCCCTGCGGACAACCGGACTCCTCTCCTTCCCCTGAGCCGGTGAAGACCCGCAAGCAGGGACTGGGACAGAGACCAGCCTATGTGCACGTGTCAGTCACAGCCCCGGGGTTGTGGGGCTGGAGGGCTGATGCCTGGGCAGCAGTGCCAGACAGAGAGCTTCCGGGACAGAGTGCGTGGAGGGGAGGGAGCGGCAGGCAGGGGGTCCTGCCCGAAGAATAAGCCAGGGGGTAGTCAGTCCTGCTCCGGCCAACCTCATCTTCGCCCTTGATGGTAACAGGCAGGGTATCCCTTCACCCCTTGGAGCCAGGGCAGAAAAGGGAAGGCCAAGGGCTCCACCACGCACAAATGTTCAGACACCTTTTTTTTTTTTTTTTTTCAGTACGTGGGCCTCTCACGTTGCGGAGCACAGGCCCCGGATGCACAGCCTCAGCAGCCATGGCTCACGGGCCCAGCCGCTCCGCGGCACGTGGGATCTTCCCGGACCGGGGCACGAACCCGTGCCCCCTGCATCGGCAGGCGGACTCTCAACCACTGTGCCACCAGGGAAGCCTTCCAACACCTTTAACCCTTAAGAGGCACTTTCTCTCTCGAGCCACGGGAACAGAGACAACTGTTTCAAAAAGCAGCGTTGTAGAAAAGAGAGAAACTCAGCTGAGCTCTCGGCTAGAAGGAAGCTGAAACTATTAGGTTTCAGTCCAAGGTCCATCCAGGGGCCAGCGCCTGGTAGGGCAGTGGTCCACCCCTTCATTCCCGAGTGGGTCGCGCCTGGCTGCCAACGCCTTGGAGGTGGAAGGCTGCAGCGCCTTGACCTTGCCATGTCTCCTCTGCCGTCCCAGAGCCCACTGCCATGCTCGCTTTGCTTGTCCTCCATAGGCCCCAAGAGCAAGGTCACTGGCCGTCCCAGGCTGCCTCCTAGGGGCTCCGTCAGCAACAACCCTTCTCAGGGAGGATGCGTTCTGTTCCGCCCACGTGCCCCTCCGGGGGATGGGGCTGCTTCCCACCGGAGCACAGACTCTCCGCCAAGCAGGGAACACCTGGCTCCCGTGCGGGGCGGCCTCCGGTCCGGCCAGAGCCTGGAATCCTCACACCAGTCTAGCTGCCATCATCGTGTCAGGGGGTGGGGGGAAGTGAAGGAGAACGGGGGTCTCCCAGAGCACCAGGACGGAGAGGAGGAAGGCGGGACACAGTGGCCTCAAGCTAAGGGTGTCAGGGCTCAGGGTCACGGCGCCTCCGTCTCCCTCTTGCTCTGGGGGGGCCTGTTGAGAAGCTCAAACGTGTCTTCCACCACCTGCCACAGGCAGCTGTCCAGCGGGAACTCGTTGTCCACCAGGTTGACCAGGAAGTAGTTGTCGTGGATGTACTGGATGATCACGCGGGACGGGGACTCCTCCTCATACAGCTTGCCCCACTGCTCGAGCCACAGGGCGAACGCCTCGTCCTGCACACACGCACAGGCACGCACGTGCAGACACACACGGAGACACCGGCGCAGACAGAAAGACACAGGTACACACGCGGTCCCACGTACAGACACACAGACACGCACTCAGACACGCCGGCCAGGTTAACAGGGCTGCCCTAGGGCCAGGGCTCCACACTCAGCACCCCAAGGGCCTCTGCTGCTGCCCAGCAAGACGTTTCCAAGAACAGAACTTGGCCCACTGCCAGTGCCACCCCGCTCCCCAGCCCAGAAGTAAACACCATGAGTCAGAGTCAGGGCACTGCCAGCCCTGGGGGTGTGGCCCCCAGCTGCCCCGCCCACCCGCCCGCCCAAGGCTCTGGAGGTGGGCAGGGCAGGCCTGCTCCCGTCCCCCGCTTACCTTCCAGAACATGAAGCTGACTGGGTCCACCACTGTGGGCTGGATGATCTCTCGCCCGGGGAAGATGCCCCAAGTGACGGCGTTGGGCTGCAGCTTGGGGGCGTTGGTGATGTTGTCACCCTGCAGGGCGGGGCGGGGGCCGGCGGTGGGTAGGGGCAGACTTGGGGGGGCAGACAGCTCCCGCCCTCTCCCAGGGGGTATGCTCCGCCCCTCCTCCCACCGTCACCGTCACCGCCCCACCCCTGCCCCTGCTCTGCAGCTCTGTGACAGCCAGGAGCCTGAAAGCCAGACGTCATCCCGGGCTTCTCCCTCCTCCTCCTATGCTCCAATCAGCTCCGCACCCAGTGGCGCTGCTCACTTCCTCTCGCGTCTAGCCTCGTGTCTAGCCCGGCCAGGGCTCTCTTTGCTACTCAGACCACCAGGGCTGCTGACTCTAGTCTCCCCTGGCCCTGTTATCCACACAGCTGTCCCCTGGGACCTGCCCCAAATAAAACATGGAGCCAAGGCTCCCTCTTGCCTATATGGGAAAACCCAAATTCCAAGCAGGACGATTGAGACCCCTGAGGACCCGGCCCCGGCTTAATGCTTCGGCCTCACCCTGACCCCATTTGCACGCGCTCTGCCCTTTCCCTGGAATGCCCTTTTACTCCTCATCCTTAAAGATTCAGGCCACACAGGAACTCTCCAAACACCTCCCCTGATCTCTCAAGCTGGACATCCCTCCCTTGGGTCCCCAGCTTCTTCCTATGCTGAACTTCACTGTTATAAAGTGCGCCTGCTTACACCCATTCATAATTATTCACTGATGGCTCCCCTCGCTAGGCTGGGAGCTCTCGGAGGGCAGGGGCCTGGCTCTGTCTGCATATCCATCTGGCACGATGCGTGGCCCCACCGGGCACTCCGTGGCTGCTGAATGGTGGAGTAAACGGGGTGCCCTCACCCGGGCCCTGCTGAGCCCGCCCTCGGACCCGGGGGCCGGCCCACCTTCACATCCACGATGTGGTAATTCACCCGGAGCTCGTACTTCTTCAGCACCTGCAAAAGCGCCTCCACTGTCTCTCGGGAAGTGAAGAACTCTAAGTAGGCCTGTGGGAGGGAGACGGGTGCCATCACGTCACCCCCAGTCTTTGCTGGATGCCTTCACTGGGAGCTGCCGAGTGGGCCGTGTGCTCTGAAACAGCAGGCGCCTGCCCTCCTGACCGTCCCAGGGAGGCATCCACGAGGACACTTGTAGCAGAACACTTAAGGCGTCGGGACTAGTGGTGGCCACTAGCTGGGAGCTGAACCCGTAAGCAAAGGGAGGGGAGCAGGTTCGTGAGGTTTCTCGGTCTGGACAGGTCGGAGGGACGTCTGCCAACCCTTCGTCCAGCTGGGAAAGGTTCCATGGAGAAGTCGCTCCGGAAGCTGTACAGGGGACCCAGTTTGGCAAGTAAGGCAAGAGAGGCCTGACACACCCCCTCCCCCTATGTGCTGGGTGGAGGGCTTGTCCGGCACCATCTGGCCACCAGGGATTAAGCTGGGCTTATTTAAATCCGCTTCCCAGAGCCCTCAGGCTTTAGTTTAGAATGTAATTTTAACTCCAGCAGCCCCAGGAGAAAGGGATCCACGAGGAACAGTAATAATAGCTCCTACTTAGGGGATGCTTCCCACGTGCTAAGCACTTTAAGTGCTTTGTCATGTTTCATCCCCAGAACACGACGTGACATATCCCCATTTTACAGAAGGGAAAGCTGAGGCCCGGAGTGGTCAAGTGACCAGCCTACCCAGGTCTGTCCAACTCTGAGCCTGAGATCGCATCCACTCTGATCCCCGGCCACTCAGAACAAAGAGCCCCTGGGCTTCCCTGGTGGCGCAGCGGTTGAGAATCCGCCTGCCGATGCACGGGACGCGGGTTCGTGCCCCGGTCCGGGAAGATCCCACGTGCCGCGGAGCGGCTGGGCCCGTGAGCCGTGGCCGCTGAGCCTGCGCGTCCGGAGCCTGTGCTCCGCAACGGGAGAGGCCGCAGAGGTGAGAGGCCCGCCTACAAGAGCTCCTGAGACAAAGCCCTCTGTCCCCAGCCCCGGGGAACCCCTGCAGGCAGGTCAGGGGAGGGCAGCCCTGTGCGTCCCTGCCACACCTTCTGGAAGACATAGCCCCCGCCGGGGCCCCAGCCCACGATGGGGTCGGAGGACGGCTTCCCGTTGATGTTGGGCTGCGAGTTGATGGTGAGGATGCCCCGCCGGTTCACTCGCAGCAGCTCCTCCTTCATCAGGCTGGTCTCGGCCGCCAGGGGCTCATCATTCCAGGGCAGGCAAGTCACCTGGGGAGGGTAAGCCGGGCTGGGCCCCTCCCTGTCACGGTCCCCAGCAGAGACCCAGCCTGTCTCTGCTTCCGTAAGCCCCTTCCAGGCACCCCACGTGGGACCCCCCACCTCACCTTCTCCTCCCTTTGCTGAGGTGCCACCTCCAGGCACAGCGAGGAGGCTCAGGGTGGGGCAGTCACGCCCGCGTCTGGCCCATGGGGCGAGGGGAGGTACCCGGGGATCCCACCCCAGCAGCACTCACTTTATAGCCGTTCTGGTTCGGCTCTCCCGAGAGGTAGTGAGCAAAGACTTCAAAGACACTTTCTTCACTGGTCAGCTCCTCCCCCCACATCTTCAGCAGCTCTTCCTTTGGGGACTTGCTCTTCAGGTAGAAGAGGTAGTAGTCCTTCAGCTCCCCAAAGGCCGGAGAGGAGGAATTACCCCTGGCGGAGGAGGTGCCCGGAGGTCAAGGCACGCCCCTGACCTTGGGCTCCAGACAGTTGCATCCACCTGCCCCAGGCGGGCGGTGGGGGAGGGGGGGGCTTTCCTGTGAATCCTGTCCCGAGGGCTCCACCACGATTGGTCTCCCTCCTCCCAAGGAACAGTTCATTGGCAGCGGCTCACCAGCGGCCGTTGGGGAACTCATCCCACTCCTGGGTGCGATAAATGTAACTCTTTGGTCTGGAGGCCCAGAAGATGGGACGGACATCTTCCTCCCGGCGCTTGGGGTGGGCACTGATGGCCCAGGGCAGGGGACGTCTGGGTGAGAATGGAGACAGAAAGGGTCAGGGCTTGGCCAGAGGGAGGGGGCACCACTGAACCTGGGTTCTTCCATCTTGACTCGTAAACGTCAAGCCAGATGGCATTCCCGCTGAGACTGGAGCCCTACGGGTGCCACCAGCCACGGCACAGACAGCCCTCTGTGCCCCGGTGGCAGCCAGCACTGCCAGCTAGGGCGCACTCGTTCTGTGCCTTCTCTCTGACCTCCCTGCCCACCCGACTCTCCTCTGGGGCTCCAGGGCCTGGATTCGGGGCCACTGGCCTCACCTGGGGTCCTCGATCCACATGCCCAAGCGCTTCAGCACCTCTGTGGTGGCCATCTCGCGGTTGAGGGTGTAGAAGTGCAGGCCCGGCACCGAGCCGCTTGCCAGAAGCTCCTGGCACAGGCTCAGCGCCTGCTCGATGCCGTAGTTGCGGATGGCAGCGTCGTTGTCTTTGATTGGCTCGATCACGTCCTTGACCTGCTGCGGCACCTCCAGCTTGGACAGCTTCACAAGCTGCCGGAGGGAGTGGTAGCCCTGCCCAAGACACAGGGGGCTGTGGGTCCCATCTCCCTGCCCGTCTCTCACCCCAAATACTTATCCCCCCACCAGGCCTCCTGGCTCTGCAGTGGGACACGCACTGACCCAGGAAAGTCAGACCATATTGTACCAGCACTTTTTGCACTCTGCAGGGTGCAGCAGCTGCCCACAGCATTGCTGCCATTGGCCTGAGCCGGCCCTTTGGCCCCCAGGTGTGTCTATTGATAAACGGTGGTCATCTAAGCCAGGGGTTCCCAAGCCTGACTGATCACCAGAATCGCCTGCCAAACTTGAGAAATGTACAAATTCCCAGGTCCCACCTCAGACCTATTAAATCAGAACTTCTAGGCATAGGATCTGGAAATCCATATTTTAAAAGAGCTTATTAAACGGTTCTGGTGACAGCCAAGATTGGGAAACACTGATTTAACCCAAATTTATAATGAAAGTAATAATCCCTTTCAGTGCCACTTATCAATAAGCCCCTCCCAACACTTACTGTTGCTATTTTGGGGAGACATAAGAGGTAATCAAAAGAGCGTGGCAAGACATTTTGTAAGGACTGAGCACCTGTCTGACGAAAATCTCACGGGCGTCAAAGAAGAACTTCGGCCTGAACCAAGGCCCTGGCCTGTGCTGGGACGGGGGTGGTGGGAGTCCATGAGCCCTCTTGGGACCCTCACCTGAATAGGGAAGATTCCGGGGAGGATGGGGCAAGTAATGCCTATCTCGGAGCAAGCCTTAACAAAGCGGAAGAAAGTGTCGGCCTCAAAGAAAAGCTGGGTGATGATGAAGTCGGCTCCCGCGGCCACCTTCTCCTTCAGGTGCTTCAGGTCCGCCTCAAAGCTCTCTGCGTCGGGGTGGCCTTTGGGGTAACCTGCCAATAAGGATGACAGCAGGGAGAGACTGACTCCACCTGCTCAAGGGGAGTGATGAAGCAACCGGAGAGCTGGGAACGGAGAGCTCCGGAGCCATAGCTTCCAGCCCCACAGCACGGACAGGCCGAAGCGGTGATGGCTGGGCTCGTCCGATGCGCCCCTCACCCTGGAGGTGACCCTCAGCGCGCGCTGGCTTAGAGCCGCCCTCCCAGGAGTGGGGACGGATTGCCCCCAAACACCCACACTGTCCTGCAGTCAGCGGGGCCAGCCTGGCCTGCACTCTGTGGCCACAGAAGAGAGGAGACGCTACATTCACACCAGCCAGGCAGCCTTGGGGTGACAGGCTTGACTCTAGGTACTGGATTAAGACAGTGCTTGTAATTTCACGTTAAAATTACTCAGGGGTCCCAGACAGTGCAAAGTCAGAAACCACATTACACAAGGAATAAGTGAAGAGGGCAGAGATGTTCTGCTTGAAGAAAAGAATGCAGAGAATATGGTAACTGTTTCTAGACGCCCACAAGTCTGTCACTGGGAAAAAGGAGTCACCTTAGTCGAGTTCCTTATTCACCGTATTCTGTGCCGCTTCTGATGGCAGAACTAGCATCAGTTTCAGAGAGCTGCCTGACACTGGACCGAGCAACCCCACAAAGGAATGGACTCCCAGACAGCGCGGCAGGGCGGTGACCCTGTGCGGGGATGCCCAAGGTGGGATTCCAGGGGTGCCTGCGAGGCAGGGTCGGACGTCCCCTAGGTTCCCGACTAGCTCCAGGAACGGCGTGCTCCCTTCCCTAAACGACTGAACTTACTAGTGGCTCTGCCTGCACAGGAAAGACCACAGGCCTTAAGGAACTACAAGCAGAGTGCCGGCTTGGTCAGCCTGAGGCCAGGGCAGGACCCCAAGCCAGGAAGGGGCAAACCTGAACCCACACTGCTGGGTAGCCAGGCTGCTTTGCTGTGATCATGCAGTTTCGTTCTTAAGAAACTCTGAGTCATCAAAATTGGATTTAAAAACGACTGTCTGGGGGGCGGGCGTGGGAGGGTTAAATACTAGAGCTTTACACTTTCAATAACAAGGCTATTTTTCCAGCAGAAATTTCAGAAACAGAGGTTTTAATAGCTGAAACTCTATAAAACCTCAACTGCACTCGACAAATCCAGCAATCGCTCACATTTGGAGTTTGCTCAGTTTTACTCTATTCTGGTTCTGTCATGGCCAGCTGGGTGCCTTCTAATCCACCGGTCCTCTCTTTCATCCACGTTACCGTAAGCAAAGCACCGAACCGTTTAGCAACTGTTCGCTCACAGCTCTGCTGGTTTCCCCTCGTGACCGTCCAATGCCCACCACACGCGGGCACATTCCCCAATCAACCGACTGTCTCACGGCCGCACGACACTTGAATTCCTACCTCCTCATCGGGGCCTCCTAGACTCATCCACCTCAACGCCCTCTTCTCAACACTAAGAACAGCGGACACGTACATGGGGGCCTGGGGACGCAGCCCAAGGTCCCCACGGCAAGTAATTTCCTTGAAGCCACGTGGCTTGTATTTTTAAATTCAGATCACTTTGATTTGCTACTCCATAATGTAGCCATGTTTATTTTAATAAGAATGATATGATTTTCCCCAAAGTATTTGAGAAAAATTGTCATGCCAAGGTGATGTGTCAAATTAATCCTCGGACTTCCTGTGTCCCTGGCACACACTGCCTCACCACACCCAAGCCCCCATTTGAGAAGCTGAAGGCCCAGACCCCATGAGTCGGGGCAAGAGGGAAGGCCACGCCATCTGTTTCTAGCAGGTGAACCTTGCCTCCTGGATGTAGCTAAAGAAACTAGAGTTGAGCCGATGCAGTTCTCTCTCCTGAGGACTTGGAACTGGTGCTGAGACCTGTCAATCAGTCTGGGTGAGTCAGGAGCAGGCGGCGGGTCACACGTGTACCGTACATATCAGAGACAGAAAAAGCGTACATATCAGGCCTACTGGATGAAGCATGAAGCAGCTGGGGGTGTGTGGGGGGCAGAGAGAAAGAGGGAGGGCCTTGGATTCTGCCTGCCTCCAGGTTCCAGCGTTTAATGAGGTCTGAGGCCATTTCCTGACCTTGTTCTGAGATTCCCTGCCCCCGGAACCTTAATAAATATACCTCTTTTGTTTAAAGAATAGGGCTGGGAAGCAGGCTAAGAGCAAGAAAAGGCAGAGGAAGGGACTTTGCTGGTGGTCCAGTGGTAAAGAATCCGGATGCCTCGCAATGCCTAAGATCCCACATGCCTCGGGGCAACTAAGCCCGCGAGCCACGCACGCCGCTGCAGACTACAGAGCCCAGGCGCCCTGGAGCCTGTGCGCCACAACTAGAGAGAAAACCCACAAGCCACAGCTAGAGAGAAGCCCGCACACCACAATGAAGAGCCCGCGTGCCGCAACAAAGACCGGACGCAGCCTAAAATAAGAAAGAAAAAAGAAAAAAAGTAAATAATAAAAAGAAAAGGCAGAGGAACCAAAACTTAAGGGGTGGTGGCACGCCTGGGTGGATAGCGGATGACAGAACGATGAGAGGGCAGATGCTGTTTGATTCACCCCCGCACCTCCGTCCCCCCGCGCAGGCAGGCCAGCGGTGCGCTGAGCTGGCGGGTCCTGACCTGAATGCCGGGGGGGCTCTCTGTGCCTCTCCTTCCTTCCCCTCTCCAGTCCCACCCACTGGGATACCCCAGCCTCTCACCTGCCACACAGACATCGAAGTAGTCACCAAACTCGCTTCGGATGTGCTTCACCAAGTCTACGGCGTAGCTGAAGCCCCCTTCTTCCTCTTCCCACTGGTCACCGATGGGGTCTGCAGGGTTGGAAGTCACGGTGCTGGGTCTCACCCGCCCTCCAGGCAGCCTCTCTGTTCCTTCTCCCCCCACACCCAGGACGGTGAGCACCTCGAAGGCACAGCCTTCACATCACTCAGGTCGGTGTCTCGGCTTTCTAGCATAGCGCCTGCTAAACAGCAGGAGGGAAGACAGCGGCCAACCCATCCAACGGTCGCTGAGCACCGACTCCGAGGGCCCTGTGCTGGCAGCAGCTGCAGCTCTGCGTTCAGCCTGGAGCATCGGCGACCCCTTCCCTACTCACACCTGGTGGGTGCACACCCCCTCACCCAAGCCCCTGGAACCCTCGCCTCCCGGGAGAATCGCCCACTCATCTCAGGTGAGAAGTGGTCTTTCGGGCGGGGAGCATGAGGCCGCAAGTGCCCACCCGCCAGGCTCCCGTTTCCCACGCCGTGTGGCCCAGAGACAGCGCGTGCCAGAGGCATAACCAGCTGTTCTCACTCCCGGGACATATGCCAGAGCTGAACTCGTCGACTGGGCCAAAAGCCAGGTGCAGCCGGGGACTGATTAATTGATCGATTAACTGACTGGCATCGGGACAGAGGGCATCAGGCACCGGCCGCGGGCCCTACTGAACTCCCACTGGGAGGCCAAGAAGCGGCTCCGTCTGTGTCGCCCGTGGGCCTCCTGACCCACACTGCCTATTGACGCTACTGGCAGGGACGGGGCCCTGGGTGTACTCAGTGTGGGACCTGGAGAAAAGGAAAGGACCGTTCCAGGGACAGAAGTCTTCAGGAAAGCAAGACCCCAGAGAGCAGAGTGCTGGCTCCGCACCTCCCCTCAGCGCCAGGATGTTCTTCAGGCCCAGACGCTTGGCCTTGTGCAGGTGGCCCGTGATCTCCTCCCGGCTCTGATGGCAGCAGGTCATGTGCAGGATGGTCTCCAGGCCGCAGTAGTTCACGGCGGTGCTGGCGATCACCATGGACGAAGTCTCCTTGTCTGAGCCAGGGTCCCCTGCTGGATGCCAGGTCACATCTATGAAGAGGGGACCACCTGCCCCCATCCGGTCAAACCTGTAGGGAATTTCTTTCTGAAGAGGGGCTCCTGGGGGTACACCACCCTTCCCCACCTTCCCACGGGGTCTGGGAGTTAGAGAAGCATCACATGCAGGCTGGAATCAGACCGACCTGCATTCATATCCTGGCTTGGCTACTCACTAGCTGTGTGATCTTGGGAGAATTACTTGATCTCTCTGAGCTTCAGTTTCCTGATTTCTATAATGTGGCAGAGGACAGTGCCTACTTCATAATACTACTCTGAGGATATCATGACAGATGGCTCCACATCTCTTAAAACAGCGCTGGGGGCTTCCCTGGTGGCGCAGTGGTTGAGAATCCGCCTGCCGATGCAGGGGATACGGGTTCGTGCCCCGGTCCGGGAAGATCCCACATGCCGCGGAGCGGCTGGGCCCGTGAGCCATGGCCGCTGAGCCTGTGAGTCCGGAGCCTGTGCTCCGCAACGGGAGAGGCCACAACAGTGAGAGGCCCGCGTACCACAAAAAAAAAAAAAAAAAAACAGCGCTGGGGACACAGCAAACACGCGATCAATGTGCTATCATTATGATTACTCTTATTGTGGAGATAATATATAATAACAATGAAACCAGTTTGTGTGAGAGCAGCACTCCGGACTTTTCAAAGTGCTTGCACATTTATTATCTCGGGTGAGTTAAGACATTTCAATGGTCAAGCGTTCAGGGAACCCTCAGAGTGGCAAGCAGGGCCTCATTCTAGGGACAAAGAGGGTCAGCAGACACAAGTTTCTTTCCTGCCGCCCCCCCAGTTCCGGCGCAGCAGCCAAGAGTCCCGCAGAGAACGGCCACATTTCCATAACTAGAATCAAGAGCTATACGTGCGCACATGCGCTGTGTCACAAGCTGTAACGTGGTGCAATGAAACATCTTTGTGCCTTCAAACTTCACAACCTTGGGAGTGACACGTAAGAAGTGCAAGCGATAAAAAGCATAAACTTTAAAAAAGGAACTGCGACTCATCAAGTGCTAACATAATCCAGCTGGCATTTCTAGATTTCAAGATGCATAATCCAAATTCCTAACTTGCTGAAAACGTTCTCCAAGCCACCGTTTTGTAACTTCCTAAACTCTCCTCACGATCCAGCCCCAAGTTCTGCCAAAGAATTTAGTCTGAGAGAGGGAACATTTTTAGCACATGGAAGAGTGTGTCTAAACATCCAGGTGCTTGGAGGGGCTTTTACAGACAACAGAAGCTGCGTATCAAAGGATCTACCCTGGCTTTGCTTTTTTCTACCCCCTGTGGCTGCCTTTTCCGGGTCAAAGTGCAGCCCAGCCTCAGGGCTGACAGCTCATCTTTTCCCCCTGCCCCCATCCCCCAGTCTGGCCCTACTCCTTATCTTGCGTTGACTCACCTTGAGATGAGATTGACAGCTCCCTCAGCAGTTCGGGGAGGGAAGAATTCCAGGGAGAACCACTTGTCACCAGACTCCATCCTCCGCTTCATCTTCTCCCTGAGCCTCTCGTGTCGCTCGGGGTCCGGCACCGGTGTGGAACACCTTGAACTATCCTTGGAGCTCTCGCTGCCACTGGTGTTGTCCTCCCAGCGGGGGCTGGGGCCGCCGTGCCCTCTGGGTTCGTTCACCATGGCCGAGCTCCTGCTGCACGGGGTGAGGCAGGGGGCGTGAGACGGCAGGCAGGCAGCCGAGCCCCAGCAAGGCAGGGTCAAGCGAGAGATGCTGCATTTCCACGCAGGAGGAAGGCCGGTGAGGGCACGGGTGACAGCGCGCCCACCCAGTGGCTCCACACGCCAGGTACGACTGTCTGCGCTGCCTCACTCCAGCTTTGCCCTCCGCTGCTGCCTGATTCCGCATGTGACAGCCCCCACCCAGCACAGAAACATGCTCCTTCAGCCCGTGGATCCTCCGTGACCGCTACCTGATGGAGGGTGGCACTGAGAACCTCGCGCCGCCGGCCTCCCAGGCCCGCATTCCCAGGGAGGGGCAGCAGTGCCCCGCCGGGAGGACGTTGGGTTTTGGACGGTCCATCTCCGCCAGTGTGAACTCAGACCCCAGACCACTGGAAGAAATGGAGGAACCTTCCCCAGCGGGTGTGTCCGACTGGGCGGAGCTGTGACAAAGGAAGAGCTGAGAGCAGTAGCTGGGGCCAGCGTGAAGGGGCGGGGGCAAGGCTTCCCGGCGGCGAGAGGGAGGGCTGAAGCTCTAGAGGCTGAAGGCGGATGGAAGGAGGGGGACGTGGGACTGCTGACTGCAAGGTTTGGGTGTGATGAGGCCAACAGATGTTCACAGTGACCGGATCACATGCCAAGGAAGGAACGGCCCAGCCATGGAAACATCTCTTGTTACTTGGAACAGTTTGTATGCATGCAGGCTGGAAGGGGTGAGGGCTTGACAATGCAGCCTGATTTCTCCCGCGTTTGTGCTTCTCTGAAAAGACCATGTCATGGGTTAGAACTTGACACTGGCTGGGTTCCAAAAACAGCCAGACCCAAATTCAATAAGGGCATGAATTTATGTCCAACTCAGAACAAAGGCTGAACAGTCTGTGCCTGCCTTCCAGGCTGTTCTCCTTACACACACCGGTGAAGTCAGTTCAAGTGATTACAGCGACTGCAAAGCCACCACGGTTGAAGCCCTGAACCATGGCAACCACAGGCTGGCCGACAAGAGGGCACAGCGCCGTTGGGCAGTTTGGTGGGGAAAATAAGACAAAAACTAAAACAAAACACTACTCTTGCACAGCAAGATGCAAACACACAGTAGTGAAAATCCAGGGTGTGGTGACCTGGAGCATTAGAGGAGCAACCAGGCCAAGTTCACGTCTTTCAGGGAATGTCCACTGCTAAGCCCGTGTTCTTAGACCATTTTAGGGGTCCTAGACTCTTGAGAAACTGATAAGATCCAATGCTCTCTCCCCTAAAACACACACAAGTGCACGTAACACACTCTGGTACACCCAACGTCAAGCAGCTGAGACCAGATTGAGACCAGACCACCCCCAGGGATGCCCATTTTGATTCTGACCTAAAATTCCAGTTTCTCTGTGGGGATGAACGTCAAGATCAGCCTAGTCTGGTCTTTCTTCCGAATTCCAGAGAGTGCCTCATTAGTTGTCTGCTGGAACAAAACCAAGAGGGGAGAGGAGGCTGAACCACCCACAAACTATCTGCTCTTTCATTTGTTCATTAAGACTTACTGCATTCCTAGTGTGTGCCAGGCACTAGCCTTCTTCCAACATTTTTCACGTGCTACCACTTAACCCATTTTAAGCTAGGATCCCATAGCACCCTGGGTTGCAACTGTGGGTTCACATATTTGCCTCCCCTCCCTCTTCCCAGTTCCCTGAGACCAGGGCCGGGTATGCTGCCTATGGTGCCCCCGTGCTGGCACCCGGTAACAGCCAGCACTCACTGAGCGCCGACGGGCCAGGCGCTGTCATCCCGTCCTCAAAGCAACCCTCTGCCATTTGATGAGCACTTAATCGGTGCCAGGAACCGAGCAGTGAGGGAATACGGAGCCCACCACTCCCAGAGGGGACCCGGTGGGCACCTGTGAGCCGCCCGATGCAGTGGGCGTCGGGGACAGCAGTGCCAGCGGCCCACGGCTCTTCTCCAGGTGCTCGGCAGGGAGCCGGAGACATGCCTCTGGCGCCGGGGGCTCGAGGGCCGCGAATCTAGTCACCGGGTCACTAGGTCACGGGAGGGGGCGGAAGCGAAGACCCAAGTCTACTCCCAGCTCAGGGCCTCCTCAGCCCTGCGGTCCTTCAGTCCAGGCCGGGGTCCGAAAGTGAGTCTTCGCTTCAGGGTTGAGGATCGCGGGGGTGGCAGCCAGGGGGGGCTACTCTAGTCCCGCCGAGGGCGTGCGCGCAGAGGGGGCGGGCCGACCGGTAGCCACCGCTCCCCGCCCCCTGGTGGGTGGCCCCCAAGCCTCCAAGGCCCTGGTCTCCCTCCTCGGCGACCACATGCCTCGCTGTCACTCACCCACTGGTCGCGGACGACTGAGAGCGCGCGCCCGTTGCAGCTGCGTGGCCGATAAGGAGGCGCCAGCAGAAGAGGCGCGGCGCCGGTGTCAGGTTGCTTAGGAAGGCGGGGCCAGAGGGCGGAAACCACCCTTGCGGGAGCCCGGAAGTCCCGCCCACAACATGGCGGCGCCCAGAAGTCTCGTTGGAAGCCGTCCCTCCACCGTCATGTGACGCGAGCCCTCTCCTCACCCGTCTGCAGCCACTCCCCGTCTCCGTCCCAAGCTCGAGAGGGCCACGTGACACTCCCGAGGCCAGTCACGTGAGGCGCGGATCCTGGGTGGGAGGGGGTTGGCGGAGGGGTCCAGAGTGGCAGTAAAGGAGGAAGATGGCGGGGTGCAGGGGGTCCCCGTGCTGCTGCTGTAGGTGGTGCTGCTGCTGCGGTGAGCGTGAGACCCGCACCCCCGAGGAGCTGGTAAGAAGCGGGTGGAGCCGGGCTGGGGAGGGGGCGGTTGCTAAGGGACGGCGAGAGGCGTTGCCGGGGGTGGGGCCGGGCCGAGTTGGGCCCGCAGGTGGCAGAGGGTGGGGCCTGGGGACTGCAGCCTGGGCTCTCGAAGCATCTGCCCGGCTTCACGTGCCCAAGTCTGGGGTCATTTCTCAGAACCCCTCCCTGGAATCTGAGGGAGAACCCAGGCCAGCTTCAGTTAATCCCATCCTTATTTTTTTTATTTCCATCTGAAAAGAGTTTTGAATGAAACGAGCGTTTTCGGAGTGAGCCCCCTCGCTGCACTTTGTGCATATCATGCAGCTGGCTTAGTTTTTCCAGCCCTTTCTCACTCTGTCCCTCACCTTTTCTGGGTCACTGATAATCCAGCTTCCCTCTGCAAAGCACCCTGGGAAAACTTGAGTTGTTGTGTCCCCAGAGTTGACAAGTCCCTCCTGAGTTCAGACTCGGCATGTTATCAGACGGAACCTGAACTCTTTCTCCTTTAAACTGGCAAGTGACATCTTTGAAGTGTCCTGAAGATGAGAGGTTATTTGGAGAATGTATAAGTAGGAATGAATCGCTCAGCTGATGACTGTAGAGCCCTACCACGTCACCCCCATCCCAAAAGGTTTTTTTTTTTTTTTAGGTCTTGTTCCCATTTGATGATAATGGCTCCAGATGATTTAGAAACTAGTAGCTGGTTTCAGTAAATACTTCTGCCTCTTTCCACTTTTAAAACCATTAAAAAGGTCTTCGTTCTCTGGATGTTTTTCTAGACCATCCTTGGAGAAACACAGGAGGAGGAGGATGAGATCCTTCCAAGGAAAGACTATGAGGTAAGATTCTTAGATGCTGTCTTGAGTAACATAAGTAGTGAGTGACCTGCTCACTTCAGAGCGAAGCATTAGGTTGCCAACCAGAGATGCGCTTTGACCTTCTCTGCCGGGGAGTGAGTGGGTAAGATGTAACTTCTTTGTGGGAAGGAGCTTGTTTAGGAAGCCCTTTTCTCACCTCAGCCCCAAAGCAGGGTCTGGGTGTGTCTCCAGGCTTTCATAGATCTGTGGCACCTTAACCTGGATAGAGCATGTGTTTGCCATTAGACTGTTTGCTTTTTTACAAGTTGTAGCGACCCAGAGTCAAAGCCACTGACAGTGTTTGCTCGTAACAGGTGTGGGCCAGGAGACCTTGCTTCTCTTCTATGAGTTTTCAGATGATTGTTTCCTGCCCAAGCAGCTTCTCTCAGAATTGTCAGTTCTTGGTTATAGTTCTGGATTTCAAGCATGGGACTCTGAAAGTCTGTGTGTGGGGTGGGGTGTGTGGGTGTGGGTGTGGGTGTGGGTGTGTGGGTGTGTGTGTAGTAAGGCCAGTGCTGCTGGAGTGCCTTTTATCATTTAATCAGTTTATGATGACATTTCTATGATTTTTGAAATGGCAAAAACAAGCCATGGTTGTGATAGAGGATTTATAAATGATTTATAAAAAGAAGCTAGGGAAAAACCCATAACACTGTTCGTTAAAAGATGATTATTCACTTTACTAAACGTCCTTTTCCATGTTTTTTTCTTAAGTAACAAAGTGAGACTTTACTAAATACACTATTTTAACATGTTTTTGCCTCCCAGTTGATAAGAATTTTTGTAGCAATAGGTACTTTTCTATAATATCTTTCTGAATAGGGGAATAGCATTTCATTGTGCCACAGTTTCTTTACTCTGACTTCTCTATATTATGAACTGCATCGTTGTAACCATCCTTTCTTGTTCATCCTTAATTGCTTCCTTAGGATCAATTCCAAGAAGTGGGCTCAGTCATGTCTATGTTTAATGCTTTAAAGAAAATGTCAGGTAGACTTTAAAAAATCAATATCCTAGAGCAATAACATACCCAGACTAGTTTTCTTTCTAATATTTTATCTTACTCTGGCTGTAGAATTTAGTGTAACTATTATGATTTATAGCTTCGCATGGAATTTTTAAAAAACTTTTATTATAGAGAATTTCAAACATAGACAAAAATAGGCGGAATAGTACATTGAAACCCCCCTGCACTCATCACACAGCTTCAGCAGTCATTCAGCTCATGCCTGACCTAGTTTCATGTATGCTCCCATCCACGTCCCCCTTCCCATATTATTTTGAAGGAAATTCTATACATCACATCATTTCACCCATAAGTAATTCAGTGCGTATCTCTAGTATATGAAGACTTATTTTTAGCATAACCCAATACCATTTTCATACCTAAGAAATTCACGATAATTCCTTGATATCAAATAACCAGTGTTCAGATTTCCCAGTTGTCTTATAAATGTCATATGTACTTTTTGTTTGTTTGTTTGTTTTGTTTTTGTTTTTTTGTTTTTTTTGTTGTTGTTGTTTTTTGTTTTTTTGTGGTATGCGGGCCCCACTGCCGTGGCCTCTCCCGTTGCGGAGCACAGGCTCCGGACGCGCAGGCCCAGCGGCCATGGCCCACGGGCCCAGCCGCTCCGCGGCACGTGGGACCCTCCCGGACCGGGGCACGAACCCGCGTCCCCCGCATCCGCAGGCGGACCCCCAACCACTGCGCCACCAGGGAAGCCCCATATGTACTTTTTAATAGTTTGTTTGAATCAGGTTCCAAATGAGGTCCTCACATTGCATTTGGGTGATATATCTTTTAAGTCAAGTAGGTTTAAGATGAAGTAGATTCCACCTTCATCTCTTTTTTTCCCCTTGCAATTGACTTAACGAAATAATTTTAGGAGTCTAGAACTTGCCAACTGTACCACAGTGGTATAGTGTAATGTGCTGCTCTGATGTGAGTGCATTTAATCAGTCAAAAAGCACTGTATCCACTAATGTATTGTCTTGTATTTCTTAAATATTTGTTTGCTTGTACATAGTTGAGAGACTTGCAGGAATTAGTCTAAGACAGTCCATATTGTGCTGTCACCTTGCGTTCCCTCATTGAGCCTGAGCCTGGTGATATTATCCTGTTACTACGACTGACACTGTCTCAGCCCTCATCCTACTCCTGGGAGCTCACTACGGCATCTGTGCTCCATTGACCTACTGGTCCCCTGGCTCCTTCACTCCTTTCACTATATTGCACTCATATTTGTAATGCATTTACTTTCGGCTGATATGCATATTTATGTAAATTTTATGGGCTAATGTTCTTTTGTGTGAGTCGTTAATATTTCTCAGTTAACCATCTCTGCATATGAGCTTCTTGAGAGCATTTGCTATGTGTAAGAGCAAATTTAGCTAGGCACGTAATCAGAAAAGTCTGCCCAGATTTTATTTATGAGGGATGAACTAGAAAACCCTTCTTTTGAAGCTCTAAGATGTGTTCTTTCTTGCCTTAGAAAGAGTTCCTTGCACATACTTGACTCTTTGATAAGTTGGGGGTCTTACAATATGTTAGAGTCCCTGTTGCTTTTTTTTTTAAATTGAGGTTGGTTTGTTTTTAATAAAGTTATTTATTTATTTTTGACTGTGTTGGGTCTCTGCTGCCGCACCAAGGCTTTCTCCACTTGCAGTGAGCGGGGAATACTCTTTGCTGTGGTGCACAGGCTTCTCATTGCAGTGGCTTCTTTTGTTGTGGAGCACAGGCTCTAGGCTTGTGGGCTTCAGTAGCTATGGCATGTGGGCTCAGCAGTTGTGGCTCATGGGCTCTAGAGCGCAGGCTCAGTAGCTGTGGCACACGGGCTTAGTTGCTCCGCAGCATGTGGGAATCTTCCCGGACTAGGGCTTGAACCTGTGTCCCTTGCATTGGCGGGCAGATTCTTAACCACCGCGCCAACAGGGAAGTCCCTAGAGTCCCTGTTTTGACATCTATTTTCATTATAGGTGGTTTGAGTAATAAGAACTCGCTATTTGTGGGATGGGGCCATTACCAAACAGTATTGTTTTCATGCAGGTCACGGAGCCTATAGTGCCTTTTTGAGTTAGAAAAAGGCACCCCTCAGAGCTGGGAGGACTTAGAATAAAAGACCTCCCCCTCTGAGCCATTGCAACGCCCCAGCTAAAAGCCCACTGAAGGTACTTTTTGTGTGAGCCCTAAGGTGCCCTTCCTGAGTGAATTTGGCCTACATCTCAGTCCCCATGTGCCCTCATGGCCAGATGGCATGTTTGCTCATAGCCATGGGCAGCAGCCCTGCAGGCACCTATACACATTGTATTTTAAGGAAGTTCTTAGTCCCCCAAACCAAAGAGCAACATATACAGCAGAAATAAAAAGGAAGTTAGGGCTTCCCTGGTGGCGCGGTGGCTGAGAATCTGCCTGCCGATGCAGGGGACGCGGGTTCGTGCCCCGGTCCGGGAGGATCCCACGTGCCGCGGAGCGGCTGGGCCCGTGAGCCATGGCCGCTGAGCCTGCGCGTCCGGAGCCTGTGCTCCGCAACGGGAGAGGCCACAACAGTGAGAGGCCCGCGTACGGCTTAAAAAAAAAAGAAGAAGAAGTTAGTCATGGCAAAGAAGTAACAATATCAGTTTGTGTTATTTTTGTCCTTTGCCATGACTAACTTCCTTTTTTTTATGGAGTCACAGTGTTATTGACAGAACCATCAAGCAGATAATTAATTACCAGTGATTTTTATACATATTTGGTATGAAGACAGTCATATTTTCAACATGTTAATTTTTTTCTGTTTGTTCCTAGAATGTGATGTCGCTTAGTTGATTAAAAAATATATACACGTCTGTGTATATATGCACACACACATATACACAAACATATGTGTGTGTATACATACAGCTGACCCTGAACAACACAGGTTTAAACTGCTCAGGTTCACTTATATGCAGGTTTTTTTCCAATAAATACAGTGCCTGTGTTTTCATTTTACAGATATTTAAATTAAGTAAGTGTGGGGAAAACTTTGTGTTCCATTAGCGATCACAATATGTGGAATCAAAAGAGCTGGTATCCACACGGCCTCAGCTTGTTACCCTTGGGTGAGTCATTTATCAGTTTCTTCATTTTTGAGGCAGACATAGCAAAATTCGGATTTTCGACTGTGGGAAGTTGCTTCCCCTAACCCCCACGTTGTTCAGGGGTCTACTATATGTACATATGTGTGTAGAATATGTATGTGTGTATATATATGTGTATATATATATATATATTATAATTAAATACATATATATATTTAGTCATTCATGGATGGGTCTAATTTCCCAGCACAAGTATAGTTTACAGATTGGGTTACTTTTGTTTTGTAATCAGGAAAACAATTTTGTTTCTAACATAGAAAGTACACCATGTTTGCTGGGAGAATTTTAAATCATATCCAGATGTGAATGCCTCCTAAAACACCAGAGATAACCACTGTTAAAAGTTTTCCCAAATGTTTTGCATTGTAGGCTGACATACAAATCTTAATTTTATTCAATCAAAATAGGATTATATTATACATCTTATTCTGCATCTGCCTTTATTTATTTATTTTGCATCTTACCTTTTTTACTTAATTTTTGCACATTTTCCCCATCTGTCTTTGTAGACCTGTCAGAATTATTGTATGGCTATATAGTCTTCTGTATTTGGGTGGATGATAACTGATTTAATCAGTCGCCTGTTGTTACTCCAGGACCCTTTAAAAAAAGGAATATGGACTTTGGGTAGAGTCATATAAATGGAAAAACTGTCACGTGTCACACCTGTGTTTGTTTGGCTGACTCTGAACTCCTGCCTGGGAGTGTGGCCACCGGGCCAGTGTCCAGTTTGTTCACTAGCTGATGTGTAGGTAGCAACAGGCTGTGGGGAGAGAGCACACAGAAGACTGTTTTCCTTTGGGGCCAAACTGCTGCTTCTCATGCAAGATGTAGAAATAAAATTATTTCCTTTGAATTGTTTCTTGAAATGGCTCTGGCCCACCTGCAGAGCATTTGCAAGAACAGCTGTGTTCTGCGGAGTTTAAGGAAAACAGTGTCCACGTTTGTCTCATGACTAACAACCTCTTTCACAGACACGAACTGCAGAAGATACTTAAAATTTGACTTTCTAAGTTAATTTGGTTCTGGTTAATTGAAGTATTTTTTTCAACTAATAGAGTAAGTTGGGTAACACTAGTGACAGCTGAAGGTCTTTTAATGTTTGGCAGAAACAGGACACTTAAAAATACGTCGTTTAAAACTTCTTGGGACTTCCTGGTGGCTCAGTGGTTAAGAATCCGCCTGCCAATGCAGGAGACACGGGTTTGAGCCCTGGTCCGGGAAGATCTCACATGCTGCGGAGCAGCTAAGCCCGTGTGCCACGACTACTGAACCTGCGCTGTAGAGCCCGCGAGCCACAACTACTGACGCCCACGCGCCTAGAGCCCGTGCTCCGCCACAAGAGAAGCCACCGCGATGAGAAGCCCGCGCATCGCAATGAAGAGTAGCCCCCACTCGACTCAACTAGAGAAAACCCGTGCACAGCAACGAAGACCCAACACAGCCAAAAATTAATTAATTAATTAATTTAATTTAATTAAAAATAAAACAAAAAACTTCCTAAAGCGTGAAGTATACACCTAAAGCAGTGCTGCTGAAATGTCCATATAAAGCACAGATTGCAATGCTGCAGGTGTGAGGGGGCTGAGGGTGTGCGTTTCTAACAAGCTCCCCCTGGGTGCCCTGTGCCCATCTGTGCTTTGAGTGGCAGGAACCGGGAGTTTTATCCCTTTCCGGGTTTTGGTAATTCTTCCTATTGGCTTGTGACTTTTTTTTTTTTTTTTTTTAAATTCACACGTCCCTCTTTCAGAGTTTGGATTATGATCGCTGTATCAATGACCCTTACCTGGAAGTTTTGGAGACCATGGATAATAAGGTGAGTCCCTTATTGATCTCTTGGGACCAAGTAGGTCTTAGGACAGCTTCTTTTTCTGTTCTAAATACTCAAGTAAATTTCTTTACCCCTTGGCCTCTTAACCCCTTTCATGAGATACCTGCATTTATCACTTAGTCCTTCAACCTGCTAACGAGAGTGCCCGCGGTCAGTGCTCCTGGCCCGGCCCTAGGCGCTCTGCATTCTTGCATTGTAAAGCACCCACCACCCCAGACATCATCACCGTGCTTGCTGTCCGTATGGAATCTAGTCTAAAACTGGTTGGCTGAGATGTATTCCCTCCTTGCTGTCATCATAAGCCTGCAATAAACGGAGTCATTTTTTCCCTTTGCGAACAGCACGGTCGCAGGTGTGAGGCGGTGAAGTGGGTGATGGTGTTTGCCATTGGAGTCTGCACAGGGCTGGTGAGCAGGCGGGGCGTGGGGAGACGGTGGGCCAAGGGGCGGAGGGGGTCAGAGGGCAAGCTCCAGCCGGCGAATAAGTTGTTTGTCTTTATAACAGAGACTGCCTCCCCACCGCCAGCTCCTTTTTTAAAAATCATAATCCTGACACTTTTTCATACTCCTCTTGCCACGCAACTCCGATGCCCTTTAAAGCACGCAAAGGCTTTTTGAAACTGCATTTGGAAAGAGCGGAGCAGGCCCTCACACATCTCTGTACTCTTCCTCTCCAAGCACCAGCGGTCTTCCTGGTCTCAGATCTTTTTTTTTTTTTTTTTCCTTACGCGGACCTCTCACTGCTGCGGCCTCTCCCGTTGAGGAGCGCAGGCTCAGTGGCCATGGCTCACGGGCCCAGCCGCTCCGCGGCATGTGGGATCTTCCCGGACCGGGGCACGAACCCGCGTCCCCTGCATCGGCAGGCGGACTCTCAACCACTGCGCCACCAGGGAAGCCCCTCAGATCTTTTTTACCATCCTTTTCCCTCTGTGCTTTAACTCTCCTTCTGACAACTTAGCTGCACCCCTTTCTTTTGTGCTTGGAGGGGCCGTGGCGCCAGGCTCAGGTGGGACCCTCCTGTAGCCACAGTGACTAAGGAAAGCCTGTTAACGCGTGGCCTGTTGTTAACATTGGTGCAGGTGACCAGCGAGGACAGGCAGTGGGGGGAAGGGGCGGTGCCTCAGGGGAGTGCCTGTGACAGCGGGGAGACCGGGGTGACCGCTCACGCGCTCTTCACAGGTGGGTCTCTTCGTGGACTTCTTTGTGCGGCTTTTCACCCAGCTCAAGTTCGGCGTGGTGCAGGCGTGTATCCTTTTCACGGGTCTTGGTGTTTCCGGACGTCAGCAGTTGCTGACTCTGCTTTCCTGTCTAGAAGTGAGTTCAACAGCAGACGTGATCTTTGAAGAGCTACATATTAGCCACTTAGGTTTGAGGTTTTTCATTATCATCGAAGGACACGAGAGGAAGACTTTAATAGAGAGATGCTCATGTTCATGGTTAGTAAGACATGAAGCACAGATGCCTATTTTCCCTGATCAATCTATGAGTTCATGGTGGTTCCAATGGAAATTCCAATAGATTTGTTGCTGGAACTCGAAAAGTCTCTTCCTAAATTTGTGTGGAATAGTAAAGAGCCCAAAGTAGCTGAGACAGTTTTGAACAACAGACAGGGAACTAGCCATACTAGCTGTCAAGACATATAATTTAAGATACAGTCATTGAAACAGTATCATATTGGTGCAGGAATACTCAGACCAGTGGGAAATAATAGAGAAGCAGAAACTGGCCCACACACATAAAGAGATGTGACTGACAGAGTTAGTGTTATAAATTAGTGAGGAAGGATGGATTAGTTAATAAAAGATGCTGGGACATCAGTTATCTACCTGGAAAAATACAAAATTAGATTCTTTGTACTGTAATTCCAGATGGACTGAAGATGTCAATAGGCGAAACAAAACTTGAAGAGACTGTGTAATGTTGAGAGTACAGAATAATTTCTAAGGACTCCAGGAGGCACAGAGTGAAGGGGAAAAGATCAATAAACTTGACCACATCAAAGTAAATATCTGTTTATGCACACACACACGAAAACCCCAAACAACAATAAAACACCATAACTAAACTGAAAAACAAGTTTTCAGCCTAGGAGAGGTTGTTCCCGTGCATTAAAGAGACAAATAATTAGTATCCAGAATAGAGGGAGAACTGCAACTCAGTAAGAAAAAAGCCCAAACAGCCCAATAGAAAAATGAGCAAAGGATGTGAACAGGCAATTCTCAGAAGAGGAAAATTAGCCGATAAATAAACCTGTGGAAAAGTGCTCACCTCACCACCAGCAGGGAAGTGAAAATTAAATACATAGGAAGGTGCACCTTCCTGACCCCTGAGTTTCTGTTCTAAATGTGGCCCTCAGACACGCACAGAGATGTTCCTTGCAGCTCTGATTGCAAAGGAGTGAAATCACACCAAATGGGAGAGTGGGAAGATTGATGTTCATATGATGCAGTTTTATGCAGAAGTTAAAATAAATGAACCAGAGCTTTTACATCAACATAACTAATTCTCAGAAAGCGTTGAGGGAGAGAAAAACAGCTGTAGAGTGTGCATCAAGCGCAGTGCCATTGTTTTAATTTTAGAAGCACCTAGAACAATGTGGATGCACCTGGAAACTTGCGGGGGAGGATGCGCAAGAGTTTCAGCTTAGTGGTTTCTTCCAGGAGAGAGGGAGGGAAACAGAAAGCGCTTTGTTGTTGTTTTTAATGGTATCTAGTGTTTTCATTTTTAAAAAATACCTGGAGCAAATGTGGCGTAACACAGATTTGTCAAGGCATGGGCTGTGGGAGTACAGGTGTCTGTACGTTACCTCTCATACTGTTTGAAGTATTTCATAGTTTAAAAATGGTTCCTAACGTAGGAGACATCTCAGGCAGTTGTGTTTTTTTTAAGTTTATATACGGAGAACAGGAAGGTGTGCAGTAAGCAGCCACCGTGCTTCAGAAGAGGAGAAGCTGCCTCACTTCAAGTGACGGTAGGACCGCCCCAGCTAGCGGGCACGGTTTCCTTAACCCCATGTCTGTAGCGGTGGAGGAGTGCAGCCAGAAAGGCTGCCTCGCCCTGTCCCTCCTTGAACTCTTGGGTTTCAACTTGACTTTTGTCTTCTTCGCGAGCCTTCTTGTCCTAATTGAGGTGAGGTGGTGGGGTGTTGCCTTTTTGCTCATGAGGTTTTGTGCTCATTTTCTCCATCTCCATTTTCGAAATGTCAAGAAACTGATTTAGACTTCGAATATAGATTCCCGTAGAAAAAGTGGTCTCTTGTTCACTTAGAGGTGTTTTCTGAAAGTGGTTTCAGCCTCTGGTGAGATTAAAGAGGAACAATCTAGAGGAGGAGGTTGGTTCTCGACCTTGGTAGCACATTAGAAATACCTGGGGAACGGTAAAAATAACTTTAAATAACTTTGACGTACTTCAAACTTAAATACTTCAAACTTTAAAAGACTTTAAAATAACTTTAAAAGTGACTGATACCCAGCTTAGACAAATGAGGTAAGACTCCCCGGTAGTGAAGGCTGGCATCGATTGTTGAAAGGTCCCCCCCGCCCAGGTGATGCTGAATCACCAGGAACTTGCTAGAAATGCATCAGACCTACTGAGTCAGAAGCCCGGGGGTCAGGGGCAGCCTCTGGTTTCACAGGCCCACGGGGGGCAGGGGGGTGGGTGCTGCTCTGGTGAAGAGGGTCAGTTCGCCCTCTTTAGTGAGGCTGTCCAGGGTGAACCGTAGACCCAGTGGAGTCTGAGTTTCTGGGTGTACCTGCTCTCCCCATCAGCCAGTGGCAGCGGGTTCTGGGATACCCGAGATCAAATGCTATCTGAATGGTGTGAAGGTGCCCGGAATCGTGCGTCTCCGGACCCTGCTGTGCAAAGTCCTCGGAGTGCTGTTCAGTGTGGCTGGAGGTAAGGAGGGTCTTGCTGACCTTTATCCTTGAAGCGTTCGAGGGGCGAAGATGACAAGAAGCGTGGAGCGTGTACACTGAGTAGGTTCGGATTTGAAGGCCCCGGCCTCAAAGAGCTTTCTGCACTGTTTGTTGATGGGTTATTTTGAAAATGCAGACGCTGTGAATTAGTTACCATTCAGAGATATCTGACCAGCACACCGCTGAGTTTTGAAGTAGAACGAATGTCTAATTGGTTTGTGGTGTTGGCTTTTAGCAAAGTCAGCAAGTTTTTGTGCCAGGTAGTAAATATTTTAGACTTTGTGGGCCAAGAGGCAAGAAAAGAAGCTATTAGGTAGATGCTTAAACTTAAATAACAGCTTAAAATGTATCCATGTGAGAATGTAAAAACCATTCTGAGCTCTCTCAGGCTGTATAAAAACAGGCAGCAAGGCTGTCTTGGCCCACAGGCTATGGTTTGCTGACGCCTGATGTAGAATTTCAAGATTATTTTCTCCTGTTTGATGGGAATTTGACTCACTCTTTCTCTTACAAAGTCATAGGATCATCTTTGTTTTATAGTTGTCAAGAGAAAGGTCTATGTAACAAAGGTCTCCTGACCCAGACGGTTCTGTGCTCACTGATGGCCTCCCCCTTTTCCACCTGTTCCAGGGCTCTTTGTGGGGAAGGAAGGCCCCATGATCCACAGTGGAGCAGTGGTAGGGGCTGGCCTCCCGCAGGTAAGGGTTGATGGTCTGCAGGGGTGGGTGACCCCTCCGAGTGGGCCTCCTGCGCAGGGGCGTGTCTGTGGTTGAATTTGGAAAAAATCCATTGAGAGCATCCCAACAAGGCTTCAGAATCTGCTGTCACTTTGGGTTGACGAGAAAACGATGTGGTCTGTCTCCCAGGAGAGCAGGTAGCTGGTACCTCGAGGCTTTAACGAGGCCCTGCTGAGTCCTAGGAGCAGGAATGGGACAGAGAGAAAGTCTGTTCAAATGAAAGTCACCCGGTGCTTCCACAGCCTTTGCCGAGCACGTGCACACAGGGTGGCTTTGTGGAGCATCTCCGGAGAGGCTGGAAGCCTTGGCTGAGATGGTCTCAGGCGCGGGTCTATGCTGATTCCTTTGGAAGCAACGCAGGAGTAACGGCTGCTGATCATTAGCGTTGGGTGCTGTCCGGGCCAGACTCTCATATACTGACTCCTTTCTTTAAAGCCACCTCAAGGGTTGAGTTGTCCTTATCATCTTCCTTCTCAGATGAGGAGCTGAGGCTTAGGGAGGCCAAGGAGCTCGCCCAGGACCCCAGGCTCCCGTTCTCACGGGCTGGTCCACATGGAGAAGTCTCAGTTCCTTGTGAACTGTCACTGACAGACGTTTACATCTCATGTTCTAAGGGGAGGGAGTTGTTGTGCGACGGCCTAAGATTTTGTCGAGCAGGTTCAGCGTTGGCCCCCTTGGCCCCTCCTCGGTGACTCTGCCCCGTTACGCCTGCAGCAGCTTTCAGCTCCGCCCAACCCTTCGCTCAGCTCTTTCCCCTTTTCCTTTCGGACTCGCTCTCTATGTACACAATGCAGTTTCTGAGGAGCCTAGAAATTGGGGGCGGGAAAAGCAGTTCCTCCCCAAAGTCACCTCTCTTCTTCCATCTGCTGCCCCGGACTCTCCTCCTCGCAGCCCCTGCCCAGGCGCGCTCAGGCTACAGGGACTTCCTGGCGCTCTGGATGCCTGCAGCTTCGGGCCCCCCTCTGACTTTGTTCTCTCTTGTTCTAGTTTCAGAGCATCTCTTTACGGAAGATCCAGTTTAACTTCCCCTATTTCCGAAGTGACAGGTACGGAAAGGTTGGAAATTGGGGGTTTTTGTGGAAAAAACAAGCCATTCAGGTACTGCCACTGAGACCCTATGCTTGCTCTAATCCGGCTCGCACTCTCCCCTGCTGGGCGGGCTGCGTGCAAAACTCGACCGTCCAGAAGGAGGTGGGCTTCGAGTTATTCTTCTGAAGATTGGGAGCACAAGGTCCAAGCAGGCATCGTGGCTTCCATTTTGTCATAACGTAGGGCCTAGAAGCATCTCAGACAACAGAGAATGTGGTCCAAGATCAAACATACAACCGGGAAAGTCCACAGGCACATTATCAGGAGTGGAGTTCATTTGCTTGGTCAGCCGCACCTCGGGGTTGGAAGGCTTCTTCTGGGCACTCCTCAGCCCGTGGGATTGGCGTGTGTTACTGACCTGCACGCCTGGCCAGGCCCTTGCAGTCGGGCCCAGGGGCCGGGTTGCGGGCCACCTTCTCGCCTCGGCGTTCCTGCCGGTCACAGCCACACTTGTACGTTTCCTCTGGTGCTGAGCTTTCTGCAAGGAAGGTCTGATGAGCCAGTGGCTCAGCGGTGACCCCAGAACCCTCCAGTCTGCCTCCTGAGAATCCATGTTCCGAGTCGACGGCTGGCAGAGCTCCTCCTGGGGAGGGCGTTTGGCGTGTAGGTGAACCGCGCTGGCTGTGAGTCGCCTCTCCAGACACCTGCCCTTCACGAGCCCTGACTGTTCGTGGGTCTCGAGAGGTTAAAATGTCAGTGCCTGAGGAAGTGAAAAATTGCCGTTCGCAGCCTGAGGGCTGTTTCTCAGAGAAACCGTCTCTCTTTTCTCTCCTCAGAGACAAGCGGGATTTTGTATCAGCAGGGGCGGCCGCCGGAGTCGCTGCAGCTTTCGGAGCCCCCATTGGGGGCACCTTGTTCAGTCTGGAGGAGGGCTCATCCTTCTGGAACCAAGGGCTCACGTGGAAAGTGGTGAGGAAGACCTTCCCCTGAACTTAACCACACCCACCAAATTTAAACTGGACACTTCTTACCCGTTACATTTACCAGTAGTTTTTTTTTTTTTCCTCTTTTACTGTTTACCAGAGTCATACTTTAAATACAGTTACAAATGTCTGGAAATAACGGGAGCAGGAAAGGTATACCATGCAAACACTGACCAAAATAAGGCTGGTGTAGTAGTTTCTTAATGTTAAAGGAGACTTTGAGACAAAGGGAATTACCAAAGTGAATGAGGGACGTTTCGCGGTGATAAAAGGCTTGATTTAATCCATAGTTTTAGTTAACCTGTGCTTCTGATGAGACCAAAAGAGTTCACGTAACTGGAAACTCCTTTGCTCTAGACACCATAACCTCCAAAGTGTGGACTTTTCTGTACTTCCCATATTAACACCCTTCCCATCCTTAGTCAAGCTGCTGTTATTCTCTCCTGACGAACCATCCGACCCGATAGGTGAGACCGGCTGTGGTCCTGATGTGAACCCCCGGCTCCTCCCTCAGGGGAGCACGTTCTTCCTCTGGTGTTTACTGTTCCTTTTTTGGCACAGGGTCTGGTGCATAATAGGCTGTAAATAAATAGTCCTTCACAAAAGGCTGAGTGAAAACTCCTAATAGCCTGATTTCCAACTTCTCACACTTGTGGTGTATCTACTACTGTGGTTACCAGAGCCCTGTGTCCAGACCTGGAGTTGGCAGGTCTCTGTGTGGAGCAGGAGGTTTATGGGGACATGTCTGGGAGGAAGTAGGACCTGTCGCTATTGAGTGTTCTTGTGTTTTCACCTGTCCCCTAGCTCTTTTGCTCCATGTCTGCCACCTTCACCCTCAACTTCTTCCGTTCTGGGATTCAGTTTGGAAGTTGGGGTTCCTTCCAGCTCCCTGGATTGCTGAACTTTGGCGAGTTTAAGGTACGTTTTGTCCTTGCCCCCCCCATTTCTTTCTTGACCCGTGAAAATTGCTCTTAAGTACCAGAGAGAAGCTGTCAGAAGGGTAGGTGCGTCTCTGCTCCTGTGTCTCCCGCCTGCCCTGTGCTCAGCGTGGGCGGGATTCCAGCACTGCCTCGGCTCTCGAAGGGAGAAGGCAGGATCGCTTCTCGTCTCTGTCTTTTTCTGCTCCTGTCCCTTCCTGTTCTCATGGGCACTCTGGTTTTTCTCTCTCCCTCCCTCGCCCCTTCTCTCAGTGCTCTGACTCTGATAAAAAATGTCATCTCTGGACAGCTATGGACTTGGGTTTCTTCGTCGTGATGGGGGTCGTTGGGGGCCTCCTGGGAGCCACATTCAACTGTCTGAACAAGAGGCTTGCAAAGTACCGTATGCGAAACGTGCACCCGAAACCTAAGCTCGTCAGGTACCCGCGCAGTCACCTCCCCTCCTGCCGTGGCCCCCCAGGCCCCGTGTGCACCGGGCCAGCTCTCCCGGGGAATGGACCCCACTTCCCCCACCAGCTTTCAGGTCATGTCTAAGACTGAAAATGGAAATGTGTTTGTCAGACAGGCCAAAAGACTGAGGCCGAGCTTAATTTATATCAGAGCCGCCGGCTCAGTCCCAGCCTCTCTGGACTTGGCCACCAGGACACATGACAGAGTCAGCATTGGCCCCGCCAAGGGGTGCATTCTCACGAGACTCTCGCCCCAGGACTTAAAATGGAAGGCCTTTCATTCCTCGGGAGAGAGATGATGTGGCCGCAGCAGCCCACGTTACTGGCTACCCACTTTTTACATGCAAATTGCTGGAACGCAGCAGCAAGTCACTGATAAATTCTGCATACGGGCTTACAGCAGGGGCTGCTGTGCATGCTCTTGGGGGAAAGGAGGGTTGGGGGTAGTCAGTTTTTGAGTTCCCAGGACCAGGTGACTTTTTATCCACAGTAACGGCTGCGCTTTGCCTCCTAGAGTCTTGGAGAGCCTCTTGGTGTCTCTGGTGACCACCGTGGTAGTGTTTGTGGCCTCCATGGTGTTAGGAGAATGCCGACAGATGTCTTCCGCAAGTCAAGTCGGTAATGACTCCTTCCCACTCCAGGTAACCCTGGTGCAGCTGCTACCTGTGTCCTATACCCGCGAAGCAGAAGAATCCGGAAATGTATGGCCTGCCTCAGTTTAGAGCTAATAGATGTGTTGGGTTCATTGTTCCACACCTGATTCAGATTTCCCGGAGCGGGGCGGGCGTTGTAGTAGTCTTTTTACCTAAGAGAGGATGTGCACCAAACTTTCTCACTTTTGTGAACAGTCCTGGCTCTCATAGAGGGGACTCCTCTCCCTCTCTCTCTCTCCACCGCCCCCCCCGTCCCCCTCCCTCCTTCCTTCCCTCCCTCTCTCTCTTTGTTGAACAAAACTAATTGGAAACAGACGTGCAGGATGCTGACTGTCTGCTTCTCCTCCGAGCCTCAGTTTACTCTTCGATCCCCCACCCCGAAAGGTGCCCGCCACCCTCACCCTCGGGATGTGAGAGGCACCCCTCAGACGGGAGAAAGGAATGCCTGCCTCAGGGCGCACAGTGGTCCTGGCTCTTCCTGCATCTTCTAGTTTTTCTGGGTTTAGGTCATTTACTGGCATGCCTCCTCTTTGCATTTCTTCTTTTCCTTTCCTAGGAGTATGTGACGTTTTCTAGCACCTTTCCCCTAAAGAGCCGGTTGAGTGAGGTAGGCATTGGAGCTTACTGTAGTACCCTGTGTTTTTCGGTCCAGTCTGGTGGGTCTGAGAGCTGGCCTCTAGGGTGGAGGCTGGAGGTTCTCTAAGTACATGTCTTGTTGCCCCCGAGGAGCCACTCGAGTCCCTCAGAGCCCCTTTGGGCTTTTGTCTTGAGTGGCTGCCTCTTCCATGTCCCCAGGGACAGTCAGTGAACGGCTAGAATGTATTAGGTCAGAGGTCAGCAAACTGCGGTCCATGGGCCAAATCTGGCCCTTGACAACTGCTCGTTTTTGTGTAGCCCCCAAGCTAAGAATGGTTTTTACATTTTTAAAGCAGTTGGGGGGAAAAAAAAAAAAAAGAAGAAGAAGAAGAAGAACATGTGACAGAGACTGTATGTGACCTGCACAGCCTAAAATATTAACTGTCTGGCTCTTCACAGGAAGTTTGTTGGTCCCTGTTACTGGCTATTCCCCAAGGCCACCTCGTTACCAGACCAATATTTTCCAAAGTGTGTTCTAAGGAACATTGGTACACGTGATTCAAGAGCAAACAAATGGAAAAGGATTCTGTGGTCAGATGGGTTAACCAGAGCTGAGTAGGTTTCTTTAATACAGGACTTCTCAGGGCCTTTCAAGTTCCAGTAAGTGTTAGGAAGGTTTGGAATGTTTGTTGTGTGCCAGGTGTTCTACTTAGCACTGTACATCCGTGACCTCACTTAGTCCTTACCACTGCCACATTGGCTAGTGTTGTCCCCATTTTACAGATGAGAAAACTGAGGCAAACTGAGGCCTTGCCTGAGATCACCCAGCTAGTAATATATAGCATGAGGTGGGTATTATTCCCATTTCATAGATGAGGAAACGGAAGCTTCACAAAATGAAAGACCTTTCCCAAGGTCACTAGAGGGTGGCAGCGTGAGAGTCATATCCGCCTGATCATGGAGCCTGTTCTCTGCTTTTCACAGATACACCGATTTCCAGCAAGTGCTGTGATACTTCTGTATGCGTTTGACCACAGGACTCTTTCCAGAGCACCTTCAGGACTAGGTTCCTCCAGACATAGTTTGGGAAACACTGCATGTGCTGGTGATTAAGCTGTCGCCTCAGCTTGTCCCCCCTTCACTGTTCTGCACACGCATCTCCTTTGCCAGCTTCTCCCCACCAGGTTCTGCCGATAGGGGGCGCTCTCCTGTCTCCTACAGCAGCCTTCATCCGGCCGTGTCGCCCAGCCAGGTCTACCTGGTAGGGTTATACAAACCCATCACCTAGTATTGTTACAGGGTCCACATAAGGGCATCTTTACAGTGTCATTAATATCGATAGAATGGAATCCAGAAGTCTGTCCGCTTAGTCAACTTTGCAAGAAACACTCTCTAATTGTTTGCCCAGTGATAGGTGTGAGCTCTGCCCCCTGTGCTACTTGTACATCGCCAACCAGAAAACAGATACCCTCGCCCTGTAATGAGTCCAGCAGTACCCAGATCTCATCTGCTGACACAAAGCGATGAAGAGAAATAATCTCTTCTCCCAGCTTGGGTTTTGTTCAGCCAGGTGGGAGAGGCAGCCAGGAGCGCAGCATCTGCATCGGGCCTCGTGTACGTGGGTTTTCTTCTGCAGCAAACTCGGGTAGAGGCTTTTTCCATTTGGGACAAAGTTGGGGCCTTAGGTCAGGCCGTGCCCTGGACTCTCCTCCGCAGACGCCTGTCCACCCCCGGCCTCTTGTCAGCCCCCTGCCTCGTCCTCCACCATCCGTGGTGCTCTGGGGCCACGCTTCCCTCACTACCACTGACAAAATTAGCCCCGGGAGAGGAGGCAGAGCCAGACCGTGGTGAACCCTAAGTGCAGTTACATTTTTGCTACGAATGTGCATGAACAGGCCCCTCCTGATTCTTTCTTTCTTTCTCAAAACGCAAGGAATATACCGTATCACGGTTGGCTGCTTTTGGGGATCGGTCTTTTTTCTGCTGCCTGTTTCATTTACGGGTAAAGCTTGCAAACCAGACTTTTTCGACCTCGCTGGAGACATCCCACTTGAAGTCTCAAATACCCTACGCAGGGGCCCTTATTTGACTTTTTGATTCCTTTTTTCTTAGGTCACATCGGAAGAAGTGAATTCCAGCATCAAGACCTTCTTTTGTCCCAATGAGACCTACAATGACATGGCCACACTCTTTTTCAACCCCCAGGAGTCTGGCATCCTTCAGCTTTTCCACCAGGATAGTGAGTGTCCGGGAGGGTGGGGTTTGGGGCAGGGAACAAACGGTTACTCCTCTTGTCAGACAGAGCCAGCCTTGCCCTTCATTCTGAGCGAGAGCGGGGCTTTTCATTGGTAATGCCAACCCGGACAAGACTGGGGTGTCTGCCTCCGGTGCTGGAGGTGAACCGGTCAGCACGCACAAGGACCCGGTGGGGGGCCAGCGCAGTCTGCTGGGCTTTGGCAGGCATCTTAACGGTTCTCAGGTCGGTCTGTTCTGGCCTTGCAGGTACTTTTAGCCCCGTCACTCTGGCGTTGTTCTTCGTCCTCTATTTCATGCTTGCGTGTTGGACCTACGGCATTTCTGTTCCAAGTGGCCTTTTTGTGCCTACTCTGCTATGTGGAGCTGCTTTTGGACGTTTAGTTGCCAACGTTCTCAAAAGGTAGTGTGTGTGTGTGTGTGTGTGTGTGTGTGTGCGCGCGCGCGTGCACCTGAGCGTGCACTTGGGTATGTATGCACGCGTGTGCAAATCATAACTCCCTCCCGCGCCCCCCATGCGGTTCTAAAGCACGTTCTTGGCTTCTTTCTTCACCAGCTACATTGGATTGGGCCATATCTACTCAGGGACCTTCGCCCTGATCGGTGCCGCGGCTTTCCTGGGGGGGGTCGTCCGCATGACCATCAGTCTCACGGTCATCCTGATTGAGTCTACCAATGAGATCACTTACGGCCTCCCCGTTATGATCACCCTGATGGTGAGCACGCCCCGCTTCTAGGCCTCCTCCCGGTTCAGGGCCAAGTTCCCCCACAGCAGCCTCTTTTCAAGTCTTTGCTTTGTGTTTCAGGTGGCCAAATGGACAGGGGACTTTTTCAATAAGGGCATTTATGACATCCACGTGGGCCTGCGAGGCGTGCCGCTTCTAGAGTGGGAGACAGAGGTGGAAATGGACAAGTAAGGCCGGGGTTTCTCTTCGTGTCCTGGTTCCAGAATTTGCAGACTGTAGGGCCCAGGAATGTTTGTATTAGGTAGGAAACTGTCATTCAGATTCTTGGGTTGGGAGAAGGTAAGTGACAACAGCAAGGTCCTTCCAACAGCAAGCACGCCTGTAGCCAAGTGTGTTCAGGATGGTGGAGCGGCCCCGTGCAGCTGGGGGCTGGGGCGGGCAGGGCCGCCTCGTGGATGGTTCGGCCGCTGTGGCATTCTGGTTAAATAGGAAGTGTTATGATTGAATGTTTAAATTTAGGGTACAAGCCCTGTGAGTGAGAACTAGCTGCCTCGTGTGTGCCCAGCGAGGTGTCGTCTTATCAGCAGTGATTCCTCTGGGCATAATCACCAGCTCAACCATCAGCCGACAGATGGTTCAGGCCTCCCACGTCTGGGGTCATGCGAGGCGCTTAAAGTCTAACGTAGGGGTCAGCCAACTTCTGGAAAGGGCCAGATAGTAAATATTTGCAGCTTTGCAGGCCATGTGCTCTCTGTCCTGCCGCTTTAGTGTAGAAGCAGCCGCAGACAGCATGTAAACGAGAGAGCACGACCAGATTGGACCTGTGGGTGATGGTTGCCGTCCCTGGTCTAGAGGGACGCCCAAACATGTCTATTTTAATTCCAGTATAATTAGCAGTTCAGTGGTGATACTGGCACGTGCCATGGGGTGCCAAACCCCTGAGCAAGTGGATGAGGTCTGTGGAGGGGGGACATTCATATTGAGCTGAGGGTCTTGGCCCACGCGTCTGACAGAGCAAGGAAGGGCATTCCAGGCACGGGGAACAGTATTGCGAAGGGGATGGAAGTACCGAGGAACGGGTTTGGTTTGTTCAAGGAACTGCTGGAGGTGGTTCAGAAAAGGGGCCCGGGTGGTCCAGGCAGTGCAGGAGAGGCAGCACAGCTCTGTCACGGCTTGCTCCCGGTGCCGTGGGCTCTGTCATGAGTCTGGACCGCCTCCTTCCCTCCCTCCCTCCCCCAGACTGCGAGCCAGCGACATCATGGAGCCCAACCTGACCTACGTCTACCCGCACACCCGCATCCAGTCTCTGGTCAGCATCTTGCGGACCACTGTCCACCACGCCTTCCCGGTGGTCACGGAGAACCGGGGCAACGAGAAGGAGTTCATGAAGGGCAACCAGCTCGTCAGCAACAACATCAAATACAAGGTAAAGGACACGGCCCCGGAGGAGAGGCGGGCGATGGACAAGTGGTTCCCTGCTGCTCACTGGGATCCCGTGCTTGTCACACCCCATAGATGGGGTGGCCCCGGTTGGCTCTTGTGAAAGTCAGCACTCTTTCCGTTGCACGCGACAGTGAGTGTGGACTGGCCAGCGAGTGTAGACGACGCAGTGAGTGAGGACCGTGTTAGGCCGTCAGGACGTGTGTTCTTTCCCACCCCAGCAAGCACGTGGATAGATCGTTGTTTTAAGCATCAGTCTTGAGTATTCAGTGCTGCTTGTATCGGGGAGGGTTCTGAGTTGCCAACAATGGACTTCGACCTACTTCAGAAAGAAAAAAGTCCATTGCAAACTGCAGGATAGACAGGAAAGCAGAAGCACCAGGAGCAGTGCCCTCTGGGCGAGCAGGTGGCTGGTGGCCGTACCAGGCGGCAGCTGCGCTGAGGGAAGAGTCCCGCTGCCTCATTTGGGTCACGAGCCCACCCGTGGCTTCAGAGGCTGGGGGGCACGTCAGTTGAGCGGACCGCCAAGACATGACGTAGGAGCATTGAGATGCTATCCCCAAATCTAAGGAATAGGGGTGTTGGGCTGGCAAAAACCTTGGGCTCCGAGAGGCTCCTTCGTATCACAAGCCCCTGAGCCGCTGTGAAAGTTTCTTGCAGTTCCGGTGTAGGCCTGTGCCTTTGACCCGCACTGTCACCCGCATCCTCACCTGAGCGGGTGCTGGTGCGCCCGTGCTAGCCGGCCGTCCTCGCCGCCCCTCCCACCCACAGAAGTGCAGCATCCTCACCCGCGCCGGCGAGCAGCGCAGACGGAGCCAGTCCATGAAGTCCTACCCGTCCAGCGAGCTGCGGAACGTGTGCGACGAGCACGTGACCTCCGAGGACCCGGGCGAGAAGGAGGACCTCCTGCAGCAGATGCTCGAGCGGAGGTGAGGGCGCGCGGCCGCCTGCGGGGCCGTCAGCCCCTCGCGTGCCCGCCGGGGCTGTCTGTGGGAATTGGGGGAGGGGCTCGGGGACGCGGACGGGAAGTGATCCTGCTGAGGGTGTCCTAGGCAGCGTCTGGTTTCTGTATAACAGATACACTCCCTACCCCAACCTATACCCTGACCAGTCCCCAAGCGAAGACTGGACCATGGAGGAGCGCTTCCGCCCACTGACCTTCCACGGCCTGATCCTGCGCTCACAGCTCGTCACCCTGCTCGTCCGAGGAGTTTGTTATTCCGAAAGCCAGTCGGTGAGCCTCCTTTCCTGTCCCCACCAGGAGTCTGGAAGGCACGAGGGGGACAGGAGCACAGTCCCTGCACCTGCCGTCCAGCGGCGTGTGTGGCCCCGTGGCCCCCGCGGCAGGCAGGGTCCCCGCGCTGAGACCGAGCAGGGCTGTGAGCTGCCCTCCGGTGCCTCTTCCCGCGGCCTCCTCGTCCGTTGCAAAGGGTCCTTCTGGCCGGTGGGCTCTTAATATAGTTCCTGCCTTTAATCTCTGCCGTGAGTGAACTGTGTTACACGTGTCGTCCAGAGAAATGCCCTTCTTCTCATCAATTCCCCTGTAGTTTTCTTTTTTCTCTTTGGTTTTTGTCGAGGGAGCAGGCATGGGTGGGCTGTGTTCAAAGTGGTCCCTATAGCGACCTGGGACACACTTCACCCCTTCAGATGGAGCCTGAAAAAGTCACCCAGAGGACTAGTTTCCAAACTGACTCCCCTGCTTTGGGTCTTGCCTGTGGGCAGCCAGCTGAGGTCACTTGTGGTCTCACTGGCCTGCAGAAGAGCAGCCCACATGGGCAGGACAGAAAAGGCCGTGGGTGGAGAGGCTCAGGCTCGGGGCTGTGGCCTGTGAGGAGGCCCAGCCCTGCTGGAACGGGGGAAAGGTCACGTGCGGAGCACAGGGGACGCGGAATTCGGAGGCATGAGTGGGCCAGAGTACACAGGGCCTTGCCTGCACACAGGGGCCGCCAGAGCTGGCCCGAGTCAGCGGTGGACGGGGAGGGCTGTGTGCGGAGGGGAGTTGAGGGGGGGAGAGCGCGGCAGAGTGGTGACGAGCACCCGTGCTTCGTGGGCCCCGCTGAGAGCTGGTAGTGGCGGCCCGGCCGCCCCGTGGCGGTCAGCCGCAGTGAGAGCTCAGGGAAAGTCCAGAAGACTCAGAGTGCAGGAGGGGTAGCAAAGCTGCCGTGCGAGGCTCCTGTGGCTGCCGCTTCCGGTCGCCGCAAACTGGGTGACTGCAGACAACAGCAGGGTGTTCTCGCAGAGCTCTCAGGCCACAGGGCAAGACGCAGGTGTCGGCAGAGCCGTGCGTCCTCCGGAGGCGCCTTCCTCACCTGTGGTGGGTGCCGGCACTCCTCGGCCTGCCTCGACTGGAGGCTCCCCACTCAACGTCCGCCTCCTCGTCACCCGCTCTCTCCCTGTGTGTCCTCTCCTCTCCTATAAGGACAGCAGTCATTGGGTTTAGAGCCCACCCTAATCCAGTATGACCTCATCTTAACTCGATTCCATCCACAAAGGCCTTGTTTCCAGTGAGGCCACGTTCACAGGTACCAGGCGTTAGGACTTGGACGTATCTTTTGGGGTGACACAAGTCACCCCACACAGCTACTATTAGTTAGTACTTTTCTCGTTGAAACTCTAGACTAGCTCAGGTCTGTTTTACAGATGAAGGGGAAGTTCAGAGAGATGAGGAGACTGGTGCAGGGAGACACAGCTATAGGAACTGGCAGAGTACTGGCTGTGGAGCGCCTGTTCTGGCCCCTGCTCTGCCCCGCCCCACCCTCAGACGCGGAAGGAGGGGTCCCTAAAGGTGACCCTGCCAGTTGCCGCGTTCGGTGCGAGGACTGTCTCGGTTGGGATTGCAGAGCGCCAGCCAGCCGCGCCTCTCCTACGCTGAGATGGCCGAGGATTACCCGCGGTACCCTGACATCCACGACCTGGACCTGACCCTGCTGAACCCGCGCATGATCGTGGTGAGAAGGGCTTCCCTTGGGGACGGGGCCAGGCACGGAGGCCGAGGGCCTGTCCTGCGTGGACCGCTGCTCGTCTGCACGGTTGGCATCTGATCCTGGGCGGGCAGGACAGGCCACAGGTCCCCTGTGTTGTCTCCTCTGCAGGACGTCACCCCGTACATGAACCCCGCGCCCTTCACTGTGTCCCCCAACACCCACGTCTCCCAAGTTTTCAACCTCTTCAGAACGATGGGCCTGCGGCACTTGCCCGTGGTGAATGCGGTGGGAGAGGTGAGCGTGAGGGCGCGTGTGCCTGCGGCCGCATCTTCTGCAAAGGACCCTCTAAGGGCAGTGCTGCCGGGGAGGCGGGGCCTCTCGCCCAGGAAGGAGTAGCAGAATCCCGCAGGGAGGCTTCTCAGACCCGACCTGCTCTGTGGCTCCGCACCGGGAGTGAGGGGCCCAGGGGTGCGGGGGTAGCTTCGGGAACCTCCCCCTTTGCCTCCAGGGTGTTTCTTCCACGCCATCTCCTGTGTGGCCGGCAGATGTCGCCAGCGTCTCACTGGTCTTCCCTTCTGAGGCCCAGAAACGCTTAGGGCCTTGTCTCTGTCCTGAAACCTTCCTCTTCACCCTTGACCTGATGGCGCCTCCTTGAGGAGGGGGGTCAGTTCCCCACCTGTTATGGGAATTTGTAGCAGTAAATTGAGGGAGTTTTCAGACAAAATACTTGGAGAGTTTTGAAAGGTAAAATACCTAGTAATTATTGTTACAGATTTTTCCATTGTTTTCTTTTTCTTCGAACTCCATTGTTTTTCTTATTCCACAAACATTGGTGTTTGTAGAAAAATATGAAAATATAGGTAGGCAGGAAAAAGAAATGCCGAACCCTTATCTCTGTAGAGGCAGCCATGTTAACTTTTCAAAGTATGTCTTGTTTTTTTCCTCGGTCTAGACATAGAGGTTTCATATGTCAAGGTTTAGTGAAGGTGTTAACACTATTTATCCAGTTTAATACCTTAATTTTTCAATTAATCTATAGGGAATGACTTTCCACAGCAGAAAGTGTTCACTTGGGCTACTTTGACAGCTCAAGAGCGTTCCGTCGCGCGGCAGTCCGGTCCCTTACGCAGTTGTCCTCTGTCGTACAATATCTAGTTACATTTTACCATAATGGTCACCTGTTTGAGGCTTTCGGTGAGTGTCGCCTCGTTGCCCTCCAGGAAGTGCCGCCCCTCCAAAGTGAGGGTCACGGCAGGACCTCCGACGGCACGGCGGGTCCTTAACGCGGGTTTGGTGGCAGGGAGTCAAATCGTGTTCCTTGGAACACAGCCGCGCTGACAGTTGTAACGCAGTTTATGGTGTGGGACGCCCACCGCAGGGACAGCTGAGAGTCACCGCGGTGACTGTGGAAAGTACCCGTTGAGGGAGGACTCTGGTCCTCTGGGCTCTCACGCCGTCCCTGGCTTGGCGGTGGCGGCCGGGTGTTCCCCACACAAAGCGGTTCTCTGGTTCTGCGGGGACCAGCTGGGCGTCCTCACCTCGGCTCAGCCCGGGCGCTGTCTGCTGGGGGCGGCGTCGGGCCCCCCGGATTACTGTTCATCACACCCGCCTCCCCCCCCCACTTCAGCTTTCAATGGAAAGTCCAAGTTGTCACCCGTGCTCCTGACTGACTGGCTGTAAATAGGAGGTTCCCATGAGCCCCTGCTCCCAGAACTCCGGAAGACAGTTACTTATATCCTTTTATAGTAAACAGTAATTTAGTAACCCCGGAACGGCCGGATGGAGGAGATACACCGGGCAAGGGGTGTGGGATGGGGAAGGGGTGCCGAGCTCTGCGTCCTCTCTGGCGCCACCTAGCACCTTACGTGGTCACCGGCCTGGACGTTCTCCAAACCCTGTAGTGCAGGGATTTTAATAGAGGCTTCATGACATAGGCATGATTGATTACATCATTGGCCACTGGTGGTCGATTGAACCTCCAGCCCTCCCCTCCCACAGCTAGCAGGGGTAGGAATGAAAGTTCCAATCCTACAGTCACACACTTGGTTCCCTGGGAGACCAGCCTCCATCCTTAAGGGCTTTCTAAAAGTTACTTCCTTAACATAAACTCTGGGGTGGTTGAACGGGGCTTGTTATGAATAATAAGACACCCTTATTACTCATCACTTAGGAAATGCCAAGAGTTTTAAGAGCTTTGTGCCAGGAACTAGGACAAAGTCCAAATAAGTGTTATTATAAATCCCAGTATCACAGTGACTCAGGTAGTTCTGAAAGATGGTATTTCTGAGCTGGAGCAGGGAGGGGTCACCGCCTCTCAGAAGCCTTCCCTGGGCTCTGCGTCTTGCCCACGCACACCAAGCAGGCTGGGCGTGGTGGCTGAGAAGCTAGAGAGCGTGGGCCCTGTTTAAAAAGACATTCACGTTCAGATTCTAGGCGGCCCGACTCAGACCTTCTGGAGCTCCGTTTGTCCCATTGGCCTCCAGCTTGTGCTCGCGAGTTGTCTCTTTATCTCGTGCCCATCTGGAAATTAGGTGGCCTTTGAAATGAGTGTCCTGATCACGTTGTCAGGCCTGTCCCCGTCCTTCCAGGACCTGATTCTGGCCCTGCCGCTTACTGAGACGGGCCGGGAAAGCTCTGTCCACTCCTGTCCCTCACGTTCTCGTCCCAGTGGGGTTCACTCTGCAGGTGACCTGGGTCTTCTTTCGCTTCGTCCTAGATCGTTGGGGTCATCACACGGCACAACCTGACACACGAGTTCCTGCAGGCACGGCTGCGGCAGCACTACCAGACCCTATGACGGCCTGGCTCGGCCTCGCCGCCACGTGCCGGCCCATCCTCCCCGGGAGCTGCAGCTCGGGCTCCGCCGCCATGGCTGGCCAGGGCTGTTCCCGGGCACGGAAGATTCCCAGTCGCCCGCTCGCTTGGAAAGCCTACAATCATCGAACACTTTGCCGTCAGAGCTCCCGGGGGCAGCGTCAAGCCATCAGAGTCTGGACTTGTGTGACCTCTCAGCCACTGTCTTCCCGTTTCCTGCCCCCTGCGCACCCCCATCCAGTGCCGGCACAGGCCCCGGCCCCTCCTCCCCGCTAGCACCAGGACCAGAGGGGAAGTCAGGCCTCACCCACTGGCGGGGGGGCCCTCGGAGCGGGTTCCCCACCGCCTCTTTGCTCCTTTCCTAGGGACCCAGCTGTTGCCTTAAAGCATCATGGGAGGGACCTTGACTGAGGCAAACACTGGGTGGAATGCCAGTTGCAGAATTCAGTCAATTACTAAATTGAGGAATTGGGCCCTGAGAAAACTACGCATGTTTCAGGGAGGCCCGCCTTCACTGGGACTCTTAAGTTGACATCTTCAGCAGTTCATTTTGAGGGAGTTCTGCTTCTGGATGTGAGCTGGTACTCTGGTCTCACCGCTGTGCTGTGAATCTAGAACCTTAGGAGCACAGAGCATTCACATCCCGCTAATAGTTCCTGAGCAGTAACTGACAGTAGGGTTAGATTTACATCTGCCCTAGTTTTGAGCATTTCGGCTTCCTTTCCATTTTCCAAATTACCCGTGGTCTCCGAGTGCCGCGTTTTTACCCTGGTCCTTTTCTTCTCCATGGAATTACTAAACTTCCCTGAAGTTTTTCCTGCATCTTCCTGGTGAAGCAACCCCAGCCCAGAGGATCTTGGCATCACCCCTAAAAGCAGGGCACCCCTAGATAAAACTGCTTCACTTGACTCTGGGCAACGGTGCAGTTATTCAGAAGATGGAAAGGAGTGAATCCTGAGCCAGGTCCGCTCACAGGTCCACGACGTGGCTTAAAAAGCCAGAGTGTGACGGTACAGCAGACGTTTATTCGAGGAAGAGGGTGTCTGCCCTTCACCACATCTCACTGGCCTCCTGCTGGCTGTCCCCAGCCCACTGAGGGGCTCGGCAGTGGGAACTTGAGGAGGGGTTAACAGTGGGGAGAGGGAGGTGCCTCCTGCCAGCACGTGCCCCGGGGGTTTTAACATCAAGCGGCTTCTCTTTCAGTGACTCAGTTTCCCTTTGGGCTGGTCGGTCCTCTCTGAACGGGCACCCAGAGGCATGTGCGCTCACTTTCCTCTTGTGCTCTCTCTACGTGTTTAGCAACATCTTAGGCCCATCATGCAGCCATGTGGCAGATGTGCTCAGAGAGTCAAGGTGGCGTTCATTTGCATTATGTTAGTTTTTTCTGTTGTTTTTTTTTTTTTTAATCATGGAATTTGCCTGAGGACGTCAGTGCCAGGCCTCAGCAACGCTGTTCTCTCCCCTCAGCCTCCCGACTTCTGTTGCCGCCTTTAAGCCTGGGGTGGGGGGTATCTGCCCGGCCTTGCTGCCTCAGGTCTTGGGCTCCACGCACTCTAGGGAACAACTCCGCCTACGCCGGGGGGTGTGGGGGTGTGGGGGGGTTGCATCAGCATCATTGCTAATGACTCTGGCCCCTCCGTTCCTCCATTTTCTAAATCTCTTTGACCAAAATTACTTCGACCTATAAAATTTTCAACTTCCTTGGGTGCACTTGACTTATGAAACTCCCAGTAAGTAGTTCGGGAAATCACAAGGACCAAAAGGGCAAGCCCTTCTAAGTGTGACTGCGTTCAACCCACTGCGCATTCGGACCTTGACTGCGTTATTTCTTCCTTTTATTGAGAAGGAAAGCAATGCCCGAGTCAGGCGAGGGGCATGACCGCCCATACCAGGAACCTGCTTTCCTCTTCCCTCTCCTTCCCTCTCCTTCCTTCGCCTGCAATTGGTAGGACTGAGGTCCTGCGTGAGGACCTCCCGCCTCCGGAGGGTGGGGTCACGGGCTGCTGGCCTCCAGGACCCCCTGGGTGAGTGGTGGTGGAATGTGTGCCTCCTGCACATCACGTTGTGTTTAAGTCACCAGATATTTTGTTCCCTTCGGTGTAGCTCAGAGATAGACGGCAGAGTGCAAACGCCTGCCTCCCCCAGAACGGACTGGACGGCTACCAAGGAGGACCCAAACCCTGCCCGTCTGGAAAGGCACGTTATTTCCTGTCCTCTCCTGGCATCTTGCCCTTTCCAGACAAGCCCAAAGACAAGCACGGCTCCACTTGTAACAAAATAACTGTAAGCCTCGCTCCTTTGATTTCTGTTAGTTAGAAATCTGCATGTCAACGTCCCGCCTGTGACCAGCCTGATCACCTCCCAGTGAACGTGGCACCTGGATAAACAGAAACCCTCGGGGGCTGGGGCTGGGGCTGGGGTTGGCCAGAGATGGTTTCCTGTTTCCCTGGCCGAGGTGAAGGGGGAGGGGGCCAAGAGTCCCCACCCGACTGGGGGACCCTTGTGCTCTGGGGCACGATTTGCCTGTGACCTTGTTTAACTAACAGTTCCGGACTGGAATGGACACTTGCATACTTGACCCAGCTGACCTTGTGACATTTCTGATGCAAAATCACGCACTGACACGGCCCTCGGGGGACAAGAAAGCCTCTGGAAAGGCCAGCAGCGCCCTCCCAGGCCTGCAGTATTGATGTGCAGTATTGCCCCCCGGCTCGTGGACCTTGGTCATTTCAACAGTAGCAGCTTCCTTCTTTCTGTTTGCACTGTTTGTTTATATGGTAACGTTAGCTAATCCTACTGTGTATATAAATTGTATTTTTTTTAATTTGTAAAATTCTATTTTTATTTGAACTCTTGGAACTTGGAAGTTCTCACTGTAACTGTAACCTTGTCAGAATAAAATGTCTTCATCTCCATCATCCTCTTGTCTCCACTGTGGACTTTCTTTAGAGTGGTACATACTTGGTTTTCATTTCACTCCCTCTCTCTCTCTAATATGTAAAAATTGCACAGCTGGGGAGGGGTTTTATAGCCTCAGGTCTTTTTCTATAGCTCTCCCAACGGGACTCTTCGTCCGCAGGGGGCCACTTACCACCCTAATATAAGAACCAGTTTAGTCCTGAGGATCTGAGCAAAAACCACCGGTGTCCCCCTCTCCTGTTCCCCCTTCACATCGACGCTGTTGGGCCTTGTTTGCAGGTCCTTTCCTCCTATAAAGCCACCTGTCCTTCCAGCCATTCCTTCCCTTTTCCAGCCGTCGGTGGAAAAGCCATTCGGCTCCTGTTGGTCTTGCGTTTAGGAAGCTGCCCCACACAGGCAGATTTCCCCGATGTCCAACCAGAACAAATGGACCTGGTGCTGGGCCTGAGGATGTTTAGCCCTTGCAGCCGGCTTCCGTCGCTGCCACCTGCCATGGCTCTTTGCTCACGTTTTGTTTTGCCGGAAACGTGATTTTCTTGCTCTCCAGTTGTTCTGCCTCGAGTTGCCACTCCACAGTGGCAAACGGTCCCAGTCGGCTCAGGTCCCTCCACCCATCCCCCCACTCCAGCCATCCCCCTCCAGCCATCCCCCCTCCACCCATCCCCCCTCCCACCCATCCCCCCTTCCACCCATCCCCCCACTCCAGCCATCCCCCTCCACCCATCCCCCCTCCACCCATCCCCCCTTCCACCCATCCCCCCTTCCAACCATCCCCCCACTCCAGCCATCCCCCTCCACCCATCCCCCCCTCCACCCATCCCCCCTCCACCCATCCCCCCTTCCACCATCCCCCCTTCCACCCATCCCCCCTCCACCCATCCCCCCTCCACCCATCCCCCCTCCACCCATCCCCCCTTCCACCCATCCCCCCTCCACCCATCCCCCCTCCACCCTTCCCCCTTTCCACCCATCCCCCCTTCCACCCATCCCCCCTCCACCCATCCCCCTCCACCCATCCCCCTTCCACCCACCCCCCCTCCCCCCTTCCCCCCTTCCACTTATCCCCCCTCCACCCATCCCCCCTCCACCCTTCCCCCTTTCCACCCATCCCCCCTTCCACCCTTCCCCCCTCCACCCATCCCTGAGGGTCCTCTAAGTTCCAGGGGCATCTCTTGTGCGTTTGGGTATTTGGCACGTTCAGTGAATTCCATTGTCACTGCGACACCTTGGCAGTGAGCCCAGGTCCCCACTCCTCTCCTCTCAGCAGCTCCCGCTCCCCCAGTGCCGGACCTCAGGAGCCGGCTTTGGACAGATGCTTCTTCCTTGCTCTCCGCCCTCCCGGTCCTTGTTAGTCCTCTGTTCTCGGCTTTCCGCCCTCTGCGTTCAGAGTCCGCATAAGGAACATCTTTGTGAGAAGTGGTTGCCTTAGTGTTCTTTCCCCACCTCCCTCTCTAACCATCAACTCGCTCCTGGCCTCCCCTTCCCTCTACGAGGAGCAAGTTGCTAATTCATTTCCTCTTTTCTCAATTTCTGTACCAGACCAAGACAATTTGACCGACATTTATAGAGCACCCAATGTGCCACGTGCTGCAGGGGCTGCTGAAGGGGCACTGAGCCCCCAGGAGCCTGCAGTTCAGGGACACAGACGCAGCTGCGCACCAAGACAAATTGTGGTCTATGGTAATAGCTGTACGATAGTTATAAAATGCTGCTAGTGAAGGGCTTGATTTGTCCTGGGCATGTGGTCAGGGAAGACTTCAGGGAAGAAGCGGCCTTCTCAATGAGCCTTGAGAAATGAGCAAAACCGTCTCAAGGGCTCTGGATGGAGGGCATTCTAGGTGGAAGGAAGAGCGTGAATAGGGGGGAGGGGAAGTGAAGGTGGAGGGTTGTCGGAGGAGTGTTGTAGAATCTGCTTCGGAGAGTGTGGTGTCGGGGGGGCAACGGCTGGGAAAATTGGTCAGAGCACTGCTTCATGTTGCAGGTGAAGTCAGGGCCTGGTATTTTCTGCTTTGGGCAGCACCCTTTTCAGAAGCAGATACAAAGATACAAAGAAACTTCTCCAGTGGCTCCCACCTTAGTAAAACCTACAAGTCCAAATACCTTGGACCTGAATTTGGGAAAGCCAATGGCTAATTTTTAACTTTAGTGCCCCAAAGGCACATAAGCTTGAAGTTTGTCTGCACAGCAAACATTTCTTTCTTCACTTTGCTCAGCTTTTTTTTTTTTTTTTTTTTTTTTTCTTTGCTGTACGCGGGCCTCTCACTGTTGTGGCCTCTCCCGTTGCGGAGCACAGGCTCCGGACGCGCAGGCCTAGCGGCCATGGCTCACGGGCTTAGTTGCTCCGCGGCATGTGGGATCTTCCCGGACCAGGGCACGAACCCGTGTCTCCTGCATCGGCAGGCGGATTCTCAACCACTGCGCCACCAGGGAAGCCCTTTGCTCAGCTTTTTAAAAAATTTTTTTTGCGGTACGCAGGCCTCTCACTGTCGTGGCCTCTCCCGTTGCGGAGCACAGGCTCCAGACGCGCAGGCTCAGCGGCCACGGCTCACGGGCCCAGCCGCTCCGCGGCATGTGGGATCTTCCCGGACCGGGGCACGAACCCGCGTCCCCTGCATCGGCAGGCGGACTCTCAACCACTGCACCACCAGGGAAGCCCCTTTGCTCAGCTTTTAAACCCAAATATCCTGCCGACTCTTCTTCAGATTCAAAGTGCAATTCCCTCAGCTGCCTCACTGCCCCTCAAAAGGTGTCAGAGAAGAGTTAGTGCCCTCATTTTACATATGTGCCTCTAAAAAATAATAATAATAACAGTAACCAAAAACCACAAAGTGTACAAAAAGTGTCATATCGAGTACAAGCTACGTCCGATGTAACCAGAGAAAAAGCCCAGATGTTTGTAAGTTTTCTTTTCAATAAATAAGTGCCCTGAATGTGAGCAAATGTGAATATAAAGATAAATGCCCTTTTGGTCTCCAGGGGCTTTTTCAGGATCCACGGTGAGGCTGCAGTGTGAGTGAGAGCAAGTTGAGGGCTGTGGTTTGAGACCCGACCCCCTACACACACACACACACACACACGCACACGCACACGCACACACACACGCACACACGTGCTCACGGAGGGAGAAATGAAAGGAAGCCGAAGTTGTCCAAACCCATAGAATGTACACCACCAAGAGCGAACTCGATGTGAACTGTGGACGTTAAGTGATCATGATGTGTCATTGTAGGTTCATCCGTGGTAACAAACGTCCCGCTCTGGCAGGGATGTTGATAATGGAGGAGGATGGACATGTGGGACGGACAGGGATATGTGGGAAATCTCCGCTTCCTGTTCAAGTTTGCTGTGAACTTATAACTGCTCCCCAAAATAAGTTTATTATTTTTTTAAAAAAAAGGAGGAAGAAAGGAACTGAGCATTATTCTCTCTGACAAAAGGTAAAATGACAAGGACTATCAGGCTGAACTCCCTTCCCCAGGAAATGAAAGACATCACACCAAGCCTTCGGCTTCTGTCCGTGGTGCTGAAGTTTATTCATTTTCAAACCGACGCCAGTAACAGGTGATTAAAATGTAACGCATGGGTGGGAGAGGTGGAGAAGCCACAACTAAACCACTTTACCTACATTTAGCATAAAATGTGAGAAATGTTGACAGGAGGCTGATGCTTGAATAGGACGCTCGTCACAACTCAACTTGATGGCAATGAGATGGGACAAAGTAGAGTGAGAGATCCCAGGGGATGAGGGTCTCTCGAAGTCTGCCCGGGGCCTGGCCCGCCTTTTCCTCCCTGGCCTGTTATCTTCGGTACTACAAAGAGAGCAGAGACATGTTTGGCTTGGTGACCTGCCTCCACTGGAAAAAGTCAGCCTCATAGGAGCGTGCTCCCTTCCCACCAGCCCCCGCTCCAGCTTGACGACCCTCTGAGTTCCATGAACTGGTAAACAAACTGCCCATTAGAAGCTAGTAAAGTCAATCCCGGGAAATTCCGATCCTTCGGGATCTGACGGGTCCTCGAGGGACGTGAACTGCCAGTCAGCAATACGCATGTGACTTGGTCCCATGAACATATTAAGTTCCCAGTGCTCCTGGCAGTAACTTCTTTTCTTCTTAGCATTTTCTCAGCAGGCCGTAGCTGAGGATGGTATCATGGTTCTGAGACTCATGGGGCACCTACCCAGTTGGGACAGAAATTTCAAAGGGAATAACCTTCTCTGCTGTTCCCTTTCCTGCTGAAGGTGTCCCCTGGTGGTATTCTTTCACAAGGTTTGAACCTCAACAAAACCCCAGCTTCCTTCCCGCCCACCCCGTTTCCATCCCCAGTTCCTCTTACCCGGAAGCTGTTGCAGCCCAGTCCGCTCTGGGCTCCAATCCTGTCCATCCTGCCCCCGAAGCAGCTGGACCTCCGCAGGCTCCGAGGGGCAGCGAGCAGTGCCCTCAGCTTGCTCTTCAGGAGGGCAGACCTATCGGAGGGTTCCCAGGGGCCCCGCCCAAGGGCACCCCCATCTCTCTGGGCTGGGTTGACCTCTCCGGTCCAGGGAGGCACCTCAGAAAGGGGGCTGAGAGGGACCCCCTCACTTAGTACTTGTTGGGGCACAGCCTCATCTTCTAAAGGCATCTTGTCCTCCAAGTGGTCCAGCAAGTTCTTTACAAAAGGAAAACAGGGGAAGGGAGAAGTCTCACTGCCTGACACAGTGTCACAAAGCCCCCTCATCCCAGACCGTGCCCCCTTCCTGGCCCTACCTTGAAATCCATGAGGTCTGCGTTGGACACAGAGCCATACACGGGGTTCGCTCCGGTTTGCCCCGGGAGCTGAAACGCCAGGAAGAGGAGGAAGCTCGCGGCGATGGTGGCGGAGCCCATGCTGGCGTCGGTCAAGGAGTGGCCTGGCGCTTGCTGCCTCTTCTCTCTCCTCTCTGCTTTCCCACCCGGGGCCTTCCTCCGTCTCCGTCTCCCAGCAGCCCTGCGCCTCCTCTTTTTATAGCCCCTTGGCTCTCTGAGCGCACAAGAGGGACGGAACCCTCCCCATTCTGTCACTTGCGGCGATAAAGCAGCTGAGCGAGGAGCCAGCAGAAGATGCCCTTTTAAAGTTATCAATTCAGGCAGCTCGTCACAGCCCCTCCGCCTTGAGCAGCTCCAACGGGCCCGGGACCCTCTGCGGCAGGAGCCACATTCTTGTTGATTGGCCTCAAGAGGTTCCCACTTCAAAGGTGTGAGAAGAGCAAAAAAGAGTCCTTGGTTATCTCACAGCGATGCCTCAGGCTTCTTTCTCATCAGCAACGGGACCCACGCGGGGAAGCAGGGGGTGGCGGTTGGCCGGGCGCCCAGCTCCCCCGTTGGTTTGCGGCTCAGCTGTCACGGGCTCCAAATAAGGGCGGGAGGGGAGGAAATGGCAGGCAGCCGGCAGCTCAGCTCAGGACAAATTAGTCCAGATGCTCAAGCTGGCCTCATACCTGACTCATCGGCGGGCGGCGAGGGCAGACCTCTCCCTCCACACGGCTGTCCTGACACCTGGCTGTCACTCTCAGTGGTCAGGTGAAGAGGGAGTTGCTTTTTAGAATACTAAGTCAGCCAGAAGCAAACGTGACAAATGTCCCGAGAACTCCGCTCCCAGCTAGAAACACAAGAAAAGTTTGGGGAACACAATCTTTCCTCTGCAAAGCTCGCCCTCCTTCACCGCACGGCTCCCCCAAGGTGCTGGGGAAGAGGGGCGCTAAGAGGATGCCAGCGTTTTCCTTTATAGAAGCTTTGCTGCTTCTCAGACTCTGGGTTTGAAGCTTGTAATGCCTCGCACCTCGCGGGAAAGCTCCCGGGGCGAAGTTGGCTGACGGAGCAAGGTGAGATGCAGCTGTGGCCCATGGAATTTCCCTCAAAGCCTCGCATGTCCTTCTCCAAGGCCAGGCAAGAGATGAGCCACTGAAGCCGCCATTTTCCCGACCCCCAAAAGAGCAGTACCAGGCAGCGAGCCTGTCCACGTGTAATGAGTGGCCTCCACTTACTAAGCACTGGACTTAATGCTCTACACTCTTCAGTGTAAAGTATCCGGGGGAAACATTACACTTGAATGGATGAGAGCCGTGCATTGCAGCCTCAAACAAGCCAAAGTGCATACATCTTTGGGGCCTTATTCTCCTCATCTGTGAGGCCCGTAAGAGCTATTAATATGTGGACGTAGTTTGAAGTGTGAATTGCTATAGAATTGCACGATACTCACGATCGATGTCCTTACTGGTTGGTTGGAATGTGCCAGGCACCGTGCTGAGAGCTTTCTATGGATTCTTTCCTTTTCATCACCAGCCCCAGGAGGTGGGTAGTATTGTCCCCATTCATAGAGGGACAGAACCGAGACGGAGAGCAGCTGTCACTTGCCCAATGTCACTCAGCAGAACCAGGACTCGGACCCAAGGTCTGACGCCAACGCCTATTCTCTCCACCCACTTCCCACACCCTGCTGCTTCTTGGCGCGAAGCTTCCTTAACAAGCCCTTTAGTCTCAGTTCCTGATTAAACACCACCCTCATCCCAGCCTGTCAGGTGGCCTCTGAGCACCTCCTCGCCTTCCCCCTGCCCTGGGGCTGCAGCTTTGCATGCTTGGCAAGTCTGCCTGTATGTGGACTGTCTCAGGGAAGCACCGCATCCAAGCCCCATGACCTATTTACACACCTAACACGTTTCGATCTACCCCGTAGAAGCTCAGGAAACGTGGGTGGAATGACAGCTCTGTCCTGGCCGGACCCTCCCCCAACTGTGCTGATCAGACAGAGAGGCTGTTACGCAGTGAAAGGGCAGGAAATCCGGGCATTACGTGGCCAGGGGTCATGAGAGGTGTTCGGTGGTGGGGGCTATTCTAAAGGAGAAAAGATTTGGGTCGGCCAAACTCAACTTGAAATCCGAAATGAGTGCACTTCTGAGTAGGAGCTCTGCGGGCAAAGAACCACTCTATCCCGACGGGTCTCTGGAATGCGCTCACAGCTTAATAGCTCCGGTGGCAGGGTTATTATTAGCAAAGAGGACTCAGTGAGCAGCCACCCTGGGGGAACGGATGCTCCTTGCTGCGTGCGCCTGGAGATACCCTTTGAGACAGACCTCTGATGCAGGCAAGACTTCTGGAAGGGCATCATGGCAGGTGGCCTCTGCCACGGCTTGGCCTCTGGGGGCTGATGCTGTTCCTGCGTCCTGAGCCACTTCTGAAGTCTGTTGGTGGCCCAAGGAAAAGCAGAGATCCCGTCCAAGGTTCCAGAAGGAGAATTTCAGAATTTTCCCAGCTCCTTTTATTAAAGTTACATTTTGTCTTCCAGAGTGAAACTGGAGTGGGGCACGAGTGTCATTTGTTGAGTTTCTTCTATCGTTTTTGGCTTTTTGTGCAAGGTGGGTGGCAAAAAAAAAGAATAAGTAGGTTTATTACCCTGACTTTGTATAGGACCAGCACCACCCCCTGCACTAACAGGGCCCAGGGAAAACAGACAATCCCCCAATACACTTACCGCCCAACCCTCTTAAAGCCTTTGACTTGTCCCTGAAATGGAAAATGCCTTGACGTACAGTTTCTCTTCATTTTCGTGCCCCCGCTCCACTTCGGGGGGTATGTGTGGAGGAGTTAATATTTAATGGGGTGTTCAGAAGCCAGCCTGTGGGAGTGAGAGAGAAGAAAAGCAAGAGGCACAGAAGACCAGGTCCACCTCCACCTCCACCTCTCCCACTAGCTGAAAAATCAAAAGGCTTTATTTCCTTATCACTGGAAACAAGTCGTCTTAGTCATATGATGGAATAAAGGTTGCAGATGGGTGGGAGGATACAGAATGGGGTAACTCCAGTTTCTAGCCAAGTTTGGTTTCATGACTCTCCACGGGGATGCTGGGGGCTGCCTCGGGGAGCCATGAGGGCCCAGCAACATCACATGGGGGCACAACCGCTGTGAAAAACCCATCACATTCATGGGACAAGTCTGTTAGACCTAAATAGCCTAAAGCAGAAGCCCCAGTTGGGAGAAATTGGTAGGACATTGGTGCGTATTTAGGAATGATTGCTTTGGACTTTGAAAACGATGTTCTGTTTCTCTGGTGCAACATGGAGGTCACTGAGACTGGAATTTGGGGGCAACTTCCCCAGGAAAAAAGGCCCAAGACAAGTTGATTTGCTAAAGTTTTATGGGGGTTCTAGTTCAAGGGAAGTAAGAGTGAGGAGCAAAGGGAAGTGAGATAGTGTATTAGTCAACAACTGCTGCGTGACAAATTACCCCAAACCTTAGCAACTATACATCTATTATCTAACAGCTCCTGTGGATCAGGAATCTGGCTCTGCTTTAGCTGGGTGCCCCTTGTTCAGAGCTCACACAGGCTACAATTAAGATGTTGGCCGGGGCTGCGGTCATCTCAAGGCTTGGCTGGGGATCTGCTTTCAAGCTCACTCGTGTGTCTGTTGGCAGGTCTTCGGGTCCACACTGACTGTTGGCTGGAGATGTCAGTTCCTTACCGCGTGGGCTTCTCCACAGAGATGCCGCTGACTTCCTTTAGGTAGAGAGGGAAACATTATGTAAGCCATCATCTCTTTGTAACCTAATCTTGGATGTGCTACCCCATCATTTCCGTTGTACTGTGTTCATTAGAAGTGAGTCATAAGGTCCAGCCCATACTCAGAGGGAGGGGATTACCAAGGGATGGATACCAGGAGATGAGCATGAATGGGGCCCATCTCAGAGGCTGCCCACCACAGGTAAGGAAAGAGAAAAAGCAAAGATAAAGCGATATGTTTCCAAGCTGGTCACAGCTTTGCAAAAACAGCTTAGCGGTTGGTTGGTCAGCTGGCTGGTCATACTGCACATCTCCAGAGAGCTTCGTGGAACCCAGCACCTTCGAACAGTCTGTGAGGAGAGAAAAGGATGAGGACACTGCATTAGATCCCTAGGGCTGCTGTAACAAAGCACCATAAACTGGGTATCTTAAAACAACAGAAGTGTATTGTCTCACAGTTCTGAAAGCTAGAGTCTGAAATCAAGGTGTCAGCTGGGCCAGGCTCCCCACACAACCTGTAAGGAAGGATCCTTCCTTGTCTCTTGCAGTGTCTGGTAGCTGCCGGCAATCTGCGGCATTCCTTGACTTGTAGATACATCCCTCCAATCTCTGTCTCTGTCATCATATGACCGTCTTCCCTCTCTGTGTTTCTCTCTCTTCTTCTTATAAAGACACTAATCATACTGGAATAGGAGCCCACCCCACTCAAGCATGACCTCATCTCAACTAATTACATCCACAATGACCGTGATTCACAAACACCCCCTCCAGCCTACCATCCAAGGACATACATGAGGGCCCACCCCTGCACCTTGTCCTCCCTAGGGGCCTCAAAGGGAGGGGGAGTCACCTGCTGGCTAAGGCATGAAGGTTCTGCTCTCTCCCCCAGTGCAGGAAGAATCAGCTAGGGGAGCCCAGGGCAGGGAGGCCAGTTAGGAAGCTGGTGTGCCAATATGAGCAGTGAGGGAAGGAAGGAGGAGTGGACATGGTACCTGCCTGGGTGGTCCAGCCAAAGAATGGAGTCCAGGAAGATTTCAAGGGCTGAAGTCATCGAGGGTGGAGCCCTGGGAGAAGGTTTACTCATTCGGGAGTGTTATAGTTTGGGTTCTCCTGAATCTGAGACAAGTATTCAAGCAAAGTAGTTTATTTTGGAGATAATCCCAGGAAATACTGGCAGGGGAGTGGGGCAGCTTAATCCCAACCCCTCACAGAGAAAGCCAGTAACCAGTGAAAGATACACACCACCTGTGCACCGAGGGCGCTCCTAGGTGTTGGTTGAGTGTCGCTCCTGGTCCAAGTCAATTCCCCAGCACTTCCTGCCTGCCCACAGGAAGTGGACTCTGGCTGCCAGAGAAAGTCCTCGGGCAGGAAAGTGCAGTGCTGCTGGGTGAAATTAGGGCTGGTGTGCACCGAAGCAGCAAGGGCAGGGGCTGTACTTGGCAGTGCCAGAGACCAGATGCTGGGGGCACAAGAGTGGGAGCCAATGTCACATTACCTCTCTGTGCCTCGATTTCCCCATCTGTCAAATGGAGGATAACAAGAGTTCTCCCTGCATAGTTGTTGCAAGGACTAATATGAGTTCATGGAACTGGGCCTGGCACACAGTGAGGCCTTTATAAATGTTAACTGTGCTAATTACTCATTACCGTCCTGGGTCAAAAACATTAGGCAAAGATGGCTCACAGTTTTATTGGAAAATAAGTTGGTCCTAAAACCTTATTTTCAAAATCTTAATCTCGTTAGATATGTCTAATGCACACTGGGTTAAAATGAGAAATAACACAAAGACCCACCCCTTCTCTTTCCCTCTCACTCAAAGAAGCATCAGGTGAGAACAGCAGGAAAGCCTTAAGAGAGTCACGGGGATCTCTGCTCAAACTTCCATGTTGGCACTTAGCAGCTGAGTGCTTTCAGGTAAGATGCTTCCCTTTTCTGGGTCTCAGTTTTCTCATCCATAAAGAGGGGGTAATAATAGTCCTGTCCTCCTGCAGAGCTGGGATCGTAAAAGGCATTCTAGGCAAAGGAAACTGCATGAGCTGAAGCCTGGGAGCCTGAAAGCAGGAGAGAGTTCTGCAGCATGACCTGGGATGCCTGGAACCCAAGATGCAGGGGAAGGAGGACCCTGAGAGGAGAGGGCAGTGACCTCTACCAGGACTCCCTGCTGATTAAGGCAACACAGTAGGATTCTAGTGCTTGTCTCCTTTTCTGCCTTGGAATAAAGGTCTTCTCTCTCTAGGGCAGAGAGGAAGTGAAGATGTGGGGCCCCAAAGGAAGGGCACCCTGAAATGCTGGGCCTCTTTCAGGCCCTTCTAAACGTATGGGCTCAGGAAATGAAAATGCTATTAAACTCAGGGTTTAGAAGCCTCCTTTCCAGGATGACATCAGGAATTGAAGACTTGAACCTGAGGTTTGGGGCAGATGGAGGGCTCACCCCCATCAGGAAGGCAAATAAGCTGGCATATCTCTTTCTCTCTCTCTCTCTCTCTCTCTCTCTCTCTCTCTCTCTCTCTCTCACACACACACACACACACACACACACACAGCGCACCCCCAATCTCTGAGAGCTTCTGGAAACAACAAATACAGGGAGAGTGCCTCTAATGGCAGATTCCAGGCAGAGGGAAGGCTATTGTCAAGGGGCAGAAACCTTGACACACCCCTTCATGTCACAGGAATACATCAGGGCCCATTCGACTCCCAGGGAGAAACTGCCGGCCTTTGAAAAGTAGTTTCTGGGAAGTGTCTCAAGTGCTTGAGATATTTAGAGACATTTCAGAGCATGAAAAGCCCTTAAAGAAAAGCAGCCACCACCCCCCGCCCCCAAAACTGTTTGACCAGCCCTTGAAGCCATGTCCCCGCCCCACCATTAGGACATCTTTGGGATCTTCAAGAAAACACAGTGTTTGACCGTTTTTCAATGATGGATTATTTTTTAGAACACTGAGACAAATCAATTTCAAAAGGAAAAGCTATAATATTGACTTTATTTCATCGTGGAAAATTTGTGCTCAAAGATAAGAACCATCTCACATAAAACAACCAAATAAATAAATAAATAAGTACAAATAAATAGGAGTCGCTTCAAAGGGGAGCAGGGGGTTGAGGGAGAATCCGATGCAGCCGGGACCTTCTCTTAATACCTCCTCAGCACTGTGTGGGGGAGAGAGAGAGTGACGGTTACATTCGGCTGGGAGACGGGCAGGCCCCGAGCTTCCCCTCGCCCGGTGCCACCTGTGCCCCCACCTCTTCACTTCATCTGGGTATTTGAGGCTTTGGAAGAATCTATCTCCCTGGGCCTCGCTTTCCTCGTTGCAAACTGGGGATTACCATCACCCTGGTGATCCCGCCCCCTGCCTTTGCAGCTCTAGACAGTTCAGGGGAAACCAGGAGGAAAATGTTTAATACTCTTTCGGCGCCAAGAAGGGGCTGCCAGGCAATTGACCGAATTACGTGGATGTAATTCATGGGATGAGCGAATTACATCCTAAGGGGATCCTGCCCCTTTCGGTAAGAGAGGCAGGAGGTGCTCAGAAGGTGGGTGGGAACTCCCGGGCATGGTAATGAATGTTCTCAAAATTTAATATTTCCAGAAAGGCGCTCCTTGACCCCGAGGACTGTCAGCGAGAGTGATATCCAGGGGTCCTTTGCTCGAAGTTGGGGCCCCAGAGACATCGAACCCAGAAAGGCGGCACGCGGTGGGAGTGGGGTGGGCGCTCACCATTGCAGCCCAGGCCGCTGACGGAGCCGATCCGGTCCAGCCTCCGCCCAAAGCAGCCGGAGTCGCGCGTCATCCTGGGGCTGCGTATTCCCCGCAGGGCCTGGAGGACGCTGTTGCCGGGCCCGAGGAGCCCCGGGGGGGCGGCCGCCCGCGTCTCCCAGGCTTCTGCGACGCCGTGGCCCTGCTGGAGGGGGTCCAGGTCCATCTGCCCGGCCTGCAGCTCCAAGACCCTGCCTCGTAGACGGCCCAGCAGCTCCTGCGAGGGGTGGGGGAGGCGGAGCCTCAGGACCCCGCACCTGGGCGCAGCCGCCGTCGATGGTGCCAAGGCAGACCGAGCGCCTTGGGGGCGGGGGGTCCCGCACCCGGCCTCGCCGCGTTCTCATTCTCTTCTCGCGAATTCCCAAGGGAGGGTGGGGACCTCTCGGGACTGAGGGTGGGGTTCGGTGGGGACCCGCTCATTGCTGCCGTCGGTGCCCCCCCGGCGAGCCGGGTGTACGCACTTGGGCAGCGCTCACCTGTATCCCGCGCAGTCCCGGGGCCGGGCCGGGGCCACGTAGCGGGGAGGAATGGCAGCCTGGCGGCGACAGGTGCAGGAACAGGAGGAGCACGAACGCCCGGGCCGGCGTCGTCCGGGGGTCCATGTCGCTGGAGGGGCGGAGAGAGGTTGCTGCCGCCGCGCTGGGTCCCGGTTCACACGTCACCTCCTGGGCCCTCGGGCCACCGCGGCCTTTTATCCCCCGTCCGGAGAGCCGGGCCGGCCCTGCCCCTGTGCGTTATCTCTGATTTATCGGCGCGTTCCGGCCCGGCCCGCTGAGCTCAGGGCGGGGGAATGCAGCTCCCCGCGCGGAGGGGCGGCGGCCCGGGAGAGCGGGCCATGTATAGAAATGGGCCTGGCCGGCCGGGAGCGGGAGCGCGCGGCGGGGGCAGGGGGGGGCGCGTCGGCGGGGTTGGGGAGACCCCGCCAGGTCCTTTGTCTCTCGCTTCCCCCTTTCCTGCAAAAACCCCGGGGCCTCGGAGCGGCTCTGTTCTCTTTCCTCCTCCCCCGCATTCCTGGAGAGAGCAGAGGGAACCCCAGCGATCAGAGGCCCGACGCAACTGCCGGGCGCCCGGGGTGACTCAGAGAAAGAACAGGCCCAGCCGACACCCCCCCCACCCCACCCCCCACCCCCGCCGCAGCGCGTCTTCCCGCCCCGCCTGTAACTAACTCTCGGCACCTCGCTCGGCGGCGGGTCTTCAGGGCGCTCTGACCGCTGTCCGAGGTCCTGATCGCTCTGAGCCGACGACGCAAGAGGACTCGCTGCCCTCAACTTGGGTCTTGCCAGAAAGACAAGCGTGGGGCAGGGGCAAGAGACGTCGGAGACCCCTCTCCGCCCTCTCACAACCTCCTGCACTAGGATGCTAATTCTCCAGTGTCACCTGATTAAAAGTCTGCGTATGACAAGGAACTTCTGGAATGCTGACCCTTCTTCCATCCCTTAAAGTGTAGAGCTGATTTGGCAGGAATTTTGAGAGGCAAGGCCCAGAGATGAAGTCATTCAGGAATGCCTTCTATCACGTCTCCTCCAGGTGCCGACGCCTCCTCTCTCCCACCGAGCCAACGTAACGGAAAAAGCAAGGGGGGACTGGAAGACGGTTATCTATTGGGTGGGACGCGAAGGGTGTGAAGGGGTGCCTTCCAGCACGCCTCCTTCACCTGGCCGTCCACGCTCTAATTCCCATTCGCGGGTGGTCTGCGCCTCCGGTGCGTGACTGCAAAAGGGGCTCCGTAGAAAAGTGGCCCTGGGAAGAGACGCGGCAGATTACCCCCCCCTAAAGTGTGCGTGACTGATGTCACCACCCCTACCAGATAACCTGTGCTGACCAAAAAGCAGCAGCAGGAGGGACGAGCAGTGTTTAGGAAAGGAAATGTGTTGTGACAGAAGCGGGGCCCGGGCAGCAGGGAGCGGGAGCTGAGGCCTCTAAGCAAATCTTGCCTGAAAAATAGCAACTTCCAGGTGTTGAGTGAGAAAATTGTTACGGTAGTTCTTCACTTTTCAGATAAGAAAACGGAGCTCAGAGAAATCTATTTACTTTCTTTTCTTTTTTACACCTAAATTGATTTTTAATTGAAGTACAGTTGATGCACGATATTATTTTAGTTTCAGGTGTACAACGCAGTGATTCAATTTAAAGTTACTTTAAAATATTAGCTGTATTCCCTATGCCATATATTGCATCTGTGTACCTTATTATTTTATCCCTTGTGGTGTACCTCTTAATCCCCTGTGGAGCGCGCCATGCCCGTTAGGGGTATTTGGCCTGGAGGAAAATGACCAACTGAGCACAGGCTCCCAAAATAGAGGCAGGCGTTCATGCGTGCCTCAGGAAGGTTGAGCCAACGCTCTTGGGACTTCTCCAACCCGCGTTTCCCCCCGAGGTGATCAGTGCATGACAGGTGCAAGTGAAGCTCATTATGGGCAGATGAAAACCCCTCTTTTTGCTAATGTTTATCACAAGGTCAAGAACAATATGCCCAGTCATAGCAGAAACTTTGGGTGCAAACACAGACGGTAGAAATATTGTTATCAAGAAGCTAGCAGGATGAAGGACAAACTGTTCCCACGAGAAAGAAACCAACCTAATCTTAAACAGAACCTAGTATGCTTTAACTCCCTGAGCTCCCTGTAACTGCATTTTATAAAAGCTGTGCATATAAACAATAAAATTGACACTTGTTTACAATGGCTCCTGGTGTCCCTCCCGTCCTCACTCTTTCCTCTTAAACTTTTTCCTCATCCCCTTGCCGCCTGAATTTGAGCCCTCGGTCGTGCTGGCAGCGACAATCCCCTTCCTCTATCTTGCACCTTCCCCATCCCTCTCCCCACTGGCAACCACTAGTTTGTTCTCTGCCTCTCTGAGGCTATTTCTATTTTGTTATATCGTTCATTTGTTTTATTTTATAAGTTCTACATAGAAGTGAAAACATATAGTATTTGTCTTTCTCTGTCTGACTTATTTCACTAAGCATAATACCCTCTGGGTCCATCCACGCTGTTGCAAATGGCAAAATTTCATTCTTCTTTAAGGCTGAGTATCATTTCATTGTCTATATATACAACATTTTTTTAACCATTCATCTGTTGATAAGCACTTAGGTTGCTTCCATAACTTGGCAGTTATAAATAAAGCTGCTATGAACATTGGGGTGCATATGGTTTTTTTTTAATTCGTGTTTTCATTTTCTTTGGATATACACCCAGGAGTGGAATTACTGGATCATATGGTAGGTCTATTTTTAGTTTTCTGAGGAACCTCCATACTGTTTTCCATAATGGCTGTACCAGTTTACATTCCCCCGACCTTGCATCGGGGTTCCCTTTTCTCCACATTCTCACCAACATTTGTAATGTGTGGTCTTTTTTTTAAATGTTTTTAAAATTGTGCTAAAAGTCACATAATATAAAACTTACTATTTTAACCATATTTAGCTGTACGGTTCAGTGGCACTGAACTGTACATACACATTGTTGTGCAACTCGCACCATCATACACCTCCCGAATTTTTCATCTTCCTAAACTGAAACTCTGTCCTCATGAAACATTTTGATGATAGCCATTATGACAGGTGTGAGGTGATATCTCATTGTGGTTTTGATTTCAGTTTCTCCAAAGATTTATGACGTTGAGCATCTTTTCATGTCCCTGTTGGCCATCGGTGTGTCCTCCTTGGAAAAATGTCGTTTCAGATCTTCTGCCCTTTATAAAAAATATTTATTTATTTATTTTTGGTGGGGGGCTGTGTTGGGTCTTCGTTGTTGTGCGCGGACTTTCTCTAGTTGCGGTGAGCAGGGGCTACTCTTCGTTGAGGTGCGCGGGCTTCTCATTGTCGTGGCTTCTCTTGTTGCGAGCACGGGCTCTGGGCACGCAGGCTTCAGTAGTTGTGGCATGTGGGCTCAGTAGTTGTGGCTTGCGGGCTCTAGAGCTCAGGGTCAGTAGTTGCGGTGCATGGGCTTAGTTGCTCCGCGGCATGTGGGATCTTCCTGGGTCAGGGCTCGAACCCATGTCCCTTGCATTGGCAGGCAGATTCTTAACCACTGCACCAACAGGGAAGCCCCTCTTCTGCCCATTTTTAATTGGGTTTTTAAAATATTGACTTGTATGAGCTGTTTATATATTTTGGATATGAACCCCTTATCAGACACATCATTTGCAAATATTTTCTCCCATTCAACAGGTTGCCTTAATCTATTTTCTTCAGGTCACACAATTAACAAGTGGTAAAATGTGGATTCCAACCCAGGCAGTCTGATTCCAGACCTGAAGCTCTTAGTCACTGCCAGGGTGATTGCAAAGTTCTTCTACAAAAAGAAAAATTAGGATAATCTATTGCCGTCTCTAAAGCTACAGAGAGCTGTGCAATAAGGGATGTAAGTCTGGTGGCTGACATGAGGGGAAGGCTGTAAAGCGTGGGAAAGATGAGAATTTTGCAGGCGAAGATGGGGGAGAGGTAAGGGCTGTCCTGGGAAGATTCTGGGGGCTGGAGCAGTGTGTGTGTGTGTGTGTGTGTGTGTGTGTGTGTGTGTGTGTGTGTTCATGCACACTACAGGAGGAATATCCAAAGGTTAAACAGCAGAGAGAGAGACAGCAGAAGCCTGCCAAGAGCAGAGCTCATGATATGAAGGGTTGGGAGCAAGGCATAGTACATCAACCAACAGTTCTGTCAAGAACTGACTCTGCATCTAGCCTGAGTCTCTCTTTACTCTTCCACAAAATGGACATATGCTCCCTCCTTGCAAGGACTAAAAGGGAGAAAATGGTGTCTTTGAAAGTCCATAGCAGTGTGAAAAGAGCCAAAGAATTTGGAATACATGTGAGAGTTCATCCTTGCATCAACGGAGATTGTGTCTCGCTGGGGAGACAGAGCCACCCCGGGGGGAAACGATTAAGTGCTCAGCACTCTGACAGAGCGTCTATCTTCCCCCAGTGGGGGGGATTGTGGAAGAAGACTTTAGGGCAGACACAAGACTGAATACATACTCCCGGGACTTCTGTCCAGGGAAGGACCCCTTTTACACCAGATCATCTCCACAAATATATATTGAGTGCCTATGACGTGCTATGCACTTTCCACTTCTATTTAATGGAGACAATCACACCATCTATGTCACAGTATGACCACTCAAGGATTAAATGAGATGGTATACGTGGTAGGCTAAATAATAGCCTCCCAAAGATGTCCATGTCCAAATCCCCAGAACCTGTGCATATGTTACTTTACATGGTATAAAGGGCTTTGTGGATGTGATTAAGTTAAGGATGTGGAGGTGGGTAGCTTACTTTGGATTATCCAGGAGGACCAAGTATAATCACAAGGGTCCTTACTAGAGGGAGGTAAGAGGATCAGGGCTGGAGAGAGGACATGGAAGGGTGGAAACGGGGGTCAGAGGGGAGAGGTGTTACACGGCTGGCATCTGTGAGGATGGCTTTGAGGATGGAAGAAGAGACGACCATGAGCCAAGGAATGCAGGTGGCCTCTAGCGCCTGGAAAAGGCAAAGAAATGGATTCTTCTCACAGCCTCCAGAAGGAACACAGGCCTGCCTGCCAGCACCTTGATTTTAACCCAATGAAATACATATCAGACTTTAGAGCTCCAGAACTGTAAGAAAATAAATTTGTGTTATTTGAAGCCACTACTCTCAGGGTAATTTGTTTCAGTAGCAACAGGAAACTAATACAACATACGTAAAATACCGAGCACAGTGCGTGTGGCACTTGGTGACCCTCCCCCGTAAAGGTGGTTGTGGTGGCAGTGTTGGTTCTCTCCAGTATCAGACCCTAGGGGGGCGCTAGGTGCTGGCTGTGCTGGCTACAGAGGAAGAAGGAAGACCCTTACTTCACTCAGCAAGTCTTCATTGAAGGTCTGGGCTCACAATGGCCTGGAGTCCAGTCCCTGGGATCAGACTGCCTGGGTTCAATCCTACCTCAGCCTTTTGCTACTCAGGCAAGTTGCTTCATCTCTCATGGTTCTTCATGTCCACCTCATAGGGTTGCTGTGAAGATGAAATGGGACTGTGCAGGTAAAACTAAGCTTTCGGCTGGGAGGTGGGGATGCGGAGTGGGCAAGACAGATCCCACCTTTGAGGAGCATACAGTGTAGGGAGAGAAACAGACGCGGTCACAGGCCCCTAGGGTGACTGTGGTGACTGATCCAGCACGGAGACGTGGGTGCTCTGAGAGCTTCCTGGAGAAGGTGGTTCCGGGCTAATGCTTTGAGGGATAAGAAGGAATCGGCCACAAGAGGGAAGATGAGGAGTGTTCTGGGCAGAGCTGGGGGACCGGTGAACTGCTCAGCTACCACCCCCAGGGTTTTAGTCCATTCAGGTTGCTGTAATAGAAGAAATACCGCAGATTGGATGGATGAAACAACAAAAATTTATTTCTTTTAGTTCTGGAAACTGGGAAATATAAGATCAAGGTGCTGGCAGATTCAGCGTCTGGTGAGAGCCCCCTTCCTCTTTCACAAGCTTTCTTTTCACTGTAACCTCACATGGTAGAAGGGATGAGAGAGCTCCCTGGGGTCTCATGTATAAGGGCACTAATCCTATTCATGGAGGCTCCACCCTTACACTGGGGGTTAGGTTTCAACATGTGAATTTTGTGGGGGACACAGACATTCAGTCTAGAGCACCTAGGCTCCTGGCAGAAGACAGATGCAGGTAAGGAAATGTTTGGGGCCATTGGGCCCGTCAGGTAGCATGGCTCAGCTGCAATTGTACTGAGCTACTTCTCTGCAGCTCCCCTTCTCACCCCATCTCTAGCCCAGCCCTGGACAGCTATGGGGCAGCATAAGAGCCCTGGGCACCTAGGAAAAGGGGAAAGAAGGAGCAAGGAGCACTGCCCCAGGAGTGAGCTGGTGGCGAACCTCTGCCTACTGCTGTCTCACTGGGTGGCTTTATGCAAGTCCTCTCTCTGCCCTGGCACTCTGTTTCCCCTGTGTAGGAAGAAGGAATCAGACAAGGAATTCTCCCAGCCACAAAAGTGTTGTTACCGTCAACTGCCCCTAGTTCATGGTTACGTCTGCTTGCCGGCTCCCAGCGCCCAGGAATACCTCCGTCTTCTGTGACCCTTAGACCTTCTCCAAAAGCCAGGAACCACCTGCAGAGGGACATCAGATCCTTCACAGCTGTGATAGGCGTGTGTGTGTGTGTGTGTGTGCGCGCGCGCGCGCGCTCGGGGTTCTTTAGAAACCAGTCTGAGTGTGTAGATCTTCTCTGTTCTTGAAGTGAATCTCTAGACTGATGGTTAACAGAGGAAGGTCGGAGTTTGGCAGCCTGGAAGAAAAGAGCTATTGACTCTTCCCATCCCATGTGCAGCCTCGCCAGCAATATTCAAGGCATCTGACTAGAGTGGAGGGGTTGCTTATGTGTTGCAGGATAATAGTCTCTCTCTCTCTCTTTCCTTTCTTTCCTCTCTCCTTCGCATTGCTACAACCTCATAAGGAAAAAAGATTTCTGAAAGGGTCCCCTTATCCCTCCCACCACCTCCCAAAAGGATTGTACTCATTATATGTCCCCATGGCTGACATCCTAGTGGCATCATTGGGGCCCCTGGACTCAGCAATGCTTGAGGTCCATCTACTTTGGCCTCTTTGGTTATGTGAACTTATAAATATGCCCCCCTTTTTTGGCCTAGACCAATTTAAGTTAGATTTCTATCACTTCTGTCTCAAAGATTCCTAACTGACACAGTCCCCAAAAGAAACAGCATGCCTTTCTTTTAGAAATGTATCTTGAGAACAAACTATCTCAGCCCTTGGTAACAGCCCAAGATCTAGAGCCTTCGCAGACAAAACTGCTGGGCACTGTCTAATTTGAGTCTCTCCTCTTGTAATGGGGGTTCATCCCCACAGTCAGACAGAAAACAGAAAAGATGTTCAATAACTTTCCAAAAGGCTGGAAAGTCGGAGCTCGATCAGCTGGTGGGAGAGATGCAGGAGGAAGGATGAGAGACACACCTCAGAATCCACGTCCTACAGGAGCTCTGTCCTGGCGCAGTGGGGATAGATGGAGGAATTAGAGGGTCCAAAGCCTGCCTTCAAGTTGCTTACAGTCTAAATGGGCAGACAGACGTCCCCCTTCAGCAGGCTGAAGAGGGCTCCTCAAGAAGCAGGGCTAAGGACACATATGTCGACCTCCCACCCACCAGCAGACTGTTCTCCGTAGTGGCTGTATCAAGTTACATTCAGGGTAGGTTACTTTTGAGGTCCTCTCTCTTTGGCTTGTGGGTGGCTGTCTTCTCCCTGCATCTTCACATGGTCTTTGCCTGTGCATGTCTGTGTCCTAATTTCCTCTTCTTATAAGGATACCAGTCCTATTGGATTAGTCCCACCTGAATGACCTCATTTTAGATTAATCACCCCTTTAAAGACCCTATCTCCAAATGCAGTCACATTCTGAGGTCCTTGGGGTTAGGACTTCAAAATACGAATTTTGAAGGGACACAGTTCAACCCTAGCACCCCCTTACTTCCCTCCAGTCACTGCCGTGTCTCCAAGGACCATTTCTCTATCGTTTTGTTACCTTTTGCTGCATAACAAACCCACCCCCCAGAATACAGGGGCTTAAAATAACCATCATTTTATTGTATCTCCTGGTCCCAGGGGTTGATGAGGCTCAGCTTCCTTGCTCTCACTTGAGGTACCTCAAAGGGTTATCCTCAGATGATGGCTGAGGCGACGGGAATTCCCTGGCGGTCCAGTGGTAAAGACTCTGCCCTTTTTTTAAAAAAAATATTTTTTGTGATATGCGGGCCTCTCACTGTTGTGGCCTCTCCCGTTGCGGAGCACAGGCTCCGGACGTGCAGGCTCAGCGGCCACGGCTCACGGGCCCAGCCGCTCCGCGGCACGTGGGATCTTCCCGGACCGGGGCACGAACCCACGTCCCCTGCATCGGCAGGCGGATTCTCAGCCACTGCGCCACCGGGGAAGCCCAAGACTCTGCCCTTTCACGGCAGGGGGCGCGGGTTTGATCTCCAGTTCCTAGTCAGGGAACTAAAATTCCGCCTGCCGCGCAGCGGGGCCAAAAAAAAAAAAAAAAAGATGATGGCTGAGATGAGTGGTCTGGAGACTTCATTCATTCACTGCTGTTCCCTGAGCTGGAGCGGCTGGAATAAGGAGGCCAGCCGAGTCCATCTCCCTCTCCGTGCGGCCAGCTCGAGCTTCCCCGGCAGTAGTGCTTTTCCCCGCAGCTAGTGGCCCCAAAGTGAAAGCTGCCCCTCTGATAAGCTAGGCCCGGAAGGTGTGGCCTCCATCATTTTCTATTGGTTAAAACAGTCACAGACGCCCTCAGATATAAGGAGGAATGGATTCCAGCTCCCAGCGGGGGTTATGAATTGAATTGTGTCGCCTCAAAATTTAATCCCCACTACTTCAGAACGTGATCTTATTTGGAAATAGGGTCTTTACAGAGAAAATCCAGTTAAAATGAAGTCATTCAAGGGGGCCCTAATCCAATATGACAGGTGTCCTTATCAAAAGGGGAAATTGGGACACAGAGATACGTGTAGAGGGAAGAGAGGGTGAAGAGTCACAGGAAGGAGAGCCACAGCCATCTAGACACAAGCCAAGAAGAGCCCCGGAGCCGACCCTTTCCTCATGGACCTCCGAGGGAACCAACCCTGCCAACGCTTTGATTTTGGACTTCCAGCCTCCAGAACTGTGAAACAATGAACTTCTGCTGGTTAAGCCCCCTGACCGGTGATACTTTGTTACAGCAGCCCCAGCGCACGGATACAACGGGAGAGAGGCAGGCATCTATAGGAGGGGCAGGAATCGTCGGCGAGCATCTTGGAGATAAGCCACCACATCTGTTAATGGGATTCTCTCCCCAAAGCGCTGCCTTGTCGAAGCTGCCACCTTTGACCTACTCACTTTCAAGCCCCTTCCCTGTAGCTCGTGCGGTGAACCACCAAGTCCCAGACCCAGGATCAGTATTTGGACACACAGCTGGACTTACTCTTTCTAGGAGCAATTCTGCCTACACTTTGTCTACGAGCTCTGCTGTCCGCTCCCTCCTCTTTCCTGTCCTCCTCTTTCTGGTTTTTTTTTTTTTTTTTCTTTTTAATTGCGGTAGGCGGGCCTCTCCCGTTGCGGAGCACAGGCTCCGGACGCGCAGGCTCAGCGGCCATGGCTCACGGGCCCAGCCGCTCCGCGGCACGTGGGATCTTCCCGGACCGGGGCACGAACCCGCGTCCCCTGCATCGGCAGGCGGACCCTCAACCACTGCGCCACCAGGGAAGCCCAATTCAGTTTTATATAGAGAGATTCGCTTCCATTATAGGTTATTACAAGATATTGAGTAGAGTTCCCTGTGCTCTACAGCAGGTCCTTGTTGGTCATCTATTTTATATATAGTCGTGTGTATATGTTCATCCCCAAGTCCTAATTTATCCCTCTCCCCCTCCCCTTTGGTAACCATAAGTTTGTTTTCGATATCTGTGAGTCTATTTCTGTTTTGTAAATAAATGCATTTGTGTCATAGTTTAGATTCCCCATATAAGGGATATCATATGGTATTTGTCTTTCTGTTTCTGACTTACTTCACTTAGTATGAGCATCTCTAGGTCCATCCATGTTGCTGCACGTGGCACTATTTCATTCTTTTGTGTGGCTAATATTCCATCATATAGATGTACCACATCTTCTTTATCCACTCCTCTGTGGATGGACACTTAGTTTGCTTCCGCGTCTTGGCTGTTGTAAGCAGTGCTCGTGGGCAGGCCTTTGTACTGTGTGTGCACACCTTCAGAAACTGCTCCCTCCTTTTGTTTTTTATTTGGCTGCGGCACGTGGCATGTAGGATCTTAGTTTCCCGACCAGGGATGGCACCCATGCCCCCTGCATTGCAAGTGTGGAGTCTTAACCACCGGACTGCCAGGCAAGTCCCAAGAGCCCCCTTTACTAACCCTCCTTGAATTATTCTGAGTCTGCTGCTTTCTGCTACCACCCTCACGGTTACCCTTTATCTTCATCGCCATCATCATCACCTAATGTTTTTGACCTTGGGTGCTTATTCCTCCGGCTTACGGCTGCTCCTCACACAGGTCTCACAGCCTGTCCAGGTCACGGCTGGTTCAGCTGAGCCCTCTGTGCGAGGGGGAGGAAGGCACCCCAGGCCCGAAAATGGGGCAGAAGAAGCCAGGACAGTCACAAGGCCCTGCGAGGAACTTATTTTAAGGCAGCCCTTTGGCCTGTCACCTGCTTTCAGCTACCATCTCCCACAAGGTTTCTAGGACCTGAAGGCTCGGAGGGTGACGGGTGACACACATACTTTGTACCAAGCTCTCCTCGCTGGCCTGGCAGGCTCCGGCCAACAACCCCAGGAAACCACACTCTCTTCCTGCTGGAAGGGGCTGATGGGGGCTTGGAGGCACTAGATGGCCACAGGTCGGGAGTGACGGGCCAGTCTCAAGTTTTGTCCAGGACAGAGCAACCCCAGCAGACGGCTTCCTGACAGGGGCCGGAAGGGCAGGCCGGGTGGCCGGGCCATTCAGAGGTGAGGAGACACTCGCTCTCTTTTTATAGCAGCTGCGTTTAAACTGGGCACGGTTCTTACTCATTCATTCACTCAACAAACATTCATGGAATGCCTGCTTTCTCCTGGGTGCTGAGGATACAGCAGTGGACATAAGAGACAAAAGCCTTGTCTTTGGGAAGATGATGGGGTTTGGGGGAGTTTTTGTTTGTTTGTTTTGTTTTGTTTTGGCCACTCCACGCAGCATGTAGCATCTTAATTCCCTGACCAGGGATTGAACCCATGCCCCCTGCGCTGGAAGCGTGGAGTCTTAACAACTGGACCACCAGAGAAGTCCTGGAAGCTTATGTTCTAATAGAGGGAGATAGACCAGAACAACCAAATAACTATGGGCTTCCCTGGTGGCGCAGTGGTTGAGAATCCGCCTGCCAATGCAGGGGACACGGGTTCCAGCCCTGGTCTGAGAAGATCCCACATGCCGCGGAGCAACTAAGCCCATGCGCCACAACTACTGAGCCTGCGCTCTACAGCCCGCGAGCCACAACTACTGAGCCCACGTGCCTAGAACCCGTGCTCCGCAACAAGAGAAGCCACCGCACCACAACGAAGAGTAGCCCCCGCTGGCCGCAACGGGAGAAAGGCTGAGTGCAGCCAAAACTAAAAATAAATAAATTTTTAAAACCCCCAATAACTGAAATATTTAGTATAGTAGAAGGTGATAACTCTAAGGAGGAAAATAAAGCAGAGAAGAGGGATGGCTGTGTTAGGGGTTGTTTGCAGGAAGAACTCATCAGGGAGGTGATATTGGAGCAAAGGCTTGAAGGAGGTGAGGAGCGTGCCTCAATCATATTTACAGGAAGAGTGGGTCAGGCAGCCTTACAGCGTGTTGGAATGTCCACGAATGACAAAGAGGCCAGCATTAGGGAGTGGAGTGGGTGAGAAAAGAGAGAGAGGAGATGAGCTCAGAGAGGTGCTGAGGGCTGGACAGAGCGGAGCCTTCTGGTTAGGACTTAGGCTAAATTTATTCCGAGTAAGATGGGGCCAATGGGGTGCTTAAGGCCAAAGAGGGCTGCTCTCTGACTCATGACTTCACACTCAGTGGGACCCTGCCTGTCCCAAAGAGCTGGCGCCAAGTACCTCTTCTGTTTATTTTCCTTCCTCCTCAGAGGTCTGGGTCCCAGCCCCATGGGGCCCCTCCTCCAAACGTCTACTTTTAAGCATTTCAACCCTTCGTTACTCCGGTCCGGGGCCACAACTTCTTCTTGCGCTGACTCCCTCCTTGACACCCAGAGTTCTCTTAATTTTTCAGGTTTTCGTGCCTAATGAACATTTTTATATGTTAAATTCTCTCTGTTAAAATAACTGGAGTGGCGACTGTTTCAGCTGGCCCCTAGCTGTACCCTCGATGGTGGACCTTCCACTGTGAACAAGACCCAATCTCTAGCTTTGAGGATGACTTGAAGGTGATGAGAGAGAAAACGCCTTCCCTCATATTCACTGCAAGCATGAGTTTCCCAGGGCTGCCAAAAGAAAGTACCACAAATCCCTCAGCTTGAAACAACAGAAATTGATTCTCTCACCATTCTTAGAAACCAGAAGTCCAAAGTCAAGGTGTTGGCTGGGTCTCACTTCCTCGGAAGTTTCTAGGGGAGGATCCTTCCTGGCCTCTTCTAGCTTCTGGTGGCTCCAGGTGTTTATTCCTTGGCTTATGGCAGCATCCCTCCAATCTCTACCTCTGCCTTCACATCACCTTCTCCCTCTGGATTTCTGAGTCTCAAATCACCTCCTCTTTTTCTTTTATAAGGACACCTGTCATTGGCTTGAGAGCCTACCCCATATCCAGAATGATCTCATCTCAAGACCCTTTTCCCAAGTAAGGTCACATTTGCAGGTTCCAGGGGTTGGGACACGGACATACCTTTCTGGAGGCTACCATTCAACCCTTTACGACCGCCACGCCCCACTGCCCACTATTGGTCTTATTGCCCCCAGCTCTCTGCTCATTTTCACCCGGACTTCCTACCCAGTCTCCTGAGTCCCTCCACAGTTTGGCCCATCTCACTTTCCACTTTTATTCTCTGCAGCACAAGCTGCTCCCTTGAACTGACTGATAGACAGGCCCTTCACAACGACTTGGAGAGCTCTGCTCAGCTTGGTGTCGTGTTCACCATGACCCTGGCTTTGACCCTACCATTCACACCCCACCCCTCACCTTTCTTTTTTTTTTTTTTTAACATCTTTATTGGAGTATAATTGCTTTACAATGGTGTGTTAGTTTCAGCTTTACAACAAGTGAATCAGTTATACATATACATATGTTCCCATATCCCCTCCCTCTTGTGTCTCCCTCCCACCCTCCCTATCCCACCTCTCTAGGTGGTCACAAAGCACAGAGCTGATCTCCCTGTGCTATGCAGCTGCTTCCCACTAGCTATCTATTTTACATTTGGTAGTGGATATATGTCCCTGCCACTCTCTCACTTTGTCACAGCTTACCCTTCCCCCTCCCCACATCCTCAAGGCCATGCTCTAGTAGGTCTGTGTTTTATTCCCGTCCTACCCCTAGGCTCTTCATGACATTTTTTTTTTCTTAGATTCCATATATATGTGTTAGCATACAGTGTTTGTTTTTCTCCTTCTGACTTACTTCGCTCTGTATGACAGACTCCAGGTCTATCCACCTCATTACAAATAACTCAGTTTCATTTCTTTTTATGGCTGAGTAATATTCCATTGTATATATGTGCCACATCTTCTTTATCCATTCATCTGCTGATGGACACTTAGGTTGCTTCCATGTCCTGGCTATTGTAAACAGAGCTGCAATGAACATTTTGGTACACGACTCCTTTTGAATGATGGTTTTCTCAGGGTATATGCCCAGTAGTGGGATTGCTGGGTCACTTTTCTTGAGCTTTGCTTCCTCCTTCCCTGCTCCTCCCGGAGACCGGTATGGACCTCTATCAACAGGCTCCTCACACTGTAGCATAATTAATTACCCATGGCTTGTCTGATTCCCCCACTGGGGTGGGAGCTGCATAGGATATGAGTCAGATGCACAAGAAATGGCTGGTGCAGGGCTGGACACATGGAAGGGGCCTCGCCAGACGTGTGAAGACTGAATGATGCATATATATGTTTACTTTTCTTTTTGCATCCACATCTTTTAATCCATATGTGTCTGTATTTTTTAAACAACTTTATTGGAATATAATTCACATGCCATACAATTCATCCATTTAAAGTGTATCATTCAATAGCTTCAAGTATATTCACAGACATATGCAACCACCGTCATAGACCATTCTAGAACTTTTTCATCACCTCAGAGAAACCCCATGCCCTTTAGCCATTATCCCCTACCGCCCGTCATCACCTCTAGCCCTAAGCAACCACTAATCTTCTTTCTGTCTCCATAGATTTGCCTATTCTGGATATTTCATACGAATGGAATCATAACCTGTGTGACCCCTTGTGGTAGGTTTCTTTCACTTAGTGTAATGTTTTCAAAGTTCATCCATGTTGTAGCATGTATATCAGTACTTCACTCCTTTTTATAGTCAAATAATATTCCATCGTGTGGACATGTCACGTTTTGTTTATTTTGTTTATTCATTTGTCCACAGATGAACATTTGAGTTGCCTCCCCCTTAGGCTATTACGAATAATACTGCCATGAACCTCCATGTACAAGCTTTTATGTAGACATACGTTTTCGCCTCTCTCAGTTATATACCTAGGAGTGGAATTGGTGAGTCATACAGTAATGTTCATTCAATTGTTTGAGGAATTCATCTATATAATTATATATAATATTCATGTATAATTTTAATATACTTCTCTACGTTGCCAAAGAGCTATCATATTTATCTTTTTAAATGGCTGTTTTATAGTTCTCTGAGTTTAATATTCTGAATATAATTAATTATTTTCTAATTTGATAGTGTGTAGATTTTTTTCGTTAGCTTTAATAATGCTGCAATAAAAGTCTTTAACTATGTAGGCTTTTCGTCCTTTTAGATTAGGGCTCCTCAACCTCAGTTCTATAGACATTTGGAGCCAGATAATCCTCTGCTGGGGTCGGGGGGCCGTCCATGTGCTGTGGGGTGCTAAGCAGCATCCCCGGTCTCTACCCCCCTTTACCCAAATTGTGACAACCAGAAATGTCTCCAGACGTTGCCAGATGTCCCCTGGGGGCAAAATTGCACCTTACTGAGAGCCACGGTCTTAGATATTTTACTCAAGATAAACTCCCAAGAATGAGATTCACTGAATTAGAGGCTAAGAACCTGTTCATGGATCTCGAGGCCAGCCAGCGGCCGGCCCTCCAGCAGCTCACAGCCTCTTCACGAGGGTCAGGAGAATGGGATCAGGGATCCTCAGGGACACCCGTGAAAGAGGAGACCTTACACACGGGACCAAGAGTGGCTTTTCCCACTGCTGCTCGCACCCCTGCACGGGCGCCTTTCACACTGAAGCCCCTGGGAAGGGCTGCTCAGGGCACGCATCCAGGCAGACATTGTTCGTTCAGCATAAGATGTAAACACAGTGCCTCTAACTCGGTGGCCTCATTGTCAAGAATAAGCACGTGGTGGCTTAGATCCTGCAGACGCTCTGGAAACAGATCAGGGGAGGGAGGGAAGGAGCAGAGAACGGAGAGAGGGCACAGGGGACGGGGAGGGAGCCAGCCCAGCCTGGAGGGCCACATTCATGAACGGCGTGGAGGGGGGCCCACACGTGAGGACGAGCTCATGGATGGCCGTCCCGCGACGTCCACATGAGGGATATTAATAGAGCCGTCCCGGGAGAGGACACCCTGTGCTGGGCAGGGTCCGACGCAGGAGCAGGGCTGGTGTGCGGGAAGCAGGCCGCTGTGGGAAGTAGGGGAGGCGCTGGCAGGGCACTGATGTTGCCCTGGCCGGCTCTTCTCCTGATGCTGCTCCCCAGGGAAGGTGGCCATCCCCATGCGCGCTAGCTGCGTCCTCCTGGACGTGGCCGGGACCTGGAGCCATGCTCCCCCCTTGAAAAGGCTGCGTAGAGCAATGAGAGAGACCGCGAAAATAGCCAGAGTATGACAGGAAAATCAGAAAGGGGCATTGTACTGGGCTGAACAGTGTCCCCTAAAATTCATGTCCACCCAGAACCTCAGAATGTGACCTTATTTGGAAATAGGATCTTTGCAGATGTAATTAGTTAAGATGAGATCATACTGGACTAGAATGGGCCCTAAGTCCAGCGTGACTGGTGTCCGCATAAGAAGAGGAGAGACACAGATACAGACAGACATGCAGGGAGAAGCCATGTAAAATCAGAGGCAGAGATTGGAGCCACGTGTCTACAAAGCAAGGAACACCAACGATTTCCGGCAAACGCCAGAAGCTGGAAGAGCCTCGAGCCTTTGGAGAGAGCGTGGCCCTGCCGACACCTTGATCTCTGACTCCCAGTTTCTAGAACTGGGATAGCATGAATTTCTGTTGTTTTAAGCCACCCAGTTCGTGATGCTTTGTTGCAGCGGCCCCAAGAAAGGACACGGGCATCTTGTACTTGCGAAGCGTCTTTGGTCTGGGTTCCTGCATCCTTAGGTGTATGCCTTAGGTCTCTGGGGGACTTAGCCTTTAATGGGACAACACAGTACAGCAAGGCAGAGTTTGGGGTCCAGGAGTCAGCCTGCCGGCCTTCAGATTTCAGTGCCCCCTCTTACTAGATTGAATCTCAAAAGAGGGCCACATGATCCTCCACCCTCCAGGCTCTTCCTACAGTGGGACTTGGACTCTCCTCCCATTGAAAAGTGGGTGCATGTTCCCTCCTCTTGAACCTGGACAGGCTTGTGGCTATGGCAGAAGTAAAGCTCTGTGACTTCTCAGGCTGGGTCATAAAAGGTGAAGGAGTTTCTGCTTTGCCTGCCCTGCGGAACACTTGCACTGGAGTCCTGAGCGGCCGTGCAAGGAGTCCGGCAGCCCCGAGGCTGCCTGCCATGCTGCGAGGAAGCTCAGACTAGCCTGATACTAATCAGAGTTCTTAGCCTTTCCCAATCAATAGAAATTGATAAGAGGCCAGACAAGAAATTCAGGCAAGGCTTTATTGAGGCCCCTGGGCTTCCCTGGTGGCGTAGTGGTTGAGAGTCCGCCTGCCGATGCAGGGGACATGGGTTCGTGCCCCGGTCCGGGAAGATCCCACATGACGCGGAGCGGCTGGGCCCGTGAGCCGTGGCCGCTGAGACTGCGCATCCAGAGCCTGTGCTCCGCAACGGGAGAGGCCACAACAGTGAGAGGCCCGCGGACCGCAAAAAAAAAAACACAACAGTTTATTGAGGCCCCTGCTGCAGCAGTGGGGAGAAAAAACGAGTAACAATTCCTCACTCCCTGAGGTGGGGGCCATCTGCCTCCTTATATGGCATGAGGGTAGGGGTGTGTCCAAGGGCTGGGGCTGGAGGGGTAGCTTAGGTGTTTTGCCCAGCCCTTTGGAGGTGGTGGTGTGTGCAGGGGGCATGTGCAGTACCCCGCTTTTGCTCCTGACACCCGATTTTTGCTCCCAGCTCTTCAGAAGTGGCAGTTGGGTTTTGTTTTGTTTTTGGTCTTTTTGTATCTTGTTGTCCATAATTTGCCCCAACTATGCAAGCACGCAGTTATTTTTAGTCCCTTATAGTTTCTTTGTATTTTGTTGTTCAAGGAGATGTCTGTCCAGGTGCAAGCGCTGCAACCAACGGTCCCATGTCCCAGGTCCCAGCCTGTCTCAAGCCCACGTGGAAAAGCCCTGAGGCCACATGAGGAGAGAGAAATGCCCTGGCTTAGCCCAGAAAACAACCCCCTTATAAAGGATTTAAACTTCCCAAAGGCTCAAACTGTCTCTCTGAGTCCGCCCATGCATCTTTCCGCATGTACTTCGCTTTCCCAATAAACTTTTTACCTTTCTCTTTACCTTCTGCCTCGTTGCCTGAATTCTTCCTTGACAAGGCAGGCAAGAACTGGGGATTTAGGCCCTAGCTGCTGGCCTCTGTGGTCTAGCGGTTAGGACTCCTGGTCAGGGAACTAAGGTCTCACTTCCAGCTACTGCAAAAGCTGCCACTTCCTGCTGCATACGTCTGAAATCACCAAGAACGAGTCAACATTTACTGAGCACGTCCCACAGGCTCTGACCAGTTCTACACGCCAAGGAAGCATCTCACTTACGGGAGGAGGAAGTGAGCAGAGCCCAGCTTTGCAGGACAGATCAGGGAGGCGGCCGGGGTGGGGGAAGAGGTTCGGATTTCGTCCTGGGGCATCTCCCCCACCCTCCTCTCACTCACCTCCTCCCGCCTCTCTCTCATGCGCCCCAACACGTTTTAAAATAATTTAACTTGTTTTAGTAAGCAGGCATCAGCTTTGAAACCGTACACACAAGTTGAAGTCTTTGAAAGCAAGAAAAGCAGGAAACAAAGCAAGTCCTCTGCTCATCTCTCTTTATCCTTGCCATCCTCTCCTCTGCTCTCCTGTCCCTGCAATGCGCACCCTCTGCCCTGTAGCGGGAACGCCCTGTAGCGGGAACCCGAGGCTCTGAGCGGAAGCTGCGCCCCCGCTGGGCCGGGCTCCTGGCTGTCAGCGCCTGCGGCCAGCAGGATTGTTGCAAACTCTGTCACTCTAACGGCTGATAAAGCCCCACGACCCGCTCGCCTGCAGCCTGGGCTTATAGTCCTGATAAGTTGGGCCTGTCAGCACTGTGTCCGCACCTACTCCTGGCCCGGCCTCTGCGAGCCCACCCCTGCGCTGGGCTTCCTGCTGCCTGTTTACAGCCAAGCCCTGGCCACCGTGCCTAGGCCAGGCCCCAGTCACCTTGAGATGACCCCAGGGAGCCAGGCTTGCAGCTGCAGGACTAAGAAGGACAGTTTGCTCAGGACATGGAGTGGGTCCTCAGTGCTGGAGGTATTCTTTACCCCGTGCTGTTCAGGCCCCTACTTGCAGACTGGTCTGTGTGGGATTCTGATTGTACAGGGAGGTGCAGACACATCCTGGCCCTTCCTAAGGCAGCCAGCTAGACCAGGGCTGTGGTCTTGACCCCAGAAAGACTTGGCAATGTCCAAGACATTACTGGTTGTCATAACTAGGGAGGGGGTACTACCCGCTTCTAGTGGGTAAAGGCCAGGGAAGCTGCTAAGCATCCTACAGTGTATAGGACAGCCCCACAAGAAAGAATTATCTGGCCACAAATACCAACAGCGTCGAGACTGAGAAACCCTGAGCTGGGCAACGCAGGGGCAAGCCTGGAAGTTGGACCTCCAAATGCCTCACCCAGAGATGCAAAAGCCAAGTCCACGCACTGCCTGGGAGCCTGGACCAGAGCAGGGCAGGGATCCTACCCTCAGGTACCAAATGGCTCGGGAAAGGCCAACAAACTACTGCCACATCTCCCCAGAGCTGGCTCCCCACCCCCACCCACCACCTACCCACCCCCACCCCCCCACCCCACCCCCACCAGACCCTGCCCTTCCCTCAGGCATCAAATTCAGCTACATCTTGACTAGCAGCCCCTTGGCTGATCTCAGCCTAGGAAAGACATAAGAAATACTAGTAGCTGTTTTTCTGAGCACGAACTATGATCTGGGCGCTGTGTTTCTAAACAGCAGCTATGGGATGGAGGGATTACTACCAACCCCATATTACATGTCAGGAAACTGAGGTTCAGAGCTGTTATCTGATTTACCCAAGGTCACTGTTATGGTCATGTTGAAGTCCCAAACCCCAGTACCTCAGAATCACCTTATTTGGAGGTAGAGTCTTTACAGAGGTAATCGAATGTAAATGAGGTCTTTAGGGTGGGTCCTCATCCAATAGGATTGCCGTCCTCATAAAAGGGAAAAATTTGCGCAGGGACATGCACACGTTCAAACCTAAAGGCAGAGATCAGGGCACTGCGTGTACAAGCCAAGGAATGCCAGAGATTGACGGGAAACCACCAAAAGCCAGGGGAGACAACGACAGACCCTCCCCCGCAGCCCTCAGAAGGCATTAACCCTGCTGACACCGTGATCTTGGACTTCTAGCCTCCAGAAATGGGAGACAAGAAACTTCTGTTGTTTCAGCCACCAGTTTGTGGTGCTTTGTACAACAGCCCTTAGCAGGCTAATACCGTCACACAGCTCCTAGGGGTGGGCCCACTGTGGAGCTCAGACCTGTCCAACTCAGGCAGCCTCTGACCACGTTTCCATTATTTCTTCTGGGGCAGGTGCCCCGGCATTCAGCAGGTCCCTTGAAGTAAGGCTTCAGTTTCCAGAAGTTTCATTGGGTTGCTGCTCATTAACCTTTTTTTTAAAATAAGTTCTTGTGTTTTTTAAAATTAATTTATTTATTTTTATTTTTATTTTTTGGCTTTATTGGGTCTTTGTTGCTGAGTGCAGCCTTTCTCTAGTTGCAGCGAATGGGGGCTACTCTTCGTTGAGGTGTGCGGGCTTTTCATCACGGTGGCTTCTCTTGCTGCGGAGCACGGGCTCTAGGCACGCGGGCTTCAGTAGTCGTGGCTCGCGGGCTCTAGAACTCAGGCTCAGTAGCTGTGGCGCACGGGCCTAGCTGCTCAGCGGCATGTGGGATCTTCCCGGACCAGGGCTCGAACCCGTGTCCCTGCACCGGCAGGCGAATTCTTAACCACTGCGCCACCAGGGAAGCCCCTCATTAACCTTTTTAACATAATGCTGCTAAATAATATACAATCACGTAAGTAAGCACCACCCCAGGCTGCTTGCGGCAGGATGGTTTTTACTGTGATGAATAATTCGTCAGGACCATGTGATTAGTAGGAACACTAGTAGGTGAGTCATTGGGAGTAGAACTTGGACTCTGGAGGTCTGAATGACACACGCAGGTCCAAATCCCAGTTCTACCACCAGCCAACAGTGTGCTCTTAGGCAAATCTCTCAGGATCTTCCAGCCTCAGTTTTCCCAGTCTGCAAAATGGGTGCAAAACTAGTGTCTGCCCCATGGGGTTTTCATGATGATTAAGTGACATCACGCTTATGAACTGCTCAGCACAATTTTTGACACTTTGTACTCCCTCAGTAACTAGCTGTTATTGTTATTATTACTATTAATATGACTGTATCGTACGGTCCCAGGAAGACCGAGAGATGTGGCTATTGACGATGACTGAATTTCATCTCTGGGGCCCCCTGCCCTGTTTTCCAGTGCTCTGCCATGTTTCTCAGAGCTGGGCCTAAGAAGACCTTGGAGATTCAGGATCGAGGTGCCGGGGCCCGCCCAGCACACTTTTCTTCACACGGTTCCCAGAGGAAGTCACATGGTGATCACACGCAGGGCATGAAGTGCTGTCAGCAGCTCTGCCACGTTCCAGGAATTCTTTAGCCCGTGTGGGACCCAGGGGAGTGTGCAGTCTGATGAGAGCCTGGGCTGCCATCACACAGGATGGCTTTGCCCCCCGCACAGAATAACCTGCCCCCCTGTGGTACATCGTTCTCCCATCCCACATCCCAGCAGGAGTCCTAACCGGGCCCAGGGCTGCTCCCACCAGAACCTGTTACCAGAGGGACCGTATTTGCCATCCTGCTAGGGAGGACAGTCAATGACTGGTGCCCTTAAGAGATCCTCCTGGGCCTCCTGCTTCCGCGAGACAGGCTGGGTCCTCTCCCATCCCCGGGACTCAACAAACATCTATTAACACTGACCATGATCCTGACACTCTGTTGAGCAAAAGGGACCCCCAAAATGTCCCCAATTTCAAGGAATTTGTAGTCAAGAAAGAGGGAAAGACCAATACATTTTTTGTTGTATTTTACTTTGCTACATTATTAAACGCAAAGGCCAGATCTCACAAAGTTTCTGGACGAAACCCAGAAATAAGTGATAGAAAAAAAAAAAAAAAAAGAAGTCCCCACACCATAGAATAAAAACTGGGAACACAGGCTGGGGTAGGGGACAGAGTGGGGATGAGGAGGTCATAGCAGATGACCAGCCTTTTGTTTTCTTTAATTTTACTGTTTGAGAAAAAGTAACACACGTTCACAGTAATAAAAAGGAAATCAGGGACTTCCCTGGTGGTCCAGTGGATAACACTCCGCGCTCCCAATGCAGAGAGCCTGAGTTCGATCCCTGGTTGAGGAGCCAGATCCCACACGCATGCCGCAACAAAGAAGCCCACATGCCACAACTAAAGATTGCAAGTGCCACAACTAAGACCAGCGCAGGCAAAATAAATAAATAAACAAATAAATATTTTTTTAAAGAGGAAATCAAACTTTTGAAAAGGATGCATCTCTCCCGATTTCGTGCCACATTTCTACTCCCCTCCCGGACATGCCCTCATCATTCTCCTCCATCTCCTTCCGTGGGTATCTCATCCACACACGAGCACACACGTCTGTGTCTAATTGTGCTCCAGCATTTTGCATTTTTCTGCTTTTTTACTTAAATTATTAAGCTACACAATTACCAATTATCAAATTATCATAGAGATGATTCTATATGATCATATATAGACCTAATGACATAATCACGTACCATAAGGTCCAAACCAGGATGCTTTTGAGCATGAAACAGGTGGAATTAAACCAGGTGATGGACGTGTCAACAGGACAGCCTGGACAACCACGTTTTAGAAGGAGTCGTGAGCAGGATCCAGCTAGAACCAAGTTGAACATAGATCGGTGAATGAACACATCGTTTCTGAGTGCTTCACGTATTTCCAAGCAGGCAACAGGAGGCCTGGGGGTGGGACACACCTCAAGCCAGGCTCTGGGTCCCCTCAGTCTCTGAGCCATCAGTCCCAACATCTGAGAGACTCCTGGGGGAGACGGTGCGGGTTCAGAGGGGAACTGGGCTGGCTGGTAGGTGACAAGTCTCTGCCGTGGGTGAGCCCTGTGGACATGGCCGCAGCCCCCTGTCCAGCTGCGCCCTCCCCCTACGTCCCCTTCAGGCCTCCCTCGGGGCACCCATCCTCCTCCACCCAAGCAGCTGGCCTGCAGAAGGACACAGCCACTTTCCTGACTTCTAGACCCCTGTCGTCCAAGAGCGACCAGGGCACTGCCCTCTCGTATTAGCAAAGGGGAGAGGGTCACAGAGAGAAAGGAGCTCTGACCTAGTGTCAGGTCTGGGCCGGCCTTTCTGAGGAAGTGACACTGAAATTGAGTGTACGAGGCTCAGCAGGGCAAGGAGAGGGGGGCCGGCCTCATCAAAGGAACCTGGCAAGCTAGGGAATGGGAGAGAGGCCATGCGGCTAGGAGTGGGGTGAGAGGTAGGCAGGGCTGGACCTCGTGGGCCTTTCAGACCCAAGGGCCGCGAGCAATTTTTAAAGGAATCCAGACAGGTATGGTGACAGGATCTAATTGGTCACCTTCGCTGTCCTAGAAAACAACTTGGGACAAGAGCAAAGGCAAGTGACGGAGTCCTGGGCCCCAAGTGACGAAGTCCTGGACCCCAGGCCAGGGCGCCGGGGAGGGAGCGAGAAGAGGCATCTCAGGGGCTGAGGCCCATGAAGCCTCACCCCCAGCTTCCTCGGCAGCCACATCCCTGACGATTGAGCTGAAGCCCAGGGGCCAAAGAAGGAGATAAGGAAAGAAAGCCCCATGCAGGGCTTCCCTGGTGGCGCAGTGGTTGAGAATCCGCCTGCCGATGCAGGGGACACAGGTTCGTGCCCCGGTCCGGGAAGATCCCACATGCCGTGGAGCGGCTGGGCCCGTGAGCCGTGGCCGCTGAGCCTGCGCGTCCGGAGCCTGTGCTCCGCAACGGGAGAAGCCACAACAGTGAGGCCCGCATACCACAAAAAAAAAAAAAAAAAGAAAAAAAGAAAGCCCCGTGCAGTGGGCTTCCCTGACCTGGAGGCCCAGACCCCTCACTGGCTCACACTCTCAGCCCAGGCCTGGGAGCCCCAGTTCCAAGACGGTCGCTTCTTCTGAGCAACCCTCAATCCCCCTCCCACACACACACCCCTGGAATGGAGCAGAAAGAACGCACAGAAGGCAAAGGGACAGTCACAAAAGGAAAAATGCAGCCTGGAGGGCCGGACGGCGGCTCCAGGGCTGGGGGGCTCTGCCCCCTCCCTTCCCGCGCACCGGGCGCAGACAGGAAGCGGTTGGAACCAGCTCCAGAATCCTGCAGGCAGCGCAGCTGGGGGAGAGGCGCCCTGACCACTGGCCATCGCGCGATGTCATTGGTCCCGCAGGCTGACCTCACTGCCCAGGCCCGCGGAGCCCTTCCTGGGGTCACATTCCGCGCTGAAGAGCCCCTCTCCAAGGCCTTGGTTGGCGCCAATGTCTTTTTAGGAACCAAGGGTCTAATTTTAGTGTCCCAGCCTTCGACACCTTCTCGAAATAGCTCCCTGTTTTCCCTCCTGTCCCTGCGCCTTCCTTGGAGAAGGTGAACCCCCTGTGTCCCCGTGATCCGGGCTGGTGAGCACAGGCCCACCGCCTTGTATGGGTCTCGGTGGAGGGACTCACGTCCCAGTGGCCAGTTCCTGGTGACCCAGCCCAGAGGGCTCTCCTCAAGCAGGGAAGCTCAGCGCCCACCAGGCCAGGGGTCCCACACTCAGGGGCCAAGCTTTGAAAGGTCACAGGGACTGATGATCAAACCCCTATAGGAGCCAGCTGGGTAGTGTAAGGAGGGAAGCAAGCCAGGTGACAAATAGGGCCTGACCTTTGACCTCAGTGTTGAGGCTGCGGGGACCCAGAGAAACTCTTCTGAAAGAGCAGCTCAGCCTGCCTGAGAGCTGTCTTGAGAGGGGCACCTCTATTGTCAGATGCGGAAGTAAATTCAAAATCTTCTGTGAAAACCTGATTTTTTAATCTTGGCCAAAAATTATTATTATTATTATTATTATTATTTTTACTGCTGAGAGCTTCTAACAAAACATGTCTGCAGGCCATATCCAGCTACGGAGAGGGCTGGGGAGTCAGCATTTGCTGTGAGATTGCGCTTTTCTTGTTTACAAAGTACATTGTCTTGTGTAATTGTCACCCCGACCCTGTGAGCAGGGTGGGCAGGTCTGCCGTGTCCATCTGACAGATTAGGGAAACTGAGGCCCACACGAGTGAAGCACTTGGCAAGTGCACACAGCAGTGGCAGACGAAGAACCCAAACTCAGGTCTCTCTGACCCCAAGGGGTGAGGCTGTGTGGGGAGGGAAGGGGTGCGGCTGCCTGTGGAAATGGGGGCGACTGTCTGCACTTTTGCACAGCTGAACCCACCTTGTTACCTGAACCCCCAGTTCCCTGCTCTCAGGACCCCGAGAAGAGCTAAAGGTGGAGATAAGGTTGTCGAGGTGCTAATGGGGCATGTGACACGAAGAGTTTTGCAGCTTCGATGGTGGCCCTCACCCTCCCCGGCTGGCTGGAGGAATGCAGAAGAGGAGGTCAGGTGATGGACAGGGCGCCCATGGTGGGCAGATTCCAGTGTCGATCCCAGGGGCTCCATGCTGAGACCCGCCTCACTTTCAGGGCCATCCGTGAGTTTCCTGGGTCTGACCGGCCCTGGTTCCTCGCCCTCCAAAGGGTCCTACACCACTGGGTATTGCCTGCCTCTTGGGATCCCACAGCCCTGAGATCCCAGATGCCTTCAATTGGACTCATCCATTCCATAAGACGGGAGCAAACACGTTTGCAGTGAATCCTGTCTCTGAGACCAGATGGCATTTCTGGTGCCCTAAAGGAGACCCCAGAGAAGCTACTTGGGACCCCCCCAGCTCAACCCACCAATACGAGAGGCTCCGGCCTCTGAACGCCCAAGACACAAACACTTCGGCAACACCTGTTTCCCTGGCTCTGGACTCGTGGCTCTCTGCTCACCCTCGCCAGGATAATCACTCACTGCCGCTCCCCCGGCGAGGGTCTGTCACGGCTCCTGTCACTCTCGTGCTCTCCTCGCTGGGGGCTCTGGCCGGCCCCTGACATTCTGCTGTCCCTGCTGGGAAACATGCCCCAAGAACCACGGGTTTACCCGTGGGGCCGACCCAGCCTTTCCAAGGGAACGAAACTGAATCCCCACCTCTAGGACTGGGTTTTGTTGATTTTTAAAGAAATCCCTGATATTTTATTATGTTTTAACGTCACATGTTAACATTATGATGTTTGCCTTGCCGGGCTTTTTCTAGAAAGCATGATTTTTTTTTTTTTTTTTTTTTTTTTTTTTGCGGTACGCGGGCCTCTCACTGTTGTGTCCTCTCCCGTTGCGGAGCACAGGCTCCGGACGCACAGGCTCAGCGGCCATGGCTCATGGGCCCAGCCACTCCGCGGCACGTGGGATCTTCCCGGACCGGGGCACGAACTTGTGTCCCCTGCATCGGCAGGCGGACTCGCAACCACTGCGCCACCAGGGAAGCCCAGCAATGATTTTTGAAGTAGCATTTTGCCTCCAGCCTGTTGTGAAAGAAACAAGAGTTACTGGAAAATCAAGGTGATGCACCCAGGTCTCCCAAAGTGGAGGCAGACGCTAGTGTGGCCATTAGTGGGCTTGAGGAAGCAGTTTCTGGGACTTTCCTTGCCTGGCCCCTCAATTCTCTCTTAGCAGGAGCCCAGTTCTATACTGGCTCAGGGGACAGCATAGAGTAGTAAGAAATACAGGCCCATGCTGGGCTCTGACTGCTGACAGGGTCACCCACACGAGGCCTGCAGATGGAGAGAGAACCAGCACTCGCCGACGACCTGTAACGATTCGGTGCTTTTACGTGCTGACCCATTTAATCCTGACGCTGACCTGAGCATTATTACCCCATTTTACTGGTGACTAAACTGAGGCTGAGAGAGTTGAAGCACGTTGCCCACAGTCACACAGCCCTTAACATCAGAGCTGGGATTTGAACTGAGGTCTGTGTAACTGCAAGGTCTGTGCCTTTTCAAGGCACCGGGCATGACTCTGGGAAGACAGGGTGAGTTTGGCTCTGAGTGCTATGCAGCTGATCCCAGACCAGAAGGGAGACGAGCCCTCCTGCACTTTCTAGGAATGCCCACGCAAGGACTAAAATTTCATATGAGAGTTTCCCTGCCTGGTCTGCTGGCCTGGGGCTGAGCCACTGCCCTGTGTTCCCACATCTGGCCCACCTGCTGCTTCCCGAAGCAAGGGCGAAACGGGCAGTGTCACCCAGGTGAAGAGAGGCCTTTCAGCGCCACCTGCTGGAGATACTGTAGCAGCACCTCCAGCGGACCCTGCATCCCCAGAGCATGTCATCCAGCATCCCTGGCCGCTTGAGGGAATTGAGGGTGAGATATGAAGGAAGGCACGGAGCAGAGCCAGGCTGCCTCTCAGGAGATTAGTCCTATACTTGACCCTATAAACGGGTGTGGGTATTCCTCCTGCCAGAACCTCAGAAAGCTGCACCTGGAGCTCAAAGTAGGTACCTGACCTTGCAAGGGTGGATGGATGGATGGATGGATGCATGGATGGACGGATGCATGGATGGATGGATGGATGATAGATGGAGGTGGTTCAGCTGCTGAGGGCCAGGCTAGGAGGAAGGTTGGCTAATTGTTGTATCATGGAAACAAGGCAATTTTCTGCAATTTTCTGAACAATGCCCTGGCTGTTTGAGTCCAGAGAGAAGATTGGACAGGCCAGCTGGAGCCTCACGTCATCTCTATTTCTGATCAGCCTGAAATTTTCACAACAATCATGACTATTAATGAGCCTGTGGCGACTGCCACTATAAACTTCCCCTAGCTTCCCTCTCCCAGCCTAAGTGTCCCCAGAGCTTCCTCTGAGGGGGGTCTGGGGTGACTGGCCTCAGGAACCCAGGAGAAGCAGGCAGCTCAGCCCTAGGGAGGGAAAGGAAGAGATCCAGGCTGTTCCCCATAGCTAACATCTATCAAGCATGTCCTTAATGTCAAATCCGGTGCCCACACACAACACACAGGGTCACATTGACCATGGCTCTGGCCAGTGAGGGAGGGAAGCTCATAGCCAGAGTAAGGCATCAGCGTCCACAGCCCCCTGCCTAGATGGAGGCCTCCAGGACCCAGTCCTGCTGACCACCTTCCACTGTTCAGGCCACAAAAGGAGAAGCATGGTTGGAGTGTTAAGCGGGCAGCCTCCAGAGCCAGACTGCCTGTCTGGTCATCACCGATCAGCAGTGTGATCTTGAGCAAGTTACTTAACCTCTCTGAGCCCCATTTTCCCTGTCTCTGATATAGAGGTTGTAACGGCACATACCCAGGGCTCCCGATCCCCTAGCTGGCACAGCCAAGTGTCAATTCTGACTGGTGACTGTGTCATACGGTTGTTCCAATATTTTTGTATTATAAAAATGTCAAAGGTCATGAGAGTGGAGAACATGCTATGTAAGAGTGCCCACAGATCCATCATCATTATTCTGCCATAGATCACCTGATCCTTTTGTTACTGTTAAAGCATTATACACGTAGAAAATGTTCTTACTGAAAGAAACATACATAAAGTAGACGTCTTGATGGATTCTTCAGTGAATCAGATCAAAATATAGACCATTTCCAGCCGCCCCACCTCCACCCTGAAGTCTCTCTCATGGCCCTTCCCAGACATGGGTCATCACCATTCTGACTTCTGTCATCATTGATTAGTGTTGCCGATTGGGGGAATTTACAAAAATGGAATCACCCAGTGCGCATGCTCCTTCGTGCCTGTCTTCTTACTTTCGGCGTCAAGTTGGGGAGACTCATCCACATGGTTGCGTGCTCTGTGGTTCTTTCTCACTGTGTTTACACTTAGGAATGTATCACAATTTATCCATTCTAATGTTCACGAACATTTGGGATGCTTTCTGTTACAATTCTGCTGTGGACGTTCTTGTCCATGTCTTTTGGTACCTATGTATACACACACTTGATTTTGGTTATGCACCTAGGAGTGGAAATACTGGATCATAGGACATGTACATGTCCAGCCTCATTAGATGCTCCCCTGTAGTTTTTCTTTTATATAAATTTATTTTATTTATTTATTTTTGGCGGCGTTGGGTCTTTGGTGCTGTGCACGGGCTTTCTTTAGCTGCGGTGAGCAGGGCCTACTCTTCGTTGCGGTGTGTGGGCCTCTCATTGTGGTGGCTTCTCCCGTTGTGGAGCACAGGCTCCAGGCGCACGGGCTTCAGCAGTCGTGGCACGCGGGCTCAGTAGTTGTGTCGCGGGCTCTAGAGCACAGGCTCAGTAGCTGTGATGTGCGGGCTTAGTTGCTCCGCGGCATGTGGGATCTTCCCGGACCGTGTCCCCTGCATTGGCGGGCAGATCCTCAACCACTGCGCCACCAGGGAAGTCCCATATAGTTTTTCAAAGTGATTGCATCCCTTGTCACTCTCTCCTACAGAATATGAGACTTGCTCCACATTCTCGCCAACACTTGGTTTTGTCCGTTTTTAAACATTTTATCAGGAATTCCCTGGCAGCCCAGTGGTTAGGACTCAGGGCTTTCACTGCTGGGTATAAATAAATAAATAAATAAACAAACAAACACACACATTTTATCCATTCTGGTAGGTGCACAATGGTATCTCATTGCAAAATGATCTTAATTTGCGTATCCCTGATGACTAACAACATTGAGGAGTTTTCATATCCTCTTCTGTGAAGCACCTATTCATGTTTTTTGCCTGTCTTTCTAGTAGGCTGTCATTTCCTTATTGATCGGTAGGAGTACTTTATAGATTCTGGATAAAAATCCTTTGTTCAATATATGCATTGCAACTGTCTTCTCCCACTTGGTGGTTTACCTTTTAACCCTCTTAATGATGTCTAAGCAGATCTTAACTGTAATGTAGTCCAGTTTATTGCTCTTTTCCTCTATGGAAAAGTGTTTTTAGACTCCTGTTTGAGAAATCTTTCAAGGTCGTGAAATACTCTCCTAGTTTTTCTTTTCGAAGATTTATTGTTTTACCTTGACTTGTAAGTCTATGGTCCACTTGGAATTGGTCTCTGTGTATAGTGTAAGACAGGTGTCAAGGTTCTTTTTCTCCATTGGGATGTCCAGTTGATACAGCACCACCTATTAAGAAATAACATTAGTTGACTAACATATGTGACTCTTGTACATCAGGGGACTGTATATACGTGGCTCTATTTCTGGACTTACTATTTTGTTCCATTTGACCATCCTTGCACCAATACCACACTATTTTAGTATCTGTTGGTGATGATAACTTTAACATTAACAGCTTTAGTTTAGCCAATAGCATAGTCCTCACCAACATTTGGAGAAGTAAATATTTTTAATTTTAGCTATTCTAAAGGGTGGTATTTCATTGCGGTTTAGTTTTCACTGTCCCGATGAGAGATGATGTTGAGCAACTCTCACCTGCTTACTGGGCTTTCATCTCTCGTCTTTGGGGAAGTGACCATCCAAGTCTTTTGCCCATTTTTTTCTTGGGTTCTGTTTTTATACATGGATTTCTGGGATTTCCTTATATAGTCTGCATACAAGTCCTTTTCTAGATGTATGTATTGTGAATATTATCACCCTGTCTGTGGCTTGCTTTTTCATTTTCATTGACTTAATGAGCAGAAGTTTCACTGTTGGTGGAATGCAAACTATCTACTTTCTTTTCTATTTAATGCTTTTTGCTTACCTTTTTACAAGTAGTTTTGCCTATGCCAAGGTCATGAAGATATTCTATGTTTTCTTCTGGAAATGTTATGGTTATACCTTTTATAGTTAAGTTTATGACCTATATTAATCCCTACTTTGGGGTTAATTTGCTCTTCTCTTCCTAGCTTCTTAAGATGGAAAAATAGAATATTTGTTTTTAAATGTTTCATTTAAAGCTACAAAATTCCTTCTAAGGACTACTTTAGCTTCACCCCACAAGTTTTGATGTGTTAGTTTTTATTATCCCTGACATTTCAAAATAGCTCTTAATTTCCCTTTTGATTTCTTCTTTGGACCATGGGTTATTTAGAAGGATAATGTTTAATTATCAAATATTTAGGGTTTTTCTAGATAAGTTATTTCGAATTTAATTCTCTTGTGGTCAGACAACATATTCTGTAAGATTTTAGTGCTCTTCCTTTAGTTCTGTCAGTTTTTGCTTCACTGCACTTTGAAACTCTGTTATTAAGTGAATAATCATTTAGGATTGTTATGTCTTCCAAATAAATTGACCCTTTTATCATTATGAACTATCCTTCTTATCTCTGGTAAAATTCCACGTCTTAAATTATACATTGTTTCATATTACTACAACCACACAAGCTTTATAATGCTTACTAATGCATAATTTTCCATCCTTTTAGTTTCAACTATTTGTGTCCTTATATTTAAAGTGGGGGCTTCCCTGGTGGCGCAGTGGTTGAGAGTCTGCCTGCCGATGCAGGGGACGCGGGTTCGTGCCCCGGTCTGGGAAGATCCCACATGCCGCGGAGCGGCTGGGCCCGTGAGCCATGGCCGCTGAGCCTGTGCGTCCGGAGCCTGTGCTCCGCAACGGGAGAGGCCACGACAGTGAGAGGCCCGTGTGCCACAAAAAAAAAAAAAAAAAAAAAAAGGTTAAAGTGTATTACTTACAGCGGCACAAAGTTGAGTCTTACTATTTTTATCCTATTGGATAACCTCTGGCCTTTACTTGGAAGATTTCATTCATTTAGATTTAATGTGACTACTGATATGGTAGAGTTTAAGTCTAGCGTCTTGCTATTTGTTTTCTATTTATTCTACTTCTTCTTTGTTACTCTTTTCCTGACTTCTTTTAGGCTAATTGAATAATTTTACCTTCCATCTTATTTCTTTTACTAGTTTTTTAGCTATACCTTTTTATATTGCTTTAGGGATTATAATATGCATTTTTGGTTTTCCAGAGTGTACCTAGAATGACTATTTTACCACTTCAGGTAAAAAGTAGATACTTGAGGGGCTTCCCTGGTGGCACAGTGATTAAGAATCCACCTGCCAATGCAGGGGACACGGGTTCGAGCCCTGGTCCAGGAAGATCCCACATGCCACGGAGCAACTAAGCCCGTGTGCCACAACTACTGAGCTTGCGTGCCACAACTACTGAAGCCCACGTGCCTAGGGCCTGTGCTCTGCAACAAGAGAAGCCACCTTAATGAGAAGCCCATGCAGTGCAATGAAGAGTAGCCCCAGCTCACCGCAAGTAGAGAAAAGCCCTCACGCAGCAATGAAGACCCGACCCAACGCAGCCAAAAATAAAAAAAAATAAAAAATAAAAAAAAAGTAGATACTTGAAAACAGTATAATTTCATTTAACCTCCTCCTTTGCACTATCAATGTTATATTCGACCTATGTTATAAACTCCCAAATACAAAATCACTATTTTTGTTTTAAACAGTAGTCTTTTAAAGAGATTACAGAAATTAAAGATAGTTTTATATTTAGCCATGTGTTTACCGTTTCTGGTGCTCTCCATTCCCCCATGAATGTCAGTTTCCTCCTTGTATCATTCCTTTCAGCCTGAAGTACTTGCTTTAGAATATCTTGGCACGCAGTTCTGCTGGACACAGACTGTCTCAACTCTTTTTCTGTGGGTCTGAAACAGTCTTTATTTCACCCCTGTATTTGAAGGATATCTTAGCTGGACATAGAATTTTACATTCACAGGTTATTTCTTTTTCCTTTCAGCTCTTTAATGCGGGCGCTCCATTGTCTTCTAGCTTCTGTTGTTTCTGATGAGAAGGCAGTCATCAGTGTATATTCAAATTCCCCCAGTTATCTCCAAAACGCCTTTTTATCATTGTTTAGTTCAAATCAAGATCCAAAAAGGACCCTCATATTGCATTTTGTAATTATGGATTTGTTTAGTCCCTTTTAATCACCGGCTTTTGTTTCCTGACACCTTGTGTATGATTGTGTGTGAGTGTGTGTGTGTGATGTTTGAAGGATCGGATCCATTGTCCTAAGGAATGTCCTCATAGTGAATGTGTCTGAATTCTCCCCTCATGGCAGGTACTTCTTCCTCCAAATTTAATTTGTTCCTATATCCCCTAAGCTTCTTGTAAACTGGACATCAGATCTGCGAGCCTGATTAGATTCACGTGTGTCATTTTAGTATTTTTATATTGTCTGACATTAATTATATTGAACAAAATCTCTCCATCGACCTCATAGGGTTGGCAGGGGTATTAAAGGATCATACAGCGTTTCTCAGCACCTAGCCTAGAGCAAGTGAACATAAATGTTAGCCAGTGTCATTATTATCATTCAGTCAGTTATGTCACTGGTTATGCTGCTGACAGCCCACTGGTTAAATCCAGACTACAGATGTATCTGGTCTTATTTTTTAGTTTTGAATTAATCCCCAATGTTTGTTTTTTTTTTAAGATTTGTTTATTATTTATTTATTTTTGGCTGCATCAGGTCTTAGTTGCAGCTTGCGGGATCTTCATTAAGGCGTGCAGGATATTTTGTCACAGCACCCGGGCTTCTCTCTAGTTGTGGTGTGCAGGTTTTCTCTTCTCTAGTTGTGGCACGCAGGCTCCAGGGATCATGGGCTCTGTAGTTGTGGCGCGTGGGTTCTAGAGCTCATGGGCTCTGTAGTTTGTGGCACGCGGGCTCTCTAGTTGTGGTGTGCGAGCTCAGTAGTTGTGGCACTTGGGCTTACCTGCCCTGCGGCACATGGGATCTTAGTTCCCTGGTCGGGGATCCAACACGCATCCCCTGCATTGGAAGGCAGATTCTTTACCACTGGGCCCCCAGGGAAGTCCCTCTCAATGCTGTTTGTTTTTTTTTTTGCGGTACTCGACAACCAGTAAAACATCCACAATTCAACACAGGTGTCTCTGCCCAAGTCACCAGGACACCCGAGTACGCCACACGTTTGTACATCTAACAGCGGTGGACTGGAACACACAGAGGAGGTGGAACTTGGAGAACGGTGGAGATGTCACCTGCAATCCCAGACTCCCAGCTGTGGCAGCTGAGTCCGCAGCCCCAGAGAACCCAGTAGCAAGAGAGGAGGTGGGGCACACAACACCAGCCTCCTGGCTACAGCAGCTCCCATGGCCACAGATAACTGGGCAGCAGTGAGGTCTGTGAATCCATCTCTCTGGCTGTAGAGGCATCCATGACTCTGACCCCCTGTCCCCAGCCACCGCGGTGAAGCCTGAACCCCACGGGCAAGGTATATGCAACCCTGACTCCCCCCTCCTTCCCCTTTCAACTGCAGTGTAGCCTGCAACTCAGGAGGTCCTGGACTAAGCACCTACCATTCTGGTGCCCCAGACAGTGATGCCAGTGACACCAGCAGCAGCAAGGCGCCAACCACCCCTAGACGCACAAGCAGCACTAATGATGGCACTAGGTGACACCTACGACAGAGGCAGTGGAGGGTGGAAAGTGCTGACTCAAATATAACCAGACGGAGCGCCGCTGAGAACCCAAAAAAAGTGGACTATAGCGCCACCTACTGGAAAACTAAAGAAAGGCCTCTAATTTCTAATCCACTAAATTGTTAGAATGAATTTTTTTTTAAAGCTTTACTTAAAAAAGAAAGGTATTCATTACTTCAAATGTGTCAGAGGAACAACTCATCAAGTACCATGAAGAAGCACAGTAACTCTATGTCACAAAAAGAAAATGACAATTCTCCAGAAAGCAAACGTAAAGCCACAGAATATTGTGATCTACCTGATAAAAAGGGGATTCAAGGGCTTCTCTGGTGACGCAGTGGTTAAGAATCCGCCTGCAAATGCAGGGGACACGGGTTCAAAGCCCTGGTCCGGGAAGATCCCATATGCCGCGGAGCAACTAAGCCCGTGCGCCACAACTACTGAGCCTGCGCTCTAGAGCCTGAGAGCCACAACTACTGAAGCCTGAGGGCTCGAGCACCTAGAACCCGTGCTCCGCAACAAAAGAAGCCACCGCAATGAGAAACCTGCGCACCGCAACGAAGAGCAGCCCCCGCTGGCCGCAAGTAGAGAAAGCTCGCATGCAGCAACGAAGACCCAACGCAGCCAAAATTAAATTTATTTTTTTAAAAAAGATATTCAAAATACCTGTCATGAAGAAACTCAACAAACCACAAGAAAACTCAGAAAAGCAGTTCAGTGAGCTAAGAAATAAAATTAATGAACAGAAGTAATACTTTACTAAAGAGATTGAAACTCTAGGGAATTCCCTGGCCGTCCAGTGGTTAGAACTTAGTGCTTTCACTGCTGAAGGCGCAGGTTCAATATCTGGTCAGGGAACAAAGATCCCACAAGCCCTGCGGTGAGGCCAAAAGAGGGAGGGGGAGAGAGAGAGAGAGAGAGAGAGAGAGAGAGAGAGAGATTGAAATTCTGTAAAAGAACCAAACAGAAATTCTGGGGCTGAAGAACTCAATAAATGAGATGAAGAATGCATTAGAAAGCATTGGAAATAGAGCAGACGATATGGAAGAGAGAATTAGTGAGCTCAAAGGTAGAAATTTAGAAATAACACAGGTAGAAGAGGAAAAAGTGGACCCACCAGGTCATCTGCCTGGAGGAGATACTGTTGGACGGCAGGGATATTGAATACTATCCTCTGAACTGAGAAGGAACTTTGAGACTGAAAAACAGAGCCGGCAACTCCATAAAGTGCAATTATGCAGTTTATTGTGGGTAACTGACATACAGGCAGGAGACGAACCAGAGGCATTCGCAGCTATACTCAGCACCGCCAAACGGGATATTTAAAGGGGCCAAAGCTAAAAATAGAACCTGACCACTACAGAAGAAGCACGTTTGCACCAACAGGAACCAGGGGCCATTCCTCCCCCCGACCGGGGGACCATTATTCTTCGCGAGCCATTAACCATCTGCATGAGCAAAATGCATTCTTCCAGTTTTCGTATCAGATGAAGGCAAGGATTAAAGTTGGTCAGGAACTTATCTGGCTCGGGTGCGTTCCTGGTGAGTTGGCCAAATCGCAGTCACGCAGAAAGAGGACTGTGGTCCCAAGATGGAGGTGACAAAACAGAGTCAGTGTGATCCAGCCACACAGATAGCCACCGGCCGTCCAGGGTGACAGGGCCAAGGACGCTGGCCACCAGTAGCTCGCTGCCCTGCAGGCTGACAGAGAGAGGAAGACAAGGCTGCCTCTAGACGGGGGCCAGGGGAGGGCTAGGTTGACATCCACCCTCCAGGAAGCCTGAAGTTGCTCAGAAACTACCAAAGCATAGACAAAGCGCATGGCAGCATGGTACCGGGGCCCCACACCTCTTGGGGGCAGCTGCCACCGCCAGGCCTGGAGGAGGAACGTCAGGGCCACCACGGCAGCCAAGTCAGCGCCGGTCTTCAGAGCTGCGAGCGATTCCTTCTGGTCTTTCAGGAGCCGAAGCAGGTCAGAGGTGGCACCTGAGAGGAGCAAGCTGGGCTCAGGGGCCTGACTCGGAGGGCACGCTGGGAAGCCTGCTGCCGTCTCCACGTGTTGCATGCGGACTAAGCCTGATTCTCCCTCACACTCGGCCTGGTGGGCACATATCCTGCCCGGTTCCCCCTGACAGAGGGCCTCCAACCTCTGAGCATCCACCTGTCCAGGACCAGGGCTCAGCATCCCCCAGGGTGTCCCAGCAGCAGAGGGCCTGCTCTGCTTGGAGGCAGCAGAGCAGCAAGGCTCGGAGGACATGGCTGCGGGACAGAGCTCCCAGCGGCCTGGTCCATGGCTGCCATTGGCCAAGGCAGGTCCGGTATGACAGCCCGCATCAAGGCCACCGGAGAAACTGCACAGGTGGCCAGAATCCTCCACATCTGGATGGCTCCAGGGATGAGAAGGAGGCACTGGGGACAGAGAGCCCCACCGAGATGCCCAGGGATGGGCTGCTGGACACCTCAATGAGGCCAGGGGTCCAGGAGTGGAAGGAGGGGGAGCTAAGAATTTTACAGTAGTTTCCAGGGAGGACAAGTATTCATGGGAAAGTCAAGGCCCCGCGTGAGAGTCAGCAGGGGTCCTGGCCCCAGGACTATATCCAAGGTGACGGCCCTGACCAAGTTATATTTCCTCATCTGCAAACCCCTAATGATGACAACAGTTATCCCATTAAGTGGTGAGAATTAAATGAAAGGATGTGGGTAGAGCCCAGGGGAGGGGCTCAATAAATGGGAATCTTTAGATTATGACTGAGGGAGGGTAGTGTCGTGGTGAGGGGCATGGACTCTGGGGAGAGTCTCCTGGGTTCAAATCCAGCCTCTGCTACTTACTACCTGTGGGCTTTTCCCCCTCTTGTGCCTGTTTCCTCATTTGTTTGTTTGTTTGTTTGCTAGTTAATATTTATTTATTTGCCTGCATCGGGTCTTAGTCGCAACATGCAGGATCTTTCATGGCAGCGTGCGGGCTCTTTGTTGAGGTGCATGGGCTTCTCTCTAGCTGTGGCGCCTGAGCTCAGTAGTTGTGGCACACGGCCTTAGTCGCCCCGCGGTATGTGGGATATTAGTTCTTTACCACTGGACCACCAGGGAAGTCCCTTTTCCCCGTTTCCTCAGATGTAAAGTGAGGATGGTAAGAATAGTGTCAAACACTAGGGTTGATTTAAGGATTATAGTAGTGAAAATAACTAAAGATAATTAACACTCATATGGTCATCTCAGTATCAGCTCTTATTCTCTCTCGATCTGAGAGTCATTAAGAGCAACAAATTTCTAATACTAGCCCTTCCCTTTCTCAAGCCATCTTCTGAAAAATGCAGAGGAATTCTTTTATCTATGACTAAACCAAATATCAGTAGGAAAGTAAATCTACTACAGAGTCACAGCATGCCCTCCCAAGCCAAGGCAAAACGCTGTAAATTCCCTGAAATTTTTGTTTTGCCCACTCTGTCGCTGTGGATGACGGGAAGTTCACTGGGTTAGTAGGCGGGAGCTTGGGTGGCGCGGGGGGTGAGAAAGCGGTGAAGCAGGAGGAAGCCACCTTCTCCTGGAGGCCCAGGGTCTACGCCCGACTGGGAGAAGCGCAGGGGCAGCTACGGAAGGAGGGCCCCCCCCACCCCTTCCCTCACACCCAGCAGCGCAAGGTTCAGTCCAGAGACTTGAACTCTGCAGATTTAAGGGCCACCTTGGAGGAGGGCTTCATCTAATTATCTGCAGCCAGCAAGTCTACGGGAGGGCTGACTGGGGGTATCTTGGCTGTCCTGGTCCATATTCTGGCTCAGAGCCCTGTGGAAGCCGGGGAGAGCGTGGAAACTGGTCGAGGCTGCGCTTGAAAAGGGGGACACCCCTGGGAAGGACCAGGGAGGTTGGCGGCTCAAGGACTCCAGCCTCTCACCTGCTCTGGGCTCGGCTTCCCCTTAGGGTGTCCCTGACGCCCTCCTCTTCCCTCCCTCCCCGTCGGGCAGTGGAGACCCTTCGTTTCTGTCTGGGCTGGGCCAAGCGTGTCGGGGAGAACGGGTCCTCCCCTGCCCTGACTCGAAACCGCACACCTGTCTTGGCCGCGGGGCGGCGGAAAATGAGGACCTGTCTGGCTCCGAGGGCGGCTCCTGTCCGCGGTGCTGAAATGCGACACCCGGTACCGGCCCGGCCAAAGCATCTGCCCTGCGCGCTCGCGGAGGCCCCCTGCCCTCCATGAAGCCCCCGTGTAGGATTTGTGGTGCGGAGTTCATGGCTCTTCTCTCAGCCTCTGTCCTTACGTGATCAAATCCTACTTTCTGTCCCCTAAAATTGTCCCTAGTGCTTTCTGGGGATCTCTCTGGGCAGACATGACAGGCTGGCCCGTTTGCTCATTATTTGCACCTTTGTCCTACACTCCCCTCCACCTCCCATCTCCGCCCTCCACTGTCTTTTTGGGGGGACACTGACGTTTTCCACCCTTAACCGGGCTTTTTTTCTGATTACAAAAGTAAATCTTGGGACTTCCCTGGTGGTGCAGTGGTTAGGACTCCATGCTCCCAATGCAGGGATCCTGGGTTCGATCCCTGCTCAGGGAACTAGATCCCACATGCACGCTGCAACTAAGAGTTCTCATGCTACAACTAAGGAGCCCTCGTGCTGCAACTGAGGAGCCTGCCTGCCTCAACTAAGACCCAGTGTAACCAAATGGATAAATAAATATTTTTTTTAAAAAAAGATCATGGGGCTTCCCTGGTGGCGCAGTGGTTGAGAGTCCGCCTGCCAATGCAGGGGACGCGGGTTCGTGCCCCAGTCCGGGAAGATCCCACATGCCGCGGAGCGGCTGGGCCCGTGAGCCATGGCCACTGAGCCTGTGCGTCCGGAGCCTGTGCTCCGCAACGGGAGAGGCCACAACAGTGAGAGGCCCGCGTACCACAAAAAAAAAAAAAAAAAAAAAAAAAACCGGGAAGATGCTCACCTTTACTTTAAGAAAGAGAAATGAAAATTAAAACTATATTGGGGGATTTCCCTGATGGTGCAGCGGTTAAGAATCTGCCTGCCAATTCAGGGGACATGGGTTCGACCCCTGGTCCGGGAAGATCCCACATGCCAGGGAGCAACTAAACCCATGAGGCACAACTACTGAGCCTGCGCTCTAGAGCCCACGAGCCACAACTACTGAGCCCACGTGCCACAACTACTGAAGCCCGTGCATCTAGAGCCCGTGCTCTGCAACAATAGAAGCCACCGCAATGAGAAGCCCGCGCACGGCAACCAAGAGTAGCCCCCATTCGCCGCAGCTACAGAAAGCCGGCGCACAGCAACGAAGACCCAGCGCAGCCATAAATAAATAAATAAATAAATTTTAAAAAATAAATAAATAAAATAAAGGCCTTTCTATCAGTTAAAAAATGTATGGAATCTAAAAGATTTTTTTTTAATGACATCAAGATACCATTTCTCGCCTATTAAACGGGCAGAGCTTCTCGACAACATCCTATTGGCAGCTTCTAGCGGCCACCTGCACTTCATTGCTCATGGCCCCTTCCTGCATCTTCAGAGCACATCACTGCAATCTCTGCTTCTACGTTCTCCTGTTCTGTGGTCAAATCCCACTCTCATGCCTCCTTATAAGGACCATCTCAAGATGTTTAGTGTAAGCACATCTGCAAAGTCTCTTTTGCCATCTGAGGGATTAGGACCTAGGTATCTTTGCAGGCCATTTTTCAGCCTCCCACACCCACTACTGTCCATTCTAGAGCCAAAATCAGGGTACAGGGATTGGAAGATGTAATGGAGGCTGCTAATTTTCTACCTTGAGTCGCTTGCCCTACTTTTACCTGGGCACTGTGGTGTACTCAAAAACTGGGTTGTGGGACTTCCCTGGTGGCGCAGTGGTTAAGAATCCGCCTGCCAAGGCAGGGGACACGGTTGAGCCCTGGTCTGGGAAGATCTCACATGCCGCAGAGCAACTAAGCCCGTGCGCCACAACTACTGGGCCTGCGCTCTAGAGCCTGCAAGCCACAACTACTGAGACTGCATGCCACAACTACTGAAGCCCGCGCACCTAGAGCCCGTGCTCTGCAACAAGAGAAGCCACCGCAATGAGAAGCCCGCACACCTCAACGAAGACTAGCCCCCGCTCGCTGCAACTAGAGAAAACCCATGAGCAGCAACGACACAATGCAGCCAAAAGTTTAAATAAATAAATAAATAAATAATTTTAAAATGGGTTGTTATACAACAGATAAAATGCATGACCTGGAACTAGGTCTACAGATATACCCACACAAATAAATATTGAAAATATAAATGTTGCATGAAAAAGGCATGTTGCAGAAGGATGGATCAAATATATTATAAACCTGAATTTTAAAAATACAAGATAAAAGTTTTTTGTGTTTGGAGGACCCACTTCAGCTTTACTGGAGAGGAAGCAAATGCAGGTTTCAACTGTATAAAAACAGACCTAAAGCATATTTGGAGAAATGTTGACATCTCTTAAATTCAGGTGTCAAATGCACTTTCATTTGTTACAATTTTCTGTGGAGTTAGAAGTATTTTGTCATTTTTTTAGTACTATTGTTGTTAATTTGTTTCCGCTTTATTGATGTATAATTGACAAATAAAATTGTAAGATATTTAAAGCGTATGTTGCATTAATTTGAAATACACATACATTGCTAAAGGATTCCTCCCATCCGGTTAATTAACAAATCGATCAACTTACATATTTATATTTTCTTGCATGCGTGAGAACATTTAAGTTCTACTCTCGTAGCAAATTTCCATTATACAGTACAGTGCTATCAACTATAGTCACCATGTTATACCTTATTTTTTTTACAGCTGGAAGTTTATAACCTTTTACGAAACTCTCCCTATTTCCCCCACCTCCCAGCCCTGGGAACCACTTTTCTACTCTCTGTTTCTATGAGTTTGACTTTTTTTTTTAAAGATTCCACATATAAATGATACCATGCAGTGTGTATTATATCTGTCTGTCTCTGATGGGCTTATGTCACTTATCACTTATCATAATGCCTTCAAATTTCACCCATGCTGTTGTAAATGGGAAGATTTCACTCTTCTTTATGTCTGAGTAGTACTCCACTATCTATCTATCTATCTATCCCATTATATATATGTATAACACACATCCTTTTTATCCATTCATCTGTTGGTGGACACTTAGGTTGTTTCCATGTCTTGGCTATTGTAATAATGCTGCGGTGAACATAACGGTGTATATGTCTTTTCAAATTAGTGATTTAGTCTTCCTCAGATAAATACCCAGAAGTGGAATTGCTGGGTCATGTGGTAGTTTTTATTTTAATTTTTTGATTTAATTTTGGCCTCTCCTCCTACCTCTTTGGAGCAGCTCCTCAGGGCTATATCTGAGGAGCTATTTCCCAGGCTGTAGTCCTCAGTAAGGTCCCTGAAGAACGCTGAAAACCACAACTCTTTTTGTTTTTTGATTTTGGGGTTTCTTTGGCCGCGCCATATGTGGGATCTCAGTTCCCCTGAAAATCGTAACCCTCGAGCGTGCATTGTTCATTCTGTTGACAAGCGGCAGATCCTGAACAGCTGGGAGATTTGGGGGTGGGAAGATAAGGCTCCTGCTCTCTCAATGAAACCCTTGTTAGGTCATGGCTGAGAGTGAGTCAGGGACGGGGGGCACGAAGGTGAGAGGAGAAAGTTTAAAAGGGGCATACTGGGGGTTGGACAGCCAGAGAAATGTCCAAAAAAACTGAGGCCCTCCTCCGAGTTTTGCTCAATCGTCTGATATTTCCAGCAGTCCAGCCGCCCCAGAGCAGATGCAGAAAATGCAGAGGGTGGGGTATCCCCAGCTGAGGAAGTAGGAGGGAACTTGGGGCAGGCGGGAGGATGGAGGAACTGGCTCCATCCACGCCAGTATCATGGAGGGATCACCATGTTCCCCTCCCTCCTTTCCTTCTGCCACCTAGGACTTGGGGTCCTTCCTCTAACCTGAGGTCAGCTACTGCCCCCTCCCCATCTCCCACCCCACCCTCATCTATTGTTTTTCTTTTTCTTTTTAACATTTTTATTGAAGTATAGTTGATTTTCCATGTTGTTTAATTTCTGCTGTACATCAAAGTGACTCAGTTATACATATATATATATATTCTTGTTCATCTTCTTTTCCATTATGGTTTATCACAGGATATTGGATATAGTTCCCTGCACTGTACAGTAGGACCTTGTTTACTTCCCCTCTCCTGCATCTTCATTCTCTCCCTCTGCGCTGCCTCCTCCCCAGCAAAGTTTGAACCCCTTTAACACTCTCCTGATGCCAAAGAAAGAAAACGTCCTCCTCTAACCTCACACCCCTTCCGCCGGTCTCCCTGGAGCCTTCACTCTCCACACCACTCACTCCCTCATCAGTTCCCCACAGTGGGGCTTCTATCACTTCCACTCCCTGAAAACGTCTCTGGTCAAGGTCACTGACTTCCGTCCCGTGACATCCACTGGCCCTTACAGTCCCCACCTTAATTGACCTCTGGTGGACGTTTAACACAACTCACTGCTCCCTTCTGCCCTTGATTTCTCGGTGGTCCCCACTCCTGGTCTTCCTCTGCCTCCCTGGCCTCTTCCTAATGACCTTCACATGCTTCTCCTGCTGCATCACCTCCCCTCAATGCCACCATCCCCTAAGGATCTCCCTAGAATTTTTTCTCTCCTCGACTTTGACCCTTTCCCAGGCCTTGGCCCCCATCCAGGCCACTGTATTTCTCTCTGCTTTAATTCTCAGGCTCCTAATTAGCTTCCCCAAACCTCCTTGCTTTCCAACAATAGCCACACTTTAACCAGAGTGCTGGTCCAACAGTGTTTCTCAACCCAGCCGGCATCACATGCACCTGGAGCGCTTGGTAAAACCCAGCTGCTGGGGCCCACTCTCAGAGTTTCAGATTCAGTGGGTCTTGGAGTAGGACCCAAGAACCTGCATCTCTAACATGTACGCAGGAGCCACTGATCTGCTGGTCCCAGGACCACTGTGTTAAAAAGCTAATCTGATCGTGTATTCATTTTTAAAGCTCTTCACTGCCTCCCCACTGTCCTCAGGGTAGATCCAAGCTCTTAGCTGGCACTGATGGCCACCTGGTTACTTGCCCTCTCAGCACTGTGCCTCCCTGCCCGGAATACCCTCACCACCCGGCTCCTGTTCTGCCCAGATGTCATCTTCTGTTATCAGTGCTCAGTGCTCATCACTTACACCTGGCTCCCCGTCACACTGAGCACTCCTTGAAGATGAAATATTACGGTTATCACTCTATCCCTAGAGGCCGGCACAGGGTGGAACACAGTGTTTAATAAATTTTTGTTGAATGAATGAAGATAATTATTTCAAGCTTTTAAATTTTTATTTTATTCTATTTTACTTTATTTAACTCCAAGAGAAATTTTTACTTGTAATGCCACCTATAAAACAGACTTTTTCTAGCTGGATCAGCCTCAGCTCTCTATCCCTGTTAAGTCTCACCTCCGTTCTGCCCCCTGGCGGTAGTCTCGGTCCCAGCACAAGATGAATGAACTATTTGAGGTATTTCCGGAAACCGGAGAGTAAAGACTGAGGTTCATTTGCATATCCAGAATGCATTGCACCCAGGACAAATTTTCGACTTAAAATGACTAGATTCTCCTTCTTTCTTTAACTATTTTTTTCCAGAGTGAGAATTCTGTCATAGAATTGTCTTTGAAAAAAATAAGATGTTAATGGTTCTTTCAGTTAAAAAATCACCATTACTGAGTTAGGGGTAGCAGTTACTCGGGGAATGCGTGCTGCCTAACGAGAGGCATACTCTGGTTTCTCTTCAGATCGTATAAATCTTTCGCCTTTTACTAAAGATTTCCGTGGAGAGGAACAATTCTGAGTTTTTACCCAATTTTTTGAGGTCTTGCGTTTGCAAGGCCAATAATGTTGTGCAAAAAGAAAGAGTTATTGGTTCTGGTGTCGTTTGTTTTTGGCAGTATGTCTGAATTCACGGTTAACCACCTAACGGCTTGAATTTTTTTTTTTTTTTTTTTTTTTTTTAAAAAGGGTCGAAGTTCGGTGAGTTGAGCATTTTATGTTGTTGGAATCAAAGTGGTGTTTTTGTTTGTATTTCTTGGTTGCTCTTTAGCGTTAAATACGGCCGGTGGTGGGAGAGTTTTTCAGAAGCTGCGGTGTGCAAGCTCCAGCGCCCCGGGATTCAATAATGGCGGTCAGCGAGCTTAATTCCCCCAGGTTATGTAGAATCTTAGTTTCGCGACCAGGAACCTAGACCCTGTACTCCGCATTAAAAGGAAGATTCTTAATCGCTGGACCGTGAAGAAAATCTTTTAAAAAAACTTCTTTTTAGAAAGAGGTGCAAGTGTGGATTCATTGATTCTTCTACGGCGTGTTTGTAAGCGTTGTTTTATTCTGATGAGGTAATTTAGCTTTAGAACGAAAACTGTGTCGTTTGCTAAAAATATCACTCGAGAAGGACGTTTGTTCACGGTTATAACGGATTTGATAAAACACAAACGGAAGTGAATATTTGAACCGATTACAGTGGTCAAAACTCAACTTTCTGAGCCCGCCTAGCTGCACAGTAGGCTGGGAAATGTAGTCTTTTCTCCGGGCAGCCATGACCATTGAGAGATCCTAGGAGGGAGAAAGTGAATACGGGGGAAGAAAGCTAGCAGCATCTGCCCCAGTAAAGGAGGGAGGGAATCCATCCGCATGTTTCTTTCTTGCAAGTTCTTTTCTTGGGTTTCGTTTCCCTGCTTCCCGGTCTTCTCTGTGTGGCTCCCATCTGTGTACACGAAACGTCTCGGAGGCTGTAACGCGGCTGTGGGATCACCCCTTCCCAGGCCATTTTGATGTTCTCTTGTGTAGAAAACCAGAACCCCAGGCTTAGGCAGTTGTCCACCGTCTACCCCTGCCCCAATGGGGCGGTAGCTTACTTGTACCCCTAGAAACGCTGCTTTCCTCACGACGAGATCTGGCCAGTGAGAACGAAATACTGGTGACAGGTGCTTTCTTGGGCTCTGAAGGATGAGTGTGTACCTAAAGTAGGGGTTTTAACTTGTTTGTTGTTCACCTTCGGCAAAAGCAACAATCCAGAGTAACGAGCACGCCGAGCAGCGGGAGAACTAGATACTATATGCCTCCGGGTGAAAGAGCACGCTGTTCCCATGAAGTTGTCTGGCCGGGAAAATCGAACTTGAATCTGCTCAAGACTAGATCTGACCACTAGTTGACAGAAGAGCAGAGCACAGTCGAGCTTGTCTGCATCTGCGGGGATGGACGCAATCAGCAAAGTCCTGGCTGCGAGAAGCTTTTCAGGGCGAACCACCAGATTTCTTTAACAAATAAATTACAAGAAGAAATGAGAGAGGGAGATAAAAAGGGAATCTATATGTTGAAAGAGAGTTAAAAGAACCCATCTCACCAAGCAGAACTTACTGGGATCCCGGTTTAAACAAACACTATTTTCAGAACTTACTACATTTATGAGATGTCTTCATTTTTCAATCTGACCAGATATTTGATGATATTAAGGAATTAGTGAAGGGTTTGGGATATGATTATCATACTGTGGTAATGTTTTAACCTCCTTATACTTAGAAGTACCTACAGGAATATCTACAATATAAACTTTGGGGGGGGGGGGAAGCACACCACACAGCTTGTGGGATCTTGGTTCCCTGACCAGAGATGGAACCCACGCCTTCAGCAGTGAGAGCGTGGAGTCCTAACCACTGGACTGCCAGCGAATTCCCCGGAAATATCTACAGATGAAATATTATATATTGGATTTGCTTCAAAATAATGAGTGAAAAAAAAAGGCCCACCCCCCCCAAATAAAAAAAAAACAAAGACAAAAATAAAATTTTGTTTACGTGATGGTTGTTGGACTCGGTAACCAGTACACGGAGGTTCTTTATACTGTTAGGTCTACTTTTGTGTATGTTAAACATGATTCATAATTTAAACGTTTTGAATATATTTTATTTATTTCTTTATTTTTCGGCCACACTGCTCGGCTTGTGAGATCCTAGTTCCCCGACCAGGGATCGAACCCAGGCCCCCTACAGTGGAAGCATGGAGTCCTAACCACTGGACTGCCAGGGAATTAATTCCCTGAATACATTTTAAAAACAACTTTGCGGTTGGTAACATATGCACTTCTTCATTAATAGATCAACTATTGGTATCTAGTGGGAAGTCTCATGACTACCAGCATTTCAAAGTCACGATGAACGTGAGCAGTATTTCTAGATGCCTGCCACCACTGGGCGTGTCATGACTGCATCTGGGATTTCTATTTGTGACAATGATGCAAATGCCAAAGTTAATCATGGAAGGAAATGCTGAATTTCAGTTGGAGGTTAGCGAAAATAAAGATTTTTTCCAATCCAGTTTCGCAGACCCCCTGAATTCTGTTCAGGGACCCAAGGTTTAGAAGTCCTGATCTGCATTCCCTCGCCTCTAGGCACATAATACAAACAGTTCCCCCTTGTATGGGGAGAAGGCTTTGAATTTATCAAAGCACCTTCACACAGAGTCATTTATTTCACGGGAATTCCTAACCATCTCTCTGAAGTTGGAAGGTATTACTAGACCCATTTTACAGGTGGGAACCTCGAGTGTAGCACTTAACCCACTTGTTTGAGGTTACACAATGATAAGGACAGAGCTGGCGACAGAACCCAGGTCCCCTAACTCCCAGCCCACTCCCCACTCTTTCGCATCCAGCTCCCACCTCCAGAAATGCTGCTTAGTTAACTTTTCTTGAAGTTTTCTTTTGAGAGAAGCCACAGCCTTTCTCCTGAGTTCACCTGTCCTCCGTTTGGTCATCTCTCAGGAGCCCCTTGAACAGTCACATCGATTCGTGTGGTGCTCGCGGGCAACCCGGAGCTCTGACTTCCAGCCCTCTCCTTCACATACTAGCAGAGGTGATAATTAACCTGCCACTGGGAGAGTGTCAATCCTGCAAGGTGGTCAGTGACCTCGGCAAGTCCCTTTCTTTCACTGTGTCTCAGTTTCTACTTTTGTAAAACAGGTGATGAGCTGTCATCCTTGGTTTTGGAGGAAGCTGTAAAGACGGGCTAAAATTATGACGGTAACTAGGGGATAGTAAGTGATTAATCCTCGGGAGAAATTATTACCTGTAATGTTATCATTGCCATGAGTTAGGGCCAGAGCCCACCTACCCCTTGCCTTTACCATAATCTCAACTCTCTAAGCTTATTACCTACTTTTTGTCCCTTCCTGGATTCTACGCTCCAGACAAACTGAAGTATTACTGTCCATTGCCTCTTTGAACTTCCCCATTTCTGTATGTCTACTCGTGCTCTGCCCACTGCCTGGATGGTCCTCTCCCACACCTTAACGTAGGGAACACTCATCATCCTCCAGGAAGCCGTCCCTGACCCTCCCGTGGAGGTTAGATGTGCCAGCCCCATATTCCACAGCCCCGATCGCAGTATAATTGTCCATTTTCTTCTCTGTCTGTCTCCCCTTTAGACTGTGCATTCCTCCAGCTTAGGGTCTGTATCTGACCTCTTTCCAGTCAACGAGATTACTAAGGGGATTTGGTCAAATACAGGGACCGAGAACCCCATATCAGATAAATGGGTTTGGAGATAAGTACAGTCCACCTAATGTCCTGCCCAGAGACTTCTAGATGAAAAGACAACATTCCTGATCAGAAGAGATTGGTGCAGGACTACCCTGGTGGTGCAGTGGTTAAGAATCCGCCTGCCAAGGCAGGGGACACGGGTTCAAGCCCTAGTCTGGGAAGATCCCACATGCCGCGGAGCAACTAAGCCCATGCGCCACAACTACTGAGCCTGCGCTCTAGAGCCTGCAAGCCACAACTACTGAGACTGCATGCCACAACTACTGAAGCCCGCGCACCTAGTGCCCGTGCTCTGCAACAAGAGAAGCCACCGCAATGAGAGGCCCACGCACCGCAATGAAGACCCAACGCAGCCCAAAAAATAAATAAATAAATTTTTTTTTAAAAAAAGAAAAAGAAGAGACTGGTGCAGCTCTGGGCAAATAGGCAAGTGGCTATTTCCAAAATGTGTCCACCATGACTTGGGCAAGTAGTGGGAGCCTCTAGTTTTGGGGCTGGCAGACCTGGGACACATCCCAGACTCCACGACTTGTGTGACTTTGGCCTAGTGCCTTATCATCTCGGATCCTCACTTTCCTCATCTGTAAAATGGGAATAAAGCTTGCCCCACAGGGTATACTGGAGAGCTGTGCTTTGCTGCCAAGCATCTACTTACCCTCCTTCCTGACAAGAGTACCCCAAATTTCCTTTGGGGAACCACTCCTTTCCTATTATTCTCTGTTCAGTGGTTTGAGATTGACCCAATGCCTAGCTCTGAGGTGGCCCGAATGGTCTAACCTAATTAATATACCCCCTGCACCCTGGTCACTGTGACTGGCTCAGGGATGGGCCGTCAAATCAGAGGTGAACCTCGGCATTTGGGGTAGGAATTCTGGGACTCAGACTCTGATGGCCTGGTTAGGAGGGCAGCAGGCTTATAACTTTGGCCATTTTGTTTCCACAAGGGTAGGCAATCTGAGGATGGAAGCCAATCTATAGGAAGCAGAGCTAAGAGATGGATCCTACTGAAATTATTTGAGTCCTGGATCAGGCCATTCCTGAAGCTCCTCCTGGACTGGACTGTTATGGAACCAGTACTTTTCCTTTTGTTTAAGCCAGTTATAATTACGTTTTCTGTCACTTGCAACCCCCTTTGTCTTAACTGAGACACAAGGATCGAATGACATAACGCATACAGACACAATTCAACAATTATTCTTTAAACATCTACCCTGTGCCAGGCATTGTAGTCTCTGGCCATCCAGAGTCAAAGACAGATATAGCCACTGCCTTCACAGAACCTGAGCTAGTGGGGAAGTGCCAAGCATACAGAATATGTTCACCAATCGTAACTATTCCCCCTTTGTCACCCAAGGGCTGGACGGATGCATGGCCTGCTAGAAGATTCGCAATGTTCTTTTTTTTTTTGGACTCGCTGCACGGCATGCAGGATGTGGGATCCTAGTTCCCTGACCAGGGATCAAACCCATGCCCCCTGCAGTGGAAGCACAGCGTCTTAACCACTGGACCGTCAGGGAAATCCCAAAGATTCACAATGAACATTTACTGAGTCAAATGTTTTATTTGAAGCTTCCATCAGCCAAAGTCCAGAGGAGAGGCTCCCAGGAAGCAGGATTATGAGACTAGGTAGCTTGTTCACAGCGAGGCTGTTTGCTCAACTCAGCTGAGATGGGCCTCCTTTCTGCAAGGGGAGCAAGTGGCCCTCAGCAAGTGAGGTGATCCACACAATCACCAGACCCCTAAGCAGATGGCTGGAGGTCAGATCACTGCTGCTTCCTGGGGGTGGGGTGGGGGGCTGAAAACAAGACCCCAAAGTGCAGGTTATCTTGTTCTTAAGGGTTTTTTTAAAGGTCAGGAATCCTTTTAAGAATCTGAGGAAAGCTACAGAAACTCTCCTCATAAAAAAAAAAAAAAAGTACATACATTTTGCAATTCCAGGGGTTCACAGGTCACTTGAAGCCAGGTTATGGACCCTTGAGCAAAAAAATCTCTAAGGTTTTTTAAATCTAAGACCCTACGAATGTCTGGATTTTTGGCTTCGTATCACCCTTGAAAAGTTCCATTCCTCCACTGGAAGAATATGACTGTCTTAGTCCGTTTGGGCTCCTACAGCAGAATACCACACACCAGGTGGCTCATAAACAACAGAAATCTATTTCTCACAGTTCTGGAGGCTGGAAGTCTGAGATCAGGGAGCCGGCGTGGTCGGGTTCTGATGAGAGCCCTCTTCTGGGCTGGAGATAGCTGTCGTCTCTCTGCGTCCTCACGTGGCAGGGAGAGGACTAGAGAGCTCCCTGGGGTCTCTTGTATAACGGCACTAATCCCATTCGTGAGGGCTCCACCCTCATGATCTAGTCACCTCCCAGAGGCCCCACCCCCAAACACCATCACACTGGGGGTTAGGCTTCAACACGTGAATCAGTCCGTAACAACACCCACAGGAGAATCCAACTTCCTCTTGGAAAAACCCTCCAGAGGAGCCACAGACCTGCTGGTTAGTGTCTTAACCCGAAGCAAAGCTTGTGTTCAGGTAGTTTATTTAGGAAGATATCCCAGGGGACAGCAGAGGGAGGCTGGGGGAGGGTAAAATGGAGGGAGGGAAATTGAATCAAGGGTGTCTTCCCAAGTTCTTCACCACTGTGGGCAGTGGGGGGCCTGATCTTGCCATCTGAGGAGCTGTGTAGAAGGTGTCACAGAACTGTCCACCCAGGGGATAGCGGAGGGAGCGCTGGTCCACTGGCTCCATCTCTCATGGGAGAAGGGCTGCCCCTAGCAGCGATGTCCTTGGCCTGCTTTGAGGCTACAAACATGCTGAGTGCAGAACAGCTTCCTGAAGGTCAGAGAGAAGGTGAGGTCAGATGCTGCCAGGAAGCCACACCTGGGAAGAGCTGGTGGCTGCAACCACGGCAGGAGTAGAAGGTGGTCTGAGAGGACGTGAGATGGGGCACGAGAGGCCGAGGTGCCCGTAGGTTTTCAGCGAGTTAATACATTTCCAAACCAACTTTCCAGCTGTTGGGAAGTGCTAGGTAGTATGCAATTCCATACCAGGTGTCTACCCCTGAAAAGCAACTTGACCAAGCCTCTTTGTGCATCCAGCCCAAGAAGAAAGCTCCAGTGCATTACCGGACCGTGAGCGGCAGACCCACTAGAGTTAGTGGGTGGCCTGCTCCCAACTGAGGCTGAACTGGAGGCACTGCAGAGGCTCACGGCAGACGCCCAGCCGCTTTCAGAGTGGGCTGATGTCATCCCAGAGGGCAAGAGCAAATGCATTACCCACCCCATCCTGCGGGAGCCATCAGAGGAGTGTGTGGGGAGAGAGCATGGGGAGAAACAGAGTGCAGGGGCTGAGACAGAGGCTGGGCTGAGCCCCAGTTTGCAACCCAGCCTGGGCTGCTCGGCCTTGAGCACATTTCCTCATCTCTCAAACTGGGATCTTAACCCTCAGCAACCTCCTCCCTGCATGAGGCCGTGTTGATGTAAAATACCTAACACACGTGCTCGCTTCAATGACCAATAATCCGCAAGTATTTGTCTACTGAAATTCTCGTCGTTGGCTCGGTATCCTCCAGGCACAGGTATGTGGGTTCGTGTTGACATGTATGGGAGCCTGGTTCCAAGTTAACGGGGTGAGTGGGAGCCATGAAGCGCTGCTCCTGTGGTCAAGTAACTTCCAGTTGAATGCAATGACTGGAGGGCATGTCACGCCATACACCACAGCCCACCACACACCCCCGCCAGCCAAGGGCCCCTGGCCAGAAGGGTGAGGCACCCTCAGGGCAGGAGTGGAAGGCGCACAGGCCTGGAGCGACAGCAGCAAACCAGAGCAACTCGTAGAAGAGCCTGAAACCCTTGTGTGGCCGGACGCTCAGCAGCTTGGCAAGCACACCACAGGCTTCCTGGTGAGCCAGGCTGCTCAAAACGCCCACCTGGGAAGCCAGGAAAACCACCAAGACACGGAGCGTGATGGTCCACACTCAGCCCGGCCCCCTCTTTGCTCCATTCTCCCCACAAAGGAAGGACTCAGACCTTAGCTTCGAGAACAATCTGCAGGAGGCCCACTCGGGGTTTTTCCTGCCCCCGGTCCTATGGGCAGCGAAACCGGGGCAGGCAACTCTCTTTAGGGCAGGCGGGGGGGGAGGCGCTGCAGCAGGAAGGGGCCAGGGTAATGCTCCTCGGGCAGCCCACTCAGCTGGGACATGCAGCAGTGCCCCAGGCGGGCAGCACGGGGGCCACCTGCACAACCTCTGAGTGGGCTCCTCTGAAGAGGAGAAGACGTGGGAAAAGAATACTGTCACCACGGCGGGGCCTTTGCTTCGGACTCTACCCAAAAGCCTGGTGACCGAGGAAGGTCCAATGTCTCCAGAGGTCTCAACCACACGCAAACCGGTCGTGGAGGTTTGAAAGAGATTTATTTAAAAACAGAACACAAAAAAGCACTTTGGTATTCCAAAAGCCAACAATCATCGATCACTAGAAAGTTAAACACCTCCCCTAAAGCCCAGAGGTACAAAACCACAGATCTCCATAGGCTCACGATAAGAAAGACGCAATGTGCAAACCCGAGGGTGACGGAGACACACCCCCTCCAGGCAGGCGGCAGGCGGGCCTCCAAACCTCCCGAGGTGCTGCATATTGGAAATCACTGCCAACATTCCCTACCGAGAGTGGATGCAAAAGCCATCCAGCAAAATCTCAACAATAAATTAAAAAGTCATTCAAGAAAGAACACATTAAATTAGGAAAAGAATACATTTTTTTCCTAGACAAGAGTCTCTTCAAAAGAGGGTCTATTTCCTGGGACAGAAGAAAGGGGGAAAGTGGAAAGAGTGAGTTCAATTTCAAGTATTTTCCGTACAGGTTCGTTTTATTGAGTCGAAAGCTTACAAAAAGTCCACCAGCCCCTCCCCTCCCGCTCCCCGATGCAAACTCCTGAACATCCACACGCACTTCCGAGTCACTGGTGTCCCCCAACAAGGCACAAAAGGCTGGGTGCTTTCAAAGGATCCCATGTTCGCAGCAGCAGGACTTTCAGTGCTGGGCGTCTTGTGCAAGTGGCGACTGAAAGCAGGACTGATGCCACTCAGACACTGGGATCTTCCTGTTCAATCAACAAGACAGGTCGTTACTGCTCGTGCCGAGCCCGGTGGACCAGCTACAGCAATCTCAAGGGAAGCAGGCGAAGGAGAAACCCTGCTGGCACCCCACCCAGGCTCTGAGCCCGCCTTGCTGACAGCGCTTGGCCCAGGGACGGACGGACTAAAGCTGCCACAGACTCGGGGGCCCAGGCACCTCCTTAGACAGGTGCAGCGAGTTCACGGGCCCTGCTCTGGCCAGGCCCGGCTGGAGGGGCAGGCAGACGTCACTGGGCAGGACCTGCGAAGGCAGCTTGGCCTGTCCCCCCGATCAGCTGGGAACCACGGGTGAATGGGGATACGCCAGATTAAGAGTAGAGAAGCCCACCACCTAGCAGGGAGAAACGGCTCGCCCGCCTGCTTAACAGAGGCTGCCAGATCCACGCGATGCAAACGCAGCCCCTGTCCTGTGACGGCCACCCGGGAAGGCGGCCTGCACATTTCCCTTTGATCTGACTTTCTGGGTTCTTCACGCTTGAGGAGCTCAGACCTGCCTCTGGCCCTTCTCCCGCTCCTTCAGGTCAAGTGCTACTTCCTTCTCCAAACCAGAAGCCACAGAGCCCCTTTCTCCTGAGTCCGGGCCCTTTAAAGAGTGGGAGCACAGAGCTGGAGCTTAACGTACCCTCCACCCCACTACACTGGACTCCGGGACAGACGCGAGGCCAGGGCCCCGGGCTCTGGAGGCGCGGTGGCTTTATACCTTACTCCTGAAGAGGGGCTTGGCGCCAGGCCCACAGTACTCGTTGTAGATGAGCTTGAAGAGGAAGAGGTGGAAGAGGGTGATGAGGGAGGCCACGCTGAACCAGAAGAGGAAGGGCAGCCCAGGGTCCTGCTGGGCCATGTGCTCGTCGTGGGCCAGGATGGCCTTGAGGTGCAGCGTGTGCCGCAGGTCCTGCAGGTGCGTGAGGTCGGTGGAGATGTAGAGCAGCGGTGTGATGGGCTGCGTCACCATGACCGAGAAGGTGTGGCCCTGCGGCACCGAGGTCAGCTCCACAGGCTCGTCCAGGCAGCCCGCTTCGCAGGCGTAGATCTTGACGAGCTGGCCACGGGACTCCACAGACACGTGCAGGTACGGCTTGCCCTCGGGGTCCGCGAGCACGGCCAGGTTGATGTGGTCATTCTTGTAGCGGATGCCATGCAGGGCGTAACTGTTGTGCAGCACGTCGGGGTCGGCCTGGAACTGGAGGTGGTTCTCGGTGAACTGCAGGCCGCCGAAGCTGAGCACCATGCCCTGCAGGATGCCCGGGGCGCCCGCCCGCACCAGCCCCTTGCAGCCGCGCTTCTGCAGGGTCAGCCTCCACAGGTCCCAGAGCTGCAGGATCTGCTGGATGGAGGACAGGCGGCCCGGCCAGAGGTTCCCGGCGTGCATGGTGGCGTGGCCGCTGAAGCAATGATCTTCGTAGTTGAGTGTCGACTCCATCTGGTCCCGCTCCCTGTGGCTCAGGTCGGGGCTGAGCAGTGGTGCGGGGGAGCAGGAGAGCATGTAGTACAGTGTCAGGTTCACGGTCAGGCCTGAGGGAGTGTGGGCATCGGTGATCTTCTTCATTTCCACACCTGTAACACCACAGAGGTTGTACATTAAGGAGGAACGGCATGGCCAAGAGGCTGAGCTTATGAAACAAAGATCAAGAGCAGCAGAGACACGAAGTTTTTGTCCTCAGGGATGAAAAGAGCGGCTCCAGTCTCCCACCAGTACGGAGAACAGCATCCTGCCTGGCTTTCTCACATGACCACCTTGAGCCCTCTGGGCCTGAAACTGAAAATCCCACCAGTGGGGCTCCTGCCAGAGCCCAGAAGAACACAGATCTAGCCAAGCCTAGGGTGCCAAGTAGAAAGGCCAGTTCCCCGACGCCAAGAACTGTCATCAACGCCCTGGCCAGTCGTGGGCTGCTTCTCTCTCACCGGGCCTGCAGCTTTAAACAACATCTGGGCACAGGATCCCCCAGATTTGTATGAGCTCTAGACTCAGACAGCTCACCGCCCACATGGTGTCTCAAGCTGGATGTCTGACAGGCATTTGGAAACGGACGAGGTTTGAATCCTTCCAGCCCCATGCTAATCCTTCCCTAAATCACCTCCAGACACCCGCTGGAGCCCTCCCCCCAAATCCAGGAGTCACCCTCAAATTCTCACTCCCCACAGCCAGTGCACAGAACGCCCGGTGGCTCCAGCTGCAAAAGTTTCCGACTCATCCACCCCTGCTCCACGGTCACAGCTCTGGCCCCAGCCACGTCCTCTCAGCTGGGCTCCTGCCAAAACCTCCTATCTGGTCTCCACGCTCTACTTCCCCCTCCCCGACACTGTCTACACTCTGACGCAGCAGCAGCACCGGGACCTTTAAAAATGTGCACCAGATAGCGCCTCCACCTGTCCTCACCGAGGCCCCAAGGCCCTTTACTCTCTGGCCACTGCCACCCTCCCCTTGCTCACCACCCGCCAGCCACACTGGCCACTCAACCAAGCCCGCCCCTGCCTCAGGGCCTCTGCCCTGCTGGCTCCCTCCAGACCACCACACAGCGCTTCCTCTGGCTGTGTAGGCCTCAGCTTCTGCGATTCCTGCTCAGAGAGGCCTCCCTGACGGCGGACACTCCCTGACACTCTTAGCCCCACCCACTGCAGTCACTCACCCCCAAGCACATATTTTTGTCTTTTCTCCTTATAATGCTTGAGCCCAAAAAGCTATCTCGCTTTTTTTAATCCAAATTTTCGCTTTCTAATATCTGTCTTCCGCCCGCCCAGAATCTAAGAGCCATGAGAAGCGGACTTCGTTCTGCTTGCTTCTGCATGCCCCACGTGAAGAACAGTTTCTGGCAGAAGCATTCGATAAATACTCGACTAAATTAAAGACTCTTTGAGCAACTAAGTTTAAGGATTTAGACAACTAGAACCCTGGAAACCAAAATCTCTTAATCTCTCTCTCCTCTACACTAGGATTTCTTTTTCTTAAGCAGTCAAGGGGGTGAAGGAGTTTTCATTTGACAGGAGCATCCCACCTGCTGAAGAGATTCCACTACCCGCCCCCTCCCCCATGAAAAAGCTGCAGCCACAACAGCGAGGCCACAGCTCAGGCTAGCAGGAGTCATGTCAAGAAGCCCATGCCTGTCACCAGCCAGAAAACTGTGGGGAACTGAGTTAAGAATCCCGGGATCTGACTTCCCTCGTGGCTCAGTGGTTAAGAATCCGCCAGCCAATGCAAGGGACTCAGGTTCGAGCCCTGGTCTGGGAAGATCCCACATGCAGCGGAGCACCTAAGCCCGTGTGCCACAACCACTGAGCCTGCGCTCTAGAGCCCGCGAGCCACAACTACTGAAGCCCACACGCCTAGAGCCCGTGCTCCGCAACAAGAGAAACCCGTGCACCGCAATGAAGAGTAGCCCCCCGGCTCACCACAACTAGAGAAAGCACCCGCACAGCAGCGAAGACCCAATGCAATCAAAAATAAATAAATACGTTAAAAAAAAAGAATCCCAGGGTCGGCCAGGCCTCTGGCTTATCCTTTACCAACTGACCTCCCAAACCACGCTGCTCAAATAAGGCTTCAGCCACAAGAACGGATACCAATAAGACCTGCCCTTCGCACTCCTCTTTCACGACAACCTCATAAAAGTCCTCTGAGGTAGGTGCTCCTGTTATCATTGAACACAATGATAACAGGAGCAGAGAGAATAGGGTTCAAGGTCACACAGCTACTAAGTGGTGGAGCAAGAGTCAGCCCCAGATCAAACGCCAAGCCCAAGTCTGAACCACCCCGGGCCCCCGCCCTTCAGTGTCACCTCTGCAGACTCTGCAGGGGCATCTCCAGGGTGGACCGTGCTCACCCTTGTGCAAGGTGTGGACGGCGGGCCAAGCACTCGCCAGGCCTCACCTGGGCTGAAGAGCTGGGCCCAGAGGCGCTGGTGGTCCTGAAGCAGCTCCGCCGCCGGCATCTCCAAGAGCTCCAGCATTTCCTTCCGTGCCAAGTCCTGGAGCACCTTGAGCTCCTTGCCTGCTTTGCTTTTGAGCACCTGGGGGTTAAGAGGGCCGGAGACGTACACCACCCACAGCACAGTCTCGTCCAGCTGCGTCTTGGGAGCCACTTGGAGACGGTTCACTAATTTCTTGGCGGCCACCACCAGCAGGTGCACCAGCCCCGTGGGAAAAGGCGGGGACCGGCCCGAGTAGAGGAGGAACTGATGGTCTCCAACCTTCTCCAGGGTGCTGGTGAAGGCCTTGGGGACCGGGCCGGCAGTGGGCCCGACAGTCTGCAGCGCGGCCACGCGTTCCGTGGGGTTGTTGAGCTGGATGCGCTGCAGATAGACGTGGGGTCGGCCCCGGTGCGCCAGAAAGTCCTCTTGCAGCAGCACGCAGTCTCGGCCGGATCCCGTGACGAGGCCGGAGACCGAGGCGGGGCCCGGGGCGGCGGCCGCAGGGCCGGGACCCGGAGTCCCGAGCTGCAGGCAGCGCACCCGCCGCAGCAGCCCTTCCCGCAGCAGCAACACTGACTCTCCAGCTTCAGAGAGCGCGCTCAGCGGGCGCAGCTGCACGAAGGGCACAAAGTCCGGCGCCACGGCGGGCTCCCGCTCCCCAGGGGTCACCCACAGCCGGTTGGCGATCACGTCCAGGGCCAGGAAGCCGTTGGCCACCAGGGCCGGCACTCCGGGGCCCAGCGGTACAGCCTCGCCCCGCTCCCGCAGGCCGCGCCACGCGCGGGTGGCTGCCTCCAGACAGGCAGAAGGCTCGGCAGCGCCCGGCTCGCCGCGGGGCCAGGGCAGCAGCTGCAGACCGCCCGCCGCCCGCCGCGCCCCGGAGCCCGCGAACCACAGAAGCAGCACCAGGAGGCCGAGCAGGCAGAGTAGGCGGCGGGCCCAGCTGCTCGACAGCAGTCCCGGCAGCCCCTTAAGCCGCTGCTGCAGCCACATCGGGCCGCCAGGCGCTGGCGCGGCGCGCGGGCGGCCGCCGGGCCCGCCGCCCAGCCCACCGGCCCGGCCGCCCGCGCCTCACTCCCGGGCCCGGACCGCGGCGCCCACCCCAGCCCCCGTCACAGGCGCCGCGGCAGCCGCCACAGCTGCTTCCTCCTCCTTCTAGGTTGCCTCCGGCCGTCAAACGACGCGGGCCGTCAAGCGCCGCCTACGCTTTTGCGACAGATGGAAAAGGGGAGGGCGGAGGGAGGGGAGAGGGGCGGGCCCGTGAGGAGGAGGCGGGGCCACGGCGAGGATGGGGCGGGCACCGCGGGGGTTTGGACTACCAGTTCTCTGGCCTGCGAAGTCAAGTCCAGAAGAGGACAGGGGTCTGCGGAGGACTGGAAGCGGCCAATTCATGGGAAATAAAAACAGAAACGAAAAAACCCACCGCGCTAGCCAAAGCGAACACGTGTCCCCCATTCGCTACTAATAGATTCAACAGCCCCAAGATTTTTTTTAAATAATTAAAAAAATTTTTCTGTAAAAATGATCCTCACTGCAAAAAAAAAAAAAAGACTTAGAACAGTACAGAATAGTACCCCCCAAAAAAAGAAAGAAAGAAAAAGAAAAGTAAGCACTGTCAACCAAACTTCCTAGGATATATTTTGTTGACAACTCGTCCAGACCTGTCTGGCTGCATGTACAGCATATAGGACACAAATCAGGCCCAGGACTGTCCATTTCTCTACCACACCAAGTCGTCTTCTTGATGTCAACTGTGAGTCTTAACTTATTAAATAACATAAAACACTAAAGTCTCATGCTTTGAAAATGCTTTTAAATTGTGTATTATCAATGCAAAAGACAAATTTTGTTTTGTTTCTGGGGAAAAAATTCAATCTGAGCACAGGGGCAGACAATGGGGCGATTGTTTCCACTTTAGTTTCAGGACATTCCAAAGCCAGACAGCGCTTCCCAGTTGTTGAAAATTAAATGGTCATTTGAGGTGGCTTCTTGTGGGCTGCGAGCAGACACATGTGTGTTTGCCAAGTCTTAGGGCCAGCACCCTATAAGAAGGCAGCTGTCCAGGTGATCCTACGGTATGCTTACCTTCTTTTTTTTTCTTTTTTAAGATCATTATCAAAACATACACACAAAATTCTTAATTTCCACCAGGATTTCACAAACCCCACAGAATAACTTCATGGGTGTGCAGGAATCCATAACCTACAGTTAGAGAGATAGGATCCATCCAAGCCCCTCAGGGAGGCAGAAACACTTGGGAGGCACGGTGAGATGAGAGCAAAGGACTAAAGCAGGCTTGATCCCACCTGTGAAATGGGGATGACCAGAGAAACTGCCTCTCAGGTTTCTGAGGAATAAGTAAGTTAATACAGGCAAAGCAAGCAAGGTGCATGACATGGGGTAAGTACACAGTAAATGTAAACCCACATAATTATTTTTCGCTATTACGAATGTCTGTGTAATAGACATATACCTTGGCCTACTTTTGAGACTGTTTCCGGGGGAGCAATTCCTGGAAGTAGATTCCTACGTTAAAGAGAAGGTTCATGCTGGCGCTCTTAACTCCCTTACCACTCTCAAACACCCCAGGGGAGGGAATCACAGCCCACCATCAGCAACACAGCCACAACAAAGCCAGGGGGTCAAGAGTAAGGGCACTGGCATGAGGCTGCCTGGGTTTTGAATCTTGGCCTTGCCCCTTGCTAGCAAGTCAGCTAACTTCCTTGGGCCTTGGTTTCTCCATCCATAAAATGGGGATAATGAGACAGAGTAGGATTGCTCTGAGACTTAAGTTAGATAAACAAGTTAAAAGTTTAGTAAACTGTCTGACTTAAAATAACCATTCATCGTTAAATTTATTTTTACTAGGAAACAGGAAACACATGTACACGACACAAAATTCAACATATATGAAAGGGTGAAGAGTGGCCATTAAGTCTTCCTCTTTCCTGGAGCCCCAGCTAGTCAGTTCCTCTTCCCAGATGCAACCACTGCTTCCTGTTCCTTGGATGCTCTTCCAGAAATTCTATTCACTTACAGATATATAGCCATATAGACAGAGACCTATACTTTTCCCTTCACAGAAATTGTAGCATATTATATACTCTTGCATATTACTTTTTTCATTTAAGGGAACAGCTTGGAAATTCCATTATTATTATTATTATTATTCCATTATTATTATTATTCCATTATTATTATTATTATTATCATCATCATCATCATCATCAAAGGGGGTAGGTGCCAGTGGGACTAGCTGATGGGTGTAAATGGGGAGGATGCCGAGAATCGGCTGGCAGCACAGAACGTGGCTGTCCACTGAGGCCATCGCTCTTCCTCGGGTCAAGAAAGGAAATGGTAAAAATGGAGAAAAGCAGACGATGAAAGGGAGAAAAGCCCCTTGTGGCACCAGACCACTATCCTCCAGTCCAGCTATCCTTTCTGCTTCCCAGAAAAGCAGAGTCCTGTGCCTTTAACTGTGCACAACACGTGCAGCACGTACCCTGAGTAACATCTAGGCAGCAGCCACCCCTGGTTAAAGAGACAAGTCCTCCTTTTGGATGAAGCTTGGACCGAGTTCAAGTTCCAGCAATATGGTGAAGGGTGGCAGGCAGGCTTCACCAGGGTGAATCCTTTCTCCAGGGGCGACCAGCAGCCTCCAAGATTGATTCCCCCTCCCGATTTGCAATGACTCTGGGAACTCCACTGCCCAAGGATTTTTTTCCATCCATAGTATGCCACCATTGAGGTTCTCCTTGGGCCCGAGCAAAAGGGAAGTTAGAGCCAGTTTCCAAAGTCGCCTCCCTTACTGTGGTCCCCCATCAGCTGTGTGACTTCGAGGAAGTTGCTTCACATCTCTGAGTCCCGGTTTCCTTATTTCACAAATGGGGGCAATACTGCCTAACTGGCAGGGCTGTGGGGAACATGGCATAAGCCAGAGCTTTGAAAATTGAGCCAGTCAACACATGCTCCTTCTCTTCCCCTCTGCTTATCCCTCCATTTCCTCCTTGAAGGAGCTGGAATTTCAGTCTGCATCCTCCTGAATTCAAAAACATCCGGTGGATTCTGGCACTATGTCCTGTCCCCAGCTGCAGAAACTCCCTGCCCTGGGTCCCAGGTCCCAGCTGGGTGGCAGCCCTGGATTGCACTCATGCCTCTTCCCTTTACTTGCCTTTCGAATTTGAGCTTGCTGTTGGGTCCCCCTGGGCCTTACTTCTACCATCTTTACCATGACTAAATCTCTGTTCAGTGAGATAATTTCCCAGGTTCCCAGGGATTGTACCTATCTTCTAAAAAGAACATGTGTTGGCTTTGTTTGGATTGTACAAATAGTATATATTCATTGTAAAATGATTGTAAAAACAATGAAAAATATAAATAAGAAAATAAAAACTACCCGGCAATAACACACACACACACACATTCCCACAAGTTGGAAATAATGACTGTAAATATTTGGCTGTCATTTTCGTTTAGCATCATCTCTATGCATTGTATCTGTAAGGATATATTTTTGCTGAGTGGGGTCATACAGTATATACTGCTTTTCGCATGTAACATCATGTCGGCGGTGCATTTACCCTGGCTGAATCGGTCTTAAGAGTACTGCTGATTTCTCTTTTGCCCAGGACCTAGCATGGCCTGCTTTATGTTCTTCGTTGATAATCATGACATTGCTCCCTGCTCCGCTCTTTTCCCCTGTGGGTGGGGAACCCCCTGCCCACCCAGGGTTGTACCCACTACCCACTCCTCTGGAGCCTAACCTGCTGGAACGGATCTCCCTTTGAGGGTCTCTTCCAAGGATGAAAATTGTTGTTGTTGTTTTCCCAGAGATGGCTGCCTCTAGCTGACATCTGCTCCAGGAACCCTTGTTCTAGAAACCCTTGAGTTGTTTTTTGAAGACCCACATCTGTGAAGAGACCCTAAACAACTTCTTCCTTCCTTCCTTCCTTCCTTCATCCCTCCTTCCCTCCCTCCCTCCCTTTCTTCTCTCTCTCTCTCATTCATTCATTCATCCATTCATTCAACAATGTGACCTCAGGAACGAGACCTTCCTTGTCTCAGAGGTTCCCTTTGCCTCCCAGGGACAAAAAGGCAGATTAAGTGAGTCCCTTTTTTTGGGGGGCGCGGTGATGCGCTTTCTGCCCTTGCAGCAGCCAGGAGGGTCTCGGCAGGCGTGTGGATGCCTCTGAACGCATTCCTGCCAGGCCGCGCCCGCCCGCTCCAGGCTGAGACCCTCAAGCCCAAGGCTTTGGACAAGGCCGAATGAAATCTGAATAGCTGAGACTTACTGAGGGCTTATCAAGGGGCTGTTCTAAGGGCACTGCAGGTAACAATGTCATTAACCCGTGCAAGGCCCAACGCATAGATACCATTATAAACCCCACTTTCCAGAGAGGAAACCGAGGCTCACGTTTATTGATACCATCAAGGCTTGGGGCGGGGTCCGGGGTATAGAAATTGTTGCCTCACCCCCGTCTCCCGTCCTCTTTCCGGTCGGAGTGAAGCCCCCGGAGACGGGAGGAAGGAGGACGGCGGCGGAAGGACCCGGGAGCCGCAGGGACGGGCCCGCAGGGAGCTGCCCGGACTCCGAGAGGCCGCGGGTTCTGGCGAGTCTGCAGGAAACCCTTCCCCACCCCCCGGCAGCGCGGCGCGACACCGCCCCCGGGGCGGGCCCAGTGCGTGGCAGCGGGATCACCGGCCCCGTCGGGAAGTTTCCAGCCTGCGAGCGGGCGCCCCTGGACACGCCGGACGTTCCCAGACACGGACCATGCGGCTCCAGCTGCTCCTGGCCCCGCTGAGCTGGCTGCTCCTGGCCGAAACGAAGGGTGATGCCAAGCCGGAGGGTGAGGGCCCCGGGCCGTGGGGCGGGAGGGGGGATCCGGGGCCGGAGGTGGAGTGGGGGGGATGGGGGCAGGTGGGCTGGTCTGGGGACTGCCTCCGTTAGGACCGGCCTGTAGGGGAGGCCTGGGCTTCCGAGGGGTTCTGGGTTCAGGCCAGTTGTCCACTGACTCAGTGGTGGCTTGGACAAGGCACTTACCCTCTTAGGGTTGCGTTTTCCACTTTCGGGCAGCTGGAGGGGAGGAACGGCCCAAGTCCCGTTCATTATTACCCAGAGGGGCAAATAATAATAGCACTCATAATAATAAGGACGATAACTACCTTTGTGGAGCCCTGGCGATGAGTCAGACGTCGATTAAGCAGGATCCTAACCTTCCGAAGTGCATCCTTCTATCATTTCCATTTTCCAGCTGGGCAAACTGAGGCTCCAGAGTTGATTCACTTGCCCAAGGTCTCACCGCTTGTGGGCTTTGAAATCGGGATTCACACCTAGGCCAAGTAACTATGGAGTAAGGGGCACCTGGGCGGGGTGGGGGACAGAAGGGGTGGCTCACATCACAGAGCCGTTTGTACTTTCACCTGTGTCCTCAGTGGTCTGCTCCGCTCCTCCCAGGTGGGTCTTACTCCCTCCGGGTTGCACATGAGGAAACTGAGGCCCAGACAGGTGTAGTGCCTGGCCAGGGGGATCCAGCTTTGGAGTGGGGGATCTCAGATCTGCTGCACTCCGGGTCTAGCGCTTTTCCTACAACCCCAAGGCAGATTGGATTTCAAAGTGTGTCCCGCTATCCTGAGCGGGTGCTTCTCTCTTCCCCAGCCCTCCCTGGACCACCTGCAGGGCCGCCCAGTCAGCATCTGAGAGCCCCAGGAGGACACAGACCACTGGCAGTCCCAGCGAAGCAGAACCAGACTGACCCCACCCTCCATCATCCCCCGTTCCCCTTGGCCCACTCTTCTAGAGAAACTGGGAACCAGAGTGGGGCAGGATGGTAGTGTAGCAGACCCTTGGGCCAGGAAAAGGGGTGGGAGCCACCATTTCTTGAGTACTTCCTTTGTGCCAGGTTCTGCCCAAGGCCATGCGTCTCCTGTGGTAAAACAGTGGTGCTTAATCTCCTTGAGGCTTGGTGTTCTGGCCTGAAAAACAGGCGTGATGGTACCTGCGTCCTAGAGCTCTTGACAAGGATTCCGTGGGATGAGGCCTGTTGGTGAGAGTTCAGCTCAATGCCCAGCCCACAAAGGCATTTTCTTTCTTGGCCCAGCGCTGCCAGGTTTCCTGGACTATCCCAGCAGGGCAGTAAGACAGGTCAAAAAATCCAGTGAGGGAGGTGCTAAGCACAGGGCTGGGTTGGTGGTGTGTGCAAAGGTCCTGTGGCCTGGGTCCAGTTGCTGGCTTTTTTCCCCCTGGCCCTCTCTTCCCTCTGCTTCTGCTGACGTAGGCTCCCTCCACCCCAGACCATCCCAGGAGAGAAACCCCAGCTGCCCAGGGAGGTGATGAAGCCCGGGAGGTGAGTTGGAGGGACCAAATTGATGACAAGGCTTCAGGTGCCCTGACCCCTAGCGGGTGATGGGAGGGGACAGAGTAGACACAAGGCAGCCCCCACAGAGGGTACAGGATTCAGGGTGTTGCTGAGATAATCCAGGTAAAGCACCTAGTAGATAGTAAGCGGGTCCCCAGGCATGTGGCAAAAGTCAGGCCGCTCTCAAGTTTGAGGCCCTGTGCTTCCCTTGCTCCATTCAGATCCTTCTGATACATAAGGAATCATTAGCCCCATTTTGCAGATAGGAAGACTGAGACCCTAAACGGTTAAACACCTGGTCTCAGGTTGCCACAGCTGATTGGAAGTGGCATCGTTGACTGGGACTCAGACCCTCTGCTCATTGCTGCTGACCCCCAGCTCCAGAAGGGGGGGCAGGTGTTGCCGGGAGATGCTGCCTGGGGAAGTCTGCCCAACTGTCCCAGACCCAGGTGGTTGGGACCCCTCAGCCTGCTGGCCAAGGAGGCAGCATTGGATGGTAGTTTTTCCTACAGGCCTTGCCCAAGCTGCCCACTGGAGTCAGCAAGGGGGCACCCCAGCTGCCTGCAGAGGCCAACTCCTTCCTTCCCCTGGCTGGACGGGGACACCCAGCCCCGGTGGCTGGGATGGAGCAGCCGCAGAGGAGTGTTCCATGGGCAGGCGCAGGGACCGTGCCGTGTGTCCCTCAGGGGCCCAGTGAAGCCTGAAGTGGGGCAGGGGGTTTGCTGCACGGGGTGTGGTGCGCGGAGATGCTCTCAGCTGCTTGTCCACCCCCATCTGAACACCCAAGGATTCGGCAACGGAAGGAAAGAGGGACGGTTCTGCCTTTCAAGGTGCTCCCAATCTGAGGGAGGACAGAGAGCTCCTCACCCCAGTGGACGCCCCGTCTGATGGGGGAGACACAGCCCTCTGCCCCCAGAGAGCCGTGTGCCTGAGGGAGGAGACAGTGCCCTGCACTGGGGGGCCCCCAGACTGATGTGGGGGACAGAAAAAGGCCTTCAACAAAGCAGCATCCAAACAAGCAAATTTGCACAGAGCTGAAGGGGTGGGAGAGTCCAAGAGCAACGTGGTCCGCCCTTCTTTTTGTAGTTGCTTCTAGCTGAGCCCCCCTCTCTCCCCGGGCCCATGCCTCTCCCTGCAGGCCTGCCTCTGGCCATGGAGAGGGAAGAAGCAGCCTGAGCCCGATGGCCACTGAGATCTGAGACTCCAGGGACGCTGGCTGGGGCTGGGCTTGGGTGCGAGCTTCAGGTCGTGCTGTTCCCGCCGCAGGAAATGGAGAAGCAGGCAGACCCAGCTGGTTGTGTGTGTGTCAGGGCGGGGCAGTCTGAGGAGACCTGAGGTGGCAGAAACGAGTGGGAGGCCACTCATTTCTGGGGAAGAGGCAGCTGTTGGCTCCAGCCCATGGAATTCACAACTCCTGGCTTCCGGTCCAGCCCTAGGTGGGTGTGGGGGATGGGAGAGGAGCTTCATTCATTCCCGACTCCCCAGAGAGCAGACTGGGTGTGTCATGACCGTGCCTTGAGAGCCAAGGCCACACGCTGACCATACACCCCCCTGCCTGGACCTGCACTGCTTGGGGAGAGGAGGTGGCATCTGAAAGAGCACAGCCGAGCAGGGCCCGAGTCCTCAGGCTTCTCTTAGGATCCCAGAGAGCTGTCTGCACTCCCCGCAAGGCCCCCGTGCCCCCCACGACACTCCCCATCATTCTCACTCTCAGGAAGGCGGCTCCTCTCCATCCCTGCCCCCCAGGGCAGCACTTTAGTTCCCTGGGCCCTTGTCAGTGAAAGCGCAGAGTCCTAACCACTCCTGGACCGCCAAAGAATTCCCTGGTACTATTGTTATTACTCCCATTTTACAGATAAGGAAACAGAGGCACAGAGAGGCTAAGTTACTCTCCCAGCAATCTGTGGCCGTTTGCCACTCCACTCTGCTCTCTGGTTTGCCTCTGCTGACCCTGGATCATGGGTCATCCATCTGGGGAAGCCACTGCTGGACTTTGAGCAGCAGGTCGGGGGCACCGAGAGCCCTGTATGTCGGACCTCATGTGGGCCCTGGCCTCAGCCCAAGGCGGCTGGCTGGACCAGACAGAAAGCAGGTGGGCGGGGCGCTGGGCCACGCTGTCACCCTGTAGGCTGCCCAGAGCCCTGGCTGTGCAGTGCGTTGGGAAGAGACCTCAGTCAGTGACTGCAGCGGGTGCCCACACCGGGGAGGCCTGAGAGAAGGTGGCTGGAAATGCTGGATTCAGTCTACAGCTGGGATTCCCAGCATTCCGGGCTGTTGGACAGGGAAACAGTGGTGAAGGGCATAGGTATTTGGAATTCCAGCTCTTTTCCTTCTCGCTTCGAGGTCCTGTGACCTCGAGGTTATATAGCGTCTCTGGCGTCAGTTTCCTCACCTGTAGAAGGGGGAGTAGAAATATCACCTACCGTACAGGGCGTTGATGGTTACATCTGGTAATGAATGTAACACACCTCACAAGGTGCATGGCATCTAGAAGAGGCTCAACAGTCGCTTACTAGCCATCTCCCCAGGGCTCCTGAAGGCCAGACGCTGCACCTGAGGCCCAAGTCACACTCAGGCCGAGTCCTGGGGAGGGGGAGGGACACCAAGGAAATGGAGACGTGGGCCTGGCCTGGCAAAGGGAGGAGCAGGTTTGTACTGGTACTTCACCTACTGTGCACACGGAGACTTCATGGGCCGAGGACTGACTGGGTAAGGGGATGAGATTGAGGAGGGCTTCCTGGAGGAAGTGGCCTGGGGCCTTTTCAGGGGAAGGAGCAAGTTTTGCAGGCAGGACAAAGGAATGGGGTGCCGGCTGGGTTCAGCGATGCGGTTTCATGGGGGTGTTGAGGGGTGATGCCAGGGTCCCTTAGGGGAGGGGCCTGCCTTGAGTTCTCTTGCTGGGAACCACCTCCCAGGCCCCTGCATTGGAGCCCAGAGTCAGAGGACCAAGGGATGGGTTGGACCAGCGGCTTCTAAACGTGGCTGACATCAGAAATCACCAGGGAAATGTAGGACAAATCCAGACTCCTGGGTGCATCTCAGATCTCTGGTCCTGGGGCCCAAGAATGTGGATTTCACAACCTCCCTTGTGATGCTGATACGCAGGCAGGTTTGGGGCCCTCTGCGCTGGGGGATTTTGTGGGGTCCTTGGCTAGGAGAGTGGGCATTGTGTTGCCCAAGGAACCCAGGATTTGTTAAGGCGCCATTGCGAGCACCTGGCAGGAAAACTGAGTGGAGACAGGCTGGGAAGGAGGAAGGGGGCACGTGGGGAGGGTCCAGCATGGCCTGAGCTGGACAGTCTCATTAGACAGATGGAGATGGACGCCTGGCCACGTCCCAGGCCTGAGCGGTGCGTGCAGAGGTGAAGAGAGGGGATTCTGGGTCCAGGCATCGGTGTCCAAATCATGGTGCTGCCACTTCATGGCTCCCTTGGGCAGGTTACCCTGTCTGAGTCTTGGGTTCCTCACTTCCCCTCACCCACTTCCTGACTTCAGGAGCCCTGGTCCAATGGAGAATCCAGAATGTCACATAGATACACACGCTGGCTTTTTCCATTCATGAAATGTGACACTCTTCCTGTCCCCAGCAGCCCCTGTTGTCGACAAGAGGGCCTCAGAGCTGGGGCTCTGGCTCTCCTTGCCTGAGGGCAGACTTAACCATCCTGGCAGGAGTTGGGGGGAGCCCTTCCCCAAGTGTGAGCAGCACCCCTCTTTCCTGGACCCCAGGGTCAGATGGTGAGGCCTCCCCTCTCCACATCTGCCTAGTGAATTCACCCGCTTCTGCCCCAGGTCTCTGGACCCACCCGCAGCAGATTCTTGCCAATCCTGGCTGGTCCACCTGGCACCAACCCCTTGCTCTGGGACCAGCAGCCTGCCCCTCGGCTTAGCCAGCTCTGTCGGGCTGGACTCCTTTGTTCTTTTAGCCCAGACTCCTCCTGACTTTCTGGGGAGGTCGAGGTGGGAGGACCTTACCTGCCTGTGCTGGCCTGGCCACTTGGTGAGTCTATTCACCCAGAAAAGTGTTAAGACCTGGACCCCAGGGAAGTAAGGCTCACCCAGTGAAACAATGATGGGTGCTGCAAAGTGGGGTCCTGCCCTCTGCCCAGAGAGAGGTCAGGAGAAATCCAAGAAGGCTTCATAGAGGTGGTGGCGGGGAAGAAGTGTCACTGGCCCTGGGACCTGGAGGAAGGTTAGAGAAAGAGCAGAGAGAGGGAGCCCTGGCAGGAGGGAGGAGCCCAACCAGGAGAAGGGCCCACTCAATGGAGGGAATGAGTGTGTCACCAGGCCAGTTAACGGGGGCCTTGAATGCCAGAGCAAGGCGTTTGCCTCTCAGTAATAAGTACCAATAATAGCTTAGTGTGTACCAGCATCCCAACAAGGATTTTACAGGCCTGATCTCATTGAATTAGTCCAGCAGCCCTGCGAAGTAGGTACTACTACTATCCCTATTTTACAAGGGGGAAACCAGCTCAGAAGGGTCAAGGACTTGCCCAAGATCACACAGTTGGTAAGGAGCAGAGCTAGGAGCCTAACCAGGCCAGCTACAGGGAATGCTTTTTTTTTTCTCCTGTGCAGCATGGCTTGTGGGATCTCAGGTCCCCGACCAGGGATTGAACCAGGGCCTCAGCAGTGAAAGCCCGAAATCCTAACCACTAGGCCACCAGGGGACTCCCAGAGCCTTCACTTCTGATAGAACACAGTCTCAAAGTATGGTCTGGGAGGGGCTTCTTCACGGCTCCCAGAGATGGCATCTGGGAGTGTTGCCAGCAGGTTCTGTTGCAGAGGTGAAGCCACACTACAGAGCCCAGAGAGGTCCCTCGTTAAAAAGGTAGCATAGCCACTCTGGCCAAAGGCCAGGATTTCAAGTCAATTTCCACTGCAGGCTAGCTCTTATTGGTTCTCACAGTGTTGGGAGAATCCAAGACCAAGTGAGGCTCAGCAAGAAAGTCTGTTGGGATTGATTAGCAATGTCTGCCCTGAGTGCGGGCACGGAGAGCTGTGATTGTTGCCCGGCTAATGTCATATTGGCCAGAGAGGTCCTCCTGTTGTTCAGCATTCAGAGCGAATCCTTTCCTCTGCTCCGAAATCCAGAGAGACCCAGTGTCACAATGCAAGGTGCAGACACCTCTGCTCTGGGTACTTCCTGCCACGTTGGTCAGTTACCAGATGAACTGAGCCCTGAAGGAGAATTGGGAGACCCAGGTTATGTCCCAGCTCTGTCATTAACCAGCTGAGTGATCTTAGGTGTGTCTCTTCCTACCTGGGCCCTGGGCCCTTGTCTATAATGGGTTGACATGAAGATACATCCTGTGGGATTTGACACATCCCCTGGGCACGGTCATCCATTCCTGCTGTCACCTCTCTTCATCCTTCATTCCCTTCTCTGTCCCTAGACAACCTTTTGGTCCTCACGGTGGCCACAAAGGAGACTGAGGGGTTCCGACGCTTCAAGCGCTCAGCCCAGTTCTTCAACTACAAGATCCAGGTAAGGGGCTCCCCAGGTGGGGCAGAGATAGCCGAGGGGTGGTGGGAGAGTCCAAGAGCTGGATGTCTGCCTTTCCGAAACTGACTTGGGCCCGAAGGGAAATCTTCTGGAAAAGCAAGATGGGAGGAACATAAGCAAAGTCTAGGAGATGCTGGAGGTAGAGGGTGTGTGGAAGGTGAGACTCGAGAGGTATGTGGGAGTGCTCATGTTAGTGCATCAGACTCACCTGGGGACCTGTGGCTAGTTTAGAGGGTAGGGCCTGGGGATCAGCATTTCCACGAGGCCTCCCAGGTGATTTGGGGATGCCCTTGTCTGGATATCTTACCTGTATCAACACTGCTGTAAAGAAACACAAGCTAACGCCATGTCCATCAGTGGCATGGATTTCGTGTCCGGTGCATGCAGTCTGTGGGGCTGAGCCCTGCAGGGAGAGATTCCTCCATTTCACTGAGTGTGCTGAGTGCCTCCTTGTGTCAGGTGCCGTGGTTGGCTCTGGGGACAGAATGATGGACGAGACAGACCAGGGCACTGCCTACACAGCTTGCAGTCTAGTGGCTTTAAGCCAGAAAGAAAGAGTATTAGTTTGTGGCTTCCCTGGTGGCACAGTGGCTAAGAATTCGCCTGGCAATGGAGGAGACAGGGGTTCGAGCCCTAGTCCAGGAAGATCCCACATGCCGAGGAGCAACTAAGCCCGTGTGCCACAACTACTGGAGCCTGCGCACCTAGAGCCCATGCTTCACAACAAGAGAAGCCACTGCAATGAGAAGCCCGCATACCGCAATGAAGAGTAGCCCCCGCTCGCCGCAACTAGAGAAAACCCGTGTACAGGAACAAAGACCCAATGCAGCCCAAAATAAATAAATAAATACAATAAATTTTAAAAAATTCATCATAAGAAAGTGTATTAGTTTACATAAATGGGGCTTGAGGCAGTGGGTTGCTTCAGGCACAGCTGGATCTAGGAGTTCAAGCAGCATGGTAAGGGCCTTGTCTTTCCACCTCTAGGCCCTGTTTGTTTTCATTTGCAGACATGTTCTCTCTACATGGTGGGAGGATAACCACCAGCCATAGACCCACATGCCCCAGCTTCACAACCTCAGCAGAACAAGACAACTTTTCAAAAAATAATTTATTTATTTATTTATTTATTTATTTTTTGGCTGTGTTGGGTCTTCGTTTCTGTGTGAAGGTGAGCGGGGGCCATTCTTCACCGCGGTGCGCGTGCCTCTCACTGTCGCGGCCTCTCTTGCTGCAGAGCACAGGCTCCAGACGCGCAGGCTCAGTAGTTGTGGCTCACGGGCCCAGTTGCTCCGTGGCATGCGGAATCTTCCCAGACCAGGGCTCAAACCCGTGTCCCCTACATTGGCAGGCAGATTCTCAACCACTGCACCACCAGGGAAGCCCAACCTTTCCTTACTTTTAACAGAACAGTCCCAGGGAAGACTCTGATAGGCCCTCCTTGGGTTACATGCTCAAACTCATGGCTCTGGGAGAGATGGGAGACTCTGATTGGCCAGCCATGGTCACGTGACCACACCAGGAGCCTGCTCAGCCAGCCACACATATGTCTTAGAATGGTTTCCCACGGGGAGGGGAGGAGGTGCTGGACACAGACAGAAGCAAAGATGTGCACTGCCCAGGTGGGGTTGGAAATTGAGCTGGCCCGCTTTTTCTTTACCAAAAGCTCATGTTAAGGGGCCTTTCTCTGCAGGCGCTGGGGCTGGGGGAGGACTGGCATGGGGAGAAGGAGATGTCGGCAGGGGGAGGGCTGAAGGTTCGACTACTGAAGAAAGCCCTGGAGAAGCACGCAGACAAGGAGAACCTGGTCATTCTCTTCACAGACAGGTAGGCAGCTGAGAGGTAGAAGAATATTCTAGAAGGAGGTCCTGCCAGGACATCAGGGATGAGGGGGGTTACTCTAGCTAAGGTTGCCCGAAGTTTTAAGGGGTCTGTGAACCCCAGAAAAGACCCATGTCCACTCTTGGCGAATAGATGGGTGGGGGGACCTGCCCAGGTACACTGAGCTGTGCTTTGAGTGTGAGATGGGCAGAGATTATGGGGACCACGTCTCTGCCCAGGAAGGGGGTGGAAACGTGGTGGGCAGGGGCAGAGGCAACAGGGCAGATCCATTTCCCAGATGTGGCCTGGGGCTGGCGTGGGAGGAGGGGGAGAGCCTTGATCCCTGGTCTCCTCCTGCCTGTACCCTCCTGAGCCCCTGCCTCCCTCTCCCCCGCCCCTTCTCCTCCCTGTTCACCTCTGCCCTGCCCTGTCTTCTCCCGGCTCTGGCCACAGCTACGACGTAGTGTTTGCCTCGGGGCCCCGAGAGCTCCTGAAGAAGTTCCGGCAGGCCAGGAGCCAGGTGGTCTTCTCTGCCGAGGAGCTCATCTACCCAGACCGCAGGCTGGAGGCCAAGTACCCGGTGGTATCTGACGGCAAGAGGTTCCTGGGCTCTGGAGGTGAGGGGCCCGGGTGCGGAGTGTGTGGGAGGCTGGGCAGGCTCCAGCGGGGTCCGTCTGCTGCCTGGGTGCGGATCCCCACTGGCTTGACATCCATGCGGATGGCTCACGGGTCCTGAACGCAGAACGTCCTCAGTAGAACTCCTGACTTTTTAACCCTTAAATCGGCTTCTCTGCAACCTTCCTTGTCTCATTCAATAGCTCCCCATCTGCACAGGGCAAAACAGGGAGTCACCCCAGATTCCGCCCTTGCCTTCGCGCACTTTAGTCCATCAGCAGGTCACACCGCTTCCAATGCAAAAGATCTCCGGAATCTGCCCTCTCATGTCCACGCTTCTTGCCGTTGCCTCATGGGGCCCCTGGCATAGGCAGTAGTCTCCTAACTGCTCTGCCAGCCTCCACCCTCGCCCCTTCCAGTCCATTCTTCACCCAGCAGCCAGATGCGAGTCTACACACATCACTCAGTGACTTCCTACTGCACGGAGAACAAAATCCATATTTTATTCTGGATTCCTCTGCCCAGCCAGGGAAGGAGGATCCGCCCCCAGGGACCACATTTCCCCAAGAAATTTCTTCCCACATTGGCCAAGAGAGCTAGCACAGTCCAGATGGCCTGGCCCTGGCCCTGGCCCAGGGGTGGAGGTGTCCCCTAGGGCAGGGCCCTCCCTGGCTGCCCACCTTCTCCTTTTCCTCTTCCCTTCTCACCAGTCTGCACTGTAGCCTGGGGGCTGTGTGGGCCTTACCCTCTAAGGCCTCCTGTACTGCGTGACCTTGGCTTAGCCTCTGCCCTTCTCTGGATCAAGTTTCTCAGATAATTGTCGAAAAGGGGCTCCAAGCCTATGCCCCACCAGCCCTGCTCTCCTGGGCTTCTGGTGTAATTCATTTATTCGCCACCTGTGTGGTGCCCAGGACCTGAGCTGGTGCAGCTTAATGGACAGCACCGATTTTTCTCTCTGGGCTCAGTGGGAACTTGTCACCAAGTGGCATTAACTGGCAGGCTGTTTCCAACCTGTAGACATGACCTCTTCTCAATCCAGGAGGGCTTCTGAGAGGAGGCAGGGCTTATGGGTAAGGAAGTGGGAGGTGGATGAGAGGGGAAGCTGGGAAGAGGCCAGCCCCTGGCTTAGAGGCTGGAAGCTAAGTGTCTGTCTCTGTGTGTCCCCCACCCCCAGGCTTCATCGGTTATGCCCCCAACCTCAGCAAACTGGTGGCCGAGTGGGAGGGTCAGGACAGTGACAGTGACCAGCTCTTTTACACCAAGATCTTCTTGGACCCGGAGAAGAGGGTAAGAGGCAGTGGGTGGGACTGTGTGATCTTGATGCCGGATTCCCCCAGACCAGGCTGCACTGGGAGCAGCCCCTGGCCCCCAGGCCTGACCCCCTGGGTTGGGCATTGACACTCCATTTATCTATTCTTCGATTCACTCATTTATTCAGTAGGTATTTATTGAGTGCCTGTGGTGTGTGAGACGCTGTCAGGTGTAAGGCAGGGATATGGCAATGAACAAGACAGTTGGGGTCTCTGACCTCGTGGACCTTCAAGCTGGGGACACAAGGAATTTACAGCCTCATGTCAGGTGGTGAGGATGGTCATGAAAGGAACTGACAGGCTGAGCTGCCCCTGCCCACCCCTTCCTGGAGGTTTTCTAGGGGGCTGATGTGATCTTGGCTGGACCTGGGCCCCAGAAGCTAGGCCTCTCAGCCTGTCTCAAGGCAGGGATCATTGGGGAATTCCCTGGTGGTCCAGTGGTTAGGACTCTGCGCTTTCATTGCCAAGGGTGCGGGTTCAATCCCTGGTTGGGGAACTAAGATCTCTCAAGCCACGTGGCTAGGCCAAAAAAAAAAAAAAAGCAGAGATCATTGAGGGGAATGGAGGCTGTAGAACTGGGCCAGTGTAGCCCCAAAGCCAGCCAGTGTCCTCTGGGCAGGCAGGAAATTTAGGGAGCCCTTGAAGGGGGTCAATATTCCTGGATTCTTCCCTGTTTACCCCCCCAACCCCTGTTTGTTCTGTGCTGTGTGACGTAGGGTAACTCATTTTCCCTCTCTGGGCCTCGATTTTTGTCATCCATGAAATAATGAAATGAAGCAATTGGACTTGTGCCGTGGAAACTATGAACCTGACGTTTAGTTAGCTCAGTCCTTCCTCCTCCTTCCCCTTTGCCTCCAGTGACACTGCTAGCAGAAGCCCATGGTCTAAAACAAAACAGTGGAGCTGTTCTCTGTGGGATGAAGGCTGAGCCTAGAGTGTCACTTGGTCTGGCCTAGGGCTCCATGAGACACAGTCAGATCTCGAAGAGGCAGCATTATGCAGTGAACGTAGACCTCAGGGCCAGGCTGCCAGGCTCAGATGCCAGCTTAGCCACTTACTAAGTGTGTGACCTTGAGCAAGTTATCCAACCTCTCTGTGCCTTGTTTTTTTTTTTTTTTTTTTTAAATTTTTATTTATTTACTTATTTGGCTGCGTTGGGTCTTCGCTGCTGCACACGGGCTTTCTCTAGTTGCGGCGAGCGGGGACTACTCTTCGTTGAGGTGCGAGGGCTTCTCATTGCCGTGGCTTCTCTTATTGTGGAGCACGGGCTCTAGGCACGCGGGCTCAGTAGTTGTGGCTCGTGGGCTGTAGAGCGCGGGCTCAGTAGTTGCGGCACACGGGCTTAGTTTCTCCGTGGCACGTGGGATCTTCCTGGAGCAGGGCTCGAACCCGTGTCCCCTGCATTGACAGGCGGATTCTTAACCACTGCGCCACCAGGGCAGTCCGTGTGCCTTGTTTTTAAGTCTATAAGGGTGTTGTGTGGATTAAATTAATGTACATATAATACTTAGGATGTGATTGGCACACAGTAAAGTGCTAAACAAGCATTTGTTATTACTATGGTGGTTGTTGTAGTTGAACCAGCTGTTTCCTTAGATTCCTTCCAGTTCTGAGAGTCCCTGGTTCTCTGTGATTAGAGCCACTAGACTAGTAGATCCCAGGGCCTTGGCAGCTGGCTGCCCTTCCCAAGGCTCCCAGCCGCCCTGATGTGACCGGGCAAAGTGGGTGTGGGGAAAGGAAGTGGCGGAAGTGGGGGTACGGATTCCCCACACTGGGTGATGGAGCCTTGTCCTCTGCCAGGGCCTGTCCCTGCTGCAGCCTGGTGCCCTCTTTCCCGCAGGAGGGAATCAATATCACCCTGGACCACCGTTGCCGTATCTTCCAGAATCTGGATGGAGCCTTGGGTGAGCAGCCCCGACAGGGAGGGGGCTCCTGAGAGGCGTGGCAAGGAGATGAGGATTCCAGGCAGGGCCCGAGCCCAGGAGGTTCCTCTCGGGTTGTTGTGCTGGGATGTCGCCCACCTCATCCCCAGGTCCCCAGAGACCACCTGGATGTCCTCTGGGGGCAGAGCTGTGTCTCTCTGTGCGTGGAGAAAGGAGGGCCAAGAGGTCATTCCAGAGAGCCTGCCGGACACCGGGGCTCAGCCTGGGAGGAGCTGGGGGATGCCCTCCGCGGGTACCTGATCCCTGCCCTGCATAACCGGTCTTTAGAGGCGAGCCTGCTTCACCTCCTTCCCCTGCCCTCCCACCTCCCAGGTGAAGACTTCCTGGGCTGGGGGCAGGGAGTTGATGGATGGCTTTGGAAGCAGAGAGGCCACTTGGCCCTTGAAACTGCAAATGCTCTTGGCCTGGTCCTGTCAGTGGCTGGTGATGACATTGCTTTGCCACCGTCTTGCTGGGTGACCTCAGGCAAGACACACACACACACACACACCGCTCAGGCCTCAGTTTTCCCATGCTTAGAAAAGAGAATTGGGACCAGATCATTGATTGGTGATTTAAAGGGGTAAGTGGACCTCTTTGAGAAACTGAGGAGAGCTCCGGCTCCCCTCCCAGGGAGGTGCAGAAGCATTGCGTGCTTTGGCCTGTGGGTTCTGGGAGTTTGTGAACCTAGATTAAGAAGCTGGGTCCAGACCACCTCTTAGGTGGCAGCACAGAGCTTGCACAGAGGGGCTCCCATCACATGATCGCCCACCACAAAAGGCCTCCCAGCCCGGCATCTTCTCAGGTCTCTGGGAAAAGGCCTTTCTGCCTTTTATAACTGTCAGGCAAGGCAGCGTCCTACCCGCTGTCTTACGTGCAGATTGACCAGGGCAGAGCTTGGGTATTGGGACCCTACTGCAGGGACTTTCTCCATCGGGACAGGATCTGTCCCTGCCCGACCCAGGCCTCCCTGCTGGTTGAACTGCACCTGGAGCTGGGGTGTTTCAGGTCTTTGCTTGCTCCCGTCCTCTGCTTCTGGCTCTAATAAGTAATCACAACAAACAGTAGGGGTTGCCGTGGATTCCATGCTTACCACGTGCCAGGCGTGGTGCTAAGTACTCGGGGGGCACGGAATCCTCCCACTCTAACCCCCATTTTACAGATGAGGAAACTGAGGCTCAGAGAGGTGAAGTGACTAGCCCGGGGCCTCACTGGGGGAGACTTCGGATTCTAGCCCATCCTGTCAGCCCTGGAGCTTGGCCTGTGGGCCTGATGCTGGACAGGTCTCTGCTTTCTGCCCCCCAGATGAGGTGGTGCTCAAGTTTGAAATGGGCCAAGTGAGAGCAAGGAACCTGGCTTACGACACCCTCCCAGTCCTGATTCATGGCAATGGGCCTACCAAGGTAGGGAGGGGCCCCGGCTCCCGAGGGAGAGTGGGATGGGGGTCCAGAATCCCAATTATGCTCCCACTGTGACACCCCAGCTCCTCCTTGGGGTCAGGGCCACCCACCTGGAACCCACTCATTGCCTCTGACCTCACATCTGAGTTCAGTGTGGTGCCTTCTCTCCTTACTGTGGTGGTTGGTGATGCCCTGTCCATCTCTGCTGGACCACAAAGGAGGCTCCTGTCCCTATCCAGGCCCAGACTGGGCTGCCCTGAGTCATCTGTACCCTGCCACTCCCAGGCAGGCTTGTTTCTACATTCAGCAAACACCGATTGAGTGCTTGTACCAGGGCATGAGGGCTCGCCAGCCCTGAACAGGACAGCCTGTTCCCTGTGCTCCTAGAGCTACAGAAGGGGCGGGGGAGCAGGCCAGACCCAGCTGGCCCCTGGGGAACGGGCCCCTGGATGGATCACAGCACATTTCTTGGAGTGTGGTCCTTGACCACCCTCGTTGGAATCACGTGGACGGAGGGGAAGGAGAGGGTGTTAAAATGCAGATTTCCTGATGCCACCCAAGAGCTGCTCATTTGGAGTGTCTGCAGGGGTGGGGCTCAGGAATCTGCGTTTTACAAGCTCCCAGGAGATCCAAAGATCTGCGTTTTACAAGCTCCCAGGAGATCCAAAGATGAGGAAGCCCCAGAGTGCTGAGTCCTCCCTGGGTCCTCCTTCGGGGCTGCTTTGGTGATCTCCAGGGGGACGGGCACGCTCTCCAAGTCCCACCCCAACTAAAGCCACATTCCTGTCCCCTTAGGGGAGGCTGGGGTGCAGGCCCACAAGGGGCCCAGGGAGATGTGACTTCTCGGTCGGGGAGGGCTGAGCCTGTTTCCTCTCAGAGCCTCGTCTCCCCACAGCTGCAGCTGAACTACCTGGGCAACTACATCCCACGCTTCTGGACCTTTGAGACGGGATGCGCTGTGTGTGATGAGGGCCTGCGCAGCCTCAAGGGCTTGGGGGTGAGGCTGCTGGACCCCGGGGTTCCGTCCCTCGGGGAGGGGAGGATGGTGGATTCTGGAGGCTCTGTTGTCTCTGGTGGGAGGTAAAGGGGTCACCTCCCTGTCTGGGGTTCCATCCTCTTCCTCCCCACCCACACACCTCCTCCTGGAAACCTTCTCGGTCTACACGCTCCAGATTCCCCCAGATGCCTACGTTCTGGTTTCTTCTGCCTGGTCCTTCAGGTGCTCCTCCTGCAGCCTTCTCCCCATCCCACGGAACTTACCCCTCACTTAAGGCCCACTGCAGACCCCACGCCAGCCAAGCTCTCCCGACGGCGTGCCGTCAACCCGTCCTCGCTCCAAGGCTGGGCTCACGCTGCTCTCGTCCCCGGCAGGGACAGCCTCCTGCTGCTTCCCTGCCTCTGCCACCTGCACATCCTGCTCGGAGGGCCCCGGCCCAGGCCCCTTTCCTGCTAAGTCCGCAAGCGTCTGCCTGTGGCTCCAGATCCCTCAGGCCATCCTCGGGGCCCAGCGGTGGCGCAATGGCTGGACATCGCCGGGCTCTTGTGCCGCCCTCTCCCCATGCAGGATGAAGCTCTGCCCACCGTCCTGGTTGGCGTGTTCATCGAACAGCCCACGCCGTTCCTGTCCCTGTTCTTCCAGCGGCTCCTGCGCCTCCACTACCCCCGGAAACGGCTGCGGCTTTTCATTCACAGCCATGTGAGTAGCAGGCACTTGGTGGGGTCGCCGTGTGGCTTGGGTCAAGGGCTCAGCCTCACAAGACGCCCTGAGACCTCTGAGGAAGTGACTGAACCGGGGTTGTCTGGGCCAAACGGAAGTGGGCAGTGGGCCGTATCCCCAGTCGCTGGGTTGACTGTGGAGTCAGTCTGGCCGGGTTTGAACCCCAACATCATTGCTTATATTAGCTGTGTGACCTTGGGCGTGTTATTCAGCCTCTCTGGGCTTCAGTTTTCTCATCGCTTAGGTCTGTTAGATAGGGATCATGTTAGTGCGGGCCATGTAGAATTGCTGCAAGCGTTAAACAAGTTGCGTAGTAGGTGCTCTCAGCTGACATTGTCATTGTTTCCCTTCCCGCCTCAGGCAGTCTTTCCTGATTTGACCTGGTGATAGTCAACTTGGTTTTCAGTCTTCGAGTGCCTTCTGAGGAATCGGGGAGGGCCTGGAGGCCTGCTACTTTGTGGCTTTCAGGGCTAGCTCCCTCCCTTGCCTGCCTCTCCTTCCCAGACAGATAAAGTCCCGCCTCTCAGCTTTTGCTGAGAGAAGCCAGATACGCTCTCCAAATCGTTAAGACTCCTTGTCTTCCCCAGTCTTCTCAGCTGCCCCGTCTAGGTCACCCCTTTCCGAGACCTCTCGGCCCTGGCTGTCTGCACCTCACCCCCAGGGACCTGTGGTCCCCCACTCAGCTCAGCTCTGCGTGGGTCACAGACATTCATTCAACTGTTCCACCTGGAAACAGGAGGAGGGTGTAGGCCCTGCCCTTGGGAGGCTGCCAGCTTCCCTGGAGACGTCAAACCTCACACACATGCACTCTGACTGTATAGAAAAAGAGAACCGTTCCAGGCAGTCTTTGAGGACCTACTCTGTGCTCTGACTTGTTGACTCCTTGCAGTGACCCCGTGAGGGAGGCATGATCGCCCTCCCGTTTTGCAAAGGAGGAAACTGAAGCTGAGATGCGTGAAGTGACTCGTCCAAGTTCATGCAGCTAATCAGAGCAGAGCTGGGTTTCTCTCTGAACCCTGGGTTTCTTTGTTTGTTTGTTTGTTTGAATTTTTATTTATTTATTTATTTTTATTTATTTTTGGCTGTGTTGGGTCTTCGTTGCTGTGCGAGGGCTTTCTCCAGTTGCGGCGAGTGGGGGCCACTCTTCATCGCGGTGCGCGGGCCTCTCACTGTCGCGGCCTCTCCCGTTGCTGAGCACAGGCTCCACACGCGCAGGCTCAGTAGTTGTGACTCACGGGCTTAGTTGCTCCGCGGCATGTGGGATCTTCCCAGACCAGGGCTCGAACCCGTGTCCCCTAGCATTGGCAGGCGGACTCTCAACCACTGAGCCACCAGGGAAGCCCCCTGGGTTTGTTTTTAAACACCCTGCTCTTTCCGCTTCCTGGTGCAGGGGCTCCAGGTATAAACTCTTTTTCAGAGCGCACTTTGAAGTTCGCCTGGAGCGTTTTATAGCAAAGCAGACTCCTGGGCCACACCCTGGACCAGCAGAATCGGCGACTATGGATGTGTGGCTTGTGGGGTGAGGGGCACTGTCCTGGTGACAGAGGCTCTTAAGAGGCCTGTGGGCCTGGCCTGGTCAGAGGAGGATGGTCAGGAAGGGCACTCCAGTCAGAAGGTCTGGCGCGGGCAGAGTTCTGGGGATAGGAAAGCAGATGGCCGGGGATGCTCCAGGAATGATGGAGAGCAGCCTGCAGTAGCAGAAGGTGCTGTGGTCCCTGGGGTGAAGCCTCATCTTCACCCTCCATCCCCTCACCCCCAGGAGCAGCAACATAAGACTCAGGCGGAGCAGTTCCTGGCAGAGCATGGCAGCGAGTACCAGTCTGTGAAACTGCTGGGCCCCGAGGTGCGGGTGGCGAACGCGGACGCCAGGAACATGGGCGTGTGAGTTGGGGGTCGCGGCAGAGGGGCTGCGGTATCAGGAGCACCAGGCGGGGAGACAGGTTCAGAAGGCTGTGTGGTCTCCAGCAAGTCCTGCCCCTCTCTGGGCCTCAGTGTTCCCATCTCTCAAATGGGGAAATAGTTGAGCCAACCTCAGTGCTCCCGGGAGGGGCTGAGCACTGTCGATTGGATTCAGGAAGCAAATGAGAGAAAGAGGAAGGACTGGAGGGCCAGAGTAGATAAATGCTGACAATTAGAGAAACAATCTCTGATTTTTTTTCCTTTATCATTAAAACAAACAAGTAATTTGTGTTGACTCTAAAAGAATTAGAAAGTCCAGATCCGAGACTGGAAAAATTTTTAAAAGGACTAGCTTAAATCTGTGTAAATTGGCTTTGTGGGCTCGGCCGGGACCACTCAGCACAGCTATTGGAGCACGAATGAGTGTGGCAGTGCTCCAATAACATTTTATTTATCAACACTGAAATTTGAATTTCATAGGATTTTCACGTGACTTCTTTTGATTTTTGTTTTCCCCAACCATTTAAAAATGTAAGACTGTTCTTCCAGACTTGTGGGATGGGGTGGGGAGGGATGGATTGGGAGTTTGGGATTAGCAGATGCAAGCTATTATCTATAAGATGGATAAACAACAAGGTCCTGCTGTATAGCACAGGGAACTATATTCAATATCCTGCGATAAACCATAATGGAAAAGAATATGAAAAAGAATGTGTGTGTATGTGTGTGTGTATATATATATATATGTATGTATAACTGAATCACTTTGCTGTATAGCAGAAATTAACACAACATTGTAAATCAACTATATTTCAATAAAATAAATTTTAAAAAACCAACAAACAGTTCTTAGCTCATGAGCTAACCAGGCAGTGGGCTAGATTTGGACTGTGGCCCGTAGTTTGCTGAGCCCGGCACCGGATAAACAAAAAGAACATAGATTTCTTTTAAAAATTTAACTATTGTTGACTTACAATATTGTGTTAATTTCAGGTGTACAGCTTCAGATTCTTTTCCATTACAGGTTATTATAAGATATCGAATATCGTTCTCTGTGCTGGAGAGTAAATCCTTGTTGTTTATTTTATATGTAGTGGTTTGTATCTGTTAATCCCATACTCGTAATCTATCTCTCCCCCTCCAGTAACCATAAGTTTGTTTTCTATATCTGTGAGTCTATTTCTGTTTTGTAAATAAGTTGATTTGTATTATTTTTTTAGAATCCACGCATAAGTGATATCACATTTGTCTTTCTCTGTCTAACTTACTTTACTTAGTATGAGATTTTTAAGGCTTCGGGTACAAGTTGCCAAACTATCCTCCAGAAAGGCAGAAACAGTTTACCCATAGCCCCGGGCAGTGAAGGCACCTATCTGTGGGCCTGCTCTGGCCAGTAGCAAGGTTTTCAGGGCACTAGACACCACTTGCCAGGCTCTGGGCCTTGTCTTGACAGCTCCGTAGCCCAGGGGTTGGGTCTCCGAGTTGGGAGGGACCTGGAGGTGGCTGGTCCCAGCCTGCAGCAGGGCCGGCCTGAGCTCCTTAAAGGCCCTTGGCTGGTGGTACCTGGTGATGGCAGATACGGGCAATGGTTGGGGACTGCAGCCTGGGGGTAGCTCTGGGATCCTGGGTGGGGAGGCTGGCGCCAGAACCCTGTCCCCACTGACTCTGTGTCCCCCTCCCTGCAGGGACTTGTGCCGGCAGGACCGTGGCTGCACCTACTACTTCAGCGTGGATGCCGATGTGGCCCTGACCGAGCCCAAAACCCTGCAGCTGCTAATCGAGCAGAACAAGTGAGGCTTGGGTGGGCTGTGCCTGCTGGAAAAGCAGGCCCTCGGAGCCAGGGCTCACGATGCCCCTGGCCCTGGCCCTGGGGTGGGAGCCCCTCCCCTGCCTTTCTCCTCCTCCTCCTCCTCCTCCTCCTCCTCCTCCTCCTCCACCTTGGCCTCACCTTTGACCCCGGGCTTTTCCCAGCCTGGCTACCTTGGTCTAGGACGTTCCCCACCTCCTGGCCACAAGCCCCAGCCTCGCCCCCCCCCCACTCCCATCCCCCCAAACCCCCCTGCCAGCCTTTCCTGGCTGCCCTGTGGGAGGGAACTGGCACCAGATGGGCCGACCCGGCTCCAGGCCGTAGCCTAGGGAGGTGCTTGCAGGGTGCAGGCACTCCCCCTCCCCTTCCCCACACCTGGCTCTGCCCCAACCTCCCCGCGGCAGAGGGACTCTCTCTGAGGCGCTTCCTTCCCTAGAAATGTCATCGCCCCTTTGATGGCCCGCCACGGGAGGCTGTGGTCGAACTTCTGGGGGGCACTGAGTGCAGATGGCTACTACGCCCGCTCCGAGGACTACGTGGACATTGTGCAGGGGCGGCGTGTGTGAGTACCTGCAGGGTGGGGGGCGGCCCCGTCTGTTTTCCTCTCAGCCTCACAGCACTGCCCTCCCCCGTATTCCTGCCCTGTTGCTCTCAAATTCCTGTTTAACTGAAGAAAGGAAGACTGCAGTCAGACGCACAGGAGGACTTCCTGATAGTTACCCTGGGCCCATGTGCCCAGGGTAGGGGAATCAAATCACCACCATCGTGCCCTCCCAGCCTGTGACTTCCCCTTTCCTCCTCCCCCTGACCCCCAGACTATGACCCCTCGCCATCGCCTGTAGCCCCCTCCATCTTCCTTTCTTTCCCTTAGCGGCGTCTGGAACGTGCCCTACATCTCAAACATCTACCTGATCAAGGGCAGTGCCCTGCGGGCTGAGCTGCAGGAGATGGACCTATTCCACCACAGGAAGCTGGACCCGGACATGGCCTTCTGTGCCAATATCCGGCAGCAGGTTAGCCCGGGCTGGGCAGTCAGAAGAGGCCCTGTTGACAGGGAAGATGGGCCACCTTGTCACCATAGGCCCTGCAGCTTCTGAGATCCCATCTTCAAGGCTGCCAGGCCCTGGTGGGGGCACTTGGGGCCCCGGGCATGAGGTCTGGTCCTCGGGATCTGCAGGATCATTTTTTTTCACATCACCTGTTTTCACACCACCTCTTTTATTTACATTTTTGACAGAGCCTAAAGAAAACTTTCTACCTAAAACTCTCCACCTTTACTCCAAGTAATGTGCCCAAGATGCCCTTACCCTACCCCCATGCCCCACCCAATATTATTTTGTGGTTATTTTAAAAACGATGACGGGAGGGTAATGTTTCCCCTGTGCCCACAACTAACTCCAGGATCAGAACACCATCCTTTACTTTTGCACATTCAGTCTTTCATTCCTGTTCAGTCCTCCAGGAAGTCTTCCTTGATTGCATCCCCAGTGGCAGGCCTCATCCAGGCACTGGGGAGATGAGGTGAACTCGAATTCGGTGGGCAGAGGAGGCTGCAGTCGTGCCCCCCACCCCACCCCTGGGGGCGTGCAGGGTAGGGGAAGGGTCTCTTCCATCCGGCCCGTTCTCCCCAGGATGTGTTCCTGTTCCTGACCAACCGGCACGCCTTCGGCCACCTGCTGTCCCTGGACAGCTACCAAACCACCCACCTCCATAACGACCTCTGGGAGGTGTTCAGCAACCCCGAGGTGAGGCCCTTCGTGGGTGGGCGGGGGTGGGAGTGGAGGAGACCCCAGTGATCCTGTGGCCTGAGGAGCCTCCCTCTCACAGCCTGACCTTGGCTGGGACCCCAAGCCACCCCCACCCCCGCCGCCTTCCTCTGCCCCAGGGGGCTTGTTGGGCAGGATTTCAGTGGGGAGAGGAGGATATCTCCAGAGGCAGCGCCATCTGGTGGAGGGAGGACCAGGAGTCAGAGGCTGAGGTCTGTGGTCCATCAGCTGTGACTTAGTTGAGCCTCTCCACGTTTGGGGCCTCAGTTATCTTAGCTCTAAAATGGGTGTACTATCCCAGCCTGTCTCACCTCTGAGGGTGTTGTGATGATCAGAGGAGGAGAAAGTTGTGACAGCATCCCTAGACGTGCAAGCTTGTGGCTGATGTGGGCACATGTACATACCTGCAGGCTGACCTGTACACACATGCACACACGTGTACACACACATGCAGAAACCCCCTCCTGCAGGCACACTTGTGGGCCCATCAGCTCACATGACCCAGTGGCATAGGCACATACCGGCTCCCCCGCCACCCCGTCCCACCCCCCAGGGGGCTTGCGGGGCGGAACTCCGTCTTGGAGCAGCGAATGCGGTGGAACAAGGGGTGAGCCCCAGCTGGCCCAGGTGGGCCCGAGAACCCCACCTCTCCCACTCCCCACAGGACTGGAAGGAGAAGTACATCCACGAGAACTACACCAAGGCCCTGGCAGGGAAGATGGTGGAGATGGTAAGGACTGGAGGCCCTTTGGGAACAAAGCTGCTGGATTCACATCTGGCACCTGCTGCAGTGGGGGACAGACAGCAGAGGAACAAAGCCAGCCGACCTGGGCGGGGAGAAGGCACCTTTCTGTGCTCTGGCACTGCTTGGGGTGAGGGAATGGACAGTGGGATGGGCCCCCTCCTCTTGCTGCCACTTTCCAGCTGGAGTCTGCAGGGGCCTGGGGTGCCTGACGCTTCCTGCCTGGCCTGAACAAGAAAGAAGAAAATATCCCCAAATGTGGTCTCAGCTGTGGACCGTGGGCCTAGGATGAGAAACAAATGCTTCTCTTCTTCTCCCGGGGCCTGCGGGCCTCTGCTCCCTGGGGGCACTGGGGATATGCGTGTCCCTTTCCTGGCCCTGGCCCTGGCTGCTCTTGGCTGAGAAGGGCCAGCTCTGAGTTCTGCTTCCTTCTCCCTTCAGCAGCTCACTGAGCCCCTGCTCCCTGGGGACACTCGTGGGGACATGGAGGGCGCACAGACTGGAGTGTGTGGGGCCGGGCGTAGACCACGTGATGGGCCTTTGCCTGCTGTGGGTTCTGCAGAGGGCCATGGGGGCAGGGGGAGGACGCGGCGACGCCACTCTGGGCCCTGTGACCGAGTCCCCGCCCTCCTCAGCCTTGCCCAGACGTCTACTGGTTCCCCATCTTCACGGAGACGGCCTGTGATGAGCTGGTGGAGGAGATGGAGCACTACGGCCAGTGGTCTCTGGGAGACAACAAGGTAGGGGTCCCGGACGCCTGGACCGCGACTGCGGGGAGGCTGCCCCTCCCCCCATGCCTGCCCTCTGGGCTCTTTTCCCGGCAAGCCAGCCAACCTCTCTGCAACTCTTGGGAGATGGGGGCACTGGCAGGGGTGCACTTAGGAGCAGAGGGATTGAGAAATGGGTTGGGGTGTGGGTCCCCAAGCCGCCCTTGCTGCTGGGTGACTTTGAGCTGCCTCAAGCTTACATTGCAAGTTTTCCAGTTCCTGGTTTCTCATTAGAATGATTCAGCTTCCTTCCCCAGATCAGGCGTGGATGGAGATGGGGGAGGAATGAGTTAAGTGTGGGACGCAGAAGAATTAGGAAGCGACAGCAGCGCCAAGTTCACCAGACAGCAGAAGCGAGGGGCGTGGTGGATGTGACAGGCTGTGCGTTCCCCGAAGGAGGAATTCATACCTGCACCCGTCTTGGAAAGTTCAGGAACCATTTTTAAAGGCACATGAGCCCCTGGGCCTGTGTGCCTCAGAGGCCAGCTCACCTTCGGGCTGGCAGCTTGAGTAAGCGGTGGTTCTGCTTACTGCCTAATCTACGTGCTTGGTGGCAGAGCTCATCTGCAGAGCCCGGGAACTCGCATAGCCCACGTGTGGGGTCTGGTGAACCCCGTGCTCCACTGACCGGGCCGGCCCTGGGATGCTAGTGCCCCAGCTAACCTGTGGCCTTCTGCATTGGTTTTCTGCGCTGTGTAACAAATCACCGCAAAGTTTATCAGCTTAAAACAACACCCGTTTATTATCTCCCGGTCTCTGTGGGTCGGGAGTCCGGCTCAGGGCCTCACAAGGCTGCAGTCATGGTATCAGCCGGGATTGGGGTCTCATCTGAGGCTTGGGGTTCTTTTCCATGCTCGTGTGGCAGAACTCATTTCTTTGCAGCTGTAGAATTTCAGGCAGCTTGCTCCTTCCAGGCCAGCAGGACACAGTCTCCCTCTTCAAGATCCTCCTTGAAGGGCCCACCCAGGATGAGTGCCTTTTTGATTAACCCAAAGTCAATAGACTGGTTACATTAGTTACCTCTGCCAAACCCCTTCACTTTTGTCCTGTAACCTAACCTCATCCCATCGGGTTCACAGGTCAAAGGGAGGGGATTACACAGAGCCTGTACACCGGGGGTTGGGGGCTGGGATTCCAGCGGGGTTGGGGGGGCCCACCTTAGAGTTCTGCTTACCACACTCTCCTTGGTCACTTCCAGGACAACCGCATCCAGGGCGGCTACGAAAACGTGCCGACCATAGACATCCACATGAACCAGATCAACTTTGAGAGGGAGTGGTACAAGTTTCTGGTGGACTACATCGCCCCCATGACGGAGAAGCTCTACCCGGGCTACTACACCAGGGTGGGCGTGCCTGCGGCGGCGTGGCAGTGGCCGGGGCTTGTGGGGAGGATGGTGCTCCTGGCTTGGGGGAGAAGTGACGGACTATTTGGTCTCCAGGAGTGAAGTCTCCTCCCATCGGGTGTGCGGCGGGGCCCCGGGAGGCGTCTAGGGTAATGGAAGGCCACTGGGCCTCTAGCCTCTGACTCACCCCTTTGCACCTTTCTCTGTGTACTGAAATCCTGCCTCAGTGACTCCTACGCTAGCCCGCCAGACAAGGCCCCAGTTAGCTGGCCAGCGTGCCCATTCCTTTAGCTCCTCCCTCGTGTGTCTTTTGACTGCCTCTTTGGCTTTTGCACCCCTTCTCTCAGTCACCTCCTCTTTTTTTTTTTTTTTTTTTTTTTGGCGGTACGCGGGGTCTCTCACTGTTGTGGCCTCTCCCATTGCGGAGCACAGGCTCCGGACGCGCAGGCTCAGCGGCCACGGCTCACGGGCCCAGCCGCTCCGCGGCACGTGGGATCTTCCCGGACCGGGGCGCGAACCCGTGTCTCCCGCGTCGGCAGGCGGACTGTCAACCACTGCGCCACCAGGGAAGCCCCCAGTCACCTCCTCTTTAAATGGTTTTCTCCAAATACCTGCTCTAAGTGTGCCTGGGCCTTACCCTCAAGGAATCACCACCCAGAACGGGTTGTGAGGATTAAGTTCATTTCCTCCCTTCTTTTTCTCCCCTCCTCTCCTCTCCGTCCTCGCTTTCTCCCTCTCTTCCCTCCTTTCCTCCATGTCCTCCCCTTCTTTCCCTTCCCTTCCTCCCCACATTTTAACTGAGAACCTTTTCTGTGCCACGCACTGGAGAACACAGCATAAACAGACCTGCCCTCCCGGCCAACGTTCCAGCGATTGGATGAGGGGTCCCTTCTGTGCACCCCTGCCTTTCTTTCCCGGCCTTCGGGGGCCTCTCTCTAACTCCACTTCTTTTGTCCCGCTTCCTCGACGCAGGCCCAGTTCGACCTGGCCTTTGTGGTCCGCTACAAGCCTGACGAGCAGCCCTCCCTGATGCCCCACCACGACGCCTCCACCTTCACCATTAACATTGCCCTGAACCGGGCTGGGGTGGATTACGAGGTGAGGGTGGGCCGGGGGGAGGGCTGGCTGGGGAGCACCCACAGTGTGGTCGGGCAGAGGGGCCCAGGGTATGCCGGTGCCAGGGAACCCGAGAGAAGGGGTTCCAGGTCCATGGGGACGGCCTCTTGGAAGGGGTGGGCTCAGAGCACAATTTGGTGCAAGGGAGAAGCTTTAAACATAATAGAGCAGCGGCACAGGAGGACCAGGACCAGAATGCCTGGCCCTGGGTCCTGTCTGTCCCCTCACCAGCTCTCTGTAACATATAACCAGGCACGCTTCTTAGCATCTCAGTTTCCTCACGTCTTAGATGGGAAAACCTAGAGGGGCCCCTGCAGAATGGTGAGAAGTAAATGAGTCCATCCAGGTAATCGCTTACAGGGACCCATAATGAGTACTCAAGGAACAACAGCTATTAGCAATCAAAAGCTCGGGGTTTTCATCATTCTTGAAAGTAAGAGGCAGCTTTGGGAATGACAGGACAGAGTTAGTGCAGGTGCGGGGCACAAGCTCGAGGCCAGATGGGAGGGCTGGGGAAACCAGGAAGATGTGAGGGTTTAGAAGGAGCAGTTGAGGGCCTCAGGGCTCCAGGGAAGGCCTCTAGGTGTGATCAGCTAGGGAGCCAGCCATTCATTCATTCATTTACTCCTTAAGCTACTGTTTTCTAAGAGCTTTTGGGGCCTCAGTCCTGAGCAGGCACAGACACCCATAAAAACACCTGTCATTTTTTTGAGAGTTTACAGTGTATCAAGGTTCTCATAGGCAATGATGTTGCCCCCCTCCCTGGGGGGGACATTGGTAATACCTGAAGTTGTCACAACTATGGGGGTGCTACTGGCATCTAGTGGGTAGAGGCCAGGAATGCCCAGGACACCCCCCCGTAAGAAAGAATTATCTGGCCCATGGTGGTGATAGCTGTACAGCAGTGTACGTAATACCACGGTACACTTAAAAATGATTATGATAGGGCTTCCCTGGTGGCGCAGTGGTTGAGAATCCGCCTGCCGATGCAGGAGACACGGGTTCGTGCCCTGGTCCGGGAAGATCCCACATGCCGCGGAGCAACTAAGCCCGTGAGCCATGGCCGCTGAGCCTGTGCGTCCGGAGCCTGTGCTCCGCAACGGGAGAGGCCACAACAGTGAGAGGCCCGCATACTGCAAAAAAAAAAAAAAAAAAAAAAAAAAAAAAATGATTATGATGGTAAAGTTTATGTTATGTGTATTTATCCCAATTTTAAAAAAGAGGGGGGGGATTATCTGGCCCAAAATGTCCACAGTGCTGAGGTTGAGAAACTGAACCCTAAGCTCTTACTTGTATCATCTCATTTAATTCTTACCACCCTGTACAGTTTAATGCCCACTTTCCAGAGGGGGAGACTGAGGTTCAGGTTGGTCACAGAGTTAGTTGGCACTGCCCAGTGCTGCCTCCCTGCAAGGCCAGTGCTCTTGATCCCTTGCTCTTTGCTGAGTGTCTTCCTTAGGCAGCTCATGACCGTTGCTCTGCAAGGCATCCCCAGGCAGGCTGTGCTGAGAGCCCCTTGGCTGTGATGGCTCAGATGGGAGAATGGGGGTAGTAGGGGAAGGGCCCGGCGTCCCATTGGGGAACTGGTGCTTCCTGTTGGGTAACTGACACCTCCTGTCTCCCAGGGCGGGGGCTGTCGGTTCCTGCGCTACAACTGCTCCGTCCGAGCCCCACGGAAGGGCTGGACTCTCATGCACCCCGGGCGACTCACGCACTACCACGAGGGGCTCCCCACCACCAAAGGCACCCGCTACATCGCAGTCTCCTTCGTCGATCCCTAATTGGCCCGGCCCGGCCACCACAGACCTCTTCCTCTTTGTCAACAACCACTGCCCAGCAGCCTCTGGGACCTCGGGGTCCCAGGGAACCAGATCCAGCCTCCAGGCTCCTGACCTCTCATTGCTCTTGGAGCCGCCATCCGAGAGACTGGGCCACAGGCTAGAGGCAGAGCACACCTCCTTGGCTGGGACTTTCCCGGTGCTCTGGACACAGCCCTGGGAGAAACTGTTCACTTTCACTGCTTCGTAGCGTCTCGTCCTTTCCCATCCCGCTTCCTGAAAAACCCAGTCCCACTTTCTCTGCTTCTTCCAAGGGGCAACACTTGAGCAGCAGAGGGGCTGACGCAGCTGCCCAGAGAGACTCTCGGGGTGAGAAGCTACGCCCCAGAGCTTCTCCCCGGCAGCCCAGGGGACTTCTGCTTCGAGCTTCAGGGTTGACACCGAGACCTGGATCAGGCTCAAGTCCCCACCCTGACCGTGGGACTGCTGAAGCCCCACCCTCCCTGGCTCCTGTCAATCATGAGAGCAAAACTCTGTCCCTTGGAGACGGTGACTGAGAAAACCTCCTAGGAGACAGGAAATGCACGGATGCCACAGCTCCATCCTCTACTTGACCCTTGCTGGGGGCGCAGAGCAGGGAGTGGTATGTCCACACACTGCACTGCGTCACCCTGTCCTGAATGCCTCCAGAGAGAGGGACAGACAGTCGGAAACAGGAGAGTTTCTACTAAAGGTCATTCAAACCACTGAGTGGGAGATGCTGGGGTGGGCGGGTGTATACATGTCAGGGCGGGTGTCTGCAGGGAGAAACTTTAACAGCTCACGATTGGCAAGGAAGGCCGGCCGTGGGTGACTTGGCAGATTGGGTGACTTGTGTTTCCCACACCCAGTCGCATGTGATCTCCATGTCATTTGTATATTCCATAAACCCTCCGTATAAGCCAGGCACTGCTTCCTGGGGCATACTGTGTCGTCTCTTAAGATCTGAATCTGGTGCCGCCCTCCTCCGAAGCCTTCGCTGACCACCCTTCTTGCAAACACGAATGTCAGGGAACAGTGAACTTCTGCCCCACCACACCCTGGGCTGATATGTAGCACCAGTAACACTTCAGGGCATTTATTAATAATAAGCAGTAACCTCTATCTGTCCCTGCTCTGGGCTGGGCATCGTGCATGGCAGGCCGGCTCGGCATGCAGTCTTCTGGGGTAGGGGCTAGCATCACCTTTTGTTTGTTTGTTTGTTTGTTTTGTGGTACGCGGGCCTCTCACCATTGTGGCCTCTCCCGTTGCGGAGCACAGGCTCCGGACGCGCAGGCTCAGCGGCCACGGCTCACGGGCCCAGCCGCTCCGCGGCACGTGGGATCTTCCCGGACCGGGGCACGAACCCGTGTCCCCTGCATCGGCAGGCGGACTCTCAACCACTGCGCCACCAGGGAAGCCCAGCCATCACCTTTTTATAGATGAGGAAATGTAGGCTTGGAGAAGCCAAGGGATTGGCCTAAAGTCACACAAGTGGTAAGGACAGGGATTTGAATATGATTTCAGCAGAAATCTGGTCCCTGGTCGTGTCCCCCCCACCCCGCCCAGGCATCCTGTAATCAGTGGTGAGGACAAAAAACCAAATGCAGTTCACTGGACCCGGTGTGGTGTGGACCGGTGTGATAAATGCCACAATGGTTGTAGAAGTGCTGTGGGGAGTAGGAGGGACCAGCAGGTGATTTTGCCCCCAAGGGCATTTGGCAGTGTCTGCGGGGCTCTGGGGTTGTCACACCCTGGGAAGGGGGGTGGAATGCTGCTGGCACCAGTGAGTAGGGGCCGGGGATGCTCCTAAACGTCCTGCGAGGCATCCCTGCCCCCCAACAGAGAATGACCCAGCCCAAAGTATCAGTAGTGCTGAGGCTGAGAAGCCTGCTAGCAGATGCCATTTAAGCTGGGCCTTGGAGGGGAGGGAGGTATCCAATAGGCAGAGACACTCTTTAGGTCAAAGGCTAGAGCCGGGAAGGCACAGGTGGGACCTGAGAAGCAGGCTGGCTTGTGTGGGTGGGGTGGAGGGGGTCAGACTGCAAACCCCATTTTCCCTGGCTAAGGAGAGTTGGACTTTAATTGGAGTCATTCAGGGGTTTTGCACATATATACTAAAGATCAGTTTTTTTAAAAAAAAATTTTAAAATTGAAGTATAATTGATTTACAATGTTTCCGGTATATAGCAAAGTGATTCAGTTATATGTATATTCTTTTCCATTATAGGTTACTACAAGATATTGAATATAGTTCCCTGTGCTATACATTAGGTCTTTGTTGCTTATCTTTTTTTTTTTGGGCGGTACGCTGGGGTGGTATGCGGGCCTCTCACCGTTGTGGCCTATGGGATCCTCCTGGACCAGGGCACGAACCCGACCGGGGCATGAACCCGACCGGGGCACGAACCCGACCGGGGCACAAACCCGTATCCCCTGCATCGGCAGGCAGACTCCCAACCACTGTGCCACCAAGGAAGCCCTGCTTATCTATTTTATTTACAGTAGTTGTGTATGTGTTAATCCCAAATCCCTAATTTATCCCTCCCCTTTAAAGATAAGTTTTTGTGTTTAAAAAACCCATGGTGAATTCAAACAGTGCAAATCTTAATCTCTTTCCCATCTCTCACCGCCCACCCCCCCACTGCTTCCCAGTTCTCCCCAGAAGTGACCATGTGTAACCAGTTTCTTGGGTGTCCTGTCTGAGATGGTCTGTGCTGTGTGTGTGTCTGTGTGTGTCTTAGGGTTGTTTTTCATTGTTAACCTTTTTCTGATTACAAATGCAATTCATGTCCACCGTGGAAAAGTTCATCGAAATAGAAATAGGTAATGTGGAAAAGATGTCCTGCGAATGCACCCCACCCCTGCCCTGCAGCCCCACAATCACACCACCAGCCAAGCTAGGGGAGCCTTGTCATTGGAGGTCTCACAGCTTGAGGCAGTGCTTCAGAGAGGAAGCAGGGTGCTGGGTGGACGGTCATACTAGAGGCTGGGGATGGATTCCAAGGCTCCTGCAGCAGCCCAGGCAAGTGACCAGAGCCTAGCCCAGAGCTCGCAGGAGGGAATGGACAGGACAGATGTTTAAGGGGGAGAACCTCCAGGCCTCCTCCTAACTTGGACAAGATTCTGCCGAAGAAGGGAAACGGAATTCACTTTGTACCCTTGGAGTACTGACAGTCCCCTTAGGGAGGCCAGGGAGCTTGGAGGAGGAGAACAGACAGCTGCTCTACAAGGCAGCAAGTACAGGCCCCCGTGTGTGTCACATCCAGAGGCCTGGCCACACCCTGAGGCAGGGGCTGAGTGTGGCCTCACAGTCTGGGGTCTGACTCTTAGGATGGGAGGCTACTAGCTCACTTAGCACAGAAAGGGCGGGACAGCTACCTCTGACCAACCTCACTGGGAACTGATAAGCTGGTTGGTCCGAAGGCTAACGATCTGCCTCTTGAGGGGTCCATAGGCAAGATTCTACCATGGTTATAAAGCAGTGCAGTCCGGTAGGAATAAAGTTGGCCTTCCTTATCCAAATACGTATTTGGATGTGGAGGAGCTGTTCTATGCCATTTTATATAAGGAACCTGAGCATTGGAAGCCCTCCATGCTCTTTCTGGGCACGCCACCCTCCCAGCACCTCCACTTGTTTACCAGCCTGGAAGCTCTCTGGACCATAGTTCAGGGCTTTTTATGAGGACTTCATTACATAGGTGTTAAAACAGGCAGGTAGGGCCTCCCTGGTGGCGCAGTGGTTAAGAATCTGCCTGCCAATGCAGGGGACATAGGCTTGAGCCCTGGTCCGGGAAGATCCCACATGCCACGGAGCAACTGAGGCCGTGCGCCACAGCTACTGAGCCTGCGCTCTAGAGCCCACGACCCACAACTACTGAAGCCCATGCACCTAAAGCCCGTGCTCCGCAACGAGAAGCCACCGCAATGAGAAGCCCGCGCACCACAACGAAGAGTAGCCCCTGCTCGCTGCAACTAGAGAAAGCCCACACGCAGCAACAGAGACCCAACGCAGCCAAAAATAAAATTAATCAATTAATTAATTATTTTTTTAAAATACACCAAAAAAAAAGGCAGGTGGCTAGATGTGAGCAGAGAAAGGGGAGCACAGGCCAGATGGCAGGAAACCATGCATCTTGAGGTCCACAGGCAGACAGAGAAAAGCAGGAACCTCCGGACTGACAGCAAACCACATATCCTGGGGTGGCAAAGAAAGGTGGGAAAAGGTGGGAATCTCTGGTGTCCAGATGTAACCTTTTGCTCATTATAATAAAAATTAGCCTTGCAGATAAGAAATACGCATCATACACTGGCGCCACAACACTTCCAATCAAGGTTAAATAAGGACAAAAATCCCTCCTCCCCTCGGGAAGGTGGAGCTGGAATGAAATCAGGAAACACGACCCCCAAGCCTTCCTTCTGCAATGAATATTCCGCCCCTTCATTTGTACACCCCACATAACCGGCTTGCCAAGAAAACTCGGGGGCAGCTACTCACCTGTCTGCCCACTCTCCCTTTTTTTTTTTTTTTTTTTTTTTTTTTTTTTTTTTTTTTTTGCGGTACGCGGGCCTCTCACTGTTGTGGCCTCTCCCGTTGCGGAGCACAGGCTCCGGACGCACAGGCCCAGCGGCCATGGCTCACGGGCTTAGCCGCTCCGCGGCATGTGGGATCTTCCCAGACCAGGGCACGAACCCGTGTCTCCTGCATCGGCAGGCGGATTCTCAACCACTGCGCCACCAGGGAAGCCCCACTCTCCCTTTGAGAGCGTACTTTTGCTTAAATAAGTACTCAATTTACTTTCTTGACCTCCCCGTCTCATCCCTGAATTCCTTCTGCCATGGGGCAAGAACCTTTCTTTCACTGAGAATATAGGCATGGTTGATTAAATCATCAGCCATTAGTAATCAAGTCAATCTCCAACTCCTCTCTCAGGAGGTTGAGAGGGGTGGTGAGGCTGAAAGTTGCAACCCTCTAATCCTGTGATTGGGTTCCCCTGGCAACAAGCCCCCATCTTAAGGAGTTTTCCAAAAGTTGTCTCATTAACATAAACTCAGGTGTGGTTGAAAGGTGTGAATAACGAAAAGACACTCATTTCACCTTCATTTGCATAGCTCTGAAGCTGTTTCAGAAACTGAGGACAAAACTAAATATTATGACAAAAGATGCCCCTATGCCTCTTATATAGGTAATTACCAGGGCTTTAGGCAGGCACAGTGGACAAAGACCAACTATATAGTTCTTATTATAAACCCCAATATCACAGCGAGCCACTTATGTAATTTTAGATTTTTTAGTAGCCACATTTCTTTTTTTTTTTTTTTTTTTTGCGGTACGCGGGCCTCTCACTGCTGTGGCCTCTCCCGTTGCGGAGCACAGGCTCCGGACGCGCAGGCTCAGCGGCCGTGGCTCACGGGCCCAGCCGCTCCGCGGCATGTGGGATCTTCCCGGACCGGGGCACGAACCCGTGTCCCCTGCAATGGCAGGAGGACTCTCAACCACTGCGCCACCAGGGAAGCCCAGCAGCCACATTTTAAACAGTAAAATGGACAGGTGAAATTCATTTTAGTAATATATATATTTTAACCCAATTTATCCAAAATACTATTATTTTACAATACAAAAATATCAATGAGATTGTTTACATTCCTTTTCTTACCGAGTCTTAGAAATATCAGTTTGCACTGGCCACATTTCAGAAGCTCGTAGCACACATGGCTGGGGGGTGCCATACCTGAGAGCGCAGGCTTGGAGCCTTCCCTGCTGTTGCTGAGGCCATCAGGAGCCTGTTTACTGCAGTGTCCCAGTGCCTGGCACATAATGAGGCCTAGTAAGCTGCCATATGTGAGCTGGGATTGTAATCTCCCCTCTGAGCCAGCTGGGACCGCTGTGAAGGTCAAAACGATGTATGTTAGGTAGCCTGCTCAGGGACTGTTGCTGTTCTTACTTCCTCAAAGTCAATTGAAGGGCGGCAGGCCCAGGCTTGCTTCCTGTCTTAGTCTTGAGAGCTCTTGTTTAAAATTACCAAACGCAAGCTTGGATTCCAGAGCAGACAGGGTCTTTGGGGTCAGGCTCTGGGTCAACAAACGAAAGAGCGGGAACCTCTAATCTACGCCCTTGGTTTCTTTTCCCCTTGACAGCTCGTGGCCCCGCCCACCCCAGCCCTTACCGGCGCCTGGCGGAACTACAGCCCCCATGATGCAGCGGGAGTCCCGAACTTTACGTCATCGTCTTGGGACGCTTGGGAGGTGAATAAGATCGCTGAGGCGCCTCTCCAGGCGCTGAGCCAGCTGACCCCTGACCCATAAGGGTTAGTAGGGTGGAACCTGCTGAGCTCGGAGTCCACCGACTCACTGGGACCAGAACGGCGAACCTGCGGCGGCTGGTGACGCGTGCGTCCTGCCTCCTCCTCCCGCCTGTCCCCGGGGGGCGCGTGTTGGTGACGTCGGGGTTATGATGACCGCCGGGAGGCTGGGAAGGTGAAGGTGAGAGGGCGAGCGCGTCGGGTGGTGGGACCCGGCCCGGGCCAGCACGGCGAGTCCTGAGTACCCCGGCGTGGGCCTGTAAGACAACGGGTTCCCGGGGGCTCAGGATCCGGGCCGGCGGGCGTCCCCACGTTCCGGCCTCGCCGCCGGGCCCTCAGCGGCCCTGATAGGAGGGGGCGGGACGCGGGACGCGGGACTCGGGAGTGGGGTACCCTAAGGCTTCTTGTCACCCCCGCTTTCTCATCCTTCACCACCACATCCCACCCCTGCCGTTTCCCCATTTCTCATCCAGTTCTCTGCATTTGCCAGCACTTACTCAGCACATGAGAGGTGCCTACGTTCATCACCGTAGGCGCCCTGCTCTGACTTCCCCAAATTTGGGCATTTCTTGCTCTCCACAGTTGTCTCTTGTTTGGCTTCTCGATGGACGGTAAGCCCCCTTGAGGGCAGGGACTGTTTTTTATCCATCTCTGACTCTAGCGCCTAGCACACACGCACAGAGGGCAGACAGAAAATGTCGAATAATTAGCTGCTTGGATGCTTGAAGCCAAAACTGCCCATTCCCGTCTGTTGTAAGCCTTGATTGCCCTGTTTCTTTAACTTCTCTGTTTACTCTCTTTCTCTCCTCCCAGAAAGGGCTCTGACTGTCACCCTTCCCATCCCCAAGGGTCGGGTAAGGCAGCTTCTCATAATTGAAAATAAGTCAGCTTTACAGTCAACGGGAGGTGATATCTCAGTTCCCAGCTTGGCCACTTAACTAGCAGTCCATAAATCTCTTAAGTATTCCAAGCCTCTCTTTGCACCATGGAATTGAGAATTAAGTAAGATATTTTACAGCCTCTGGCAGATAGAGGCTTTCAGTAAGTTCCACTTCTCTCTCTCAACTCCACCTTCCCGTCTCTAATCCTCAGTGCCACAGTCCTCAAGCCCAGTCCTTGACCTGGTTCTGCCCCCTCCTCTCACCCCTCTGGATGTGCCTTTACCAGGGTCCCTGCTTCTCACCAGCACATGTCTGAACACGTGTTTGTGCACACCCGGGCTTGGCCTTGCACCTGTGTGTTGTGTTTTTCCCCAGGGCACTTCCTCACATACCACTGCAATACCTCCGTGAGTAAGCTTCCCTCGGGGATGAGTTTGTTTGGCTTTTAAACCTGATTAGACTTCTTTGGCATCTTTTTTTTCCCTGCCCTGTTGATACGTCCCTTTTCCTCTCCAATAACTCAGAATTGGTGGAGTCAACACAATCAGTAGCCAACCTAAGGCTGAGACAGGACAAAGGAGAACTCAGATTCTTTTCGTCTTTTTGACTCCAGCCATGTCCACGATGCCCACCCTGTGAAGGTCTCTCACCATCCATAAAGTAAGTGGGGTGGCTGTGACATCTGGCACCCTGGATCTGGGTGGAGTGGAAAGGGGTGTACTCTGCTGGCCATCCAGCAGCAGGTCTCTTGGATGGGGTCATCTCTGCGCAGAGCTGGAGCGTTCCAACCCATGTTGGAAAGAGCTGTAGTTCCATTCACCGTCCATGGAGGATTTCACTGGTTGCCGAGAGAGCCCGTTTAAAGATTGACTGTTCAGAAAGTGACTGGGATCTCTGGGCTCCCTGAAGAATGAGTCTCTGTCTCCCTCGTTTGTTCTCTGCTGTGCTGGTCCTCCTTCGCCCTCTCTGCCCAGCAGAAGTTGGCTCGTTGGCTCCTAATCACAGCTCTTCTAAGAGTCTACTCTGCCCCTTTACCCTGCATACTCTTATGTTTCAGTTTCTCAGCTTTTCCTCTGTTCCAGTTGTGCCAGCAGACAATCCGTGAATCCATTTTATTTCCCCTGCTAGGAGTTGCTGTGCATGAAACTGGGTAAAGAGGTGGTGTGGATTCAGGGACTGTGCCTGGGATCCAGACACACCTTGGGAATTTTGCTGTTGCTATCCATATACCCAAGGCACTTAATCCTGCTTAACTAATAGCCTCGGTTGAGGCAGAGCTTTTCAGTACCTGGAAGTGCTGATAGCTGTTTAATTTTTTTTTTTTTTTTTTTTGGCTGCATTAAGTGGGATCTTAGTTCCCTGACCAGGGATTGAACCCATGCCCCCTGTGTTGGGAGCATGGAGTCTTAACCACTGGACCGCCAGGAAAGTCCCTAATAGCAGTTTAGGATTGGGTTTCGTTCTGGTCTTAGGTTCATATCTGTTAATATTGTGCTCCCAGCACTTTTTTGGGGCGGGAGTGGGAGACTACTAGGATGAATGAGGCTTTTCCCAAAGTGTGACCCTCAGGGTTTTAAAAACTGTGACATAGAAGAAGGGTTTCTTCAGATAAAGTTGTGAAATGCTGCGTTAAATACAGTTAAACAGGCCTTCCTTCCCAAAGGCTTTGCTGTGCTCGTGTACTCCAGTGGAGGGGGACTGTAGCATAGAGTGTTTTACAAATTGATTCTACTGTGGAATCATTTTTGTCCACTGCAGTTTTGTGGACCACACTTTGGGAAATGCTGCCATAAACTCTCTGAAACCATGACCTCAAGAGCACTTTGAGGGCTTCCCTGGTGGCGCAGTGGTTGAGAGTCCACCCGCCGATGCAGGGGACGTGGGTTCGTGCCCCGGTCCGGGAAGATCCCACATGCCGCGGAGCGGCTGGGCCCGTGAGCCATGGCCGCTGAGCCTGCGCGTCCGGAGCCTGTGCTCCACAACGGGAGAGGCCACAACAGGGAGAGGCCCACGTACCACACACACACAAAAGAAGATCACTTTGAGGCGGTCACAACAGCTTGAAGCATGCCGCTTAGAGTGTAGCTGATACCGGAGCTCAACTCTGGCCCAGCTGTGCTTGGGGGACTGGCTCTGCATGCCTGCTGTGAGCCCTGTGGTGAAATAGGGGCTGTCAGGGCTTTCCAGAGGAGGAACAGGAACCAGCTGTTTCCCCCAGCTCTAGAAGCATAGGAAGCCAGCAGGTGGAACCCCAAGATAGCTGGGGCCCTATCTTGGCTTGTGTGTGTGTATTTGCAACTGTGGTCTGTTTGTGCACGTATGTACGCCCAGCTTGCTCTTTGGAAGGATTGCATTCTGGAATCTGAAGGATTTGTTTAACTCTCTTGACTCACTGAACTCCAAATACTAAGAAACAGATGCTTAGCCAAAGGCTTTTTTTTTTTTTTTTTTTTTGGCGGTACGCAGGCCTCTCACTGTTGTGGGATCTTCCTGGACCAGGGCACGAACCTGTGTCCCCTGCATCGGCAGGCAGACTCTCAACCACTGTGCCACCAGGGAAGCCCCAAAGGCTGCTTTTTAAGAAAAAAGGAAATATATGTATTCCAGGATTGGATGGGTAGGAAGGTAATCCCCTTTAGGGTCATTCACTGTCTCAAACCATGTCTCTTACAGTTGTAGAGGAGGAAAGTAGAAATGGAAATAGGTCACTGCTCTGTATTAGAGACTGGCTTTCTAGAAGCTCACAGATTAGACAGGGAGAAAGTATGACAAAGGAAAAAAAAGCCAAAAGTCTGGTAAGGTTGCATGGCCTCCAGAGAGATGTCAAGGAAGGCTTCATGGAGGGGGTGACACTAGAGTTGGGTCTAGAAGGACAGGAGGAGTAGGCCAAGTGGGTGAATAAGGAAAGAGGATTCCAGGATGAAAGCAACATGTGTAACACGGACATGGAATCTCAGCTCAGGCACGAACAGAGGCAGAGAAAGCAGTTTGGAGGGGTTGGCGGTTCAGGACATGCAGCTGCCGGCTGGGGAATGTGAGAGCAGGGCAGCACCTGGATGGGCTGCACTCTGAGCAGACCAGGTAACCTTGAAGCACTAAGCTTTAACTAGTGTGTACGCTTTTAAATCTTGCATTTACTGAACACTAACGCCTTTGGTGTCATACCCTTTGGACTTGCAAACAATGACCAGAATTTGAAAGAGTTCCCTCTGAGAACTTGCTGCCTGCAAGCAAGTCACTTCTGGGGGTGGGGCACTGCTGAGCCTCACCCCTGAGCTGACCTGTGTCCTCTATGGTGCTGGTGGTGGAGTTGCCTCTGCCCTCCCACGAAGGCTGGCTATTCCAGGGGGAAGTCTTGTGATCTTGCTGGTGGAGTTTATTACTCTTGTTGTTTTATAACATGTAAAACTACCTTTGAGTTCGTGCCATGTCATCTTTAATCTTCTCATGGTGTACGTGATATCATGCTTGTACATGTGACGAATCCAAGCCTCTGAGGTTTAAACAGCCAAGAAATAGTACAGTCACGATTTGAATCCAGCTCTGTCTGATTCCAGAATCTATCTGTAATGCTAGCTACATCATGCCATCCCAGACCCAGGTCTCCTTTCGGTGACTTTCCTCTTCTGCTTACCCATATCCCCTGTTTCTCTAAGAGTCTTTCCTGCTGGGCCACAGTAAGCCTGATTTCAATGTACTCTCCTTTTCTGCTTTGGAGGAGCCAGTGGTATTTTCTTCCTAGTTCCCCTTCTCAGAGCTCTGCTGTCTTTCTTATTTCAGCCCTTGACACGTGGGCTCCATGCTTAGAAAATCTCCCAGCTGTGGCGTATTCCTGGGGTGGAAGGACACACACTCACTTTCCTCCCTCATCTCCCCAGAAATCACGAACAGCGCAAAATAACGGGTAGGTTTAGGCAGAATCTGTGGGTCCCCGTTTCCCTGTGGGTCTCTCTTTCTGCCCACCCTTTGGGATGGTTGGTTCCTAAGGGCCACTTTTCAGTTATGCATTTGTTCCAGATGTCCTTTCTGCTTCTCGGGAACTGGTTCAACACGCTTTGACAGTTTCTCGTGTATGTTCACTCGTGGGCAGTGGGCAGTGCGCTGTCGTTTCCCAGCTAGAGCGAGTGCCAGGTCTGGTGGAGGGCGGTGTGATTAGGGTGGCTGGGCGGGGGGGGGCGACAGGAGGAGGGTGTTGAGGAGGGCAGAAGCGGGCACACACAGCTGTGCACACTCCCCTCATCCTCAGAAAGGCCTTTTCCCTGTGACTTCCCAGCGTCTGAGGGCTCCGCTGGAGAAATGGCACTGTGCGAGCTGGGAGCTCTGGGGAACGATCCAGGGATGCCCAGCCGCATCTGGAGACCGCCTCCTCTGGCCTGCCTCCCTCTTTTGACTTTGAGCAAAGATCTCTAGGGCTTAGGAGTTAAGCCTCACGGCCTCTCACATGTTATTGCCATGTGAAGAAAAAGAACCTGCAAAGATGTGTGTGTGATTGAATAAGAGCAGGAGAGCTACCCACACAAAAACAGACCGTGATGATAAGCAGATGTTAAGAGTGCCTGTCACAGAATGGTGGGGTTGTGGATTTTTTTTTCCTTTAGTTTTCACATTGTCTACAGTGTACACATTTAAAGTGAAAGAGAACAGTAAACGTTTTTAAGTAAATTGTAGAAGTAGACCTCTCTCGTTTGAAGATCACCCTTCCTTGCCGTCCACTCCTCCACCCCTGCCCAGCAACCAAAAATAAAAACAAAAACAAAAAACCAGTTAGGAATTAGGGCCATCAGGACTGGGCAGCAGAGTAGCCAGGGCAGGGTGGTGGGAGTGCCTGACCTTGAGTGTCACTATGCTTCCACTGTTTTCAATAATCAGTGCTTTTTCTCAGGGGGGTGATGTATAGGAAATAAGTGAGATTTCTGTCACTCTTTTCTGAATAAGGCTTGAGGAGGCTTCTCTGTGTGTTACCTTGTGTTTCCCCTCTGTCTCTCTCTGAGATGAGGAGGGCAGACCTGTTCCTGTTCACCAGGCAGGGAATAGCCAGTGCTAGGCCTGAGCTCAGGGCCCTGGGTGCCCACACTGTGTGACATGGAGACTGGCCCAAGTGGTCCCTTCCTACTCCTGAGGTGCTGGTTCTGATCTTGCTGTCCCTGATCTCATCCTGGAGGGCCCACGTTCTGGATGGACCCTCGAGCTGGTGCCCATCCCCCTTCTGTACCCCACTGCACGCCAGCAGAACGTCCTGAGCTGGGTGTCCCTGCGCTCGCTCACGTGCCTTCTTTCTCTTGCAGCGCAATGTCCCTGCTCTTCTCTCGATGCAACTCCATCATCACAGTCAAGAAAGATAAGAGACACATGGCTGAAGTGAATGCTTCCCCGCTCAAGCACTTTGTCACCGCCAAGAAGAAGATCAATGGCATTTTTGAGCAGCTGGGGGCCTACATCCAGGAGAGCGCCACCTTCCTTGAAGGTGAGACAGGCGACCCAGTCAGCCAGGCCCACTCCTGTGTCAGCCTCAATATTTAGGTGGCGGGATTGGGGGATGGGGAGGTACAGCCCTGCCCTTGAGGAGCTCAAGACCAGGTGGGTTGTCACCTTCAGGGGTGCTCTGCTCTTGGAAGCATGTGGAATTGCACTCCGGGGAGATTGGGCCGGGAAAACAAGGGACCTATCATTGAAGAATTCTACGAACTCTGTTCCATTTAGTCACGAGGGGTAGGTGAATCGTATCCTCATCTAAGAGACAAGCAGATTGAGGTTTTGAGAGTTGTTTGATACCTTGTCAGTGACACAGCGGCCTTTTCCCGGGCGTCTCTGACTCCAAAGCCCAGGTGTTTTCCTCGGCCCGGCCTGGCTGCCGTCAGTCTGGTCGCTGTCCTGGTGTTGGTTGCTCCTGACCAGGGTGTTCTCTCACTGGTATTTTTAGACAACAGGACTATGAATAAGAAACTTGTGTCACCAGTACCTTTTCCTCTAGTTACTAATTCGAGCCCAACCTCTAATCCCTGCTCTGTCAGCAGAGAAGGACTGGTTCCCAGGGCTCCACTAGATCTGAGCGCCAGCTCCAGCTACTGGCTTCTCAGACTCCCTCTCTAGGAGGCACACCTTGGCTCCAGGTCCTGGGATTGTCAGTGAAGACCCAGTAGCTGAATCTTATCTGTCCTTGGTTTCCTCATTTGTGAAAGAGGGGCTCGGGTGAGACCAGGGGTTTCTAAAGTCTAGTCTGCAGAACCCTAAAAGTTCAATGGGAATGCCCCTGGGACACACTGCTCTCCACTGTCTGCTTTCCACCGGAGCACCTCGGCTTCTGCTTGGCTTACATGTCAGGCTGCTACTTTAGGCTCCCTTTAAAGAAAGGAAATAGGGCTTCCCTGGTGGCGCAGTGGTTGAGAGTCCGCCTGCCGATGCAGGGGACACGGGTTCGTGCCCCGGTCCGGGAGGATCCCACATGCCGCGGAGCGGCTGGGCCCGTGAGCCGTGGCCGCTGAGCCTGCGCGTCCGCAGCCTGTGCCCCGCAACGGGAGAGGCCGCAACAGTGAGAGGCCCGCGTACCGCAAAAAAAACAAAAAACAAAAAACAAAAAACAACCAAACAAAAACGAAAGGAAAGAGTTCCAGTACTATGGTGTAAATGTTTGTCCCTCCATGTTCACGTGTTGGAATCCTGAGGCCCCCAGTGTTGGTGTTAGGAGGTCGGGCCTTTGGGAGGGGATTATGTCATGAGGGTGGAGCCCTCATGAATGAGATTAGTGCTCTTATAAAGGAGACCCCACAAAGCTCCCTCGCCCCCTTCCGCCACGTGAGGACACAACAAGAAATCTGCCACCTGGAAGAGGGCCCTCACCTGACCAGGTTGGCACCCTGATCTGAGACTTCCAGCCACCTGCACCGTGAGCAGTACATTTCTGTTGTGTCTAAGCCACCCAGTCGTGGTATTTTGTTCGCGCAGCCCGAATGGACTCTTTATGCCCTGCCCTCCGCGTGGTGCTTGAAGCAAGAGAGGCGTTCCCAAAGTATCTGTTAAATTTAAAAATTTGAATTTCAAGGTTATAAGGTTGGTGGTTGTAATTATTCCAGTTTATTATCTGTTTGTTTAGCAGTAGTCGTGGTGTGCCTGGCCCTGTGCCTGCAGAGGTGGGACAGACCAGGCCCCTGTCCCGCTGGAGCCCAGACTAACCCTCTGTGATGCTCTGACTCACTCAGCTGGTTCTGTGGACGAACACGTGCTTAATAATGAAGGTGTTTATGTGATGGCATCAGGAGTGGGCGTTTTGGTTTCTCTTTTTGTGAAAATATGAAGCCTCTCGTATTGGTGGACTAGCAGGGAAAGTGCTGGAGCGATCCTGAGATGTATTTGGGATTGTCCTGGCTAGGGAAGGGGATGGCTACTGCCTTGGGACTGTTCTTTAAAGGGCAGGTAACAAGAGCTTGTTGGTCTACTGACTGTTTCTTTTAAATGTCGCCACAGGCTTAAGAGCCAGCTTCCTCTGGGGCGCATTCCAAAGGCCACACCCAGGTGCCCACATAAGGGAAGAATGTTGATGGGTCTGAGTAGGGGGTGACCATTGGATGTGGGGAGGTCTTGTTGGTTTGCTCACTTCCTTTCATGGCAACAGCTGCAGGGGAAACTCACTGGGCATCTCTGAAATGCGCTGGTCGTGTTCTGAATGCTGTGGGAGTGCTCTCAGTGCTGGGGCCTATCAGCCCAGTGGTTCACAAGTGCCTTAGTCTGTTTGGGAGGCTGTAACAGAAATACCATAGACTGGGTGGCTTGTAAACAACAAAAATTTGTTTCTCACAGTTCGGGAGGCTGGGAAGCCCAAGATCAAGGTATTGGCAGATTTGGTGTCTGGCGAGGGCCAGCTTCCTAGACTGCTGTCTTTTCTCTGTATCATCACATGGAACCACACGGCAGGAGGGGCTGGCTAGCTCTTTGGGGCTCTTTTGTAAGGGCACTAATCCCAGGCATGGGGTCGCCATCTCTCTATGCAGCTGACTCTCGAATAACATGAGTCTGAACTGCGCGGATCCACTTATGTGTGCGTTGTTTTCAGTAGCAAATACTGTATAGTAGTACAGAATCCGTGGGTGAATCTGTGCATGCAGAACCGTGGATACGGAGGGCTGACTAAATCACATGCTGAGTTTTGACTGTGCGGAGAGTCGGCGCCCTAAGCCCCGTATTGTCCAAGGGTCAGCTGTACCGTCAAACCGTCATCACACGGGGGCACATAAGCATTTAGCCCATCGCAGCAAGAGCGTGCTGAGGGGCAAGCGCCCGTCTGCTGTCCGGCCAGCTCATGACCTTCCTCGTGCAAGCACTAGACGGGGTGGGGTCCGGGTCCTGCTCAGCTGCTCCCACATCTGCCAGAGTGTGTTACCCACCTGCCTGTCAGGGCCTGGGAGGAGGCAGCGCGGCGATCCTAGTACCTGTTTGCTTAGCGAGAGCTGTGCACCTGCCGAGCGCTGCGTGCTGGGGTCAGACAGCCTGGCCCTCACGTGGTAGGTGGTGCAGACAGGTGAGCTAGGCAGTTACCCTGTGGTGAGATAAGGGCTAAGATAGGAGAAGTACAGGGTGCTGTGGGAGCATAAACAAGGGGACCTGACTCAGGGGTGGTCAGGGCAGGCTAAGTGGGAAAGAGCCAGGCACCCCGAGGCGGTGCGTTAGTTCTTCAGGGTGGGGGAGGGGCGTGGGGAAGCACTGAGCAAAGCCCACGGCAGTGGCGAGCGTGGGGACGTGGTGAGGCAGCATGCGAGGCAGCGGGTGCCCAAGACCTGGCTGGAGCAGTGAGCGGGGCCGGAACAGGCAGGGCCTCGTGGAGGTGCACCGGGACCCGGTCCCAGTCCCAGCTCCGCCATCTGCTAACTCTGATGGGCACGTGCCGTAGATTAAATGAGACCGTATTTGAAAAGCGATCGGGGCTTCCCTGGTGGCGCAGTGGTTAAGAACCCACCTGCCAATACAGCGGACATGGGTTCGAGCCCTGATCCAGGAAGACCCCGCATGCCACGGAGCACCTAAGCCCCTGAGCCACAACTACTGAGCCTGGGCTCTAGAGCCCGTGAGCCACAACTACTGAAGCCAGCGCGCCTAGAGCCCGCGCTCCGCAACAACAGAAGCCACCGCAATGAGGAGCCCGCGCACCGCAACGAAGAGCAGCCCCCGTTCACCGCAACTAGAGAAAAGCCCGCGCGCAGCAACAGACCCAACACAGCCAAAAATAAATAAATAAAAATTTTAAAAAAGTGATCAGAGGGCTTCCCTGGTGGTGCAGTGGTTGCGAGTCCGCCTGCCGAGGCAGGGGACACGGGTTCGTGCCCCAATCTGGGAAGATCCCACATGCCGCGGAGTGGCTGGGCCCATGAGCCGTGGCCGCTGAGCCTGCGCGTCCGGAGCCTGTGCTCCGCAACAGTGAGAGGCCTGTGTACCACAAAAAAAAAAAAAAAAAAAGTGATCAGAACAGTGTGTGGCATATAGTGAGAACTTGGTAAGTATTTGTTAAGTAAAAAACATACAACTTCATTAGGTACCTGCCCCCATTCTTAGCGATTTTGTGTTTTAATCCATTTAATTCTTTCACTAGTCACATGAAGTAGGTACTGTTGTCTGTGTTTTAAGGGTGAGGAAACTAAGACCAGGAAGGTTCATTTGCCTGGGGTCACAGAGAGCCAGGAAGAGGTAAGAACCAGCACTACCAAGGATCGAACCCACACCCCCTGCAGTGGAAGCTTGGAGTCTCAACCACTGGACCTCCGGGGAAGTCCCCCGAGCCGTGTTCTTAACTGCACCGCGGCCCGCAGTAGGGAGTAGCAGGGAGCCGTGGTGGTGGACTCTGCCTTCCAGACTTGTGACTGTGAAACTCTGTCCGTGGGGTGAGCCATTTTCAATCTCCATCTGCAGACACCTACAGGAATGCGGAACTGGACCCTGTTACGACAGAAGAACAGGTTCTGGACGTCAGAGGTTACCTGTCCAAAGTGAGGGGCATCAGCGAGGTGCTGGCCCGGCGGCACATGAAAGTGGCTTTTTTTGGCCGGTGAGTCTCAAACCCCTCATACCTTCTTTCTTCCCAGCTGTGGGCAGGCAGGGAGGCAGGCGCTTTGTGTGGGATCACAGCCTGAGGGCCCCAAGGCAGAGAAGCAGCTGGCATGCTTCAGAGTTCAGTACTCTCCTTCTTATTTCTTTATTTTTAACTGTGGTTAAATACACATAACGTAAAATTTACCATCGTAACCATTCTTAAGTGTACGGTTCAGTTTTGTTAAATACATTCACGTTGTTGTACAGCCATCACCACCGTCCATCTCCAGAACTTCTTCCCCTTGGAAAATTGAAACTCTGCCCATTAAGTAACAACTCCCGTTCCCCTCTCCCCACCCCCCTGGCAACCAGCATCCTCCTTCCTGTCTCTATGAGCCTGACTACTTGGGGTGCCTCAGGTAACTGGGATCACACAGTATTTGTCTTGTTGTGACTGGCTTCTTTCACTCAGCATAATGTCCTCTAGAATCATCCATGTTGCAGCATTTGTCAGAATACCTTCCTTTTTAAGGCTGAGCAGTATTCCATTGTATGTATAGACCATATCGTGTTTATCCATTCATCCATGATGGACACTTGTTGCTTCCACTTTTTGGCTATTGTGAATAATGCTGCTATGAACGTGGGTGTACAAATATCTGTTTGAGACCCTGCTTTCAACTCTTTTGGGAATATACCCAGAGGTGGAATTGCTGGACCATATGATCATTCTGTTTTAAAAACAATTTTTTTTGGCCGCGCTGCACGGCATGCAGGCATGCAGGATCTTAGTTCCCCGACCAGCGATTGAACCCCTGCCAACCTGTGCCCCCTGTGGTGGAAGCTCAGAGTCCTAACCACTGGACTGCCAGGGAAGTCCCCTGTTTTTAATTTTTTGAGGAACTACCCACCATATTGTTTTCTATAGCAACTGCACCATTTTAATGCCTACCAGCAGTGCACAAGGGTTCCAGTTTTTCCATATCCTCCCAATACTTGTTTTGTGTTTTGGTTTTTTTGTGTGTGTGTGTGGTACTTGGGCCTCTCCCGTTGCGGAGCATGGGCTCCGGACACGCAGGCTCAGCGGCCATGGCTCACGGGCCCAGCCGCTCCACGGCATGTGGGATCTTCCTGGACCGGGGCACGAACCCGTGTCCCCTGCATCGGCAGGCGGATTCTCAACCACTGCGCCACCAGGGAAGCCCATGTTTTCTGTTTTTTTGATAGTAGCCATCCTAAAGGGTGTGAGGCAGTATCTCTTGTAGTTTCGGTTTGCATTTCCCTAGTGATTAGTGATGTTGAGCATCTTTTCATGTGTTAGTTGGCCATTTGTATATCTTCGTCGGAGAAATGTCTATTCAAGTCCTTTGCCCACTTTTAGATTGGGGTTTTTTTATGTCATTTTAGTGGTGTTTTTTTGTTTTTTGTTTTTGAGTTGTAGGAGTTCTGGATTTAATTCCTTATCAGACATATGACTTGGAAATATTTTCTCTCATTCTATAGGTCGCCTTTTCACTCTGCTGTGTCCTGTGATGCACAGAAGTATTTTATTTGGATATAGTCCAATTTATGTATAGATTTTGCCTATACTTTTGATGTCATATCTAAGAAATTGCCAAACCCAGTGTCATGAGGCTCTTCCCCTATGTTTTCTTCTAAGTGCTTTATACTTTTAGCCCTCAAATATCCTTCTTGTTACACTTTGAGGTCTGGTAGGCACCTCTGGAATGTTTGCTACAGTACCAAGGACTTCTCCAGTTCTTGGTGGGCACTGGCTGGGTGGCCTACACAGTGAACTCAGTTCTGACACGCTGCCTGGAGGTGGTGGCAGACCCCCCAGGTTAAGAGCCCCGTCCCTCAAGACGCCCCCGCTTCAGGTGCCATTTGGAAACCTGGGCGTCTGACCCACTGGCTGTAGATCAGAGGTTCCCACGACCTCCTCCTCTTAATTTGCTAGAGTGGCTCACAGAGTCAGGGAAACATTTATTTACCTTTACTGGTTAGTATATGAATGTGGGATACTGTACGGGATACAGGTGAAGAGGTGCACAGGGTGAGGTCTGGGAGGGTCCTGAGCATGGCAGCTTCTGTCCCTGCGGAACTGAGGTGCACTGCCTTCCGCCCCGAAGCTCGTCAGTTCTCATTGTTCAAGAGATTTGGGGACTTCCCTGGTGGCGCAGTGGTTGAGAGTCCGCCTGCCGAGGCAGGGGACACGGGTTCGTGCCCCGGTCCCGGAAGATCCCACGTGCCTCGGAGCAGCTGGGCCCGTGAGCCATGGCCGCTGAGCCTGCGCGTCCAGAGCCTGTGCTCCGCAACGGGAGAGGCCGCAGCAGTGAGAGGCCTGCGAACTGAAAAAAAAAAAAAAAAAAAGAGAGAGATTTGGTGGAGCTTAATCCACAGCGCCCTCCTTCCTTTTCCTGGAGGCCAGTGGGTGGGGCTGAAAGTCCCAACCCTCTTATCACTTGGCCTTGCTGGTGACCAGCCCATCTTGAGGCTGCCTGGGGGCCCCACCTGAGTCACCTCACTAGCATAAACAGGTGTGCCCATCAGGGGCTCCTTATGAGTAGCTAAAGACGCTCCTACCACTCAGGAAATTCCAAGGGTTTTTTAGGAGCTCTGTGCCAGGAACTGGGGACAAAGACGGAACGTATTTCTTGTCATACCACAGCACCTTTAAAAAAAGTGAAGCCCAATACAGGAAAAAATAAAAGACAGCCAGGCGGTTGGATGCTGTGCGCACAGTGGTAGCCTGAGGAACTGGCGCTCTGCCACCCCTGCCCCTAATCACCTCAGGGGTGGCCCTCGGACCCCTGGGCTGTCATTTTGCGTCCTCCCCTCAGAGCTGTGGCCCTGGCTTTGGTGAGCTGGCGAGATGAGTCTGCAGAGTAGAGCTGTTTTCAAGAACCAGAATGTCGGAAAGGGGTGTGATGGGCAGGACTGCTACAGTAATCTGCCCTGTAGCAGGCGCTTATCAGCGGGGACCGACAGGTGGGGCTTCGCGTTTGGGAGGAGCATGATGGGAGAAGAGCAGCAAAATCGGCCTTTTGTAGAAAACCGGGGACTTTGGGGTCATTCAGCTGAGGTCACTTAGACTGAGGAAGACACCCTGGGGGTGAGTCAGTGGTTCCAAGTAGAAGAGGAGGAGTGGGTTATCCCTCGGAGTCAGACAGGTCATCTCCAGAGTGATGCTGAGAGCCTCAGGCTCGGTGGTGGGGCTCCCTTGAGGGCAGAGAGCGTCTGCGTGCCAGCGCCACACCGAGGGAGCCCCTTGTAGGCTGGTTTGCCGTGGTGAACCAGGAGCACGTCACAGACGTGGGTCATGGGTGTCTGTCCAGCATTTTCATAAACACAGAGAGCCCTCTCTGCCTGTCTGGGCACACGCATCACTGTGGAGGACAAGACTTTGGACTTGCAGGCTGTAACTTCTTAGTGGCGGCCTGAGACGCAGATAGCGGTAGCTGCACTGACAGCCAGGGTTCCCTCGTAGGACGAGCAACGGGAAGAGCACTGTGATCAATGCCATGCTCTGGGACAAAGTGCTGCCCTCCGGGATCGGCCACACCACCAACTGCTTCCTGCGGGTGGAGGGCACAGATGGCCACGAGGCCTTCCTCCTCACGGAGGGCTCGGAGGAGAAGAGGAACATCAAGGTGAGGGGACGGCGCCGGCCTGGCTTTCAGCCCTGGGCAGGCTGGTGGGTTAAATCCGGGCGGAGGCCAACCAGCGCATCCACTGTGCCAGGACCACTGGAAGCTCTAAGGAGAAGGCAGTGCCCTCCACTGCTGTGGAGTCTGGGAGGCCCTGTCCTCGCCTGGCTGCTTGGGAGTCGCGAGAGCCCCAGGGAGGGTCTGAAAGCCGGAGCGCCTGAAGTCCGGATTCACAGTCCTTGTGAGTTGCTGGGCAGGCGTTTTCTCTTTGTGATGAAGAGCGTATGTGCCCTGTTCTTCGGCGTGTGGCCACAGAGCGATCCCTGCATCTGCTCTGTGGTTCTGACACATCAGCTCGGGGCTTGCGTGTTTTCATTTTTCTGAGAGCCAGCTGCATTCTCGGTTGGGGCCAGGTGCTCATTTTGGTTCATAAGGGATTAACTAATGCAGAAAACCCTCAGCTTTAGGCCAGCATCCAAGAAAGAAACTCAGAAGAGGAGTGAAGGCTAGTTGATTCTTCTTGACAGCTCCCAGCTCTTGACTTTTTATGTGTGAAATGAAAGAAGAAGGGTTAGCAGGTCGGGCAGCGGCCTCAGGCCATCGTGCTGTGGCCGCATGGCACTGGAAATCTCCAGGCTGGAGGCTCCTGCTCAGCCCTGATCTTTCTTTCCCTTCTCCCCCATCAGACCGTGAACCAGCTGGCCCATGCCCTTCACCAGGACGAGCAGCTGCATGCCGGCAGCCTGGTGAGTGTGATGTGGCCCAACTCCAAGTGCCCGCTTCTCAAAGATGACCTTGTACTAATGGACAGGTAAGAGGGAAGGTGCCTCCCCAGGAGGTCCAAACGGGGAGGGCGCCAGGTTTCCGCTTCTGGACCATCCAGGCCAGGGTCCCCTAGGTCCTGTTGTTGCTCTGCTTAAGTATGTTGCTTTTCAAACTGGCTCAACCAAATCTTCCTGCCTCTTGGATTTCCTCCAGGGTCTGGTTCCTGTATCCCTGGGCAGGTGTCAGGGCCCTGAAGAGGTCCCAGTGATGGTCTGTAAAGAGGGATAGGGAGGATGCTCGAAATTTGGGAAGGTTCTCAGCCTCAACCCAACATTAGTGTGTTTATTGGGGGCGGGGGGGGTGGTGGAGCTTGCGGTGGTGAGGTCCATGTTGTATTTTATTTTTCTCAAAGGAACACTTTGCTCCTGCTTTGTGGACAGGCTGTAACTATACCAAGAAGTGTGATACTAGGGTGCTTGCCAGACTCACATAAATACAGAACTTCACCTTAATTGTATACCCCCAAAGTAAAATTCAGACCATTCGGTTTTTATAAAAGTGATAGATGCGTATGGCAAAAACCACGTTTTCAGACAGTCTGGAAGGATATGAGATGAAAAGTAAAAATCCCTCCAATAAGGGCCAGGCCCAATTTCTCTCCCTCCTGTAGCTTTCTCCTCCTTTGCCTGGCTGCCTCAGGTCTGTTCAGAGCAGGAAGAATGGGGCCCATGGTCTGTGTGTCCGGTGACAGTTTATCCTTGTCACCTCCAGCCCTGGCATCGATGTCACCACAGAGCTGGACAGCTGGATTGACAAGTTTTGCCTGGACGCCGACGTGTTCGTGCTGGTGGCCAACTCAGAGTCCACTTTGATGCAGACGGTAACCCCTCTTCCGCCTTTTCCCACACTCCGAGGGCCCAGCTGAGCGGGCGGGCCGGCAGGGCCTCGGCTGGCACGGCTCCTCGCCCACTGAGGTCTCCCCCGCATCCAGGAAAAGCAGTTCTTCCACAAGGTGAGCGAGCGCTTGTCCCGCCCTAACATCTTCATCCTGAACAACCGCTGGGATGCGTCCGCCTCGGAGCCCGAGTACATGGAGGAGGTGGGTGCCTCGTTACCCAGCACTTTGGGGAATTGCCACCCCATGTGTCTACCCAGGCCTTCTTCATGCTCTCCCAGGCCACATTCCTGAATGAATTTCAGCACCAAAGAAGTCCCGGGTGTTCCTTGGGGTCGCCGATGGCTTTAAAAATACCCCTTCATGGGAGTTCCCTGGAGGTCCAGTGGTTAGGACTTAGTGCTTTCCCAGCTGAGGCCGCAGGTTCAATCCCTGGTCAGGGAACTAAGATCCCACAAGCCGTCCAGTGTGGCAAAAACAAAACCAAACAAAACCAAAATGAAAAAACAAAAACAACTCTTTGGGACTTTCCTGGAGGTCCAGTGGTTAAGAATCCGTGCTTCCACTGCAGGGAGCACGGGTTCAATCCCTGGTCCGGGAACTAAGATCCTGCCTGCTGTGTGGTGCAGCAAAAAAAAAACAAAACAAAACACAACAGCAACAAAACACAAACCCTTCACTTCTCCCTTTCGCTTTCCCGGACCCCTCCACTCTTCAGAAGGCTTTCTTCCAGATCTGAGAAGCACCCCTACCACGTTAGCTGCTGCACCCTTGCTTGCTCTCTTTCGTTCATAAAGAATTAATCATTCTAGAACAGGCTTAGCTTTAGAAAGACATCCAGGATAGAAGCTTAAAAGAGGAGTGAAGAATAATTGGTTCTCACTGACGGCTCAGAATGCTGTACTTTTTATGCATGAAATGAAAGAAAAAGGAGTAACAGGTGATGGGGGTGATGCTAAAGCGTGTAGTCAGCAGGCTGATGCTGGGCCGCGTGACTGGTAAATTCCCTAACCCCTCCGGGAAATCCTCACCTGTGGGTTGGATATACTAGAGCTGTTGAGAGGACGGAATCTGTGAACTTTGAGAAAAGGCCTGGCACATGGCAGGTGTCCGCAAGAGGCTGTCATCACTTTTACGTTCCAGCAGTAGAACCCTGGGGCTTCAGAGCGAGGAGGGATTTTGGGGTGCGGCCACTCACGTAATAAACGAGGCCCAGGGAAGACTCAGCTTGTCAGTACAGAGTCCAGGTGTAGGTTACCTGACCATTCCCCACCCCCACCCAGGTTCCTTTCCTTCTGGGGCGCCAAAGTGAGACACTCTGTAGGCTCTAACAAGGCAATTTGGGGCACATGTAAGCATTTCAGCTTGTTGATGCACCAGCTGTCTTTGACAGTCTGTACCCCAGGGAACCCCCGTGACATGAGTTCTGGGGAGCCTGGTGGCTGGAGAACAGATGGTGGGAGATGGTCGCTGCATGTGTGTTTGTACCTTTTGAATCCTGAGCTGTGTGAATGGATTATCTGTGTTTTAGGAAAGAAGCAGCTGGGGGCCGCGGGCTCTGTCAGGAGGGGCCCACCCGCACCCTGCCTGCTCACGTAACGCCCGTCTGTCTGCTTGGCCTCCAGGTACGGCGGCAGCACATGGAGCGCTGTACCGGCTTCCTGGTGGACGAGCTGGGCGTGGTGGATCGAGGCCAGGCTGGAGACCGCATCTTCTTTGTGTCTGCCAAGGAGGCGCTCAACGCCAGGATCCAGAAGGCCCAGGGCATGCCCGAAGGAGGTGACGATGGAACCAGCTTCCTGCTTTTCCCTAACACTGGAGTCGCTGGGTCTCATACTAAGTCAGCCAGTAGAAACGGTTCTGAGAACGAGGTGGTGAGAAGAGCCCTGAGTGAGAAGCTCTGGGCTGCGAGTTATTTCTGGACTAATGTGGTGCACTTCTCCTAGGGGGCGCTCTTGCAGAAGGCTTTCAAGTGAGGATGTTTGAGTTTCAGAATTTTGAGAGGAGATTTGAGGTGAGCACAAGCCTTTGATCCTGGTGTCTGGCGATTCTGTACCTCTCCGGCTCTTTCCAGCCGTGTCCCCGGCAGTGGATGCCAGAGCCTGGCCCTTGGCCGGCGGCCTCTGCCTCCCTCTGTGCCTCTTGTCCGTTCCAGGAGTGCATCTCCCAGTCGGCTGTGAAGACCAAGTTTGAGCAGCACACGGTCCGGGCCAAGCAGATCGCGGAGGCTGTTCGCCTCATCATGGACTCTCTGCACGTCGCGGCGCAGGAGCAGCGGTAAGAGCCCCGGAGGTGACAGGAGGGAGTGTGGCAGTGACCGCCTCACCCCTGCCTGGACCCGGCCCAGGGCCAGAGCCGGCCACCAGGTCGGAGTCTCAGGGTTCCCTCTGGGCCCCGTTCGAGCCACGAGGAGGCCGTGGGCCGTCTGTCTGTCCCACCTGGCCTGTGCAGCGAGGCTCCCCGCGAGCCCGCATTGGCAGCCTCGGCCCAGTGCTGCGCCGAGCGCTGCAGCCGCTCTCAGAGCCTGCAGCAGGACATGCTTCTTAAAAATACCTTCTTTTTGGAGAAATTGAAATATAGGAAAGTACAGAGAATAACATACCGTGCTCCCATTGCGCAGAATTGACAATATTTGCTTTATTTTTAAGTTAAAGACATACAGCAGAAACTAACATGACATTGTAAAGCAGTTCTACTCCAATAAAGGTGTTAAAAAACCCACAGGAACAACAGAGAAACCCTTTGATTGTTCAGCCCTGTCCCAGTGTCCCTCTGCCCACTGCTCAGAGGCGGCTGCCGTCATGAGTTTGGTGTGTGGTCCTGTCGTTCATGAAGCAGTGCTTTTTATGTAGGTTCTGAAGAATGCAGACTGTTGCTCTGCGGGGGCTTTAAATGTACAGCTAGAGGATCGTGCCGCACCTGGCTTCTCTTCGCGCTCAGCGTCGTTTTTACCCTTTGTCCCTGTAGATACCTGTAGATGGAGTTTAGGACTATTAGCGGCTGTAGAGTAGTCCATTGTGAATGGACCTCATTTGCCTGTAGATTGATCTTTAGGTTTCATTAGTTTGCCATTGCAAACCCTGCTGCAGTGGATGGCAGTCTGTGTGTCCACCTGTGCACATCTGCAAGAGTCTGTGTAGCATTAATTCCTGGAGGTGGACCGTTTCCTCTTAGGGTATATGCATTTCCGTTTTGCCCAGTTTTACCTGTGGCCTTCTGACATCTGAGCCCATCCGAGGTTCCACTAGCAGTGTGTGCTGGAACTCCCATTTCCCCGACGCCGTCAGAATCCAGACTTGGTGAATTTGGCCAGGCTTCTGGGTAGCGTAGTACCTCTTTTTTCTCTTTCTCGATTATACTAGTGATTTTTTTTCTATATTAATTGGCAGAACTTGTTCTAAAGCCCCTGAAAGCACCCTCCCCTGTCTGTCGCCACCACATCTTCCAAATTTGGAAAACTTGAGTGAGTTGTCAGCGCCATCTCTCCCTCATCCCTGGGAAGGGGACGAGCAGGCCTCCGGGGACGTGCGTGGAACTGCCAGGGTCACCCTGGGGCCCACACAGGCTTCCCCGCGTCACCTCTTGCTTCTCTGCTTAGCCGTGTGGGGACCCGCGTCTCGTAACCGGAGCTCATCGCTCTTTCAGGGTTTACTGCCTGGAGACGCGCGAAGAGCGGCAGGAGCGCCTGAGATTGATTGACAAGCAGCTGGAGCTCTTGGCGCAAGACTACAAACTGCGAATCAGGCAGATCACGGAGGGGGTCGAGAGGCAGGTGAGAGGCGGCAGGGGAAGCACTCTGGGGAGACTCGGGCTCCGCGTAGCGGCCGGGGGGCCAGAGGAGCGAAAGCGCACACATCCTATTCCCTGGGGGCCCCTCAGCCCTGGTCCAAGGACGCGGCGCCCCCCTTGGCTTGCTCTTCCTTCGCGTGAGCCCGGGCGAGGCCCCTCCCTGGGCGCGCTCCTCCGCATCTTACAGGAGTGTCTGGCCAGCCGGCCTCTCGCATCCCCTCTCCCTCAAAAACGTTAATTCCAAAGATCAGCTTAGGACCCTGCGTGGGTGAGGGGAAAGATACCCAGTGTGTTAGAGTCTGTTAGACTCTCTCCTGGTGCTGCAGAATTGAACCACGTCCCTCCTTGACGCTTACCAGCACGCTGCTTCTGCTGTAGGTGTCCACGGCGATGGCTGAGGAGATCCGGCGCCTCTCCGTGCTGGTGGACGAGTACCAGATGGACTTCCACCCTTCCCCAGTGGTCCTCAAGGTTTATAAGAATGTGAGTCATTCAGTGGCAGGCGCTCTGGGCAGGGGCTCCCCTTACTCCCTGTTGGCCGCTGGAAGAGATCACCAAGCAGACGGCGACTCAGCCCCCGCTGCTCTGGGTTAGGGCCCCTCAGCCGGGTACACGGGCCCCAGGCTCCCATGCGGCCTGCCTGCCGCCGTTGCCTTGTGGGCCTGGGCTGACCAGCCTCGGATTTCCCCGTCCCTGGGCTCCCCAGAGGGAACCGCTGGCAGAGGATGCCGCTTCCCTTCACCTCTCGCCTGGCTGCAGGAACTGCACCGCCATATAGAGGAAGGACTGGGCCGGAATATGTCAGACCGCTGCTCCACGGCCATCACCAGCTCCCTGCAGACCATGCAGCAAGAGATGATAGGTCAGTGCTGCGGGGGCCTCGGGACCTGGTCCCTGGGCTGCCCAAAGATCAGTTTCAGGCCAGTTTACAGAAGTAACCGCCTTTCCTTGTCTGTCACCTTTTATGATGAGTCAGCTCCATACCTTGGGGTTCTGGTCATGTGTCATGAGTTCATCCACACATAGACTTGGGAGGGGTTGGTGAGGGGGTGGGTGTCTTTTTTTTTTTTAATTTATCTTTGGCTGCGTTGGGTCTTCGTTGCTGCGCGCAGGCTTTCTCTAGTTGCGGCGAGCGGGGGCTGCTCTTTGTTCCGGTGCACGGGCTCCTCATTGCGGTGGCTTCTCTCGTTGTGGAGCACCGGCTCTAGGTGCGCGGGCTTCAGTAGTTGTGGCGCACAGGCTCTAGAGCGCAGGCTCAGTAGTTGTGGCGCACGGGCTTAGTTGCTCCGCGGCACGGGGAAGAGGGCTCGAACCCGTGTCCCTTGCATTGGCAGGCGGGTTCTTAAGCACTGCACCGCCGGGGGGTCCCCGTGAGGGTGTCTTGCGTTAACACATGGGACTAGCAGAGGCGGAGAGTTCGGCCTGCTCCTTAAATGCGCACGTTAGCCGCTGTGGAGCCTTGGTCTGCATCCCCCGGCCCCTGGCCCTCTGGGCCTCACCGTCGGCATCCTGGGCGGCTGCGAGCGTTCTGAGGCTCGGCCCCGGCGTGGCACGGGCCTGAGCTGCTGTGCTTTCTCCACGTTTCTGTTCCCGACAGACGGCTTGAAACCCCTCCTTCCTGTGTCTATGCGGAGTCAGATAGACTTGCTGGTCCCTCGGCAGTGCTTCTCCCTCAGCTACGACCTGAACTGCGACAAGCTGTGTGCCGACTTTCAGGAGGACATCGAGTTTCACTTTTCTCTCGGGTGGACCATGCTGGTGAACAGGTTCCTGGGCCCCAAGACCAGCCGCCGGGCCTTGATGGGCTACAACGACCAGGCAGGCGAAGCCCCGCACCCTCGGGCACCCAGGGAGGCCAGTCCGCTCCCCAGGCACACAGACTGTTCTGAAAGGGGCGCCCTGAGGTCACAGCCGTGGCACGTGGGCCACCACCACGGTCGGGTTTTTGCCACAAATCAACCTAGCTGTATCCTAAGCACTAATATTTGTGAAATTACAAACGCAAGCCGCATTTTTTTTTTTCTATTACACGTTCAGGTGAGCATGTAACTGTTACATATAGATGACCTGCCTGTCCACATACCGCCATTTTCACGTGTAGATGTTGAACCCCCCACCTCTGCACCATTGGCGTTACTGCCCGGGCTGCTCTCGGGCCACGCCCCACACCTGGGGGCCTGTGCTGAAGCGTTCCAGGGCGGCCACTGCTCCCGCCCGGTGGTACCCCCCACGGTGCTCACCTTTGGGCCGGCAGGTCTGTTAGGAGCTTAAATTCTTCTCTGCTACGTGTGAAGCTCCTTTTCCCTTTTGGACATTGAAGAGCCACTCCCCATGCCCCTGTTCTGGACCCTAGAATGAGAGGCTGGCCGGTATCTTCTTAGCCCCTCCTCATTTCTCTCTGCAGGTGCAGCGGCCCATGCCCCTGACCCCTGCCAACCCCAGCATGCCCCCACTGCCCCAGGGCTCCCTCACCCAGGAGGAGCTCATGGTTTCCATGGTCACCGGCCTGGCCTCCCTGACCTCCAGGACCTCCATGGGCATTCTCGTCGTTGGAGGAGTGGTCAGTGACAAGCCCTGCTCGGGAAGGGGGGTGCAGGTGGGGGGGAACGAGAGGCACAGTCTGGTGGGTGTCCCCGCATCGGCCCTGCACTTCACATCCGTGATGACTTTTTGCTGTGATCTCAGGAGCCGTGCAGCCTTAGCCCTTTAACATATATTTATTGACTTAAAATTGAAGTCTCACTCAACTAACGTGACGTTTAGGTTCCCGTTTTACAGAACATGGCTTGCCAAGGACACGCGGGTAGGATTTGAGCTCTGGCCCCATCTGACTCCAGGACCATATTCTTTCCCCTGTAGGGCCAATAGGGTAGGGAAGTGACCTGAGAAATTGACGAACCTGGGTTCTAGAGAGGTGGGTGTGACCAGGAGTTTCTCACTGGTAGGTGAGGAAACCGAGAGCAAAACTTGCGAGGGCTTGAGACAGAAAGAGGCCAGGCTGGGCCTTCAACCCTTGTCTCTCCAGCTACAGTTTGATTGCCCTTTCTTTCCGCCCCAAGGCCTGAGATCACAGGCTGCCTTCTTGATTACTGGGGTACTCAGCATGTCTTGACCCAAGACACACTGCAGCTAGAGTTATTTGTGCCTTGAATTTTCTTGATGATGTGGGAGAGTTCTCTTTGTCCCGGTCATTTGAGTTGTGGAGTGGTGGCAGAGCGTAACTGTGACAACACCGCCAGGAGTCGCCTTCTCCGCCTGTGAGACTCGGGCGGGCTGGAGCTGAGGCCCCTCCCTCCTGGCCTGTGGACGGCACAGGCTCTGGGCGGTTTTTCACAGATGGTGACCTGAGGAGCTGACACTTGACGGTTATGTAACCCTTTTTACAGTCAGTGTCTCATTTTACCCAAACATCCCTGAGAATTGGGTGGGGGCCATTATTCCTATTTTGGGAGGAAACAGGTGTAAACAGACTTGCCCAAGGTCACGCAGCCAAGGAAGAGCTTCACCCCAGAGCCTCGATTTCTGGCTCCAAGTCCGGTGCTCTTTGACTGTAACTGCACTGCCTCCAACCAGAGTGTTACAAACTAGAGCCAGCGGAGCCGTCCACCGAGGACCGACGTGCGGCATCCTGCTTGTCGGCGCCACCCGAACGGAGTGGCCGTCCAGAGCGCCCTAACGTTCACCTCCGAGGCCTCCCGTGCCTGGGCCTGGGCCTCTGGTGCTCACAGCCGCGGGGTGGGGGGGGGCCTTTGCGCAAGTCATGCTTGTGCCACACTAAGTTTCCCTCGTCTCCCGACTAGACGTGGTCCCTGCCCTTCTGGCCTCAGTGAGAGCAAGGAGGACATCGAAAGGAGTGTTCTCAGTAGAAGCACAAGGCTCTGTGAGGCGCTTGGGAAAGTCCTGGCTGAGAGGCTGGGCGGCGGGTGGCGGAGGGACCGTGCCCGCTGACCGCTGTGCCTCTGCAGGTGTGGAAGGCTGTGGGCTGGCGCCTCATCGCCCTCTCCCTCGGCCTCTATGGCCTCTTGTACGTCTACGAGCGTCTCACCTGGACCGCCAAGGCCAAGGAGAGGGCCTTCAAGCGCCAGTTTGTAGAGTACGCCAGCGAGAAGCTGCAGCTCATCATCAGCTATACCGGCTCCAATTGCAGCCACCAAGTCCAGCAGTGAGTGGCCCCGTCAGCCCCGAGGGGCCGGTGCCGGCCCCCGTGGTTCAGGACTGCCCTCTAGGTTTCCTCCTAACCTGGCCTGGAAACCACTGGGCCCTGAGCGCTGTCTGACTCTGGCGTTCAGCTGTGCAGTGCCAGCGTGGAGGCTAGGGATGGGGGAGGAGTCTCCAGGGACACCTTACGTCCTGGGCTGGGACCAAGTAGGCCTCTGGTCTGCCAAGGAAGGAAGACATGGGAAGACGAGGGGTGTTAACCTGTAGCCATCTTTTAAAGGTTACCTCAAAGGGCTTGGGTTGTGGGCGTAGCTTTGATGTTCTGAGCCACAGCCCATTCTTCATGGCGTATCTTAGGGCAGGTGGGAATGGATGGCTTGATCCGGGTGGTGGTCAGGAAGGTGCTGGCTGCCTGCCTTTTATTGCTATGTGGCAGGCCCTCTGCTAGGCATTTTGCACCTACCTCTTCATTTTCTCCCCGAGCCCTTTGAGGTAGACGTTTTTACTGGCACCTTGTTTTTCAAAATGAGGAAATTGAGATTTGAAGAGGAGTCATGTGTCTCCTGCACTCGACTGGTTAGCAGCGGGGCCGGGAGCTGAATCCCGGTCTCTTGTGCCCACACCGGGGCGTCTTGCTCTGTGCTCCTGGTTCTCACGCTGTGCTGATGCTGGTGCGTGTGGTGGCTGTGATGTCTGCCGTCTCAGCAGCGGGCGGGGACGATTCTGACAAACCAGGACAGGCGCAGGTGACAGATGGGCTGGCTGCTTCACCAGCGACGTGGCCTGGTTGATCCTGACTCTCCCCCCCACAGGGAACTGTCTGGGACCTTTGCTCATCTGTGCCAGCAAGTTGACGTCACCCGGGAGAACCTGGAGCAGGAAATCGCCGCCATGAACAAGAAAATCGAGGTTCTCGATTCACTTCAGAGCAAAGCCAAACTGCTCAGGTGAGGTTGGCCATGTGGCGGCAGAGGAAGCCTGGTCCCTGGGCTTACAGCTCACAGGCACGTCCTTAACCGCGGTGTCTCAGGCACTTGACACATGCTGTCCCATCTTCAGCGTCCCTTTAGGGACGTATCATCACCTTCACTTTATAAAATGGAAGATCGAGGCCTAGAGAGGTTAAGTAACTTACCTGGGATCCCACAGTAAGTGGTCAAGCCAGGAGCAGAAGAATCCAGGCGTGCTGGGCTCCAGCACTCTCTGACACCCCACACGTTGATCGGCCTTTATTGTCGGCGGGAACAGTGGGCTACGCCCGGCCCCCACTTGCCGCCATTCCACGGCGTGGCACATCGGCGCCCGTGTCCGCAGGGGAGCTGGCCAGGTGGCCAGTGACGGGGCAGAACCCGGCTCTGCGTAGGGTCCCTGTTGAAAGTCAGAGCTTCCAGCAGCAGGTTGCTGGGGAGAGGATGGGTCTCAGGAGTCAGGAGTCCTGGCACCGCCGTGTGGGCGAATCACCGCGCCTTCCTATGTCTCATTGCTTTCATCTGTAAAATGGAGTAAGGTTTCATGACACAGTCACAGAGCTGAGTGTCAAAGTGCTCTGCCGAAGTCCTCGGCCCACTCGGGCCGGGATAACAGCAGCACACGGGGACTCTGCTCTTCCTGGCCCCGCCCTGACGTCAGCACAGAGGGGAGCATCGGTGGGCCTCGCCCTCCCCGCCCACTGCCCGGGACAGCTGTGTTCTAGAGGCGCGCTGCTCATCCCCGGGGAGGCCTCACGCAGCGCGCGGGTTCGGGGCGGGCGTCTGCCGCTCGTCACCTGCAGCGACAGGGTGAGCCTGAAAGGGGCTGCGTGTGAGCAGCCCAGCCTCCTGTTGACAGGCGGGAAGACCGTGCTCCCGACAGTCCGGGGTCCCGGCGTGAAGCAAACACAGGGCCTGAGGGGCAGAGAAGCCTGATTCTATTTCCACCGCTGGTTATCGGTCGCGTGACCGTAGGAAGTTATTGAACCTCTCTGGGCCTCATTTTCCTCATCGGTGAAGTGGAGCTTATTGGAGGGACAGTGAGCAAGTGAGTCTGTACCAGTCAAGTGTCGGGTGGAGCCGCACTCGGCCTCGGCACGTAGTGCCCTTGTCATCGGCCGTTACTGCTACAAGGTAACCGTTTCTCTGCAGGAATAAAGCTGGTTGGTTGGACAGCGAACTCAACATGTTCACGCACCAGTACCTGCAGCCCAGCAGATAGATGGTGGGCAGCCCGGAGCGGGGGCCCGCGCAGGGAGGGGCGGCGCTGCCAGCCGCGAGGGACCTCCCACCAGGGCCACGCGCCGCTCCTGTCCGTTGCCGCCACCGTGAGAATGAAAGCACCCGCTGTCTCCCACCGTTTTGAGCCCTGAGACGCTAGTTATTGTCCCCCTCCTTTGCCTGCTGTTGCAGGAAGATACTCCGGCTCATACCCCTAAAGGAGACTCTGTTTTTTCAATGATGACTCTGGGTAGCATGATACTGAGGAGTTAAGTCGAGTCTTTTCGCTGTTTTGTCGGGCTCTGTCGATTGAGAATCATCTGGTTGCTTGATGAGGTCTTGGGATCGGCCGGCATTGCAGAAGGCCTGGTTGGGCCTTTAAGGAAATCAGGCAGACACCCCCTCCTCCAGCCAACGCTGACACTGACCCACGCGCACCTGCCTACCACGCACCCCAGCGCACCCGCAGAGGGAGGCCACCTTAGGGGGTGGTTGCATTTTCTGCCTGGATTGCGCTGGGAACGGTTCCAGGAAGGCCAAGGCCATCCCAGGAGGGTCGTGGCTTACGTGTCAGTTTTGTCCTTGGGCTTTCACACTTCGTCCCATCTGCAGAGCCTTCCAGACAAGCCCTTCAGTCTTGGTGGTGGGGCTGAGAGTGCAGAGGTGGCTGGAACGCTGAGTAGCGTAGGGGAGGGGGTGTGCGGAGGGGGTGTCCCGACGCCCCTGCTGTCACGGGTGGCCGGTGCCGTGAGCAGGGGAGACGTGCCTCCTCCTCATTCTGTCCCTCGTTCTGGTTTTGGTGCTTAGCCTATCAGTCTGGTTTCTTATTCATGAAAGATGGTCTCGTGCAGATAGTTAAAGGATGTAGTAGAAGGAAAGATGGCGGAAGGAGGGAACCTTGGCGGCAGGCTGAGAGGAGTGGGCCCCTCCCAGGACAGCTAGAGAATCTGGAGCTGATGCAGAGCAGGACCTTGCATTTGACCTCGCTCCGTGAGGGGCTTGTGGGGTCTGAGAGCCCACTCTACTAGCTTGACGTTCCGTAAGAGACATGTTCCCACACCTCGCCCCGCCTCGGCCCAAGCTGCCCTTGGCCACCAGACCTCTGGATGAAGCCTCCTGTGCCAGCAATGCCGCACGTGGCCAAGAGACAGTGCGGGGAGCCCAGCCCCCAGCCTCCCACCCTCCCTGATCCCAGAGCCTCCGGCTGACACATGGGGCCTCGTGTTGATCTTGAGAAGGGTTTCCTGTTGTTGAGTTTGTGGATTGTTACCGGTCAAAGTGGGGGCAGGTTCCTGTCTCCAAGGTGTTAACTGTCTGGGGCAAACAGCCTTCGGGTGACAGCCTTTGCAGGGCAGGTCAGAGAACTTCCTAGAAACCAGCAGCACGTCTCTCCCAGGAAGAGGCTCAGGCAGAGAGGTGGGGCTTGTCCTGCTCTCGAATCCACCCGCCCTCCGACTTTGGGGAAATGACTTGGTGGCCTCTGCTCACTGGTGGGTGGCAGGCAGGTGGCGTGCTCTCCAGGTGCCTGCCTGTCCTTCAAACCCTCAGTCTACCCTGGCGCGTGGAACAAAGTGATGGACTTCGCCGAGGCCGCCATGCGGCGGGAGGACGCGCTGAGCTTTTTGCCGGCCTGGATGGTGGTTACCTCCCAGTGTGTCTGGAGAGATCAGTGTCACACAATTCCACTGCATCTTGTGCTTTTTGGGGGGTGGTTATTATTTAGAGTAACTAAACATGAATTTTTTTTTGAATGTAGCCTCTGGGCGGTGAATGAGATTTTGAGCTTCTTATACAGTAAGTAAAATTGAAATTACACCACTGAGGACGAGACTCTGAAAGAACTGTGGCAAAAAGCACTTTAATTTAATGCTGCTGACTTTGTTCTCTGTTTTTACGTTCATTTGCTGGAGTGCAAGACGTGCTTGACATGGTGGGTTTTTTCTCTGATGTATTTAAGGTGATATATTTGCCTGAGTTATTCCTGTATCATTGCTGATCATATTGAATACCAAAATAAAACCTAGTTGGAAACCGTTTGTGTTTTGTATGTCTCCTCAGCTTACTGTTCCTCTGCAAACTCTCTTTGACGTGACAAAGTCTGCAGGCTGTATTTTGAAATGACCTTAACTTCGTTCAGGGGAAGTTCCCGCTGTAATCTGCCTGTGGGTTCCTCCTGCCCCTTGGAAGGAATCTGATACTCTCAGAGGAACAAAAGGCGTAACTGATCTTTAAGAACCAGGAAATCTAGAGTGATTTCTTTACAGATTTCTCCATAACTCTAAACCATTCATTTTTCACTTAAAAAGTAATGACTCAGACTGGTTCACCCTAGTTTGCCTTCTGAGAAATTGGATGTGACCTTTTCTTTTTCTTTTTTTTCAAGGGCGCTCAGCAGTGGCTCGGGCGTGACTAGTCAGTTTCGCTGACCCCGCACACCTGTCCCCTGGGCTCTGCGCTGCCCACTGTCTGCGCTGCTCATCCATTTCAGGGGCCTCCACAGCTCAGCGGAGGGCATCCTCGTCCCTCCAGATTCCCAGGTCACAAACTTGGGGCGCGACCCTGGACTCCCCTGTCGCACGTGCTGCGTCCAAAACAAACATACACCTGACCCCTGACCGGTTCATCCACTCCGTTCACAGTCACGGCTCTGACCCGTGTTACTGCCTCTAACTCAGCCCCTCCTCCCACCCTGGCCCTCTCACACTTGTTTCAAAGCAGCAGCCAGCGCGACCTTGACGTAGGCTGGAAATAGAGCTCAGCTCGTCTTACTCCTTTGCTCAAAATACAGCTCTGGCTCTCTGTGCCACCCAGAATCGAGGCCCAAGTCCTTGTGCTGGCCTTTCAGGATCCACTGCCTCTGATTGCCCCTCCCTCTTCAGCTCCCTCTCTTTCGGCCACGCTGGTCCTTGCTCTTCCTTGAAACTGCTGCCCACACCCTACCGTACGGCCTTTGCCTGGCTGACCCTCTGCCCGTGGTCCAGAATGCACCACAGCTGACTAACTCCTTTACCTCCGAGTCTGCTGAGATGTCACCTCATTGAGGTCCATGCACACCCTTCCCTATTAACATCCCTCTCTCCCCTCTTCCCTGGCACTTCTGAGTACCCTCCTACCTGGTCATCATCTGAGCAATAGCGTTTGTGTCTGCACCTGCTAGAGCGTAAGCTCTAAGAACGTAAGCAAAATAAGAGATTTTTACGTGTTTTGTTCATTAGTAAACGCCTAGGGTCTAGACCAGTGCCTGGCACAGAATCAGAACTCAGTAAATACTTGCTGAATTAACAAATCCTGTCCTGATAACATGGCCGCACCATTTATCAACCCTCTAGCGCTGGGGGACAGAAGTAACAAATGCTACTGGAAACTTCCCATAGGTGGGCATGGCACCTAGGGGCTTTCAAGTGTGTTGCATGTTTAGTAATGAACATTTTCCACTCCACTGTGGAAACAGGCTCAGAGAGGTTGGGACTAGTTCAGACATCAGCAGCTGGAGGGTGATGGAGCCTGGATTGGAGCCCGAATCCAAATTCCCCAAAGCCCCGTGGCTTTTGAACATTTTTTTTTTACCCTGACCCATTATTAGAAATTCATCACGATTGAGTACACACATATATGTGCGAGTGAAACCAAAAAAAGGTCAATCATTGCCCCTTTTCTGCAATACACAGGTATTTTCTCATGAAGAAGCTGCTGTTGGCAACCCACTAAATTGCTCCCCAGCCACTCCTGGGTCATGACCAGTCGCTTGAAAAAAGGCGTTCTACCCTCTTTGCCTCACTCAACACCCTCCTAGTTCTTTATTCCCGGTCAAGGCCAGACTCATTCCTGTGGTTCCTCAGACTACCTCGTCTGCCCACTGAGAGTTCTGGGGAATCAAGAGCCTGAGATTTTTGGCCCTTCAGTAACAAGTCTTACCATTTAATCACAGAATATGTAGCCAGCAATGTACCTCCCCGTTCCAAGCACTGGGCCCTGCTCACAGATGTCAGCTAGGTTCACTCTGACTTCCAGGACAGGCTTTTCTGTCTCTGAGTCAGACTCAGAGATTAGAACAGGCAACTTTTATAGAGGGCTTGGCTTGTGTCAGACATGCATACACGTGACTTCCAATCCTCTCAAAAAGCTAGTGATCGATTTTCCCCTTTGTAGAAACGAAGATGTTTATTCATCAAAATACGTGAGTGCCTGCTGTGTGCTGAGCATGGTTCTGGGCATTGGAGACGCAGCAGTGAATAAGGTGGATAAAAATCCCTGCCTTTATGGCACTTACATACTTGTGGGCGAAGGCAGACAACAGGCAAAACCACTGAGAAAAACGGTATGTCAGAAGACAAGGGCTATGGGAGAAAATGGGGCAGGGAAGGTCAGGGAGGGGGTAACAAGAATGTGGCTGGGGTAGGCCTGGCTGAGAAGATGATGTTTGAAGAAAATTCGGTAGGGAATGAAGCCCTGTGGACATCAGGGGCGGGGCATTCCAGGCAGAGCCGCATGTGTAAAGGCCCTGAGGCACGAGCATGCCAGTATCTTCAAGGAACAAACTGAGACTAGTGTGGCTGGAGCAGAGCGAGGGAGGTGGAGAGCAGTTGGACTTCAGTTGCGAAAGGAACCAGGGGAGACTGGGGTCTTGCTGGCCACTGTGAGGACCTTGGCTTCACCATGAGCGAGGTAGATGCCACGGAGAGCTCCGAGCCAAGTAGTGACGTGAGCTGACTTACACTCGAGGGGTCCCGGGCTGCTATAGGGAGAGTAGCCAAGAGAATAAGGATGGAAGCGGGGGGACCATTCAGGAGGCAAGTGCAATATTCCAGGGAGGAGAGGATGGTGCCTGGCACCGGGCGGTTGTGATGGAGGCTGTGAAAAGTGGTCAGTTCTGGAGACCTTTTGAAAACAGAAACAATGCAATGTGCTGATAGACTGGATCAGTCATGGCTGACTCGGGTTTTGCCCTGGGTCGGTGGCAGGATGGGGAAGCTTCGTGGTGGAGCAGGGGTGGGAGAGGAGATCGGGAGTTTTGTTTTGGACGTGTTGAACTTAGGGTCCCTCTCCCACAGTTGGATATGTGAGCTTGGAGTTCGGGTGACGTCTGGTGCAGAGACACACACTCACTGGGGAGTCGGCATGTGACGGTGGCCACCACAGCTTAGGGTTCCCGGAACGCAGAGCCCGAAGCAGAAAGCTTGTGCGCCCTCGTTCTCATCGGCAGGGCAACCCCGGAGAAACGCAGTGAGGGCGGGGGGCAGTCAGAAGGAGGGAGAGCCGGCAGGAGTGTGCGTGGTGCACGGCCAAACGTGGCCCTGAGGAGGCGTGTGATGAGTCTCCACGCCCTTTCCTGGTGGAGAGGAAGGGGCAGAACTTGTTCACCACCCCCTTCTTCCAGCTGGTGAAGGTCTGCCCCATGGAACATGGACTCTGTGCGTTTCTGGGTTGCATATCGAAATGCTTGAGCACCAAGTGGGGCCCACGGGGGTGGTGGAGGCGAGAGGGCCAGGACTCAGGCAGGAGGTGTGGCCGGGCGAGTGGCGTGTGTGCATCAGACCACTCAGCCGAGGCAGAGCCGGAACAAAAGGCAGGCAGGGCCAAGAGGGTCTGAAGCGTTCACCCGTGCGATCACTCAGATCTGCTCTTGCCTTCCCTCCCTTCTTCCCCGAGAGGGGAGGTCTAAGTCCCATTGAACCGAGTCTCCCTCGAGGTGATATGGTCGGTCCCTCGTCCACCCCCATTCCATGGCCAAAGCTGCAGCTAGTCTGGTTCTTTCGGGGTGGGGTCATCCAGATCTTCATCCCCGAGGGATCTGAGCCCTCGGTGGACTTGCCCTGTGGGGGCTGTGACTGCCACAATTGCCACTTACTATTTTCAGTGGGTGTGGAGACACCGAGAGACACCAGAGGAGGTTCTGGAAAAGGCTCTGCCTCATTTTGTACACGCTGTCCTGACTCCTCATGGTGATGGGAACCTATTACCCCCAGCAGTACAGTAATTCTCTTTGCCTGCAGGTCCACCAGCAGAGAGGCCCAAAGACCAGGTGATGGTCACGTCTCCAAGTTCACTGGGACCGTGGAACCCTATCGTGTCCCCTGGCAGAAGTTTCCCAGCCCCAGGCACTGGGACCTCCAACCTGGCAGAGCCAACGTTTGCAGGGATAGGAAACGCAAGTTCCACAAGCGCTTCACTGTGAGCAGTGGGGAGAGGGTCCAACCTCTGCTTCCCGTCCCCGTGTAATCTAGCCTCAGGGGACACAGCTGCATATGTCAACTTCCTGGAGAGCAGAGCTGTAGCGTATGGTCCCTGAGCTATGTCTTTAGCAGGCCATGCCACTCGGGTGCTGGGGTCCCCGCTAAGATCAGTGGATCCTTCCGTCAGATGCCCATTGTCCCACCTGTTCTGCCAAAAAATGGGTCCCTTGGTGTGAGACAATGTGGTGTGACATGCCACGTCACGACATCAGGCAGCCTAAAGCCCTCAGGGGGTGGTGCGGGCAACAGCCCTGAAGGCGGGTCAGGCGAACCCTTCCATGCAGTAGCATCAATTTCACTAAGTACAAATCGCTCCCTTTAGGGTCCAAGGGGACCTGATGTAATTGATCTGCCACCACCAGATCAGTGGCTGGCTGGTCTCTTGGAGATGCCGTATCAAGGGCTCAGCTTTGGTCCTGCAGACTAGGGGTCCAGCAGCAGCAGGACCAAGCCTTTAGGAAAGGAGCCCAGGCTACTTCACCCCCCGTCATCTTGGCTGCTCTGTCCCTGGGCCCATCGCACCTGCACTGGGGTGGTTGAGCAGAGAGGGGGGCTGACATTTACCAGCTGCATCGTCCGTTCCAGCGGGTCGTGGACCGTCTCCCCGGTGGCAGACGTCCTCTGATGGATTCGAAACATGAGACACCAAGATGTAATCCCGTGCGCCACCCCCGTACGGGACATCATTGGTTCACCGTCCCCCTTTCCCCAGTTCTTGGAGCTAGTCTTCTGAGCTCTTTCTCCTGAGCTCTGACCTCCAGCCACACCATTTGCCACCACCCAGGAGACTGTGTATCATCTCTTCCTTAGACTGTTCATCCCTCCTCATGAATGGATGACCAAGTGTGCAGCTCACAGCTCTGACCAGCAGGAGGATTAACCTTCATCCCTGAGGCGGCGGCGTGGCCTAGGAGTGGAAGTGGTCCATTTCCAGCGAGGGCAAACATACTGCACCCAGCTAGGCCAAGTTCTTTATTGTTTGCTTGCTTGCTTCACACCTCTTAATAGCTTTATTGAGATACAGTTAACATATAATAACTGCCCATGTTTAAAGTGTACAGTCTGATACGTTTGGGCACATGTATGCACCTATGAAAGCATCACCACAATCAAGACAGTGAACAAACCCATCATCCCCCAGGTTTCCTCGTGCCCCGGCATCATCCCTCCCGCCCACCCCGTCTCCAAGCAACCCCTCATCTTTCTGTCACTATAGATGAGTTTACATCTTCTCAAGTTTTATATAGATGGAAGATACAGTGTGTACTCTTTTTCCACTCAGCATAATTTTGTGGGTTTTTTTTTGGCCGTGCAGCTTGCGGGATCCTAGTTCCCTGACCATGGATTGAACCCACGCCCTCAGCACTGAAAGTGCAGAGTCCTAACCGCTGGACCGCCAGGGAATTCCCTGCATAATTATTTTGAGATGCATCCATATTGTGTGTGGACCAGCAGTTTGTTCATTTTTATTGCCGAGAAGTATCCATTGTATGGAAGGATGTACCATCATTTGTTTATCCATTCCCCCCTCGATGGACATTTGGATTTACAATATAGCTGCTATGAACATTCATATACAAGTCTTCATATAGATTATATATATATATATATATATATTTTTTTTTTTTTTTTTTTTGCGGTATGCTGGCCTCTCACTGTTGTGGCCCCTCCCGTTGCGGAGCACAGGCTCCGGACGCGCAGGCTCAGCGGCCACAGCTCACGGGCCCAGCCGCTCCGCGGCACGTGGGATCTTCCCGGACTGGGACACGAACCCGCGTCCGCTGCCTCGGCAGGCGGACTCTCAACCACTGCGCCACCAGGGAAGCCCCAAGATTTTTATTTTTAAAGATTTTTATTAATTTAGTTAAACTAAAAAAAACCCCACTTCACCCATTTCTCCTACTCCCTGCCTCTTGCAGCCACCAATCTGTTTTCTGTATGTATGAGCTTGCTTTTTGTTTTTTTTTAGATTCCACATATAAGAGAGAAATATAGTATTTGTCTTTCTCTCTGACTTATTTCATTTAGCATAATGCCTGCAAGTTCCATCCGTGTTATTGAAAATGGCAAGATCTCCCCTTTTTTACGGCTGAATCATAGTCCATTATAGATATATACCACACTTTCTGTATCCATTCATCCATTGCTGGACACTTGGGTTGTTTCCATATCTTGGCTATTATAAATAATGCTGCAATGAACATGGGGGTGCATCTAGCTTTTCAAATCAGTGTTTTTGCTTTCTTCAGATAAATACCCAGAAGTGTAATTGCTGGATAATAAGGTAGCTTTATTTTTAAATTCTGAGGAAATCTCTAAACCTCCATCTTCTTTTCCATAGTGGTTGCACCGATTTACATTCCCACCAACAGTGCACAAATGTTCCCTTTTCTCCACATCCTTGCCAACACTTGTTATGTCTTACCTTTTTAGTAATCGTCACTCTAACACATGTGAGGTGATAACTCATTGTGGTTTTGATTTGCACTTCCCTGATAATTATTGATATTGAGCATCTTTTCATGTACCTATTGGCCATCTGTCTTCTTTGGGAAAATGTCTATTCAGATCCTCTGCCCATTTTTAAGTTGGATTGTTTGGGGTCTTTTTTGCTATTGAGTTGTATGAAGCTGGAAGATTTTTTTTAAAATCAGAAATGAGTGTTGGATTTTGTCAAATGCCGGAACATCTCTTTAAGTTAAAAGATTGTGGCACTCCAACTGCAACTACTAAGAAAAAGGGACAGTGCTTGGTGGATTTCTCTGTATCTATTGAGATGGCTTTTCTTTCTTTCCTTTTGTCTGTTAATTTGGGAATTATACTGACTGCCTCTAAAAGGTTCTGGTCAAGTCACTTCATCTCTCATGACCTCGTTTTTTGCTTTGTCCGTAAAACGGGACAATTATATTCATCTTAAAGCACATTTATGAGGCTGGCATGCATTGGCATATGGAAAATACATGGCGCAAAGTAGGCACTCCATATAAACTTGCCCATATTTTACAGACTGGATCACAGCTACCTGTGTTCATATCTTACCCGCTGCTTCTCTTCCCCTCCTCCAGGAAGGGACCCTTCTTAATTCTTTCCTGCCTCCCAGTGCTTAGTACAGTGCCTCCTGGCACAAAATAGGCATAAGTACTCGAAAGAAAGTATGAAAGCATGGGTCACTGGCCGCCGCCTACCCACGGCTGCATCCCTTGGCTCTGCGGAAGCATCAGGTCCAGACTCGGACTCTGCAGTCACCAAACGCGAAATAGCCCGCGGCCTTGTCCTGACCAATCGGAGCCCGTCTTCTGGGGGCCCGCCCCATTCCGACTATCGACCGCTAGACCTGGGAAGTTGACCAATCGGATGTTGAGCGCCGTCGTTATCCCCGCCTCAATATTGAGAAGGCAGCTTCTGAAGGCGAAGTAAAGCTAGCAAGAGCGTCCCGGCCCCGCCCCACATCTGACCAATCAGGGCTCCCGGGTCAGGCCCCGCCCCCGGCCGCCGAAGCGTAGGGTGGCCTGGGCGGAACTGCCGGCAGCGCAGGCGGCGGTGGGCTTCGCGGTTCCGGGGCTTTCAGGCGGTGAGTGAGGCAGTGGCGGGGCCGGGGATGGAGAGGAAGGGCTCGACGGGTTGCCCCACGTACGTCCCCACGGAGGGTCCGGGGCCCGCGAAGGGAAAGAAGAGGGAGGCTGAGCCTGCCTTTCCCGGGGGTCCCGCCCCTTTGTTCCGCGGCACCGCAGCTGGTCGTCTTGCTGCCCCAGTTTCTCTTTTGAACGTCGCCTTCCCGTTACTTTGGTGCGGCTTTAGCTTTCCAGAGCGCCGCCGGAGCCGGAGGTGTTCTCTTTAACACCGTGCGGAAACAGAGATCCTCGAACTATAGGTCTGGCCCAGAGTCAGATAAGGACGGGGGCCGGGAGTCCCTGTCCTGCGGATGAGGCTTTTTACCCCGCTTGTCTGCCCCACCCCCCGCACAGTCGTCTGTACTCGCATCTCCGCTGCCCCCCTTCCCTTCATGGGTATATATGGGGACGGCTCCAGGGTAGCCTGGCTTCTCTCTGCTTTAGCCCCTGCAACCGGGCCCTGAGGAGCGGGGAGAGTAGGGTGTCTGTCTGGACGCGGTGTTAGAAAGGGATCCTGTGTACTGGGGGAGACTCAGTTTCTGGTTGGAGGCATCGGGGCTTGGGACTCTGAGGGAAGAGTAAGCCTCTTCCCCTAGTCTGCAGAAATCCCTTCCAGCGGCATCAGTGTGTCCCTGAGCCTGGATCCCTGGGGGGCCAAAGGCTGGGAGAAGGAGGAGGCAGCTTCCCAGGCCCCCCTCCACACTGTTTGGGGAAAGGCTGACATAACCATGTACCCCGGAGCCCGATTTGGGTTCAAATCCTGGCTTTTCACACAAGCTGTGTGACTTGGGGCTAGTAGCTTAACTTCTCTGAACTTTGGTTTCTTCATTTGTAAAAAAGGAAGGGAAGAAGGAGGGAGGGCAGGAGAGAGGGAAGAGGCCCTTCAGAAATCTGATTTGTGTTGAATTTGAAAGTTATCATGCTTTACATCTGTGGACTTGCCCTCATTGTCTTCTACAAATTAATCTAGTAATTTCATAGTTAAGGTTGTTAAAGAGGGATTGATTTCTTTTGACGTGTTAGGAAACACACTGTGGCCAGTGTAATAATAATAGGCATTTATTGAGTGCTTACTGTGTGCACCAGGCACTGTACTAAATTTAATATACATTATCTCCTTTAATCCTTACAACGGTCTTATGAGATCAGTGCTGTTAGCATCTGTTTGGCAGATGAGGAAATTGATGCACAGAGAGGTTAAGTAACTTGTCTGAGGCTGCACCGTTAGGGAGTCTCAAAGTGGGGATTTGAACCCCGGCCTCTGGCTCTGCAGGGCAGCCTCCTCAGCGCTATGTCGTGCTGTCCGTCTTGGCTTCAGGTAGGAGAACTTGGCCGTGAGGGCACTCTGTGGCCCGGGAGTCGGTGACACCTGTTGTGGGAAGCCAGCGGGTACACCTGGGATGGTGGAGACCAGAGATCTGGCACAGCTGCGGCAGCTCAACCTGGAGCTCCTGAGGCAGCTGTGGGTTGGACAGGATGCCGTGAGGCGGTCCGTGGCCAAGGCAGCCTCAGAGGTGAGCGCCTTGGCCAGATCCTGGGAGTGAGGGAGGGGCTGTCTAACCCTCAGGCCAGAATCCAGGGCTTCCGGGTCCTCTTGTGCAGCATGCCCCTTTTACTGATGATGAGAAAACCGAGTGAGGCCCAGTGTGGGAAGGGACTGGCATGGGACATGCAGAGGCTGGAGCAAGGATGAGGACAGGCCTCCATGCCTAGTGCAGGCCATCTGGGTAGATGGCTGGGTGACCTGGCCTCTCTGTTCCAGTCAAGCCTGGACTCCAGCAGCAGCTACGACTCAGAGATGCCGTCATCCCAAAAGACGTCTTCAGTGGCCTTGAGAGCCTCCTGCCCACAGGATGCCCACCAAGGTGACCCGTGTGATAGGGACGGGGCCAGCTCCGGGATGATCTCTCTCCCACCTGCCAAGTGCCTCCACCAGGAGTCCCCGGGCCCACTGAGGCCCCACTCGGCTCCCTCGCTGGCCACCTCAGACTCGAACGACCCAGAGCTTTCAGCGGAGCTGGACAGTCTAGACACCCAGGAGGCACAGGCCCCGAAGTCCATCCTGGCTCAGCGGAGCAAGCCGTCCGAGGTAATGTGGGAGAGCGGAGCATCCACTGATGGGCGCTTCCTTGAGCCTCAGTTTCCCCCCTGACAGATGCACTCATGGGCAGCCTCCCTTCCAGGGCGAGGCTCCTGGGAGGTACCGTGAGTCAAGTCCAGCTCAGCCTAAGTGCTTGATAAGTTGTGGCCATTAGTTCCTCAGATAGCACTTCAGGAAGAAGGTGACCAGCCGCATTATGCAGATGGGAAGACTGGTGTTCAGAGGACAGACTTGTTCAAAGTCACACATGGAGGGGGGTGGGGGCCAAACTCTTGTCCTCCAGCCTCCAAGCCCTCGGCTGAGCCCTGGGGCCCATGTCAGGGTATGAGTTAAGACACAGCCCCTTTCCTTCCTGCAAGGTGGGACCTCCTTTGGGCCAGGCCTGCTGGCCTAGCCCTTGCCCCTCTTTGCCTCCCTCCTCAGCCGAGAGTGACCAACAAGGAGTCTCCAGTGCCTGAGAAGAGCTGGCGCCTTAGACCGTTCCTGGGCTACGACTGGATTGCAGGTATGGCGTGCCCGGGGCGCGGGTGGAGGCGCCAGCTTGCTTATGCCCCTGCCTGCGCCCCCAGGGGGCGCTGCTGCTCTGTCTCCGACTGTTCCACCCCCCTGGGTGAGCACCTTCGGTACCACGTCTCCTGTCTTGGCCCTCGGCACAGTGACAGGCACAGAGATGGTGCTCACCGAGTGTTTGTTGAATGAATGAACGAATCAGAGCTGCCATTTTTTTTTGGCATTTATTGTGTGCCAGGCCCCTGTGAAACTCTGTATGCGTGTCATCTCTTTATGTTTTACTGCCCATCCCCCCACAACCTCAGTGGCTTCCTGGCTGGTCTCCCCCTCTGGCCTCTTTCACCCCCATTATCATCCGTTTTCGTCACAGCAGCCAGAACGAATTTTTAAACACGGGAAGCAGATCACGTCACTCAGAGTACTTAGCACTTAGAGTAAAATCTAAAATCCTTATCTAGAGTTTTGAGGTGTGATTGGGCTTCCGCTTGGCCCCGTGACATGGCCTCTAACCATCTACCTTCTGACTCCTCACGCCAGTCTCCTCGCTGGTCCTTCAACCTGCCATGCTCACGGCCACCTCGGGGCCTTTGCACTTGCTGTGCCCTTTGCTTTGAACGCACTTCCCCAGGTTCACACCTGCTGGTTCCTTTCCGTCACTGAGTGTTCAGCTCCAATGGTAGGCCTTCCACGAGCACCACGTTGTAGGGCCTCCACATCTGCATCCTTGCCTGTTGCATCAGCCGTTTGTGTGTTCCTCGTATCATTCATTCATTCTCAGAAGTCATCTTGTTTGCTTGTTTCTTGTCTGACTTCTCCCCTGGACTATAAGCTCGGTGGGAGCAGGAGCCTGGCCGTCTCTTTTGTTGCTGTGCTCCCCGAGTCTGAGCCTAGAACGGTGCCTGGCACGTAGTAGGCCCTCGGCCAACACTGGCTGAGTGAGTGAGTGGGCGGCCCTAAGAGGTTGGTGCTATGGGACCCTCCCTTTCGCAAAGGAGGAAACTGGTGTACAGAGAAGTTGAGTTGCTGCCCCAAGGCAGGTGCTCCTCGGGGCTGCTTAGACCCTGCGGTGGTGGGGACACAGGCCCCATCCCAAGGACTTCCCTGACTGCCAGCTCACTGCTTTGCTTCCTGTCTCTAGTAAAGTAGAGGCGGTCGCCCCCTGCCTGCCCTGTGTGTGTGTGTGTGTGTGAGTGTGTGTGTGTGTGAGTGTGCGCACGCGCGTGCGCTCACATGCCTCTCCCCCCCCTTTCCAAGCCCCCGTCCTGTCCCTGCATTTGTGTGCTTGGGCCCCATCCCTCCTTGGCTCCCAGAGTTTTTTTTTTTTAATTAATTAATTAATTTATTTTTGGCCGCGTTGGGTCTTTGTTGCTGCACGCAGGCTCTCTCTAGTTGAGGCGAGCGGGGGCTACTCTTCGTTGCGGTGCACGGACTTCTCACTGCGGTGGCGTGGGCTGTAGGCACGCAGGCTTCAGTAGTTGCGGCACGCGGCCTCAGTAGTTGTGACTAGTGGGCTCAGTAGTTGTGGCGTATGGCTTAGATGCCCCCGCGATGTTCCCAGACCAGGGCTCGAAACCGTGTCCCCTGCATTGACAGGCGGATTCTTAACCACTGCGCTACCAGGGAAGTCCCTCCCAGAGGGTTTTTTCCCTGTAATTCTCTCCTCTCCTTCCTCCACCATCACTCTGCCCCGTCAGCATACGAACGCCAGGGAATATTAATGACAATTGGTTTCAGTGAGTGCTTATTTTGTGCCGGGCCCTGTGCCAAGAGCTTTCCTCTGCTTCCCTCCCATTGACTCCTCACAATAATCTAATTAGGTGGATGCTGTTATTGTCCCCACTGGCAGATGAGAAGGCTGAGGCATCAAGAACTGAAAAACTCAGCAAAGTCACATCTGGTCATGGGGTAAAGCTGCAGTCTGTGATTTCCCATCCTGAGGAAGCATCGCTCCCTTTATAGCCTGCCTTTGCTTCTAGTTACTGCCCGTGTTCTCTGCTTTTCTTTAGAACAAAACTCCTCAAAAGGGCCATCTAGACTCCCTGTCTCCAGTTTCTCTCCCCGACTTTTTCTTAAACTGGGCTTCAGCCCCTGACACCCTCCGACGCTGTCTTCGGCCGGGTCAGCAGTGACCTCTGCGTTGCCAGCTCCAGGCTCAGTGCTCAGTCCAGAGCTTTCTTGGCCCCTGGGTAGCGTGGACACTGCAGCTACTCCCTCCTCCCCGAAGCTCTTTCTTCTTCTGACTTCCAGGCCCGGGCCCCCCTGCTGGCTCTTCCCCACCTCCCTGGCTGCTCTGTCCAGTCTCCGCTGGATCCACTTCCTTGTTCCCAGTTCCAGAGGCCCCCCCTCCCGTCAAGGCTCTCCACGCTTTCTTCTCCCTGAGCCCCCCACCCTGTGCCGAGGCTCTCCACGCTCTCTCCTCCCTGACTTTATCTCTGCCTGCGCTGCTCCTCTGAATCCCAGACCTGTATATCTGGCTTTCTTCTCTGCAGAGCTCATTAGATGTGTTAGACTAATCTCATGTCCAAAATCAAGGTCCTGATTTCCGCCCCACCTGGTCCTCCTGCAGTCTGTTCTATCTCTGTTAGTGGCAACCCCGTTTATGGAGCTAATGGCCGTTATCCTGAGATCAGCCTTGATGTTTTCCTCTCCTTTTCACACGCTGTGCATCCTGGTAGTCCTGCCTGCCACCTATTTCTAGAATGTTACTGTTTGTCTCCACCAGGATGCCTGCAGTAGCCTCCCACTGGTGCCCCTGCTTCCCCTCACCTTGCAGCAGCCAGAAGGGGGGGGTCCTGTAAAAGTACATGGCTGATCTGATTGCGTCACTCCTTGTCCCCAAACCCACCGCTGGCTTCCCAGCCTCGTCTCCTCCACCTTCACTCCTACACCTATTTTACCTCCTGGGTGTTCCTCAAACGTACCAACCACACCTGCCCCAGGGCCTTTGCATTTGCTCTTCTGTCTGCCTGGGATGTCCCCACGGCTCCCTCCCTCCCTCCATCAAGTCTCTGCTCAGGTGTCACCTCCTCAGGGAAACTTCCTCTGGCTCCCCTGCCCTACCAAGTTCAGTTTTCTGACTCTCTATTTATTTATTATTTTGGGCTGCGTCAGGTCTTAGTTGTGGCACGCGGGCTCTTCATTGCAGTGCACAGGCTTCTCTCTCTCTAGTTGTGGCGTGCAGGCTCAGAAGTTGCGGCACGTGGGCTTATTTGCCCCGTGGCATGTGGGATCTTATTTCCCTGACCAGGGATCAGACCCACGTCCCTTGCATTGGAAGGCAGATTCTCAACCACTCGACCGCCAGGGAAGTCCCTCCAGACTCTCTTTTATTTCCTGGCAGGTGTCACCTCTCAATGTTGTATTACAGGTTTCTTTGGTGACTAGTTCGTCTGTTGCCACATTAGAACGTAAGCCTCACGAGGGCAGGGGCTTTGTCCAGATCGCTGTTCTTTCCCCAGCACATAAAACAGCGTCTGGCCCATAGTAGGGGCTCTATAAATATTTTTTGCATGGACGATTGGATATACATGAGGGTAGACAGACATGAGACAAAACCAACAGTCCCATGAGTGGAGGGTCCCCTCCAGGTCTGTACGGGGTATGGTGGGGTCAAAGCAGGTGGCCTGGGGTGCCAGTGCTGAGCGTCCCCTGCGTCTTGGCCACACAGCAGCTCCTTTGTGTGTTGCCCACTCCAGGGTCTCTGGACGGCAGCTCTCCCGTCACCAGCAAGCCCGAGGCCTTCTTCTCGAAGCTGCAGGAGTTCCGGGAAGCCAATAAGGAGGAGTGTATTTGCAGTGACCCCAAGTGAGCAGGGGTGGGCGCAGGGCAGGCAGGGCGGCTGGCTCAGGGACTGTGTCACCCTGGCCTGCTCACCCTCTCGCCCTCACAGATCCCAGTTCCTAGGCCTGCAGGAGAGTGGTGCTGTGGAGGGGGACCATGAATGTGAGTGTAAACGCCCGGCGGCCGCCCCGTAGCCCAGCTAAGGCCTGGGGGCCTGGGGAGGCAGCTGGGGACGGGGGGAGGGAGGCCTGGGGTCTGGGTAGGGGGCCGCGAGCCTGGGGTGAGCTGAGGCCTGGCCTCAGGGGGAACAGGGCCAGCCCTGTGCTACCCACCTCGCCCCTCGCCCGCGCCTTCCATTTCCTCCCAGCTGCCTCATTTTCCCATGTGGCCCCACTCCCTCCCCCTCCTCTCCGCACAGGGGTCGTCTGGGTAGGCAGCCGGGGTGGGGGGGCGGTGCCAGCTCAGTCACGTGCGCACCCAAGTCTTTGCTGTGGGTTTGCACGAGCAGCATACAGTGTATACGTGTGTGTACATATGTGTGCGAGGCATGTTCATATGGATGTACGTGTGTGCACCCTGTGCACAGGCCCCACCCAGGCCCTGGCTTCCAGGAGGACTGTCTGCCCATGCAGTGCGCTGGCTTAGTATGTGATTACAAGTGTAGGCACGTTCATGTGTGTCCACAGATATGCCTGTAAGAAGCCGTGCTTTGTATTTGCACGGATGACATTTGCACTTGTGAAGTTGCCAGTGTGTGCACGCGTGTGTCATGCTTGAGTAGAGGCGGTGCTCAGTGTTGTTGCATGTGAGCACGTGTGCGTGTGCATGCTCTATGTACACGTGCGCGGGCCTGTGTGGTTGGGGTCCAGGGACCTAGGTTCCCTGGCTGAGGGGGGCTTCTGCGTCTCACGGGTCTCACAGGTGTGTATTGTTACCGTGTCAACCGGCGCCTGTTTCTGGTGCCTTCGGATCCCGGCACCCCCTGCCGCCTGTGCCGGACACCACGGGGCCAGCGGGGTCCGGAGACCCTGGCAGAGCCAGCGCAGGTCAGGTGAGTGGCCAGAGTAGGCAGGACACCGGGGGGAGCCGTAGGGGCAGCCGCAGCTGAGGACGAGAGCAGAGCCTGGGGCCTGTGGTTTTGAGGGAGGGCAGGATGGGCCACAGCAGCCGGGAGGCGCCTGCAGCAATGCCCCCACTGCTACCCCCGCCAGGGTGAGTGTCCCGCTGTCTGTCCTGGACCCCCCGCACCGGTACCGCATCCACCGGCGAAAGAGCTTCGATGCCTCCGACACGCTGGCGCTGCCCCGGGTGAGGATGGCCTTGGGGCTGCCCCCTGTCTGGCCCAGGTCACTGGACGTGTCCTGAGGCCCAGAGGGCCAGGGACCGTCCCAAAGCCACACAGCGAGGCTGGGCTCAAGGACCGAAGTCTCTGGAGTTTGGGCTGGGCCACTCATGTCATATGTACCGTGCTTGTTCCCTGAGGGAGGCTGGGCTCCCCACCCAGGCCCTGGCTTCCAGGAGGACTGTCTGCCCGTGCAGTGCGCTGGCTTAGTGCACACGGGCCCCATTTCTTGCGCTCTTGTGGCCACATGCACAGTCCTTACGGCGATTATCTCGTGGAGCCACAGCAACCCAGAGTGCAGGTCCTACTGTTATCCCACTTTACAGATGAGGAGACTGAGGCAGAGGGGAGGTGACTTGTCCAAGGTCAGCCGGATGGAAGAGCCGGGATTTGAACCTAGGCCCTTTGTGTCTCCTGGGTGGGACGGGGGTCACTGGGGACCCCACTCATTCCCAGTTGAGGCCGGAGGTGCTGGGGTTGCGGGGAGGAGAAGGGGTGCTGAGGAAAGTCAGTTTGCTCATCTGTAAAATGGGTATGACGTACTATCCTCAGGCTCATGGGGTGGGCAAGGGGCAGGTCAGTGAGTCAATGACCTGTCGGGGGCTTGGGGCAGAACCTGGCACACGGGACGTGCTCCGTCTGCGTCCACGGCCTTCCCTCCACCAATCTGTGTTCGGGGCCCAGGGCCTGGGTCAGCAGGGTTAGGAAAGGGAGGCCTGGGGTAACAGTGGTGGATAAGACCCCTGCCCTCGGGGAGCCTCAGTCCGTGGGGGACACTGTGATTGTTTGGGGGGCCCCTTCACCCTCATGGGGGACACAGCCCTGTCCTAGAGGATGCTGCCAGTCCAAGAGGAGAGGTATAGCCCGTCCCCGGGGTGTGCCCAGGTAGTGGGGAGCCCCACTCCAGGCCAGGCACCTTAACCCTTTGCTCTCCACAGCACTGCCTGCTGGGCTGGGACATTCTTCCTCTGAAGTCTGAGAAAAGCTCAGCCCCCAAGAGCCTGGACCTCTGGTCCAGTGTCTTTTCTGAGGCCCAACGTCGGAAGCTGTCAGCCGCCAGCCCTTCTCACCAGGTACGGTACAGGGTGCCCTGGGAGAGACAGATGCCTTGGAGCAGCCTGGGGACCGCAGAGTCCTGGGGGGCAGGATTGGGGTAGGAGTGCAGAGCCTGGAAACGTCTCTCTGTGAGGTTCCCTGGCCCTGACCCTGACCCACGGCACCACTGCTCCCCGCTGGCTACCCCACCCCACCCTGGAAGGTGACCCCAACTCTGAGACCCAGAAGGGGATGAGGCTACCCGCAAAGAGGCCCCCCTGACACCCTTCCCTCCACTCTCCAGGCCGTGCCAACGCGGGTCCTAGCCCCCACCCCGATCTGGTCAGAACCTTCCGTGCCCCAGCCCCGCGCCCCCCGGCCGAAGCCCTGAGGACTGGCCACTGGGAGGTGGACAGTGCCCCTACCGTCGTTTCAGCCTCTCCCCTCCGCAGGGGCGCCCACGAGAGGGGAGCTTTGCCCAGCCTCAGCTGGAGGTGGCCTCAGGCCCCACCTTCTTAGGCTGGGCCGGTGGGTGGCCTCAGGCCTGTCTCCTTCCCGGGGACAGAGGAGACCCTGGGGTTGGGAAGAGGGGATTCTGTGACACGTTTGTAAATAAAGCTCAGCACTCCCTGCAGCTCCTGATTCCCATGTGTGCCGGCTCTGTCCTGCTGATGCCCTCAGAGCCCTGGGGGTGCCCTGGCCTCGGCCTGCCCGCCCCCCCACTTGCAGAAAGACACCTCGGACAACCTGTGCCGGGCGGGGTGGATCCAGCGCCCTGAGTGTGGCTCCCCGTGCAGCTTCTAACTCTGGGTAGGTGGCCTCCCCACCAGACGGGTGGGGGTGAGGCTCCCCAGAGTAGACTGAGGCCAAGGTCAGCATTAAAAATCCATCTCAGCAAGCGGCTTGGAGTCTCGGGCTGTTCCCCGTGGATGAGGCTGAAGCTGTGACAGTGCAGAATGAGTGAGCTCTTCCCTTTTTCTTGGCCCCTGACACTGGGGTCCAGTGATGGAGGGACTCTCTTCAAGTCCCTGGGCCAGGCGGCCCCTTCACCCCCATCTCTAGCCCAGCCCTAGAAGCCACGGGTGATCCAGAACCCCATCAGGGACACGTGGGGAATCAGGGCCAGGACGGTTGGAGTCAGAGGCAAGGTGGGCCGAGAGCCCAGATCTGCCCTCCTGGATTAGTAAGCTGCACCTGTCTTTATACTCCCATAGGTTGAACAATATGAAATGCCTGATTTTTAGGATACAAATGGAATAGCTGGGGAACCTAAGCCCAGGGAAGGCATGTGCTTCTTCTGAGGTTTCTAGCTTAGAGCCCTGGAACTATGGCTGTGGTCCGTGGCTCCCACCTGGAGCTTGTGAAGCTGAGAAAACCTTTCCCCGTCCAGCACAGCACTTATATTAGGATAAGCGAGGTTATGCCACGGTAACAAATTAACCCCCACATCCCAGTGGTTTGACATAAAGGCCTATTTCTTGCTGACTTGCTCATACTACCTGTCTGTCATGGGTCACATGGGGCCTCTGTTTTGACATCGTCTTTCAGGGACCCAGACCAATGGAGGCTCCACTGTGGGGGGACATCACCAGTTGCTTCAGCCCAGAAATGACACACAGGTCACTTCTGCTCATGGTTCACTGGCCAGAACTAGTCACAAGGAGTTGGGACATGGAGGGGGCTCATGGGGTATTGGGTGAGCGTTACTGTCCTCCACATCCTGACTTCACCAGCTCTGTCCCCGCAAGGCAGGCCCCCTGCTCAGCAAAGGCCATTCGCAAAAATAACAGACACTACGAGCAGCTCTTGCCTAAAAGTCTTCCCTTGCTCCATCTGGGGTTCCAGCCTCCAGTGCCTTCAGGAGCCAAGCGAGTAAGGTGACTGGGAGTGGGGGGGCTCAGGGCCACCTGGCAAGCACGCATCCCCTCCAGAGGCTTTCAAGTTCAAATGCCTCTGATCCAAAGTATGTGTCTGGGCAGATTTCAGCAGCAGGTCATGGTTTGCCCCTTGATTCTAGCACCTGAAGAAACAAAGTCTCTTCCACATGTAATTTTTAAAATTAATTTTAAAAAATTTATTTTCGATAGTATAAAACATAACAGAATTTACCACTTTTATATGTGCGGTTCAGTGGCCCTAAGTCCGTTTACACTGCCGGGCAACCATCACCCCCAACCATCCCCAGAATTTTTTTCTTCTTGCAAAACTGGAGCTCAATACAGGTTAAACACTGACTCCCTATTTTCCCCTCCCAGCTTCTGGCAACCACCATTCTACTTTGTCTATGAATGCGGCTACTCTAGGGACCTCATACAAGTGGAATCATGCAGTATGTCTTTTGTTTCTTATTTGGCTTCTTTCATTTAGCATAACGCCCTCAGGGTTTATGTTGTGAAGTGCCAGAATTTCCTTCCTTTTTAAGACTGGAAAGTATTTCTAGGGCTTCCCTGGTGGCGCAGTGGTTGAGAATCCGCCTGCCGATGCAGGGGACACGGGTTCGTGCCCCGGTCCGGGAAGATCCCACGTGCCGCGGAGCGGCTGGGCCCGTGAGCCATGGCCGCTGAGCCTGCGCGTCCGGAGCCTGTGCTCCGCAACGGGAGAGGCCGCGATAGTGAGAGGCCCGCGTACCGCAAAAAAAAAAAAAAAAAAAGAATCCGCCTGCCAATGCAGGGGACACGTGTTCGAGTCCTGGTCCGGGAAGATCCCACATGCCACGGAGCAACTAAGCCCGTGTGCCACAACTACTGAGCCTGCGCTCTAGAGCCCGCGAGCCACAACTACTGAGCCCGCATGCCACAACTACTGAAGCCCGTGTCCCTAGAGCCCGTGCTCCCAGCAAGAGAAGCCACTGCAGTGAGAAGCCCGCACACCACAATGAAGAGTAGCCCCTGCTCGTCGCAACTAGAGAAAGCTCGGGCACAGCAATGAAAACCCAACGCAGCCAAAAAAATAAATAAATAAAATAAATTTATTTTTTTAAAAAAGAATTTCCTTGTATGGACCTACTGCCTCTTGTTTATCCATTCATCTGCCGATGGACCTTTGGGTCACTTCCACCTTTTGTTATTGTACATAATGCTGCTATGAACATGGGTGTACGAATATCTGTTTGAATCCTTGCTTTCAGTTTTTTTTTTTTTTTTTTTGGAGTATAATTGCCTTACAATGTTGTGTTAGTTTCTGCTGTACAATGAAGTGAATCAGCTATATGTATACATATATACCCTCCCTCTTGGACCTCCCTCCCATCTCCCCCATTCCCGCAGCTAGGTCATCACAGAGCACTGAGCTGAGCTCCCTGTGCTACACTGCAGGTTCCCACTAGCTCTCTATTTTACACATGGTAGTGTGTTTATGTCAGTCTAATCTCCCAGTTCATCCCACCCTCCCCTAACCCTGCCCTGTGTCCACATGTCCATTCTCTACATCTGTGTCTATTCCTGCCCTGGAAATAGGTTCATCTGTACTATTTTTCTAGATCCCACATATATGTGTTAATATATGATATTTGTTTTTCTCTTTCTGACTTACTTCACTCTGTATGACAGACTCTGGGTCCATCCACATCTCTACAGATGACCCAATTTCATTCCTTTTTATGACTGAGTAATATTCCATTGCATATATGTACCACATCTTTTTTATACATTCATCTGTTGATGGACATTTAGGTTGTTTCTGTGACCTGGCTATTGTAAATAGTGCTGCAGTGAACATTGGGGTGCATGTGTCTTTTTGAATTATGGTTTTCTCAGGGTATCTGCCCAGTAGTGGGATTGCTTGGTCATATGGTAGTTCTATTTTTTGCTTTTTAAGGAACCTCCATGCTGTTCTCCACAGTGGCTGTATCAGTTTACATTCCCACCCACAGTGCAAGTGGGTTCCCTTTTCTCCACACCCTCTCCAGCATTTATTGTTTGTAGATTTTTTGATGACGGCCGTTCTGACCGGTGTGAGATGATCCTCATTTTAGTTTTGATTTGCATTTCTCTAATAATTAGTGATGTTGAGCGTCTTTTCATGTGCCACTTGGCCACCTGTATGTCTTTTTTGGAGAAATATCTATTTAGGTTTTCCACCCGTTTTTCGGTTGGGTTGTTTTTTTGACATTGAGCTTCAGGAGCTATTTGTATATTTTGGAGATTAATCCTTTGTCCATTGCTTCATTTGTAACTATTTTCTCCCATTCTGAGGGTTGTCTTTTCATCTTGTTTATGGTTTCCTTTGCTGTGCAAAAGCTTTTAAGTTTCATTAGGTCCCATTTGTTTATTTTTGTTTTTATTTTCATTACGTGGTGCATCAAAAAGATCTTGCTGTGATTTATGTGAAAGTGTGTTCTTCCTATGTTTTCCTGTAAGAGTTTTATAGTGTTCAGCCTTACATTTAGGTCTTTAATCCATTTTGAGTTTATTTTTGTGTATGGTGTTTAGGTAGTGTTTTATTTTCATTCTTTTACGTGTAGCTGTCCACTTTTCGCAGCACCACTTATTGAAGAGGCTGTCTTTCCTCCATTGTATATTCTTGCCTCCTTTGTCATAGATTAGGTGACCATAGGTGCGTGGGTTTATCTCTGGGCCTTCTATCCTGTTCCATTGATCTGTATTTCTGTTTTTGTGCCAGTACCATACTGTCTTGATTACTGTAGCTTTGTAGTATAGTCTGAAGTCAGGGTCCCTGATGCCTCCAGCTCCGTTTTGGTTTCTCAGGATTACTTTGTCTATTTGGGATTTTTGTGTTTCCATACAAACTGTAAAATTTTTTTTAATTCTGTGAAAAATGCCATTGGTAATTTGATAGGGATTGCACTGAATCTGTAGATTGCTTTGGGAAGTATGGTTATTTTCACAATATTGATTTTTCCAATCCAAGAACATGGTATATCTCTCCATCTGTTTGTGTCATGTTTGATTTCTTTCATCAGTTTCTTACAGTTTTCTGAGTACAGGTCTTTTACTTCCTTAGGTAGGTTTATTTCTAGGTATTTTATTCTTTTGTTGCAATGGTAAATGGGATTGTTTCCTTAATTTCTCTGATCTTTCGTTGTTAGTGTATGGGAATGCAAGAGATTTCTGTGCATTAATTTTGTATCCTGCAACTTTATCAGATTCATTGATTAGCTCTAGTAGTGTTCTGGTGGCATCTTTAGGATTCTTTATGTATAGTATCATGTCATCTGCAAACAGTGACAGTTTTACTTCTTTTCCAATTTGTGTTCCTCTTATTTCTTTTTCTTCTCTGATTGCTGTGGGAGGACTTCCAAAACTATGTTGAATGAGAGTGGCAAGAGTGGACATCCTTGTCTTGTTCCTGATCTTAGAGGAAATGCCTTCAGTTTTTTACCATTGAGAACGATGTTTGCTGTGGGTTTTGTCACATACGGCCCTTATTATGTTGAGAGAGATTCCCTCTATGCCCACTTTCTGGAGAGTTTTTATCATAAATGGGTGTTGAATTTTGTCAAAAGCTTTTTCTGCATCTGTTGAGATGATCATATGGTTTTTATTCTTCAGTTTGTTAATATGGTTTATCACATTGATTGATTTGCCTATATTGAAGAATCCTTGCATCCCTGGGATAAATCCCACTTGATCATTGTGTATGATCCTTTTAATGTGTTGTTGGATTCTGTTTGCTAGTATTTTGTTGAGAATTTTTGCATCTATGTTGGTCAGTAATATTGGTTTGTAATTTTCTTTTTTTGTGTGATTTCTTTGTCTGGTTTTGGTATCAGGTTGATGGTGGCCTTGTAGAATAAGTTTGGGAGTGTTCCTTCCTCGGCAGTTTTTTTGAAGAGTTTGAGAAAGATAGGTGTTAGCTCTTCTCTAAATGTTTGATGGAATTCGCCTGTGAAGCCCTCTGGTCTTGGACTTTTGTTTGTTAGAAGATTTTTAAATCTTCTAACTTTTTTACTTCTAAAGTAAACTGTCACTGTTTGCAGATGACACGATACGATACATAAAGAATCCTAAGAATCCTTGCATCTTTCCAAGAATTTGTCCATTTCCTCCAGGTTGTCCATTTTATTGGCATGTAGTTGCTTGTAGTTGTTTCTTAAGATCCTTTATTATTTCTGCAGTGTCAGTTGTAATCTATCCTTTTCATTTCTAGTTTTATTAATTTGAGTCCTCTCCCTTTTTTTCCTTGATGAGTCTGGCTAAAGGTTTATCAATTTTATCTTCTCAAAGAACCAACTTTTAGTTTTATTGATTTTTGCTATTGTTTTCTTTGTTTCTATTTGATTTATTTCTGCTCTGATCTTTATGATTTCTTTCCTTGTACTAACTTTAGGTTTTCTTTGTTCTTCTTTCTCTAGTTGTTTTAGGTATAAGGTTAGGTTGTTTATTTGAGATTTTTCTTGAGGTGAGATTGAATTGCTATAAACTTCCCTCTTAGAACTGCTTTTGCTTCCTCCCCATAGGTTTGGGTCGTCATGTTTTTGTTGTCATTTGTTTCTATGTATTTTTCAATTTCCTCTTTGATTTCTTCAGTGATCTCTTGGTTATTTAGCAGTGCAACATTTAGCCTCCATGTCCTTGTATTTTTTACAGTTAAAAAAAATTATTTATATTATTTATTTATTTTTGGCTGTGTTGGGTCTTTGTTGCTGCGTGTGGGCTTTCTCTAGTTGCAACGGGTGGGGACTTCATTGCAGTGCACGGGCTTCTCATTGTGATGGCTTCTCTCGTTGTGGAGCATGGGCTCTAGGCGCACGGACTTCAGTAGTTGTGGCATGTGGGCTCAGTAGTTGTGGCTCACAGGCTCTAGAGCGCAGGCTCAGTAGTTGTGGCACATGGGCTTAGTTGCTCCACGGCATGTGTGATCTTCCCAGACCAGGGATCAAACCCGTGTCCCCTGCATTGGCAGGCGGATTCTCCATGACTGAGCCACCAGGGAAGCCCCCATTTTTTTTTTCTTGTAATTGATTTCTGATCTCATAACGTTTTGGTCGGAAAAAGATGCTTGATACGATTTCAGTTTTCTTAAAATTTTCTGAGAGGTGTGCAAATATCTGTTTGAACCCCTGCTCTCAGTTCTTCTGGGTATAAACCTAGAAGAGGAATTGCTGGATCATATGGTCATTCTATGTTTAATCTTTTGAAGACCCACCCTCCTGTTTTCCATAGGAGCTGCCGCACCATTTTATGTTCCTACCAGCCATGCAGGAAGGTTCCAGTTTCTCCACATCCTCACCAACATTTATTTCCTGCTCTTTTTGATAATAGCCATCCTAATGGGTGTGACGTGGTATCTTATTTATTATAGTTTTGATTGCATTTCCCTGATGATGCTTAGTGATGTTGAGCATCTTTTCACGTGCTTATAGGCCCCATTTGTATATCTTCTTTGGAGAAATGTCTGTTCAACTCCTTTGCCCATTTTTGAGTCGGGTTGTTTGGTTTTCTGTTGTTGTTCCACATGTGATTTTAAGTCACAGAGCCTGTGGAAATCAGCGGTTTTGTTAGAAATTCCTTGGCCAGAAGGAGAAGAGAATCTGGAAGGCTTCTGTCAAACAAAATGATGAAATTTACAGCTGAGATCACCTTCTAAGTTTAGCTGACCCGGGAGAGCAACGGCTTGAATAAGATAGAAATGTTTCTTTCCCGCAGAAGTGTACACTGCAGTGCTGGCTCCCTTACATCATCAGGGCAAGGGGTTCCTCTGGAAGGACCCGTTCTTTTGAAAATTTAGGTTTCCAGCTTCTGTCTTGCCCCTGCTGCCTCTCTAGGGCCACTCCGAATGAATAGGCTCTTTGGGGAATAGGCTTTTTCAAACCTGAGGGGCCCCGAGAATGAAGGTCATGGGCAGAGAGGCCCCTGCGCAGAGCCTCCAGTCTCCAGCCCTGCCTCACTCACCTGTACGCTCCCCACTGCTGCAGGACTGTCACCGCTGTCCTCTCGGGTACCCGCAAGCCATTCACAATTCTTCGCAGCTTCCCTCTCTCACCTGGGGTTGCCAGATCTCTTCTTGTCCCCCACCTTCACCCCTTCCAGATGCACATCTCAGCTGGAGGGTCTCTTCTTCCAAGAGGGTCTTCTCTGAACCCCTGGGCCCCTCAGATGCACCCACCCCATCTCACACTGCACTGCCCTGCAGTCCTCCATCCCAGCCCTCACGTGTTATTAAATTACTAACCATGAAGCTCATTGCTTTAGTGTCTCCCTATCCCCTGCCAGAATTTAAGCAGAGGCGACGTTTTTCTCTCAGTTGGAATTTTTTTTTTTTTCCTCCTGTTTTCTCAAAAGTAGTGACCAAACTGTATTTCAGGACTTGGCTTTTCCCTCTAGCCTGATTTCCCACCTGCATCGTGAAGCTGATGGGAAGGATGCTTTAATTTCTCTGAACCCAAGGACCCCTGGGGTTGGATACCTTACATGCTTAATAACAGTGTTGTCTTTGGTTTGTTAGCATACGTCCCAAAGGAAAAAAAGCAAGATTCACTTACGTCGGACAAAATTGCTATGCCAGTCATTTAGAAATAGGAACAGAGGGTCTGACTCTGTCACTTGTGTCACAGCAGAGACACAGACCCGCACGGGTCATTCATTCATTCATTCGTCCTCATTCATTCATTCACCGCACATGCATCGGGCTCCTCCCGTGCCAGCCTCTGTGCCGGGCTCTGTGGGCGCAGTGGTAAACCACACAATGGCAACAACAGGAACAGTCCCCATGAGCCCCCGCCGCCGGCGCTGGGGCTGAGATGAGCCTGCACGTGTAAATGCGGCAGGAAGTGCCGGGAGGAACACCAGAGCAGGGCCTGACCTCTGCTTCCCTCTTGCCAGGATCACCTCCGCGCCGCCCCCCCCCCGCCCAGGTGAGGCTCCAGCCCTGCTGAAGCTTTTCTCTGGCTTTTAAACCTGTTGGTTCCCCCCGGATCTTCATCCACCCTGTTGCCTCTGCCTAAAGCGCTCTCTGTCCCCTCAACTCCTACTCAGCCCTCAGCTTCCATGTCTGCTTCTCAGAGGCCTTCCCTGATCCCACAGGACTGGCTGAGGCACCTGAGTCAGAGGTGCCACCTCTGCACCCCGCTCCTATCCCATTATGTTCAACTGTAATGTTTCTCAAGGGCAGGAACCAGGTCTGCCTTGTCCTTGGCTCTGTTCTAGCACGGCATGTGGCACGTGACGGGCGTGCAGTAAATAGATGTCGGATGAACACGTGAAGGAGCCCCCAGGTCTTGGGAAGATACAGGCCACACAGCTCAGGGACCTGAAGTGAGTGTGTCCCAGGAATGTGACACCAGGGGTGCACGGGAGCTGCCGCAGCTGCTCCTGGTTTTCAGTACATCGTGTTGTCCTGTGTCTCAGGTAGATCGTCATGGGTCTTGCTCAGCACCCGCACCCCCTGGGGTGTCTGGCCTTCTGGGATGGGAGGTGGGGAGTGGCTGGGGACAGCTGTGTCAACTCCCTCACCCAGCAGCAGCCGTGGGTTCCAGGCCCTTGCTGAGCAGCTTGGGGAGTATGTGAAGACAAACGAACCCCAGCTGGCTTCCCAAGGGACCCTTCGAGCTTCCCGAAGAACAGGATCATCTCCTGCTTGCCATCTAGCTGGTGGTTCTCCCTGGAGGGGGTGAGAGACCGTTCAACTCCTGCTTCTATGACCTCACGGAGGTGGACCGTGCGTGGCCCAGGAAACACAAAGCACAGGGTTTTCCAGAATCATTTCCCCGGGTGCCTTTTGAACACAGCATCCCGGGCTTCCCTGGTGGCGCAGTGGTTGAGAATCCGCCTGCCGATGCAGGGGACGCGGGTTCGTGCCCCGGTCCGGGAAGATCCCACGTGCCGCGGAGCGGCTGGGCCCGTGAGCCACGGCCGCTGAGCCTGCGCGTCCGGAGCCTGTGCTCCGCAACGGGAGAGGCCACAACAGTGAGAGGCCCACATATCACCAAAAAAAAAAAAAAAAAAAAATGAACACAGCATCCTGATTTCTGAGGATGTGCATTTTGTTGCAGCAAAAGTTCCTGCTGGTCTTGCCCCAACCTTGCCGGTCCAACTGGTCCAACTGGGGAGCCACACGCTGAAAGCCTGACCTGGGGGAGGGGCGCAGAACATGGCTTCAGAGAGACTGGAGTTCAGACCCCTCTCCCCACTCCAGCCCGTTTGGGGCGTCTAAATTGGAAGGGAGGGCTTCCCTGGTGGCGCAGTGGTTGAGAGTCCGCCTGCCGCTGCAGGGGACACGGGTTCGTGCCCCGGTCCGGGAAGATCCCACACACCGTGGAGCGGCTGGGCCCGTGAGCCATGGCCGCTGCGCCTGCGCGTCCGGAGCCTGTGCTCCGCAGCGGGAGAGGCCACAACAGTGAGAGGCCCGCGTACAGCAAAAAAATAAAAATAAAAATAAAAAATAAAATAAATAAATAAATAAATTGGAAGGGAAGAAGTAAAACTCTATTTGCAGATTATATGATATACATAGAAAACCCTAAAGCCCTCACAAAAATGCTGTTAGCACGATAAACCAATTCATTAAAGTTGCAGGATAGAAAATCCTGCTTCCTGACTATGCGACCTTGGGCACGTCACCTCACCCCTCTAGCTCAGTGACGTCACCTGTGCAGGGTGATAGCGCCAGGGAGAGAGAGGGACAGGCGATCAGACAGGCGGAGGGCTCCCACGGGCTGGCCCGAGAAGAGGGCGTTAAGACACCATGATTGTCACCAGCTCTTCCTGTTCCCCCCACCCCATCCCGTCATCACACCAGTGTCACCCTAACGGGCACAGGGGCCTGCCCTCTCTGAATTCACTCGGTCGGGCTCACACCTTCCCTGGGGAGATAAAAGGGAACCAGAAATAACGTATCAAGTCAATTGATTTAAAGCCCGGCTCTCTCTGCTACTCCTTCCTTCTGGGCTAAGAGCAAGTGCAGCAAACATGCCAGCGGTCAGCTCACCAGGTTTAGGGCTTTGCCCACCGGGCGGCAGAGAGGTTAAGGCGGCCGGCGCCCCACGCACGTGGATAGGGTGGCAGGCCGGGGCCTGTGTAGGAAGTCGGGGAGAGAACCCGGGCCCTGTGGGACCGTGCTGTGGCATGAGGTTGGGCCCCAGTGACGGTGGCTTAGGTGGACTTTGGGGACATCCCCCTGTCGTGGCACCGGGCTGAGCCCTGACCACGTGGTGTTCTCCCTCAAGCCCTCTTTGTCTGTGGCCAGAGGCCATGAGGCTTCTCCCTCCCTCCCCAGGAACCCCCCCCAACAGCCCCTGAAATCCAGCAGAGCCCCCCAGGCCCCGTGTTGGGCAGGGCGCCAGAAGGACCCAGGCGCGCTAGGCTCCAGCTCCCAAGGTGAAGAGACCGTCCTCAGCTGGCCAGGGCTCAGGAGCCGTGGCGTCTCAGCAGAGAGGGAAGGCGAGGCGGGCGCTTTGAGAATTTTCCAGCTCCCAGATCTGGTGCGGGGGACCCTTCCTGCACCAGAAAGATCAGAAGACCCCAGCCCAGACGGAGGCCCAGCTGCCCACTCCCAAAACACTCTGACAAACTTCCCCTGGTTCCTCTCACCCGAGTCTGCCAGCAGCAGGAAGCAACACCCTCCTGGATGTGTCTGGGGCCGGTGCCAGCTGTGTGAGCAGAGCACTGGACCTGGAGCTGAGGCCTGGGGTTGAGGGCAAGCCGGTGGGCCTCTCTGAACCTCGGTTTCCTCATCTGTAAGATGGGGGTTATAATGCTACCTACATTATATGGGTATTTTGAGGAGTAAATGAGACAATCAGGTAATGAATTGCTTAGAGCAGTAACTGGCTGGCACTTCGGAAGTGCTTAATAAATATGAGATATTATTGTTTGAAAACAAGGGCTCATGTGCATATTGCAGGAAGGGGGTCCTGTTTTGGGGGCAGTCTGCCTCGTCTGGCCTGAAACACAGGAATGAGAGAGGGTGCAGGGAAAAGTTCTAGGGAGTTTCTCCAGTAAATGATTGATAAAGGACCCTGGCTTGCTGTCCCTGCTGGGCTGGGCCCCCGTAGACCTGCAGGTCTGGGAGAGTTGGGTGGGTGAGAATGATTCTGTTGGGCTGAGGTGGAAGGGTCAGAGGCCTGGAAACCACTAAGGCCCTTCCAGAAGTCCTTGGGTTCAAAGTCTGGGGGCGTGGGACAGTGTGTGACACAGCCTGGAAGATGGCAGCTGTGGGCGTGGAGGTTACATAAGCCTCCGTCTGTCTCCTCCTTGTCCTCGGCCTCCCTGTCCAGCCCAGCCACACCCCGACACCCAGCACCCAACCCAGGCCACAGCCTGCATCTCAGACCTCCAGTCCCCAGCACTGAGAGAGACAATACATTTCCGTTGTCTACGCTGCTCGGTTTGTAGGGCTTTGTCGTGGCAGCCCGAGCAGACCGAGACACCCTTCATGCTGGGAGGTTCCTCGTGGGGCTCGAGGAGGTGGAAGGGAGCTGGGGGAACACGTACAGCCCCTGCCCGTGAGCCCTGCACCCCAGAGCGGCCCTGGCCTGAGCCTTGTTCCTTCTGCCTGGAAATTCAGTCACCTTCCCAGACAAACCAGCGTCTTTCGGACGACGTGTGGAGGAGAGGAGATCTCGGGCAGATGGCGGAGGTTTGGGGGCTGAGCGGCAGACAGGCCTGGGGACAAGGTGCCTCGCCACACCTGCCTCTGCCCCGGTCACCACCACGCTGGGACTCAGCCTGGCCGCTCTTGGTGTCCTGTCATTCCAGCATCTGATGCATTTGGGGATTTTTATAATCCCGGGATTCACCTGTCCCGGGAGCTCATTGCTATGATATTAACAAGGAAGAGTTATGCAGCGCTTGTTATATGCCAGGTGCTGTTCTAAGAGCTCGGCATCTCTTAACCCTTCGAGTCCTCAAAACCACCCTATGAGGTAAAGTTATTATGCCCATTTATAGGTGGAGACGTTGAGGCACAGAGAGGTTAAGTGACGTACCGAAGGCCACACAGCCAGCCCATGCCCAAGTCGGGATTTGAACTCAGACCACCACGAACTCCTGAGTTCATGTGTCTAACCTGCACCACACACCCACAGGGACGACCATCCTGGTATGTCTTGCCTCCGGGGGCTGGCTTGGGGTTGGACTCCAGTTCTCCTTGGGAGGCAGCTCAGCAGGGCGCCGTGGCAAAACCTGGGTCCTGAGCGTGGTCCCCAGGCCGGGGAACACCGGCAAGTGACCTCGCTGCCCTGCGCTTCACCTTCCTCCCCAGGTGATGGGGGCGTCTCTGCCCGGACCGCTGTGCAGCCGGGGAGGATGCCGGATGCTCTGCTGACCGCGCGGCCTCACACGTATGCGGGCACACGGGCTCCCTCTCACACACGCACCCTGTGTCTACACACTTCACGCATCCATGGGCACACACATAATCTTTTTCTGGATCGTATGATACTCCTATTTTTAAGTTTTTGAGGAGTCTCCACACTGCTTTCCATAGCGGCCGCACCAATTCACACTCCCACCAGCAGCGCACGAGGGTTTCCTTTGCTCCACATCCTACTCGACACTTGTTACCTCTTGTCCTTTTTTTTTTAATTAAATTTTTTAAAATTTTTATACAATTTTTTAAAGTTACTTTCCATGTACAGTTACTACAAAATATTGGCTATATTCCCGGTGTTGTACAGAACATCCGTACAGCCTATCTTACACGCCCTAGACTGTCCCTCTCACTCCCGCCCCCATATGGCTCCTCCAGCCCACTGGGAATCACTAGTTTGTTCTCTGTACCTGTGCACACGTAATCTCGAGGGCACACGCCCTCTCACCCTTGTGGGCACACAGCCTCACGCACACACCCTCACACTCACCCTTACACACACACACACGCGTGCCGCAGAAGGCCCCGTCCGTTCACTGTGGCCCCAGCACTTAGTCATTTAACAACCCGCTGGGCTGCGTCCTTTTATGGAAGCCGACGTTTGGCTTTTCTTTTGCTGAGATCTTCTCACTCAGTTTCTCTCAGTCTCACTTTTCACTCTGACTGGGAAGGATTTTTTTCGTTTTCAATCTCTCTCGTGGGTTTTTTTTTTTTTTTTTTAATTAATTAATTTTATTTTTGGCTGCGTTGGGTCTTCGCTGCTGCGCGCGGGCTTTCTCTAGGTGCGGCGAGCAAGGCTACTCTTCGTTGCGGTGCGCGGGTTTCAGTAGCTGTGGCACGCGGGCTCTAGAGCGCAGGCTCGGTAGTGGTGGCGCACGGGCAATCGAAATTTTCGGACTCCAAGTCCCATGACTCCCTCTTCCTTTGGAGTTATTTGGAGTTGGGGGGGGAGGGGCAGGGAGAAGTGTGTTATTCACTTGAATAGCAGGAAATTGCGCTTGTATCTTTTTTCCTGATGTGTTGCTGGACATTCACCTCTCAACTCAATTTCATATCTATAAATTAGTTATTATAACGCCTACCTTGTGGGATACAGGGGAGAATAAATGCGCTCATGCAGGGAAGCATGACTGAGATATGTTTCCCCCAAATTCACATGTTGAAGCTCTAACTCCCAGCGTGACTGTATTTGGAGCCAGGCCTTTTAAAGAGGTAAATTAAGGTTAAATGAGGTCATAAGGGTGGGGCCCATATTCAGTAGGACTGGTGTCCTTAAAAGAAGAGGAAAGGGGGGAGTTCCCTGGTGGCCTAGTGGTTGGGATTCCCGGCTTTCACTGCCATGGCCTGCGTTCAATCCCTGGTCAGGGAACTAAGATCCTGCAAGCTGTGCGGCGTGGCCAAAAAACAAAAAAAAAAAAGAGGAAAGGACCCCACGGATGTGCACACACAGAGGAAAGGCCATGTGAGGACACGGCAAGAAGGTGGCTGACTGCAAGCCAAGGAGAGAGGCCTCAGGAGCAGCCAAAGCTGCTGACACCTTGCTCTTGGTCTTCCAGCTTTCAGAACTGTTAGAAATAAATTCCCGTTGTTTAAGCCACCCAGTCTGCGGTATTTTGTTGCAGCAGCAGCAGCAAACGAATCCAAGGGCCAGTATGGTGAGCTCTGGCGAGTACATAGTAACTGCTCAGTAAATGGTAGTCAATATTTTTGTTGAGAGATAATTCTCCCTGGTGTTTCTACACATCTTATGTCAGCTTTTGGCCTGGACAATCTTTTCAAGGACGTTTGCACAGAGATAGTGTCTTCCAGCAGAGGTCCTGAGACGCCAGGGGCAGGTGCTCCAGTGCTCTGGCCCAGGGAACCCGGGAGGCCCGTGGAAAGAATGATGGCCCCTTCTGTTCATGGGGTTGGGGCCTGACTAGGTGGCCACATATTTAGAAGAGATCCTTGTCTTTGTAGTAGTTGGGCAATGAGTATTTGAGAGCTTCCTGTGTGCCCAGCTCTGTGCTAAGATTTATCATTTCCTTTAATCTTTGCACAACCCTATGAAGTGGGTGAAACAGAGGCCCCTGGAGGTTAACCAGCTTGTTCCAAGTTGCTCAGTTGTGGCAGCGGCAGAGGTGGGATTTGAACCCAGCTTTGTCTGACTTTTTCAAATGCTTAAAAACAAACAAACAAACATCTGAGTATGTCCAATTGCATTTCATTTGTACAAGTCTTTCTTTTTCTTTTTTTTAAAAAAAGTGAAGCACTCATGGTCTGACAAAGGTTTTCTGTGTGTGCTTCATTTTAGTCTGAGTCCTGAGGACGGTGCCTGGGGTTTTGCAGGGGTGAGCTCCCGGCAAGGGAGGCCCGGGGGGCTGAGCTCTGCCTGACCTGGTCATTCTGAAATCAGAGGCCCCACCCGGGAAGGATGCAGCCTGGGGAGAGCTGCAAAGCAGGCTCAAAATCGGGGCTTGAGATGACTCATTTGCGGCTATTTATTACCCATTTCCATTTCTCGGTCTGATTGGGCTGCTCGAGGGCCAAGCCTCCTCCCTTCTGGGTGCTGAGTAAGCAGCCCGGCCAGTCCTGCCCACCTCTGGCCTCGCTCTCAGCCCTCAGAAGCACTCGGGCCCCTTGGGGCTGCTGGAAGTTCCCCCTAACTGCCCTCACTGAGGTCTTCCCAGCAGCCCTACTCTGCTGGTTCTTGTCCTTTCTCCCCAGCCCGTTCGTTCTTCCTTCAGGTCACAGCTTAAATGTCACCTCCTCCGGGAAGCCCTCTCTGACCACCACACCCACCACGTCACAGTCTGGTGAGGTGGCCTTGCCATGTGCTTCTGCAGCACTCGCTCTCCCTCCTAACGGTCACCAGTGGGTGACTAATTAATTATCCCCTTCACCCATCTCAGCCGAAGGCAACTCCATCCTTCCAGTTTCCCAGGTTCCCTTGAGTCGTCCTCAATGCCTCTGTCAGCCAATCCTGTCCATTCTCCCTTGCGAATCTGGCCCCTTTTCATCGCCCCCATTGCTCCTCCTGGTCCAAGCCTCTATCACCTCTCCCCTGAATGCTTTAGTCAGCCTCCTACCTGGCCTTCCTGCTTCCATTCCTCCACCCCACCCCCCAGCCCTATTTCCAACATGGCAGCTGGAGTGACCCCAGAAAAACCCAAGTCAGGTCATGCTTCTCCTCTGCTCAAAGCTCCTGAGTGAGGGTAAAAGCCAAAGTCCTTACAGCAACCACAGGCCCTGCACAACCCTGCATCCCTCCTCTGACCTCACCCCCTGCCAGCCCCCCAGGCTGGCTCACCCCCACCTCAGGGCCTTTGCACTGGCTGCTCTGTGCTCCCTCCCTCTCAATCTTTCTTCATGTCTTTGCTCAAAGGTCACTTTTTCTGTGAGGCCTTTCTTGATCACTTTATTTAAATGTGTACTCCTCCACCCCAGCATCCCTGCTTTTTGCCCTTTCCCCTTATTTTTCTCTACAGTACTTCTCCCCTTCAAAAATCCCATGCGCTTTACTCATTTATTTTATGTGTTGTCTGTCTTCCCCTCACTAGAATGGAAACTCTTCAAAGGCAGGGCGTTTTGACTGTGTTCACTGCTGTATCCTCAGCACCTAGCCCAGGGGCCTGCTACCCACACCCCTGTAGTGTTTGTTGAATGAATAAATGACAATTCCTGCCACTCACCCCCTCAAACAAGTGGCAACGTGTTCCTCTCATCCAAACATTTTTGTTCCTGCAGGCGGGTTAAACCCGCGGCACTGGTCGGTCGCATGGGATGCGGGCCTGGCCGAGTTCCAGGTCTTGGTGGGCACCCAGCTCTACTTGACATGCCACACAGGCCTGGATGGCCAAGCTCTGGCTCCTGTAGCACAACACGGAAGGGACCTCAGGGGCTGGGGACACAGTGACGGCCACCACTACCTGTAGGTACTGACAGTTTCTTTATGTGGCTTAGTTCAATGGCTCTTACAGAGCTGAAAGGCCATGGCTCAGAAAGGCCCCTGGTCCATTGAGCAGGGTCCCTCCCAGCAAGGGCAGTAGCTGCTCTAACTGCTGCCAAGCACGAGGGTGGGATGCCGGCGAGTGGCTGGCCTTTAGGCCTCAAGGAGCGCAGGACAGGCTGCTTCCGTTGGGTCACTGCAGCCAACTAGTGGGCATGTGAAATGCAGCGTCAGCCCACCAGCACACAGATCCCCGGGAGGCGGGCACGGGGCAGACGACACACCCATTTCTTACTCTCTGTGCGGTGCTTATTTCCCCAGGATCTCTCTTTTTTTTTTTTTTTTTTTTTTTTTTTTTTTTTTTTTTTTTTTGTGGTACGCGGGCCTCTCACTGTCGTGGCCTCTCCCGTTGCGGAGCACAGGCTCCGGACGCGCAGGCGCAGCGGCCACGGCTCACGGGCCCAGCCGCTCCGCGGCACGTGGGATCTTCCCGGACCGGGGCACGAACCCGTATCCCCTGCATCGGCAGGCCGACTCTCAACCACTGCGCCACCAGGGAAGCCCGCCCAGGATCTCTTTGGACAGACACCAGGACCACTTCCAGGTGGCGGATGGATCAGCTGTCCCGGGTGTTTGGGATGGCGTGGCTGTGTGCTCGGGGCAATTGTGCCTGCAGCGTTCAAACAGGCTGACCACTCCCCAACCCCTGACATTCCATCAGTCTCTGCAGTCAACCCGCTCCCCGCCTGCCTCCCTTGCCAGGGTCTGAAACTCTGGGGTCAAGCCTTTGCTCCCCTGACGGCAGGCTTGGAGAAGGCAGATGCTCCAAAGCAGCAAAGAAACACGATAAAGCAGGTGGTGGCGAAGGTGGGAGTGTCAGAAGCCTGGATCTGGGGGCTGTCCCTGCACTAACTTGCTGCATGACTTTGGCCTCAGGGTCAGTGTGAAGAGGTGGGGGAGGGACTCTTACTCCCCAGACCCCCCCCGCCCCGGGCTCTCACACTCTGGACCACCTTCTTATGCAAACCAGAAACTAGTTGATCATGAGCCGCTGGGGTTGTGGATGACAACTGTTGCTTTTCCATAGCCCAGGCCATGTCCCAGGCTCCAGCAGGAACCCCATGAGTTCCGGACCTAACTGAGGCCAGAGTGGAACCATGCCTCAGTTTCCCCGGATCTCCAGGATTTCACAGCTGGTGAGCTCCAGGCCTCCCCAGACCTTAAGGCCTCATGGCTCCTATCTGGAGAGAGAGAAGGGCTTGGGTGTGGGGCCTACCCTCCCCCAGTGGCGTGGGGGCCCTCCTGCCGGGAGTGCAGCCCGCTGCCCTCCTGCGGTGACCACGTGGCTGATGGCTGATGGCTCGGAAGCGCGGGCAGTGGCTCCGTCCGGTTTCAGTCTCAGAGCAGAGGCTGTCCTTCTCAGCCTCCACACCGCACAGCTGCAGGGAAGCCCGGGAGGCAAGGCTGATGTCCGCCATCCTCCCAGGGCCCCTGGCCTTGGTCATTCAGTCCTCCAGAAAACATGCATTAAGCCAAGCCCTCATTTGCATGAGATAGTCCCTGAGCCCATGAGCTCCCATCTTAGGGGGAATGTCAGGCTACTGGCAAATACACAGTTTCAGATGGTGGTGTGATGTGTCGTCCCTTGAAGGGAATAAACAGGGTGAGGTGACACAGAGTGGTAATACCAGCTTGGATGGTCAGGAAAGTCTTCTTTGAAGAGGTTTCATCTAAGCCAAGACCTGAAGGATGAGAAGGGACTGCATAAAAAAAAAAAAATATATATATATATATATTTTTTTTTTACAGCTTTATTAAGTGTAATTGACATATGATAAACTTCACCTATTTAAAGTGTACAATTTGATACACTTTGGCATCTGTATTTATCCATCACCACAACCAAGATAATGAACATATCCATCAACCCGAAAGTTTCCTGGGAGGGGCAAAGAGCTGGGAGAAGAGGGTTTTAGGCAGGAGGACTGGCAGGTGCAAAGGCCCAGTGGCAGGGACAAACTTGGTGGCCCCAGGAGCAGAAAGGAGGCCAGTGGGGAATGTGACAGGGGATAAGGTCAGGAGGGCAGGAGCCCCACCTGGGGCCCTTTTTGGCCGAGCTGAGAAGCTGGGGTCTGAATCTGAGCATTCCTCAGATTGGTGAGAGAGCAGCACGTTACACTTAGCCATCAGACCCTCTGGCCCCGTTCTCCTCCCAGGCTCTTCTGAGAAACCAGCCCATGTGGGGGCAGTGACACCCGCTGATGACTTACCAAGTGGTTTCCCCCAGAAATGATTTACATTTTAACTGGAGCCTTCAATACCTCAGCCCAAAGGAGTGAGTAATGGTGGAATTTCAGGCTGAGGGGCAGGCGGTAGATGGAGCCTCGATCAATCCCTCCTTAGGTCTCTAAGTTCTCAGCCTTCAGGAAAGTGAAACTGGCTTCTGGAACATTCTGTGTTGTAAGACTTGATGTGAGGATGGGGTACCTTTGGCCCCCTCAAACCCTCCAGAGCTGGCCCTTGGGAGTCTTCCTCAGCTTGACTGCCAGAGACCTGGCCCACGTGAGGTGACAAGGAACCCAAGGCCAATTTCTGCATAGCAATTTCCTTTACCGCAGACACCACTGGGAGCCAAGAGCAGGTTCCAGGGCGACCAGGGGGTGCGGGCTGCCCCTCGGCCTTCAGGACAACAGGAGGCGGGGGCACAGTTACAGCAAGGAAAGCCACCACCCTAGAGAGGGGAGAGGCTACCCTCGAGTCACAGACTTGGGTCTGCATCATGGCTCTAGAACTTACTAACTGTGCGGCTTGAGCAACTGACTTCTCCAAGCGTCTGTTTTCCCATGAAATTTTTTTTTGTTTTTTTTTTTTTGCGGTACGCGGGCCTCTCACTGTCGCGGCCCCTCCCGTTGCAGAGCACAGGCTCCGGACGCGCATGCTCAGCGGCCATGGCTCACGGGCCCAGCCGCTCCGCAGCACGTGGGATCTTCCCGGAGCAGGGCACGAACCCACGTCCCCTGCATCGGCAGGCGGACTCTCAACCACCGCGCCACCAGGGAAGCCCCCCATGACATTTTTTTAAATTGTCACTTTGCAGGGCCACTGTGCTGGGTGTCTTGTAAGCACCTCTGATTCATTCTGCCTTTTTTGCTGATGCCGGGCACTGAACATGATGGACAAAATCCCTGCCCTGGCTGATGCTTTTCCTCCCAAGATGCTAGCAGACCCTGGCCTCACTTCTTCCTTCTAGAGGGTGGGGACGGTGCTTCTGAAGAGAGTAATGGCTCATTGGGATAAGAAGGGCCCTGTGAGGAGTGGTCCTCTCCTCCATGGGGTGCAACCCCAGGCCTTCCCGTCGGGGCACACGGGACCGGGGACCTCCCTGTGCGGACACACCCATGAGTACACACTCCCCGGCTGCACCTCCGGCTGAGTCGCCGCTGCCATCCGTTGCTTCTGTTTCCTTCGTGCACCCGATGCCTCTGATTCCGTGATTAATACTGGACTGGGTTTGGTTTCCTGAGAGTCTAAATGACTCACCCCCATTCACAACGGCCCTGCTGAGCAGGAAGGTCTGGGGGAGACGGGGACTCCATGATGGAGAGTCTTGGCCCAGGGAGTCATCCCTGCCATGCTGTGGGCCTTGGCCAAGTCTCTTTCCCTCTCTGGTCTTACCTTCCTCCTCTGTCTCTCTGGAAGGTGGAAAGAGATGATGGGACACAGCGGTTGTCCCAGAACTGGGACATCCTGGACAGTGGCTGGACTGGTGGCTGGATGGCTCCCCAGCCACCAGTCCCAGGAGTTCATGAGGCTATGGATGGGGTGAGTGGTGCCTCCAGGCTGTCGCTGAGGACAGATGCCCTTCCTGGGGCTGTGGCTGGGAGAGAGAGCTTCCCCATGGTGTCCCTCACCTTAACCTGTTTAATCCTCACTGCGACGCTTGACGGTAGACGCCATCATTCCCATGTGATGGATGAAGAAACTGAGCCTCAGAGAGGACGAGAAACTTGGCCAAACCTGCACAGTTAGTAAGTGGCAGAGATGGGATTTGACTGGGCTGTGTCGTTCCAAGGTCTAGGCCAGCCCAGAACAGCCTCCAGAAACGCCCAGGCCCAGATGTGGATCCAGGCCTCCCATCTCTCTCGCTCTCCCGGGAGCCTCAGAGAAGATCATCACATCCCAGCCCCTCATTTCACAGACCATGGTGCAGAGGCCCCCGGGAGGAGAAGTCACAGGGCTGGAGGCCAAGCTGGCCCTCAGGCTGGGCTCTTCACTCTCCGTGTGGCCTTCCCACACTAGAACTGCTGCCTATCAAGCTGGAGCCGTGGCTGAGGCCAGGCCTGGGTGCCCGAGGCCCGAGTCCCCACAGTGGCTGTGTGACCAGCTGGCTCGGTGTGCTGAGGCACCCACCTGGCATCACCTGAGGGGTGGGGAGAGGCCTCTGATGCCCGAGGGCCTGGCCTGTGGGCCTCTGCATGAGTCACGTCTTGGCTGGAATGGCGAATGCGTGGTCAGCTCACCCGTTGGGGAGGGGCGCACCGGGCCATGGGCATTTCAGCTGTGGTCCTGAATGGAGAGGTCTGGTGCCCTAACTGGGGCCTGGGTATCTGGTGGGCTTAGGGCAAAGGACAGCGAAGCCCCTTACCTTGATTTCTTGCCTCCAATCCAAAGAGCTTTATATGTCCATTGTTTTATTCAGGGCTCCTTGCAACCCGCAGAAGGCTGCCGGGTAGCGCTGAAATCCACATCTGGCAGAGAAGGAAACGTGCCCAGATGATCCCCACCTGCCTCCTGCACCTGTGCAGTCCCCACTCACCTTGAGGAGAGCCAGCGGAACATCGTGGAAATGATGAACTGTGATTTCTGAGGCTAGATCATAAAAGACAACGTGGCTTCCGTCTTGCTCTCTTGGGACCACTTGCTCTGGAGGAAGCCCACTGCCATGTTGTGAGGACACTCAAGCAGCCTGTGCAGCTGAGGCCTCCTGTCCACAGCCATGTGAGTGGTTCATCTCGGAAGCCTCAGTCAAGCCTTTCAGATGACTGCGGCCCCAGCTGACAGTCGACTGTAACCTTGCTAGAAAATCCCCCTGTCCAGTCTTTCCCCAGTTGCTGGCCCACAGAAACAGTGTGCTACAATGTTCGTTATCTTAAGCTGCTAAGGTTTGAGGTACACAGCAATAGATAACTAACACACTCAGAGAAAAGAAATGACTTGCCCACAGTCGCACGGCCAGACTAGGACTCCCATACCAGTGCTGTTTCTCCTGGGGAAAGCAAGGGCATCGGTGGCCTAGAGAGGGAAGAGAAGGCAGCTGAGGCTTGAAAGCTAGAGTGGATTGGAGCCAAATCCCAGCCCTGCCACTCTCAAGCTGTGTGACCTCAGGCAAGTTACTTAACTACTCTGAGTTTGTTCATCTATGAAGTAGAGATAGAAATATTGAGTTGAATAAGATCTTGTTGCCAGGCTTAAACGTCTGGCCAAGGGCCTGGGTATCCGGCTTGCTGGTGTGCAGCGTTGGTGTCCCGCCAGTCAGCTGACAGCCCCTAATATTTTCTCCCAATGCCGAGGCCTGAACTCCACCATTTCTTACCACCCCTCCAAGGGGCCAGAGCTGAGTGGCCAGGGTCTAGCTAGTGCTGGGCCTCGAGGAGGGAAGAGCTCTGGGGGCTTGAGTTCAAGCAAGGCAGCCTGACATGTAGGTCCCACCAGAGAAGCCCCCAAATGAAGTCCCACTTCCATCAAGGCCCTCAAGAAAGGGACTGAGAGAAGTACCTGTGCCAATCAGAGAAGAAAGGTCCAAGCTTTCCCCCTCCGGCTTTCAGCCTCCTACCTGCCTGCTGCTGCCTGCGGCAGAAAGAATCCCTTTATCTGCTGAGGGTATTTTGGGGCCATTCGGGACTGGGGTTCCAGCTGTTGGGGAAGTCCCTGAATTTCCTGAACCAAGTCGGAACCTTGTGTCTCGCTCAGCAGCCCTTTGGTGACACAGGTTCCCAGTCCCCTGCAGAGAGCTTCTTGCTGCACCTGCCTTCCGCCCCCTTCCTCCGAGATGAGATGGTCCAGGCAGTGCTGTTCACCTTCCTGCCTCCTGCAGGCCTGGGGGCCTGGCTTCCACAGCTCGCCCTGCTGCCCCCCCCCCCCACCCTGCGATCCCACAACAGGACCCGCTGCTGTGCCTCGCTCGCCCTCGGGACTTCCCCTCCTGCTCTTCAAAGCACTTTCACATGCGCTCAGGGGTTGGCGAACCACCTGAAACCTGCAGAAGACAGGCACTCAGCTCTGGCCATTGCCTGCTCTTTAGAATCCCCCGAGCATCCATTTTTCTTGGCTGCTGCAGTTTCTCCAGTAGAGGCTGACGTCCCCCCACCCCGGCCCCCAACCCCTCCTGGGACCCAGCTTGTTCCCTGGCGACAGAATGTGCCCTTCTCTGGGCTGGCTGGTCACTGGCTCGAAGCCCTGGGCTAGGCTCTGTATAAGGCTCCCCAGGACATCCTGGTGCTCCAGGAACCCCCAGTTTCCTGGGCCAGATGGATACATGAATCAGTCATTACAGTCATGACACAGTGAGATCAGTTCTAGAATTGAGCTACCAAAAAAACGAGAGAAACCGCCTTTCTTACTGGGAAGATGGCTGGGGGAGGGGAGGGAACAGTGCCAGGAAAGCTGCAAAGAGGAGGTGGCACTGGAGCAGTTCTGAGGACAGACAGGAATCGGAGGTGTGTTCTAAGTGGAGGACCCGTGTGCAAAGGCGCGGGGCTGGGGGGAGTGTGGCATGAGAGGCTGGAGCGCTGGGGGGTGGCAGGGAGGAGGAGAGACACAGGTAAAGCTGGAGACATAGGACCAAGCCAGGCGGGGAAGGGCCTTGAGCACCATTGGCTCTGGGGACCCCAGGCTTCGTGGATTCACTGCTCTTGCCTCAGAGTTGCTCACCTGCAGAACGGGCACACAAATTGGATCTTCTTCGTGGACTTTCCCTGAGGATTCAAGGAACCAAGGCCTGAAAACTCTGAGGACAAAATAAGCACTCAAAGGCAGCTACTATTATTACAATAAGTAAAGGATACGATTTGTCAGGTGATGAGAACCCCGACAGAGCAGGCTGGGCAAAGGGTCCCTTTCTGCCCAAGGAGGGGAAGGACAGGAGGGAGAGACAGATTTCCCCTGCATCACTATAATTATCATTTTTGACAGATGTGCAGTATTCCGTTAAACGGGTATACCACAATTTCAACCATTCCTTGTTTTTGTGATTGTTAGGGTATTTCCAAAATTTATAAATAATGTTTTAGGAAACGTGACTGTGTTTATAGTTTACTTTTTTCTTTTTCCAGTTCAATTATGTTCTTAGTTTTTCTTTACTAGGGTGAAATTACTGAGCCACACGTCGTAAGCTTTTTTTTTGGGGGGGGGCGTGTTTGTTAAGAACTTCCATATTGCTTTCTGAAAAGGGTTGTAACATTTACTAGCAGAGTATGAATGTGTATTCTGGTTTCACCACAACTTTGGGGTTGGATTTTACCAAAGTTGTTTTTATAAAGAAAAAAAAAAACCCTGATGACTTAATAAGTAGAAACACGTATCAAAATTTGCTTTAATTTGCTTTGATTTGCATCTCTTCGATTGCTAGAAAGGTGGAATTTTCATGCCTGTAATTAATGTTAATTTGTATCTCCCTTTGCATCAGCTGTTTTGATGCTGTTATTTGGTCGTGTGCGGATGTGTGTTTAACAAGTATTTATTGATTCAGAGCACCAGCTCTTCTACAGTAGAAAGCTCCGGACTGGGAAGCAGGCATCCTGGGTTGCTCCTGCCCCTGCCTGGTTCTGTGAACACCACGGCGGTCACTTCCATAATCTCTTAATTGTTTAACCACAATCCCAGCTCAAACATGCCAGGATGCTGGGCCTGGCGCATCCGGGGAGAGCCCAGAAGTGGGTCTCCAGGGAGGGTGCACAATATAGGCACCTTTCAAGTGGAATCCAGGAGTTCAAGGAGGGTTGTGGAGACTTTGTTGGGAGACAACTGCTGGTGGCCCAAGGAGATGGAGGTATTTCTGAAAGATGGGGGCCTTACGCCTTGCAAGACAGACTGAAGTGCAGAATCCTGAGGGTCCTCGGGCCAATCTGGATGGTCCTTGGTCCTTGGATGTCCTCTGGCCATCTTTAGTCAGAGCACCTAGGACCAGCTGCCTGTCTCTGAGTCTTGGTTTCCACTTCTGAAAAAAACAAACACAAGACAAGCAAATGAACCCTTGGCCTGGGGCATACTCAGTGGATGTGCAACAGGTATGTATGAAATGTAGAATGAAAGGAGCCGAGAACCCATGGGATGGAGAAGCACTGGAAGGGAAAATCATCTGCTGCAAGTGAGAACTTAATTCGAATGAGGCTTGTACATTTTCTTTCTTTCAGGGAAGAATGCTAGGCTCCTCCTCTAGGCATAAAACTCTCAGGGGGCAGGGAAGCACCTGTGGATTGATAACCAATGTCTATTCTTTTCTCCATCAGTCCCTCCAACAGTCAGTGCATCTGCCTAGCCACCCACCCACTTCATTTTACAGCAAATATTTATGAATGGGAGTGAATTGTTGATGGTGGCTCTCTCTGCAGTCTCCTGACTCAAGCGGTCCTTTCCAAAGAATCTCCAGGTCAGGAGTGAGTACCCGCCCCCCTTCCCCCATCCAGGGGCGGGAGCTGCTCTCCCCGCCCCTCAGCCCAGCTGGGCTGGGCAATATACCCGCGCCGCCTCCCCGCCCCCCCCCGCCCCCCCCGCTCCCCGAAGCAGCAGAACCCTGTTCTGTCAAATCCGGGGCAGGCCATTCAAACAGCAAAAGGGGAGTGTGGCTTTCCTGAGTCTTCTCTGCACGTGTTTGCTCCCTTTTTGTCTCGAGTGCTAGTAGCAGCGTTCCTGGAAACAGTCTGGGGTACCTAGTGCGCCTCAGGTGGTGGTGGAAGGGAAGGCTTAAGGCTGTACCTTCGGAGAAGGAGCGTCCACTTTGGAAGTGACTTCGCAGCGTGCGGTTGGGTGCCTGCGAGGTGCGCCGCGGGAGGTCTGCAGGCCCTTGCGCCGCCGCTCCTGGCAGCTGGCGCCGCACGTGGACACAGCGCGCTCTCCAGGCTGCGCAGGTGGCGTGGGCTGCGAGCCCGGTCCTCCCCCCGCCCCCCCGCCGGGATGCGCGCCCTCCGCGCTGTGTTGGGGCTGTTGCTCCTGGGGGTGCTCCGAGCCTTACCGCAGGTAAGGGGGACGACAGGGTCCTAGGGAGGCGCCAACGAGCCAGAGCCCCCTTCTTGCCGTCGTTGCCCTGAGCCCGGGACAGTGCAGGGCCGGTGGGCCGAAGGGGAGAACAGAGGTGCTCCACAGCTAGTTCCCTGCCCAGCCGGGGTGAGGGGGCACAGGTGACAAGCAGGAATCGCAAGTATTCACAGGTGGGCGGTTGGCTGACAGACTAGTAGGGGCCCCTTCGCCTGCCCTCTCCGGGTGCTGGGATGATTCATTCATTCATTCATTTAATATAAATGAGCAGAGGGGACTGCCTGCAGGAGATGGGCCGTTTGTGGCGGGGGGGTCCTGGGCAGATCAGGTGAGGCCCATGGGGGTCTGGGCAGGACGGGTGGGGTCTCCCTTGGCCAGAAGAGGTTGGTATTCAGGCTCTCCCAGGGTCTAGGGAGGGAGGGAGAGTTAGGTGTGGGTGAGAAGCAGGGGTGAGCCAGCCGGATCAGACAGATTAGCTTCCCCCACTCCAGTTTAGCCAACCACCGTGTAGATTTCATGCCCTAGAGCACGTGGTGGGTGTCCAGCCCTGGAAAAAGGTCAGCGGTGGGGCAAACATATGTTGAGGGAAGCCCCAGAACCGGATCTGGAGACTGCTTTAGGAAAACTGAGCACTTACCCAGTGGCCAGGACCGAGCTAGGCACGGGGTGGGGGGAGAACTCAGGTTAATCAGATGCGGTCTACTGCCTAAGCACTGAGTGCAGGGTCTGAAGAGGAGACAGAGGTCCTGGTGGACCCCTGCGTAGAACACAGTGGGTGTTGGTGAGGACCTGCTGCATATGGGTACAGAAGGCAAAGGTGGGAACGATGATATTCTGTTGGGGGAGGGGCAGGGCCCTCCCCACCACTTTAATCCTACGGGAAGAAGGGGGGGCCCCCAAATGGAGTTCAGTCCAATTCATCCAACCTTAGGGCAGGGGGAGGAGGGAAGTGGAGTGGGCATCAGGCTGAAGGAGGGAAAGTGCACAATCACTTGCTCCCCTTCCATCTTCAACAGGGCAATGTGAGACACCCCCCTACCCCCACCACACACACAACAGAGGGCAAAGGGGGGCAGCTGACAGCGTTGCATGTTACACAACAGAGGCCCTGGCTAGAGAACCCCCTCCCAGCCCTCCAAGCCCTCTGCTGATAACCTGGGGGAGGGTGAGAGTTTGGTGTGCCAAGGTCTTGGGGAGATAAAGGGAAGGGAGGACTGTGAGGAGGTCTGGGAAGGTTGCTAACATTTGGTGGCTGGAGCTCATGTGCTTCCTTTCAATAGAGTGAAATCGCTTTTTTTTTTTTTTTTTTTAATTGTGGTACACGGGCCTCTCACTGTTGTGGCCTCTCCCTTTGCGTAGCGCAGGCTCTGGACGCACAGGCTCAGTGGCCATGGCTCACGGGCCCAGCCGCTCCGCAGCATGTGGGATCTTCCCAGACCGGGGCACGAACCCGTGTCCCCTGCATCGGCAGGCGGACTCTCAACCACTGCGCCACCAGGGAAGCCCTGAAATCGCTTTTTAAATTAAAAAAATAATAGGTATTTAATTACACAAGGAATAAATGAATATATCCCCAATGCAAAAAGAAAAGAAGAAAATTGAAACCCTACAGATAAAGCTAAATCGTTGGGTATCTTATCCTGATTCCTACGACGATGTAGCCACCATTATTGCTTTGGTGTTTCCTCTGCAGACCTTTATAAATGCATGTCCATATTTATATCTGTTTTGTAAAAAGACATAGGGTTTTCCATATCCTATACTATAGGGAACGTACAGATCTTTCTTCATTTGGCTTTTACAATGTCTGCAGTGTGTCTTGGGGAGCTTTCCATGTGGATACTTACAGATCTCCCACTTACTTTTTAAAATGCTATCTAGTACTCTACCAAACGGGGGGGTTCCATCGTCTATTAACTCGTGTCTCTGATGGGTGGGTGGTGAGGTTCCTGTCATTGTTTTTTGCTTGCTTGCTTGCTTGCAGCATGAGGCTCTTGCGACATACGGCCTCGCCTGGATGCTTTGGGGAACAGTGTGTGCTTCCCTCTCAGAGAAGAAGCTGAGAAGAGTGTATCGAAGTGCAAAGTGAAAATGCATTCAAATTAAAAGATGCCACAGAATTGCCTCCCAGGGTGACTAGAGGCTTTTCTCTCCCACCAGCAGGGCATGAATGTAGAGTAGTGACTTCCCCACATCCCAACGGGCTTTTGGTCTTATTTTTATTTTTGTCAATGTGACCGGTGAAGAGGGCCATATCCTTGTTGTGTCCATTTGCATGTCCCCCTGCTGGAGAGGCTGATCATCGCTTGTCCCCTGTGGGCCCAGACATGGGTCATTTATGGGCAGGAATTGGGGCACCAGTGATGGAAGGGCTGTCTGCCCACCTCGGTACTCCCCTGCTCCCTTCAAGCCTTCTTTCACCTCTATGGTTCCAGTAAGAACTTGGAAAGTTCATTATTAAAAAGAAAAAAACAACCCCTCCCCCTGCCCCACCAAATCAGGGCTGAAATTTTAAATCCTTTCTTCGTCGCCATCCTATCTAACGTGACTCCATCATTTTGTGGTGGGCTCTCTGAGGCAAGAATGCTCTCTTACTGTGTATCACCTTCTGAGAAGGAGATTTAGCCTCCATGCCTCTTCCTACAGTTTCCCCTCGAGCGCTTTTGTAATGTGATCCAGGCTCACTCTGGTGCAAATCCGGAGGGAAAAAGTCATTGTCTGGGCGCCTCCTTCACTTCTCCGTCCTTTTATCCAGGCCCCCGGGGGTGGAGGTGGCCGGATAGGGAGGCCCAAGGCCTTTCCAGGAGTTCTGCAGGTGCAGAGCTCCCCTATCATCCTCCTCCAGGCCAGCCTCCTTCCCACATCCACACCCTCCCCCCTTTCCAGCTCCATTTTCCTCCAGCCGGACGTGGACCTCTGCCCTGAGTTAGCCATCCTGCCGAGGAAGGTTCCCAGGCATGTGGCGCTTCTCCCACCGGGGTTTCCAGATCTCATCTCGCGAGACCCCCCATAGAGCGGGGTGCTGACCTACGGATATGCCAGCAGGAGGGCAGGAAAGACTTTCTGGCTTTGTCTTGGTAAGGGCGGCCCCAATCCTGCCTGGGGGCAGAAGTCCACTCTACATGAGAACGAGGGGAACCGGAGAGGGGGCCCCTGATGTGAAGAGGTGGAAGGAGGTGTGGGTTGGTCTGAAGCGAGGCCTCCCCTTCCTCAGAGGGGAGCCGGGGCCGCCAGGAGGCGATGGGAGGGCATTACTCAGCTGGAGAGCCGCCAGTGCTGGGGGAAGGGCAGCGTTTACTGTAAGTTTCTGGCCCCACTCATATCTGACCTAGACTTGTTTGCTGAGTTGTGATTCATCCTTAGGCTCGTACACACACCTTCCTCAAACTTCCCTTCACCTCAAGGAGCATCATTATAAGGAAAATGAAGCTGAGAGATGTCTGGGTCTGGGGAGCACTGGGAGGCTTGCGGGGGGCGGTGTCCTTGGCACAGATGTTTAGTTTAGTTCAGCCGGTGGTGCCCTGACACCACGTGGGGGTGCCTTATCTGGCATTAAGGTCCTCATTTTCCAAACGAGGACGGGGAGGCTCGGAGGTGGAGGGGGGTCTTGCCCACAGTCCCAGGACTGGTCAGGGGCAGAGCCGGGCCAGAACCCCAGACCCGATGGACAGACAGACTGTCCAAAAAGGCAGCTCCAGGCAAAGCTGGTCCTCCAGCTTCGTTCTCTCTTCCCCCTCCTGCCAGAGGCTGTTGGGGTGAGGGTAGGAAGACTCCATGCCAGAATCTTCGCTGCCTAGGGCTGGAAACCACTGGGCATCCTCGGTGGCCTTGCTGGTGGGGAGTGGTGACTGAAACAAATACATTCGCACACGTGAGTGTTGCGAGTTAAGTTTTATCTGAGGCAAAATGAGGACTGCAGCCCTGGAGACAACGAACGTTTCAGATGAGTCTGAGAAACTGCCCCGATATATAGGAGTTTTGCAACGAAGGGCAGGTAATCGGAACGTCAAAAGGTTACTGTTAAATAAAGAAAACCAGATATCTTAAGTTAGGAATTTAGCGCTTTTCTGTGTATGGGAACGTGCAAGAGTCAGCTCACTGAAACCATTCCTCTGATATGCACCTCAGCTATCTGGGGCCTGTATTTGCACATCTTGAGTCTCCTCAGGGCTCACCAGCTGCCACTGGAGGGCTACAATCATTGGAGACTGCGACATCCTTTGTTTATTGATATGGCAGGAAATATTCCACTTATAAATAATCCATTCCACTTATAAATACTCCATTTATCGGGAGGGACTTTTAATATGGCAATCAGTTACTCACTGAGTGCCTAACTCTTCAGGTCCATTCATCCAAGTATTCATTCATTCATTCATTCATTCATAAAAATCTTAAAGGAGCAGCTGCTCTGTGCCAGGCATGGCTCCAGGGCTTTCATCCCAGGCTGTTCCTGGTAATTACTCAGCCTCCTGTAGGCCTCTGGGGACAGGCCTCCCTTCCGTCCTCCCCAGGCAGCTCATGCCATCCTGGGTTACTCTGACATCTAGAAGGTCTTTAGGATGTGCTGAAATCTATCTCCTCGAAGCGTCTACCCATTGGTCCTGGTTCCGGAAACTGCGGCTATGTAAGCAAGATGAGTCCACCGTCCTCAGAAATTCCTCCCAGTGAGATGAAGACAGAGACCCCTGAGCGCCCCCACACCCCCGCCGAGGTCTCCCGGTCCGTCTCCCAGACCACCCAGGGCCTCCAACGTTTACTCCTCATGTGCCATGGGCGTCAGGCCTGCTCACAATGTCACTGGGTGGACGTGCGTTATAACAAAATAGCTTCAACCGAGGAGGTCAACAGAAGGCCCGGACCAGCAATCTTGGCTCACGAAAGTAAGCAAAGAATTGCAAACTACCTTGTTAAGCTTAAGCACAAAGCAAAGTTTATTTAAGCATAGGTGCGCTCTCAGAGAGAGGCAGAGAGAGACAGAGAGAGAGAGAGAGAGAGGGAGGGGGCGCGCGGGCTGTTTCTGAGAGCAGGCTGTTTCTGCGAATTGAAAGCAGCATTCCTATACAGGCTTAAGGGCTCTTTAAGGAGCATTTTGCAGGGAGGCGGGGGTGAGGGACAGGGGATCACTATTTGATTGACAGTCCCAAGCTCTGTAACAACTTTCCCGCTGTGCATGCTCTCCCCATTGAATCGCTAGGAAACACCCCCTCGGGGGCAAAACCACAGTGTAGATTTTATTATAATTATGATATAACGAGTTTGGGTTTATAGGTTATACGCCTGTCTAGTCTGGGCGTGCACGGCCTGCGGACCTCCCCTTGTGTTACGGTGCCCCTCTTTATCAGGATAAGCTGCCCACCACATGGCCATAGTTTCACCTGTTCTGGGTGGGGGTCAAGGGAGAGTCCCCAGAGGGCTGGGCGCGTGACTCGATCTCTTCTTGTTTTTCTCTCCACTGTCACCTCCTTGCTGCTAATGTCTGACTAACTACCTAACATTACCAGTTCATCCGTTCCACAAATGTTTATCAAGCACCTACTGTGTGCCAGGGAGTGTTCTGGAGGCTGCAGGTGCCTCCAGGCCAGCACACCAGGTCTTTGCCTCATGGAGCTGACATTCCGCCAGGGTGACAGACGGTGAACGGACGGTGCTCCCTGCAGTGGAGAGGATTCTATCCAGGTAGTGTGAGAGGGGCTCAGCTACCCTAGGTGGGGAAAACAGGACAGCCTCTCCCTGGGAGGTGGGGACAACACAGGAGTGAAAACTGGAGGAACAGGACGGAGGCCAGTGTGGTGAGTGGCGTGAGAGGGTGGCGGGAAAGTAGGGAATAACACAGACTTCTGTCTGTGGTTGGGGGGTTTTGCCGGGGGAGTGACATCACGTACGTTTTAAAGGTCGGTCTGTCTGTCTGCTGGGGATGGCGCAGGACACGGGGAGCAGGAGGCCCCGCTGATGCTGTGGTCCAGGGGAGGGGTGGGTGGAGACGTGAAAACAGGAAAGTACTTTGGAGCTAGAATCGCTAGGACCTGTGGATGGATTGGGTGTGAGTGCAGAGGGCAAAATGGGAATGGGGGATCCTGTCCAGATTTGAGGGCTCCGCACCTGGCTGAATGGTGGTGTCGTTTACGGAGGTGGGAAAACTGGGTATGGGACAGAAAGGTGTTGTGGAGAAAAGCACGAGTTCCGCTTTGCACATGTCCAAGTGTCAGCGTGGGGTTGAGCGTTGGAGTTGGGACCTCTCCGCAGAGCTCGGGCCCCTGATGTGCTGCTGCCTGTGGGGGGGGCGGTGGGATGGGGGAGGGAGCGTCAACCCTCCCTCAGTGGAGCCACCTTGCTTCTACTGATGTGGGCCAAGACCCCACATCTTTTGGGGGCCACTGTGTTCTCTTGTTGATTCATTCCAACCCAGCGATAGGATCTTCCATTCATCCTGGTTACATTTTTTTTTTTTTTTGGCTGCTCCGCATGGCATGGGGATCTTAGCTCCTCAACCAGGATCCAACCTGTGCCCCCCAGCAGTGGAAACTCAGAGTCTTAACGGCTGGACCGCCAGGGAATTCCATCTCTTCCTGGTTACATTTGATATCCGTTTTCTCTTGCTGATGTAACAATCACAAATTTGGTGGTTTACAACAGCACAAATTTATTACCTTATAGCTCTGAAGGTCAAAAGTCTAAATAAAACAGGTCACAGCAGGGCTGCATTTCTTCCAGATACATTAGGGGGAAATCTGTTTCCTCGCCTTTTCCAGCTTCCAGAGGCTGCCTGTATTCCTTAGCTCGTGGCCCCCAATCACTCTGGCCTCTGCGTTCATTGTTACCGCTCCTTCTCTGACTCCGCCCCTCCTGCCTCCCTCTTATAAGGACCCCTGTGATTACATAGGGGCCACCAGGATAATCCAGAATAATCTCCGCATCTCAGGACCCTAAACTTAGTCACGTCAGCATAGCCCCTTTTGCCGTATAAGGTAACATATTCACAAATTGCAGGAATTAGGACGTGGATGTTTTTAAAAATAAACATTTGTATTTATTACAGAAAAAGTAGAAAATAAACATAAAGAGAAGAAAATTAAAACCACCTGTAAGCCCACTTAGTGTGTATTCTTTTTCTTTTATTTTTATTTTATATTGGAGTATAGTTGATTTACAGTGTTGTGTTAGTTTCAGGCGTACAGCAAAGTGATTCATTTATACATACACATGTATCTATTCTTTTTCAGATTCTTTTCCCATATAAGTTATTACAGACTATTGAGTAGAGTTCCCTGTGCTATACAGCAGGTCCTTGTTGATTATCTATTTTATATACAGTAGTGTGTATATGTTAATCCCAAACTCCTAATTTATCCCTCCCCACCCCCTTTCCCCTTTGGTAACCGTTAGTTTGTTTTCTATGTCTATGAATCTCTTTCTGTTTTGTAAATAAGTTCATTTGTATCATTTTTTTAGATTCCACATATAAGTGATATGATATTTGTCTTTCTCTGTCTGACTTACTTTACTTAGTATGATAATCTCTAGGTCCATCCATGTTGCTGCAAATGGCATTACTTCATTCTTTTTTATGGCTGAGTAATATTCCATTGTATATATGTACCACATCTTCTTTATCCATTCATCTGGTGATGGACATTTAGGTTGTTTCCATAGGATGTGGACATTTTTGAGGATCATTATTCCACCTACCACATACTTCATGTCATCTTTTTAAAAAAATCTTTTTTAAAATTGAAGTATAGTTGACATACAATATTTTATTAGTTTCAGATATATAGCATAGTTATTCAACATTTATTGATATGTACTTTACAAAGCGATCGTCACAATAAGTCTAGTAACCATCTGTCACCACACATATTACAATGTTAGTGACAATATATTCCCTATGCTGTACATTACATCCACATGACTTAATTAATTTTATAACTGGAAGTTTGTACCTTTTTTTTTTTTTTTTTTTTTTTGTGGTATGCGGGCCTCTCACCGTCGCAGCCTCTCCCGTTGCGGAGCACAGGCTCCAGACGCGCAGGCTCACCGGCCATGGCTCACGGGCCCAGCCGCTCCGCGGCACGTGGGATCTTCCCGGACCGGGGCACGAACCCGCGTCCCCTGCATCGGCAGGTGGACTCTCAACCACTGCACCACCAGGGAAGCTCGGAAGTTTGTGCCTTTTAATCCCCTTCATCTATTTTGCCCCCACTCTGCAACCCTGTCAAGTCTCTTTGGGGAGACAGTAGAGCATCATGGTTAAGGAGCCTGCCAAGTTTACACCCTGCCTCTGACACTTACCATATGGTGCTCTTGGGCAGGTTAAGTCACTTCTCTGGGCCTCAGTTTCCCCATCCATAGAATGGGGATACTCATAGTAGCTACCTTGTAGGGCTGATGGAAGGATTATATGGGATAATCGATGAAAAGTGCTGAGAACAGCTCCTGGCGTGTACTGAGGGCTGTGTGGAGGTAAGCCATTATTAAGTGCCTGTTGTATGCTAGGCATTGTGGATGCAGGATGCAGGTGAACCAGTTACAGTCCCTGCCCTCCAGGGCGGCAGCATGGGAAGTGGGACATGGAAGGCTGTGTAATCAGTACTGTGTGGAGAACTGTCCCAGGCCCGCGGGAGCCCACAAGTGCCTGTCCTCACCTCTGCCTGGGTTGTCGGGGAAGAGCTTCTGCCGGGAAGGAGGAGCTGGCCAGCCTGTATAGTTTGGGGTGACAGGCTCTGTGCCGTGGATGCTGCCAACGTCCTCAGCAACATCCAGGTCACACGGACCACCAGCAAGGGTGTGGGGGGCGGGCCCGGGGCTTTTGCTCTGGAAGCTCCGTCAGCAGGTTTCACGTGGGGGACTCTGGACCTCCAGGGGGCTGAGAGCTCCCAGAGGCATCGTCCCCGGCCTCATTTCATTGCCTGCCGTGAGCCCCACGTTGTTTCCGTGCTCGGGGAGGGCACGGTCCCCAGAAATGGTTCCAACCGTCCAGGACCATGAAACCCCTAAACCAAACCTTCCCCTTCCCACCCAGGACACATGCTCTCTCTGCCACTGAGTCAGGGCAGGGGGACCAAGAGTTCTCTCTGTCCCAACAGTCCTGGGGTGGGGTTGGGCCCGGCTTCCCCGCCTTGCAGGCTGGGAGGACAGAGATGGCCACGGAAGCACGCCGGCCCCATCCGGGCAGGTGGGCTGACGCCGGGGAAGGCATCCCAGGCACCTCCGAGAGGGCTAGGAAAGCCGAAGTGCCACTGGGAAGCTGACTCTCCACCCATCCTTCCTCCCTGACACCATCAAGTTTTCATTGGCATTGCTAGTGTCCCTTGGTGGCTGGCGCTACAGGGGACTGTTATTCCAGGACGGGGGTGGACTTTACCACGTCTGAGATATAGCCGAGCGTGCATCTCGGACACTTGCTGCGGCCCCAGGACCTCCACGAAGGCTATAAGCTGAACAACAGGCTCGCGTGGCTGGCTTGGGGGTCTCTCCTGGGCAGGAGGGGCGTCAGTGAGAAGTGAGGAGTAGGAAGTTGCAGAGTTTGGACTCCGAGGCCAGACCTTGGTTTTGTTACTCACCTCCATCCTGTCCACCCCCTCACGTGTTAGCTGCTCTACAACCCTTCGTGGCTCCCGCCTGCCAAAGGCGGTATTTCCCAAAGTCACTTCCATGGAATCGTAGTTCCACGAGGAAAGGGCTCGAGAGCCAACTAAGTTTGGGAAACAGTTTGTCTCTCTGCTTCCATTTCCCCACCCCGAACCTTTCCTTGGAGAATCAGGCAGCAAGTAAGCAGATAAAAGGCTCTGAGAAACCGCTCAAATGGAACCCAGTGATTCTTTGGCTTTCGTTTCTTGTTTTGCTCGTCACCTGCTGACATCCTGCAGCGCCAGCGTTTGCTGGAACGCAGGGTGGGAAACGAAGAGTTCAGTCAGTGCAGACTGAGGCCCTGAGTCCTGGGCCTCCTGTCCTCCGGCTCCCGCCGTCCAGCCCGTCAAAACCCTCAATGCTCCACAGCTCTGTTCTTGCCGGCCTCTGTACCTTTGCTTCTGCCTGAGATTCCCTCCCCTCAAGAGTCCTTCAACAAAACAAGACAAAAGAAAACGAACCCCCAAACGGAAGTTCTCCTCCTCCAGGAACCATCCCCCAGGTTAGCTCTTTTTCTCTGCTTATCCCATGATGCTTAGGTTTTTCTGCTTCGTGCTAGGGATTCGTGTATTTTTCTGATCCCATCTGTGAGGGGCCCCTTCATCATTCATTCCATGGATTGTTATTTAGCGTCTCCCGTGTGCCTGTCCCGGGAGCTGTCTTCGCGAAACATCACTGCCTGGAGTTGGCCTCTGTGTCGTCCCCAGCACGGAGCACAGCGCCTGGTTCCTGCCGGACCTTCAGTGAATGAGTGGTATAGAGGGGACTCAGGGTTACTCTTTGTCTTCTCAGGAGGGGCCCTGTTTTCTTATTGTGACTGTCATTACCACAAAATCAGAGGCTTGAAACAACACAGATTATTATCTTTCAGGTCTGTAGTTCATAAGTCCGAAATGGTTGTCCCTGGGCTGGAATCAAGGTGTAGTCGGGGCTGTGCTCCGATCTGGAGGCTCCAGGGGAAAACCCAGTCCCTTGTCTTTCTGAGGGCCAGAGGCCACCTGCACTCCTTGGCTCGCGGCCCCGTCATCCGTCTTCACACCAGCTGCATGACATCCGTCTGACCCTGCATCCATCCCCTCTCCTTCTCTGACACTCTGACTCTGACTCTTCAGCCTCCCTCTTGCACTTTTAAGGACTCTTGTGATTACATTGTTCCCCCTACAATCCAGGATCGTCACCCCTTCTCAAGGTCACTGATTAGCAATTTTAATTCCATCTGCCACCTTAAGTCCCCACTGCCATTTAAGGTGACATAGGTTCCGGGGATTAGGGCGTGGACATCTTTGGAGGGGGACTATTCTGCTGACCACAGACCCCTTTCTATTTTTTTATGAATTGGTACAATTCTTTTTTAAAAAAATTAATTAATTGGCTGCATTGGGTCTTCGTTTCTGCACGCGGGCTTTCTCTAGTTGTGGCGAGCGGAGGCTACTCTTTGTTGCGGTGCGCGGGCGTCTCATTGCGGTGGGTTCTCTTGTTGCGGAGCATGGCCTCTAGGCGCATGGGCTTCAACAGTTGTGGCACATGGGCTCAGTAGTTGTGGCGCACGGGCTTAGTTGCTCCGTGGCATGTGGGATCTTCCTGGACCAGGACTCGAACCCGTGTCCCCTGCATTGGCAGGTGGATTCTTAACCACTGCGCCACCAGGGAAGTCCCACACAGATCCCCTCCTCATTTTCCTCCATCCCACATGGAAGATACTCAGTGAGGATAAACTCATCAACTCTCATAAACTTCATCTCAGAGGAGGTACTTACCTGTTCCTCCTGCCAGGGGCTCCAGGCTCCCTCCTCTTCCTTCCAGGCTCTTTCTGTGTCTACTGTCTTTGGGTTTTATCTCCAGCTATGAGGTACACACTCCCCCTCAGTTTCCTGGAGACCAGAGGTAGGAACTGGATCCTGAACATAGGTGTCATGGCTGTGAGGGATACGGCCAGGACGGGGACACACTGTGTGCCATGGATGTGTTTAAGGTCAGGGAGGAGGATGACTTCAGTTTCATGTGGTCTCTTGGTCTGGAGCTCAGGTGAACCCTCAGGGTGGAGGGAGGGGTTCAGATCCCCCAGGACTAGGAGATGACGAAGCCCAGCCTGTTGGCAGAATAGCCTAGTGGTTACTTACGAGGAGGGCTGTGGTCAGAAACCTGTGCATATGTCACCGTATACGGCAATGAGAACTTTGGAGATGTGATTAAGGGTACAGACCTTGAGATGGGGAGATTAGCCTGGATTATCCAGGTGGGCCCAATGTCCTCACACGAGCCCTTAAAAGCAGAGAAACTTTCCTGGCTGCATTAAAGAGAGATGACACAAAAGAAGAGGGAGATGTGACAGGAGAAGGACTCTCCCCACTGTTGTGTGTGCTTTACAGATGGAGGAAGGGGGCCACAAGCCAAGGAATGTGGCGGCCTCTAGAAGCTGGAATGACTTTAGTTCTAGACAGCAAAGAGACGGGACCTCAGTCTTAACCACAAGGAAACGGATTTTCCCCTAGAGCCTCCAGCAAGGACGCAGCCTTGCCCACATCTTGATTTTCGCCTGCTGAGACCTGGCCTGGATGGGGGTGATCAGGGAGCCCGGGGGGGCGTGCCTGGGGAAGAGGCGTGCGTGAATGAGATCTGAAGGATGAGTTGGGATGTGCTGGACCTGGCAGATGGGGTGCCCAGGGGAACAGTGTGTGCAAGGCTGCTGGAGGGTGCGCGTGGGCATGGAAAGAAGGCTGGTGGGAGAGGGCGCCTGAGGTTGCACAGGCCGGATGGGCCAGGGCTGGCTGCTCTTGGGCTACTGTCAGGACTTTGGCCTTTATCCATAGTTTAGTTGGAAGCCATATCCTCGTCTTCAACAGCGTGGAGGGGAGGAGGCCAGATCTGTGTTTTGAAAAAATGGCTCTGGCGTCTGCACCGTAAGTGGGATGCGGGGGATGGGGTGGATGTGAGGAGACCCTGTCTGACCATTCTCAAGCCCAGAGGCGGGGAGGTGAGGAGGAGCTGGTGGGTTTGGGAGTAGAGCTGGAGGTTAAATGGACGGGAATAAGGAAGCAGAGCCCGGTGGATAAGAGCCTGAGCCAGATGGCTAAGGCCAAATCCTGTCTCTAACACTGCCTAGCTGTGGGACTTGAGGCAAGTTTCTTAACACCACCGTGCCTCGGTTTCCCCATCTGTAAAATGGGCTAGATGGTAGGTCTAGGTGAGGCCTGGGATTCTGCATTTCTAGCAAGTTCCCAAGTGGTGCCAGTGCTGCTGGGCTCCGGCACCTCACCGCGAGTAATCGAGGTGCGGGTGGGGTGCACCTCCCAGCTCTGCCCAGCTCCGGCCCTTGTGGGGTATTTTACATCTGACCTGACTCCCCCACCTCCCACCCCTGCGCCTTGCCCTCAGCTCTAGGCTCTCAGCTTCTGCAGGTGTGGCCTTGCTCCCGTGTCTCTGCAGCTGTGACCAGGTGGGGCTTTTTGAAAGTGAAATTTACCAGGTTTTGTAGGGAAAACCAAATCAACCTGAAAATAGGTCTAGAAATGGGAAGGTTTCAGGCCGCTCTGTCTTTATCTTGATGCCACTAAGCTTGGGCCACAGGCCTCTGGTTACATAGCTCATCACCCCGTGGACAAGTTGCTCTGCCTCAGACCTGCCGGGGAACCCCACCCAAAAGCACCCCCCCCCCTCCCAGGCCTCGGACTTCCCCCTCCCACTCTCCCCTTTCTGACCCACCTTCCCTCCCAGGCTGGGGTCAGAGGGCGGCCCAGCTGTCTCTCCCCCTTCCCCAGGGGCAGCAGGAGCTGATGGGCCATCCAGGGTCTGGGCCCACGGCCAGCGGAAACTGGCAGGGCCCTCACAATTCAGAGGCTGCTGCCTTCTCTGCCAGTAGCTGGTATGGGTGAAGGGCCCTTGTGAGTGGGTAGTGCGAGACCACGGGGGGTGGAGGCGGCGGGGCAGGTGGGGAGATAGCAGAGGGAGGGCAATGAATGGGGCGGGGGGTGGGGGCTGCGCCCGGGCGGGGGACGGCTTTGGGGGACCACGGACAATGCTGCTAAGGCAAAGCTCAGGGCCCCGGTTCCACCCCTCTCTAGTTTCTGGGCCGGGGACACCCTGGGAAGGTGGGGTTGCGTCCCCCACTGGAGTGCCGGCCCTGGACGGAGTTCTGGCACCCGTCAGCTCTCTGGCACGCAGTAGGTGTTCGGTGCAGCCCTAGGAGTGGTCAGGTCAGCTGACTGGACTCAGAGCTTGACCCTCCACAAGGTGTGTGCTCTTGGGCAGGCTCTTCACCTCTCCCAGACGGATTTCTGTGCGAATAGGGTCTCACAGGGCCCTTGGGCTCAGTAAGTGCTGTTGTCACTTCTGCAACGTGTGTGCATTGCATTGACCCATTTTCTGGGTGCTTGTAAAGCCATGACATCATAGCCCCCCAAAAAAGTCCCCAGTGTCTTTTCCAGAGAAGGCCAGTCACAGGGGCCTGGGGATGTCTGGGGTGAGTGCTAGGGCACGGGGTGAGCTATGCCCCAGCCTGGACCCCACCGACATCTCTGGGAATGGCTGGGGGGAGCGGGCGTCGGCCCCTCCATGGCGTCGGGGTAGGCCAGCCCTTCTCCCATAAGCCCCACCCGGGAACGGAGGCCCCCAAGTTCTCTACTCCCTTCTTGGGGCTCTGGTGGGCTCCAGCTGGACATCCTGGTTGAAATCCCACTGTCCCTGGGGACGGTGAGAAGATCGCGCCCCCTGGTGGCAAACTACAGATTTACACAGATTTATTGTTGAAAAGAGCTGCCCTCTCCTTCCCGAGCGCTTAGAATCCTAGGGGGTGCTACTATTTACACATGCGGTTTTGTACAATTGCTTTATTTCGCTCTCTCTCTTTATGTATACTTTATTATTATTATTATCGTCTTTTACTGAACCTTTGGCTAGTTAGTTGCAGACATTTTGATCCTTCACCCCTACATATTTCAGCATGTTTCTTCTACGAAAAGGACATCTCTTACATAAACAAGTTTTCAGGCATACAGCTTGATAGAACATAATCAAATGTAAACCCCATATTCAAATCTCACCAGTTATCTCAATATTTTCCTTTATAGCAATATCCCACTTCCCAGCCTGATTCAGGATCCAATCCAGACATTACATTCAGTTCTCCAGTCTTTAGTCTCCTTTATACTGGAACATTCCACAGCTCTTCCTCATCTTTCATGCAGTGGCATTTTTAAAGAGTCCAGGCCAGTTGTTTTGTAGAACAAACTGAGTCCCTCAGTTTGGGTTTATCTGATGTTTCCTCATGATTTTTTAAAAAATTAATTAATTTATTTTTGCCTGCATTGGGTCTTCGTTGCTGCACAAGGGCTTTCTCTAGTTGCGGAGAGCGGGGAATACTCTTCGTTGCGGTGCACGGACTTCTCATTGTAGTGGCTTCTCTTGTTGCGGAGCATGGGCTCTAGGCGCACGGGCTTCAGCAACTGTGGCATACAGGGTCAGTCATTGTGGCTCACAGGCTCTAGAGCGCAGGCTCAGTAGTTGTGGTGCACGGGCCTAGGTGCTCCGTGGCATGTGGGATCTTCCTGGACCAGGGCTCGAACCCATGTCTCCTGCATTGGCAGTCAGATTCTTAACCACTGTGCTAACGGGGAAGTCCATTTCCTCATGATATGATTCAGATTGTGGACTTTTGGTAGGAAAACCACTGATGTGATGTGGTGTCCGTCTCAGCACACTGGACCTTTCTCATTTTCATGATGGGCAGCCTGTGGCCCAGAAAGGGAGAGAGAACTGGGGGACACAGTGAAGCTCAAAATCTCCTGTCTGTGCTTAGTTGCTGTGTGACCTCGCTTGGGTAACTGCACCTCTCTGAGCTGCAGTTTCCTCATCTGTAATGTGGGGTGGTGGTCTGGTCCCAAAGGGCTGGGGGTGGCCTAAAGGAGGTGATGGGTGACTCATGGTTGGTGGGGGGGGAGTGATAGGTTATACCATGGGGTCCCTCTTCTTCTCTGCCCCTCCTAGCCCTCCACTGACCCAGGGTGAGGTGGCAGGAGATGAAGGATAAGCATTTGGGCTCCCCTCAGCTGTCCCCTCAGGCCCTGGGAGAGCGAGCAGGGCCACATCCCCGTCAGAGCCCACAGCTCTCAGTGAGAGGAGCAGGCAGGCCAGGAGGGGAAAACCCAGGCCAAGGGCCCAGAATTTCCCTCACACTCAGCAGGCCTAGCAGGGCTGGGCCCTCACGTCCCCTGCCCCCAGCCCACCCCAGCCATAGGCTTCCGAGCTCACGTGGTGAGATTCTGCGGATCAGGGAGAAGCTGGGGTTGTCCTGGCAGGTCTCTGCCCCTAGACAGGCTCCTCAGAGACCCCTGTTTACTTGAGAAGAATGAGATTCCGCTGGAGGGGGGTGGCTGGGCGCCAGTGGGCGAACAGACTGTCCTCAAGGCCCCGGGCTCTGGATTACATGAGACGCATAAGTGCTGTGTGACTGGTGTCTGCAAATGTAGGTTATGTTTATTATTTCGAATTTACGTGGCAACATTTCAGACGTGCAGACAAGGAAAAATGAAGAATGTAATTGACACTCCATGTGTCCACCTTCCAGCCACGCTGGCCTCCTTGCTGCTCTCTGCCCATAGCAGACGTATTCGTTTATTATTTTCACAGTTCCCTCGGGTGGAGAAAAGACTAGGGAATCCCCTTGGGCCAGCCAGGCCTCTCCCCAGCAGGTAAATGGCTTCTGCTTTCCTCCGCCAAACCAAGAAATCCCCCACCTCGTTCATCCCATGGGTGGTCACCTCATGTCTGCCAGGCATCATCTTGGATGCTGGAGACGCAGAGGTGGGACACAGCTCCCTCCTCCCCTGTCTCCCCCGCTCCCCCTTACTCTCCCTTCCTGGAGCTCCCTGTTATGGGTCTTCCCAGAAACCTGCTTCATGCTTCCCTCTCATTCACTGGGAAGGACAAAGTTCCTTCCCCCAAACTCAGTGGAGACTCCCCTCTTGTGGACCAGCCCCTAACAGAGGGGCTTAGCTTTCAAGGAGTCCTGGAAACATCGGGGAGCTTGTTAAAAATGCCTATTCCTTAAAAAAAAAGAGTCTTGGGCTTCCCTGGTGGTGCAGTGGTTGAGAATCCACCTGCCGATGCAGGGGACACGGGTTCGTGCCCCGGTCCGGGAAGATCCCACATGCCGCGGAGCAGCTGGGCCCGAGAGCCATGGCTGTTGAGCTAAAAAAAAAAAAAAAAAAAAAAAAAAAAAAGAGTCTTGACCCTACTTCACACCAGACACCAAAATGAAATCTGAATAGGAAAGGTTAAGTAACACCATCTAGAAGACAATGTAGGAGAATATCTAAATGCATTAGGTGGGCAAATATTTCTTAAATAGGACATTAACTATAAAAGTAAAGATTGATACATTAATTGCACTTCATTAGAACTAAGAACCCTGTTCATCACAAGACTCCAGGAAGAAAGTGGAAAGGCAAACCATAAGATGGGAGATGAGGTTTGCAGTGCATATATTCAACAAGAACTTGTATCCAGAATATATAAAGAATTCCCACACATCAGGAAGAAAAGTTGGACAGTCTAATCTTTTAAAAAATGGGCAAAAGACCTGAATATGCATCTTACAAGCGAGAATATCCAATCAGCTGATAAACGTGTGAAAAAGTACCCAACATTACCCCTCATCAGAGAAATGCCAATAAAAGATGCAATGAAATTCCACTGTATGCTCACCCAAATGGCTAAAATTTAAAAAAACTGACTATACCAAGTGTTAGCAAGGATGTGGAACAATTGGAACACACAGCCTGCGGTGAAATGTCAATTCGTACAATTTAGAAAACTGTATGGAGAAGCAATCAAAGCCAAGCACACACATACTTTGACCCTGCAGTTCCACTCCTAGGTATATATCCAATGGAAATGTGTGCATATGTGCACCAAAACATAGGTCCAAGAAGGCTCCTGGTGGGATTATTCATGATGATCGAAAAAGTGGAAACAACCCAAAGGTCCATCAAGAGTAGAATAGATAAATGGTGCATATTCGTGGGATGCAGTATTGCAAGGCAGTGAACTTGAATGAATGGTTGCTATTTGCAACAATGTTGGTGATTCTCACACTAGAATTTTGAGTTAAAAAAGCCACTTGCCAGGGCGTATGTTTCTATCTAGGTAAAGTTCAAAAGTGGAAAAAACAAATCTCCGGTGTAGAAGTCAGCTTAGCAGGGGGACTTTCGTGGCGGGAAGGGACATGAGGTGGGAGCTGGGTACTAGTATTTTATTTCTGGATCTGGGTGCTGGTGGCAGGATATGTTTATGGTGTAAAAATTCAGTGTGTATATACTTGAGATCTGTGTGCTTTTCTGCATGCGTGTTAGACGTCAACAGACAGGTTTACCAGAGCCTCTTATTGCTGGCCCCGTGCTGGAAGCCAAGTAGGAGGCAAGTGAATTATTCCCAGGGAGAGAGGCTGGGGGCTGCGGCCAGGTGGAGGAGGTGGGAATGTTGGTCCGAAGGGGCTGAGAGAATTTGCTGATGGGTTGGGTGTGAGTACTGGAGGAGAGGGTCAAGGGAGACTCCAAGGTCTGGGGCCTGAGTTAACGGAAGGCTGGGGTTGCCTCCACCTCCGCTGGGAAGACCAAAGGTGGAGCGGGTTCCAGGAAGTTTCTGTCCTGACTTCTATAACGTGAGGCTCCACCTCAGGCCTGGCCTGACAGCAAGTGGAGACCAGGCCTCCTGGGACCTGAGGGGCAGGAGGGAGGGTGGGTGTCTGGGACCCTCCTGGCCTCACCAGTGTGTTTCACCCTCCAGGGTCGAGTCTCCAAGGACGCCTGTGCGGGGGACTCCAGCCGCTACTACAACGAGGCTGCCGGGAAGTGTTGCTACCGCTGCCCCGAGTGTGAGTAGGGGTGCTGGGGACGGGGATGAGGGGGCAGTTTTGTCCTCGAGTTACAACACTCCGGGGAGATTGGTGAGTGGGAAGGACCAGAGCCAACATCGTCATTGCCATTGGCTGTAGGTTTGAATGAATAGCTGCCCTTCGTTGAATACTCCCGGCATATACACTAGTCTGAGGCCTCACGTGCATTGCATCCTCCCATAGGACCTTCACCATTATCCTCTGTCATTGCCATTTTGCAGATGAGACTGTCAGGGGTGCTACAAGGTTAAGCAAGTTGCCCAAGGTCACAGAGCTGGGAAATGGGGGAGCCAACTGGGGCTGGAGCCGAGGGTTCTGTGACCCCAGAGCCTGGGCTATTGACACCCCCGGACCGCCGCTCACTTCCGGGCCTACGAGCTCTTGGCAGGCCTCATCTCTCCTGCCCTGGGAACTCGTTTGTCCCAGGGCTGCCGGCACTATAGCTCTCGCTTGGGGGCCAGTCTTCCGGCCCGGAGCTCGCTGCCTGGAAGGCCCACCTGCCCCCAGCACCGTGATGGGCCCCGTGAGTAGATAAAGGGCACCATCAGGAAATCCTTCCAGAGCAGGCATGGGTCTTGTTCTCCCCACTTTGCAGATGAGGCTCAGGGTCACAGGTCATGAGGCATCCCCTGCGTGGGGGGGGCTCAGCTGTGGTCTCTGACCTCTGGGAACAGGGACTCACGGGGGAGGAAAGACATGAGTTATGTCAGCAGAGGGTGTCAGGAAGGACTGCACCTATGGGCTTCTCATAGCTGCCTCTCGCTTTGAGGACAGCAAGCCACTGGCAGTGGGCAGGGGTCTTCAGGGCAGTTACAGGGCCCAGCGTTGCTGTCTGGAGGATGGCGAGAGGCCACGACACACAACATCACCAAGGGTATGTGGCCCGAGCTGGGCAGGAACCCTGGTCAGTCTGGTCCCAGACCTGCAGCCTCTTTGCTCCACCATGAGCGCAGACCCAGCCCGTGCTCAGGCCACCAAGGACCGAGAGAAATATTTCGGGAAAGAATTTGATATATTTTATTTCCAAAAATGGTTGTAAGAAGTCATTGTAGGGGAGAAGGTGGAACTTCATTGGACTGTCTCGCTTTTATTTTCTGGTTTAGTGTTGGACTTGAAGTATGTAACAGGTGGGTTGCCATGCTTTTTTAGTGCTTGGGACTTTAGTGCCTTAAGGGCCGGCCACCCACATACCCACCCACCCACGTACCTGCCTGTCTCCCTAGCTGTTCTTTCACTCCCTCACTAACCTGTCCCTCCCTCCCTCCTGCCTCCCTTCCCCCTTCCCTGTCCCTCTGCCACCCATCCCCCACGCATCTACCCATCTGTCTCAGTCCGCTCGGGCTGCCATAACAAAATGCCGCAGACCGGGGGGCTTAAACAACACCCCATCTCCCCAGGAGAGCAGCGGTCAGGGTTCCTGAGTGGTGTGGCCCACGGGGCTCTGTGACTTTCCATAGGACTTGCAATCCCAGCCGCAGGGAGAAGAACAGACACTTCCTTCCCATGCCCCCCAGTCCCCCTTGATGCCAGGCTGGCGGGGCTTGATGGGGAGTGGGTGGGGAGAGAGAGGGTGACATCCCAGTCTCAGGCTCCCTCCACTTAGATGCTGTAACTTGGGAAAAGGGGGCTCCCTTCCCCCACATGTTCCCTCTCCAAGGCCCAGTGACTGGGGGTGGCTGAGCACCCCATGCTGGTGTGGTGGGCGGGGCATTTTGCTGGAGTTTTATTGACCCTGTGCTTCCGGGCATGCAAGAGAGGAAAAACGAAAAACCCACAAAAACCCCTTCCTCTGTCTCTGGGGGAAATTTCTGACATTTTTCCGGCTGCATGCAATCAGCGCTCAGCTGTGTACGGGGGTGGAGGGAGGAAACGGGGAGACCTTTGAGATTGAGAAATTAAGATGTCATCAGATCCCTCCCCAACCCGGGCCTGTTATGCCCTTTCTAGCATCCTCAACAGTTGATCCCCAGCCCTCTGCTTACATACGCCCCAGTGACGGGGAGCTCACTCACGGACTCATAACAACAGCAATGGTTATCATTGGTGGAGCATGTGCCACGCCAGCCACAGTGCTGAGCCCTGTAACTATCTTAGCTCATTGAGCCCTGATAGGAAACTCAAAGAGAAAACTTGCACACAGCGGGGTTCAGGGATTTGCCCATGGTCACGTGCTAGCAAGTGGCTCAGGCGGGGCTCAAACATGGCTGTCTAACTAGAATTCTGAGCCCTTCGCTCTTATTTGGCACTGGCCCCGAGGCATTGCATTTGGGAAGGCAGCAGGGCATATCAGCGAAGAGCCTGTGTGGGCGCTACACCCCCTTCCTATTCTGCACCCTGCTTCCTGGATCACCCTCCCTTTTGTGCCCAGACTCACCCCCCATGGGAGGGGTCCCCCCCGCAGGCATGGGGGGATGATGTGAAGCCAGGCCTGGTGTTAGGCAGAGAGCACGGTTTGTTTGGGGCCACGCGGGTGTCCCCCATCTCGTCCTGGGGGAGCTGAGGGTTTCTCCGAGGAGGAGGAGGAGGCCTCCCCAGCTCCGGCTGAGCTTGGCTGGTCCACAGTTCCCTCCCCATTTGCACTTCTTCTTCAGGGCAACAGGGGGGACACTCGACAAACATCTTTCAGCCCCAATTCCAAAGCACAAGAAGAAAGCATCTGATGGCTCAGAAAAGTCCAGATGTCCACCTATGCTCTGGTTCCCCAAGGCGAGGACGGCCCTGGACCACTGCTAGTGGGGCGGGGGTGGGGGGAATGAGGGCAGTTCTCCAAGAAGGGCAGCCTGTGGGCTGAAAGGTCCTTCCAAGATATGTCTGCTGCAAGAGGCGGTTAGCATCTGGGAACTATGAGAACACACTCCTGGAGGACCCGACTTTGTTGGAAAATGCAGGGGGGACTTCCTTGGGGAAGTGGCATCCAAAGGCACGCTGAGGACAAGCAGGACTCGGCCAGGCCAAGGTGGGGAGGGGGTGTGCTCTGGTTAGAGGACACAGAACATGCCAAGGCCTGGAGTGGGCAAGGATGGGTATTCAAGACCTGGGAGGGGCTCCATTTGGCGGAAGCAAAAGGGGTGAAGGGGGTTGGGGAAAGGCAGGGCGGAGGGGCTGGCGGCCCAGACTCAGTGAAGAGCAGTTCTGCCCATGGGAGTTTCGGGGGCCAAAGCAGCTGGCGCTGGCCTGCCTGATGCTGAGGCAGAGGTGAGAGGTGGTGACCGGAAAGTGAGGACAAACTGTGAGAACATCTGGAGACAGAAAGGCGCTGATCGGAGGCTGGGAGGACCAGGACAGAGGGACACTTGGGAACCAGTTCTCAGAACCAGCACAACTCCTCAGGCTTTCTTAACCATTTGGTTTCTGATTCTGAAAGTGGTGCTCGGGGGAGAAGATCTGCGTGAAAAATGGGAAAAGAAGAAACTAGCAATCAATAAACACTCATCATTTTTCTCCTCCCTCTGACCCGGGGCCCGTGGCCTTTCTGTCCTCTGCACAGGCCATGCCTGTTCCTCCCGCAGGGCCTTTGCGCTGGCCGTTACCTCTACCTGGAATGCTCCCAGCGCACCCCCACCCCGCCCCCTGCACAGCTGCGTCCTTCGGTCCTTTGGGACTCAGTGGGCCCTCCCCATCCCCCGCTGTCTCACCCTGTCACTCCACGCCCCACTGCTCTCCTCTCCCTGAGCTCCTGCTGTATGTTCTTCGGAGTCTGTCTCTGAAGTCTGAACCCACTTGCTAATTTCTTCTCTAAAAATATTTATTTATTTGGCTGCGTTGGATCTTAGTTGCCGCACGCGGGATCTGTTTTTAGTGGCGGCATGTGAACTTTTAGTTGCGGCAGGTGGTATCTAGTTCCCTGACCAGGGGTCGAACCCCGGGCCCCCTGCGTTGGGAGCACAGACTCTTAGTCACTGGACCACCAGGGAAGTCCCGCTAATTTCTTTCTTTACGTGTTGTCTCTTCCCCAGGCTAGAGCATCAGTTCCATGAGGGCAGGGACCTCACCTTCAATCTCTAAATCAGGGCTTGGGGGCTTCCCTGGTGGTCCAGTGGTTAGGACACCTCACCTCCACTGCAGGGGGCCTGGGTTCGATCCCTGGTCGGGGAACTAAGATCCCACATGCTGCAGCATGGCCGAATAAATAAATAAAAATAAATCAGTCCCTGGCGCGAAGCTGGTGGTCAGTAAGTGTGAGTCTAGTGAGTCAGACTGACCCCCAACTCAGCTACTCTGAACCTGTGAGTGTGTTTCCTGCAACAGAGGGTTTTCTAAAGTTCACATCGGAACAACCCCTGGTGCTGAGAGGCGATTTTAAAGGGACCCAGGAGGGGAATCTGGAAAGGATCAGGTGATCAGGAAAGTTCCATGGTTGGGGGGTGGTTTCAGCCTGACCTGGCTAGATACGAAGGGTTCCCTGGGGTGGAAATGGAGATGGAGGGGGTATCTCTCATATCAGTTTCCTGGGCTGCCATTAACAAAGTACCACAAACTGAGGGGCTTAAACACCAGCGGTTCGTTGTCTCACAGTTCTGGAGGCTAGAGGTCCAGGATCAATGTGTTGGCAGGGCTGTGCTTCCTCTGAAGGCTCCAAGGAAGGTTCTGACCTCTCTCCCAGCTTCTGGTGGTTCCTTGGCTTGTGGCAGCATACCTCCACTCTTCACGTGGGCATCTCCCTGTGTGCATATCTGTCTCTGTATCCAAAATTTCCCCCTTTTTCTAAGGACACCGGTCATACGGAATGAGGGCCCACGCTAATGACTTCATTTTAACTTGATGACCTCTGGAGGGGCCCTGTCTTCAAATAAGGTCACATTCTGAGATACTGGAAGGTTAGGACTTCAGCATCACTTTTCTTTTTTTGGGGGGAGGTGCATAATTCAACCCATAACAACGTTCCAGGACATCTGAGGAGTGCTAGGGAAAAGATGGAGAGGCCCAGGCTGGCTGGGGTACAGAGTACACGAAGCAAATGAGGTACAATGACGCCAGACCAGGAGTCTGCAGACAAGAGTGAGGCCTGGGAGTGCCAGGCCGAGGAGTCTGTATTGCTTAGGTTGTCAGAACGTGTATTGATCAAATACGTGGCAGCCCCTGTGACGGGGGACTCATTGGTGAGCAGACACAGAAAGATCCATCCTCGAGGAGCTGACACTCATGTGGGAAATCCAGACACGAAGTTTATCCTCTAAATAAATATGAAATTACAACAGAGTTAGGTGTAAGAGGGCAAGGTATGTAGGTCTCTGATGGTTTATAACAGGGGTCCTGTCCAAGTTGCTGAGGAAGTGATGCCTTGACTATGATGTGAAGGCTGAGTGGGAGTTTACTAGGGGAAAGGGGGGAAAAGCAGTCCTGGCAGAGGACCAGCTTGTTCAAAGGCCCTGGGGCAGAAGGGAGCATGGCCACCTTGGGGAACAGGGAGACTCCAGTGTGGCTAGAGAATAGAGGCAGGGGTATATGAATGGGCACTGACCATGGTAAGGACCTATACCTCTATCCTGGGAGCCATGAGAAGTCTTTGAAAGTTTTCAGCAAGGAGTCGTGGGTCAGATTTACCTCTCTGAAAGCCCACTGGGGAGCTACCAAAGTTTCCTGAGCTAGAGGGTGTGTACCATCAAGCTAGTACTTTTGAGAGGTTCTTGCATGTTATTCTAGAGCAGGGACTCTTACCTGTGGTCCATGGACTCCCAAGGGTCTGTGAGTAGATTTCAGGGAAGCCACGAACCTGATTGAGTTCACTTATTTTCATTCGCCACTAACAAAAATTCCCTTTATGAATTCCTTCCATTATGAATTAAGGCAACAAAGCATAGCAGTAATAGCAGTACCTGCAGCTTTTCCATCAGTAGAAATCAGGTATTCTCATATTATATTACAACTGCTGCAGATATCATAAGACATTGTTTATTTTCATCACTACTTTGCAACTATGGTAGTTATTAGATCTTATTTAATGACTTTACAAAGAATCACATGTATTACATCTTAAATTATTTCGTTCAACGCTTTGATAACTGTATGCCAACATGGCTGGGTCCTTCACCATCCTAAGTGTTTTACTTTGTGCGCCTGAAAACGTGATTCTGAGCGGGTCCCACAGGCTGCCCCAGAACGACTAGGGGACACGAGAAATGTTGAGATCCGCTGGTCTTTGGTTGGCACGAACAGCAGCCTAACTCAGGCCCAAACAAGACAAAGGGGGAATAATTGAGTCAATAACAGAGTAGTCCATGGTGCCATAACTCAGGTTTGAATGACGTCCTCAGGAGTTCATTTCTCTCCACCTCTGTCACCTCTGAGGCACCTCTTTCGGAGGCAGGCCCCGCCCACACCCCAGCAGCAGTGACCCTCCAGGGTGGCCTGACCTGGAGCTTCTCTGCTTCTCTCCCTCAGGGCGTTCCCTGAAGGCGCGGTGCCCTGCGGGGCCCGATGACTGCAGGAAGCTGTGTGATCCCGACTACTACTTGGACAGAAACGGCCGCTGCACCGCCTGTGTGAGCTGTTCTGGAGGTAAAAGGGCTGCGTCTCTCCTCGGGGGGCTCCTTCCAGGGAGGATGGGGAGCCTCGGGGGTGTGGGGAAGGCAGCGGAGGCGGAGAATCTGAAAGGTGGGGCGGATCAAGATTTGGTGCCTGTACTCTGAATCAGCCCCCTGGTGCCTCAGTTTACCCCTCAGGCTTTGTGAATAGGTATCAACCATCAACCATGATCTTTTGCATCCATACTTTTTTTTTTTTTTTTTGCTTTTTTGGCCACGCCGTGTGGCTTGTGGGATCTCAGTTCCCTGACCAGGGATTGAACCCAGGCCCTCGGCAGTGAAAGTGCCGAGTCCTAACCATTGGACCGCCAGGGAATTCCCTGCATCCATACTTTTTAGAGAGACTTAGTTACCACGTTTCCTCAAGGGAGGGACTCACACTTATGTATTAAGTTTACTTTTTAAAAATTAATTAAGTAATTAAAATTTTTTGGCTGCGTTGGGTCTTCGCTGCTGCACACGGGCTTTCTCTAGTTGCGGCGAGTGGGGGCTACTCTTCGTTGCAGTGCGCAGGCTTCTCACTGTGGTGGCCTCTCTTGTTGCGGAGCACGGGCTCTAGGCACGCAGGCTCAGTAGTTGTGGCATGCGGGCTCAGTAGTTGTGGCTCGCGGGCTCTAGCGCTCAGGCGCAGTAGTTGTGGGCGCACGGGCTTCGTTGCTCCGTGGCATATGGGGTCTTCCCAGACCAGAGATCGAACCCGTGTCCCCTGCATTGGCAGGCGGATTCTTAACCACTGCACCCCCAGGGAAGTCCCATGTATTAAGTTTAATCTTTGCTAAACTCCTAGGGGAAGATTCTTTTCTTATTCCAGATTTACAGTGAGGAAACTGAGGTTTAGGGAGGTTAAGGGCCTTTCCAAAATTACAATGTTGTGGTAATTTGCAGCACTAGAGTTTTAGCTGCTGGTTTGACACCAAGGGCTGTGTTGTTCCCCTAAGACCACAGTGCTTCCAGGAGAACTTCTTCAATAAGTGCTTTCTTTGTTAATTTCTTATTATGGGTAGTGAAGATGGTTTGTGTGCTATCTCGCGTTTGTTGGGTTTTTTGGGGGGTGAGGTGGGGAAATTTGTTGAGATTTCATGTGGCCTAATACATTTTCATGCTTTTTATTATGTTTAGTGTGTTTGGGGGGAAAAATGAGTATTCTGCTTGTTGTGTACAAAATTCCATGTATACCTATCTAATCAAGCTTGTTAATTATGTTATTTTAATAATATGCATCTTTATTTATTTTGTCACCTTCACAGAGGTTGGTTTTTGAGGTAGACATGTTAAAATCTATCTTCCAATATGCTTGTTTTTCATCAGATTTTCCTTGTGTTCTATTTTTGCTTTATAAATGTCAAAGCTATGTTATTTGGTACAGTGTTGTTGAGTATCCTGCTGTCTTGGTGGGTTGGACATTTTATCAACATGAAATACACCTCTCTGTTTCTTATAATGTGGTTGCCTTAATTTCATTTTTGTTTGATAGTAATATTGCCATTCTTGTTTATGTTAGCATTTCTCTGGTGTATCTTTAAAAAAATGTTCAATTAATGACTACATTTTATTAAACAAAAGTTATATGCGTCCATCATAAAAATTCAAGCAATACACAAGTGTAAGGAGGAAAGTCAACTCTGCCCCTCCCCCATCAGTGGGTGACTGACACCTCTCTGTCCCTCTCCATAGAGAGAAGAATGGGTAGGTTAGTAGCCAGACAGACTATGCACAGATAGAAAGAAGGAATCTTTAAGAGGATGGGATCATACTATTTATGGCGTGAAAATGATTACATTTAACTTTATTCAAATATATCAGAGGAAGAAGCAACCAAAGTGAAGAAGCTAAACTATCACAAGAGATAGTAGTTCCTAAAAAAAAAAAAAAAAAAAAAAACCCTCTGAAATTAACAAAAGAGGTTATGAACGTCAGTAAGTGGCTAGGAATCATTTAAGGAATGACTGTCTCTTCTGGCAGAGTCATATTCTACTTGCTTCAATTTCGGGGTAGCTGAGAGTTGGCTGACTCCCTGTAATGAAAAATGAATGGCTTCGCTGGGCTCCCCGTCCTCTTCCTGACTTTTATTGCTTGCATTATTTTTGCTTCGTCATAGTCTATGATGTTTATCATCTTTTCTGTAGCCCTAAGTTCCTTGGCACGTTAGCTTTACTTTGCTATTTAAATTCATTCATTGTGCCTTATGAGTCCATTTATCACAGCTTCTCATTCCTGAATTTTGGACTTTTTTTTTTTTTTTTTTTTTTTTTGCGGTACTCGGGCCTCTCACTGTTGTGGCCTCTCTTGTTGCGGAGCACAGGCTCCGGACGCGCATGCTCAGCGGCCATGGCTCACGGGCCCAGCCGCTCCGCGGCACGTGGGATCTTCCCGGACCGGGGCACGAACCCGCGTCCTCTGCATCGGCAGGCGGACTCCCAACCACTGTGCCACCAGGGAAGCCCTGTCGTGTGGACTTTTCAGGGAGGACTCATCTTTGCACCTTCCTTCACTTCTTTCATGTTTGAGAATATTTGATGCTTTTAAACTGGAATGACAACTTGGGTGGGTATAATATTATGCCTGGGACACATTTTCTCTAGAAGTTGGTAGGCACTGGTGCACTGTCTTCTCGTGATGGATATTGCTGTGGAGGAGTCTGCAGTCAGCTTCTTTCCCCCTCTTTGTAGGTGACTGCAAGAATCATTCTTTCTCTAGTCTTAAGGATCAAAAACTTAACCAGAATATCCCTTGATATTAATTGTTTGGAAACAAATCTTCCTGGTATCTGGTATGTCTTTTCTACCTGTAGATTTAGTTCTTCCTTCATTTCAGGGGAACTGACATGGATTTTATCTCTGCTAAACAGATATATCTCAGTGTCAACTTGATGGATACCAATTATTCTTATGTTTGATTGTCTTTGCCTTTCCTCCTTGTCTACCATCTTCATTAATTGCATTAATATCTGTGTTTTAACCTTGCATTCACCGGTATTTTCTCAATCTTTTCTCCATGCCGTTAACTCAATTTTCTGTCTAATCTTGTTTCTTGCTGCCCAGGGCAAGACAGGGCCCCCAGGACACTGGTAGTTCACTTACTGAATTTCTAATTATGGTGTTGTGCATCTCAGTTTGTTTTCTTTTGCTCTGCAGACTTCCTTCTTATCTCATCCTTTTAAAAAATCATCTTTTTTTTTGGAGCTCTTCCTTTATTGAATTACTATTCTAATTAAGTTCCTTTATAGTGTGAAGCACTGCTGGGATTGCTTGTTAGTTGCAGACTGGGTTCTTTGTCCTTGCAAACTATATTCCTATCTTTTTTAGGTCTTTCTCTTTTTCTTGTCTTCCTTCCTCCCTCCCTTCCATCTTTCCTGCTATAGCATGTTTGCACTGTCGCCTTCTTATATTTTTCCTTCTTGCTTGAGCTTAGCCGGGGCAGCAGCTCTGTCCCTGATACAGCGTGAGGGATTTCTCCTTCACACCTGCCCCATCTCACTGGCCTTGAGTTCGTCTTCCCAGCTCAGAGCATCAACTGGGGACTCTCAGGGTTACATTTTCTTTTTTTTTGGCCGTGCGGTGGGGCTTGCGAGGTCTTAGTTCCTCAACCAGGGACTGAACCTGGGCCACGGCAGTGAAAGCACCGAGTCCTAATCCCTGGACCACCAGGGACTTCCCAAGAATTACTTTTTTAAAAAAACTGTGGTAAAATATACGTAACATAAAATTTATTATTTTAACCATTTAAAAATGTACTCTTCAGCGGCATGAAGTACATTCATATTTTGGGGTGACCATCACTGTCATCCAGCTCCAGAACTTTTTCATCTTCCCCAGTTGAAACTCTCTCCCCATTAAACCCTAGTTCCTCATCGCTCCCCACACCCTCACCCCAAGCCTTTGGCAACTACCATTCTATTCTCTGTCTCTATGAACTTGACTACTCTAGGATGTTCACAGGAGTGAAATCATACAATATTTATCCTTTTGTGAGTTGTTTCACTTAGCGTAATGTCTTCAAGGTGCATCTATGTTGTAGCATGTGTCAGAATTTCCTTCCTTCTTAAGGCTGAATGATAGTCCGTTGGATGGATCTACCACATTTTGTCTATCCGTTGATGTCCATGGACACCTGGGTTGTTTACACCTTTTAGCTATTGTGAATATTGTTGTTATGAACATAGTTGTACAAATGCTGTTCAAGTCCCTGCTCTCAATTCTTTATACACTCAGCAGTGGAATTGCTGGATCATGTGGGAATTCTACGTTTAATTTCTTGAGGAGTCCTGACTGTTACCTTTGAAACTCGTTTGAGGAGCCTGAGGGCCGCCTGGGTGGGGGTCAGAGAGCAGCCAGAGATGGGTGTTGTCATGGTGGCAGCGGCTCTGCCTTCTCTTCTGTCAGATAGTCTTTATCAAGCTCCTGCTGCCTAGAAACGGGTGCCCCCCACTCCTGGAGCTTCTGCTCATCCCCCCAACTAGGGAATTGGCAAGTCCACGCAGTCTTTTCTGCCTCTGCCCAGGCCTTTGATATTACATGCAGGCGGCTACTCAGAGTGTTTTTTTCTTGAGTTTTCCGAGGATGTCTACCCACTGTCCTTAGGTGGAGTCTCCAGATTTTTGAAAATTATCAGGATTTTATTCTCTCCTCAGTACAGCTTCCAGGCTGCAGGTGAGAGTGAGGGGCTGTACCAGGGTCACCACAACAAGGAAGAGAGAGGAGAGGGTCCCGAGATGGTTTTAGGAGCCAGGCGTAGGAGGATCTTTTAATCATTGCTGCCCACACCCCATTGGCCAGAACCAAGTCACATGACCGCCTATCCATCTGCAAGGGAGGCTGGGAAATGTAGTCTTCCTCTGAGCCAGTTTGAAACAGGATTTGGGGAACGCATCACTGTGCTCCAGGGGATTCCTTCTCATAGCGGCAATTTCCTTTTGCATCTCCGAGGATATTCATTATACTGATTCCAAAGGCTTGTTCTGTTTTCTCTTTTATCTGTTTTCTTGAGTGTTAGTTCTGTTTGAGTTTGGGGCTCTTTTTTCTTGGTGCTGGTTTCTTCTGGTCTTTGGTGACTTCGAGTTCTGCACGTGGGATCTGACGACTGGGGTAGGGTGGGGGTCTGCGAGTGGGGCTTGTGAAATCCACCTCCGGGGACTGCAAAGATGAGCGGGTGGGGTGGAGGTGCCGGGCGGGGTCTGTCAGAGGCTGGTCCTCTGGGTCTGCAGGGTCCCTTCCTTCCCCCACGGCTGACCAGCCGCGGGGCGCCGCCCAGCTCACCTCACCCGAGTATCCTTGGGGAGACGCTTGGCTTCTAGCTCCGTGGCGTGACTGGATGAGGCGTGTGGGGCGAGGGACTTCTGCTGCACTCCTTGTGGGATTCCCTCCCGCTTGCCCCTACCGTTCACCCACTGGAGACAAGCACCCAGAGCCTCTCCTAACATAACCAGTCGTATGGGGTACGTTTGGGGCTGTGGTCTCCTTCCATCCAATTCCATATTTAAGAACTCTTCATCATTTCTGGTTGACCAAAAATGCCCCTTCTTGTTTTCCCAGGGATATTTGCATTCTTTAATTATTATTTTTACCAGTGATTTTTTTTAAAGATAAAATTCATCATTTATTTATTTTGCGGTACGCGGGCCTCTCACTGTTGTGACTTCTCCCGTTGCGGAGCACAGGCTCCGCACACGCAGGCTCAGCGGCCACGGCTCACGGGCCCAGCCGCTCCGCGGCACGTGGGATCTTCCAGGACCGGGGCACGAACCCGCGTCCCCTGCATCGGCAGGCGGACTCCCCACCACTGCGCCACCAGGGAAGTCCCACACAGCACTGTATACTTTAAATGATGAATTTTAGGGCTTGGCACAGTGGTTAAGAGTCTGCCTGCCGATGCAAGGGACGCGGGTTCGTGCCCCGGTCCGGGAAGATCCCACATACAGCGGAGCGGCTAGGCCCGTGAGCCATGGCCGCTGAGCCTGCGCTCTAGAGCCCTCGAGCCACAACTACTGAAGCCCGTGTGCCTAGACCCTGTGCTCCACAACAAGAGAAGCCACGACAATGAGAAGCCCGCGCACCGCATAGCCCCTGCTCGCTGCAACTAGAGAAAGCCCACTCGCAGCAACGAAGACCCGACACAGCCAAAAATAAATAAATATATACATTTATTTTTAAAACTAATAAACAAAGTGCACAGTGCTGTGGTTTTATTACATTCACAATGTGCAACCACCACCACTATCCAATTCCAGAACATTTCCACCTCCCCCAAAAGAAACCCCTCGTAATTACTATAAATGGAATATAACCTTTAAAAATTGTGAGACACTGTGTTGTACACCTGAAATGTATATAATATTGTACATCAACTATATCTCAAAAATAAAAAATAAAAAGAAACCCCCTTAGCTCCCAATTCTTCCCCCCCTTCCATCCCCTGGCAACCACTAATCTACTTTCTGTCTCTATGGATTTGCCTACTCTGGACATTTCATATAAATGGAATCATGCAGTATGTGGCTTTTAGTGTCTGGCTTCTTTCACGTTATATAGTGTTTTCAAGGATCATTCATGTTGTAGCATGTATCAGTACTTCATTCCTTTTTATGGCTGAATAATATCGTGTTATATGGGTATAATTCATTTTGTTTATCCATTTATCAGTTGAGGGACATTGGTGTCGTTTCTACTTTTTGGCTATGAATCATGCTGGAATGAACATGCATGTACACGTTTTTGTGTGGACATATGTTTTCAGTAGTCTTGGGTATGTACCTAAGAGTGGAATTGCTGGATCATATAGTAAATCTATGTTTAACTTTTTGAGGAACTGCCAGACTGCCTTCCACAGCTCTGTCCTACTTTATATTCCCGCTAGCATTCTGTGAGGATTCCAATTCCTCCACCTCCTCACCAACACTTGTCATTGTCTGTCTTTTTTATTCCACCCACCCTAGTAGATATGGCGTGGTCTGTCATAGTGGTTTGGGTTTGATGACTAATGACATTGAGCATCTTTTCACACGCTTACTGGCCCTTTGTATATCTTCTTTGGAGAAAAGTCTTCTTAAATCCTTTGCCCATTAAAAAAAACTTAATAGACTTTTTTTTTAGAGCAGTTTTCAGTTTATAGAAAAACCGAGCAGAAAGTACAGAGATTTCCCATATGCCTGCTCTCCTCACACTTTCCCCCAGTATTAACATCTTGCATTAGTGTGGTACATTGTTACAGTTGATGAACCAATATTGGTGCATTATTAACTAAAGTTCATTGTTTACATTAAGGGTCACTCTTCGTGTTGTATATTCTATGATTTTTGACAAATGTGTAATGTCATTTATCCACTATTGCAGTATCATACAGAATAGTTTCACTGCTTTAAAAATCTTCTGTGTGGGGCTTCCCGGGTGGCGCAATGGTTGAGAGTCCGCCTGTCGATGCAGGGGTCGCTGGTTCGTGCCCCGGTCCGGGAGGATCCCACGTGCCGCGGAGCGGCTGGGCCCGTGAGCCGTGGCCGCTGAGCCTGCGCGTCCGGAGCCTGTGCTGCGCAACGGGAGAGGCCACGACAGTGAGAGGCCCGCGTACCGCAAAATAACTAAATAAAAATTAAAAAATAAAAATCTTCTGTGCTCTGCCCATTCATCTTCCCCTCCCCCACCCCCTGGCAACCACTGGTCTTTTTAACCGTCTCTGTAGTTTTGTCTCTTCCCGAAAGTCATGTAGTTGGAATCACAGTATGTAGCCTTTCCAATTGGCTGCCTTCACTGAGAAATTTGCATTTAATGCCCCTCCATGTCTTTTTTGCCCATTTTAATATTGGGACATTCACTTTTTTTTTTTTTTTTTTTTTCCGGTACGTGGGCCTCTCACTGTTGTGGCCTCTCCCATTGTGGAGCACAGGCTCCAGACGCGCAGGCTCAGCGGCCACAGCTCACGGGCCCAGCCGCCCCGCGGCATGTGGGATCTTCCCGGATCGGGGCACGAACCCGTGTCCCCTGCATCGGCAGGCGGACTCTCAACCACTGCGCCACCAGGGAAGCCCCATTCACTTCTTTTAAATACCATTTTAGTGATCTCCAGGGATGCGGGCTGGGAGGTGGAGGCTGCCTCATGGACCCCGCCTGCCCTCTAGTCCTCACGTCAGGAACGCTCTGGAAGGAAGGGCTGGGCATACCAGCTGCCCTGTCCAACAGAATGCCATAGCAGCATCCTCCCTCACGTGCTGGACTGCTCCTGGACTTTTCTGAGTCCCTTCCCTCGCCCTCCCTCTGTCCCCGGTGACCCTCCTCTGTGTCCCTTAGACGACCTCGTGGAGAAGAAGCCATGCTCATGGAACTCTACCCGTGTCTGCGAGTGCCGGACTGGCATGTTCTGTGACACATCAGCCATCAACTCCTGTGCCCGCTGCCTCCCTCACTCTGTCTGCCCGACAGGGATGGTTGTCAAATTCCAAGGTGAGTATCCCCACCGTCCAGGACCACGATCTGTGCCAGTGCTTCCCCGCCGCAGACCTCCCAACGACTCTCCACCTCCCACCTCCTCCTTCCTGTTGGAAAGATCACATCTCCTATCACGATGATGCCAGGGATGCAAACGGAGGCCCCTGCTGCCCCTTCCCTGCACCTCGGGTCCCAGGCTCAGAAAGAGTCCCAGGCACCGCCCTGGCTGGAAGAGGTCTTGGGTTGGTTTGAGGATCGGGGCAGAAATTCTTTGATGCCTGATAAACAAGAAAGAAACCTGAAGTTTCTGTCCTGGGAGTTTCCTGGAAGATGAGGGCTGGTTTCCCGTTTTGGTCCAGGGATGCCCCGTGCTTCTCACTCCACCACGCTTTCGCACATGCTGTTTGCGCTTTCTGGGACACCCTTCCCTCCCCATTCACTCAGTCAACTCTGCTTTCAGCTCTCTGTCCAAACGTCTCCTCCCGACCTCTCCCAGGTCACTTCTCGACATGGAGGCGAGCACTTGTGTCTGTCTCGGTGTGGTCAGTGCTCGTCTCCCTCCCTAGGCCGTAGCTTCGTGAGGGCCACGGTCATCTCCCTGCTGCCTCATCAGACACCCGGCGCAGAATCTGCTCTTCAGAGATATGTGTTGAATGATGTGACAGGGAGATCAGAGCTGGGGGTGGTGGGGTTCAAATCTGGCCGGATTCTCTCTGGACACACAGAACCCTCAGCGGAGGGACCCTCAGAAGCCCGCCACCCACAAGCAGGGGCAGGTGGTGGCGTGGAAAGGGCTCTGGAGTGGACATCGGGTACCTGGGGTTCTGTACAGCTTTGCCTCTTGGGGCATGTTCCCAGTCCTCTCTGGGCCTCAGTCTTCCCATATGTAAAATGCAGAGGTGTGACTAGAAGGCCTTGCCCGGGGGCTCTTCAGCTCAGAAACTCTTGCGTCTCTAAGAAAAGTAGCCTTGAGTTCTGTCGCTCCAGCCTGTGGACCAGCTCTGGCTGGAGAAGCTCTCTCGACGGTGTTCCTGCACCTGCCACACGGTGGCGCCAGAGGCCTCTCTTTGCTGCCCCCAGACCTGCTGCCCAAGGCGGTGCCACCGGCCACGCTTAAAATGTGGCCAGCTGCACTGAGATGTGCTGTCAGTATAGAAAATGCCCCGAATTTCAAATACTTAGTATAGGAAAAGAATGTAGAACGTCTCATTAATTATTTTTTATGTTGATTACCGATTGGCACAATATTTTAGATATATTGGGTTAAATAAACGTATTGTTTAATTTCACTTGTTTCTTTTTTACTTTTTAAAATGTGGCTACTAGAAAATTTAAAACGATGACATGTGATTGACATATTTTATTGGACAGCACTGCTTTAGAAGTGCTCCGACCTTCGGCTGCCAAAGCCTGGCTAACTTCTAGATTCCTCTGTGGGACTGCCCACTGAGCAACTCGCAGGACCTCAGTCTCTTCTGCTGTAGAATGGAAAGTAGTTTCTGTCTCAGATCAAGCTTGTAGCTAAGCCTTACACTAAGACCTTGCATAGGCTTTCTCCCCTGAAATTCTCCAGATGTCATCAGCCTGTATTAGCCCCATTTTATAAGTGAGGAAATTGAGGTTCAGAGATGGCAGGTAATTAATTGCTCAAGACCACAGAGCAGGGAATATCTAATCCAGTGTTTGAACCTTATGCCCAGATCTCATCACCCCACCACAGTGCAGACAGATGAGATAAGTCAGCATTGCTCATACCCACCTCTACCAAAACTTCCAAACTCAAGTCCACTTGATTGAAAGCACTATGTGTTTTCTTCTCCACTTTTGCTTTCACCCAGTATTCTCCAGTACTCTTTGGCTTGCAAGTTACAATGTTTTTGGCTCATGGAACTGAAGTGTCTGAGGATAGCTTTGTGGAGCTTAAGGCGTGGCTGGATCCAGGAGCTCTGTCTTTTCCCGTCTCTCATCTCTACTACCCTATGTGTGTGTTTGTCTGTAAAATATCTACCAGCAGCTCCTGGCTTGCTTCCTACCCAACCCTAGTGGAAAGACAGCTTCTCCTTCCCACATTCTCAACAACCAAAATAAAACCTTGAAATTGCATCTCATAGGCGTGTCTTGGGTCATGTGCCCACCCCTGAACCAGTCCATCATGGCCAGAGGAATGGGATGGATTGATTGGTCCAGCCTGGTCCCATGGCTACTCCTGAAGTGGGGTCCCAGCCCCTTACCACAGACATTGAGACTGAGGTGTAATTCTCCAGGGAAAGGTGGACGGCTTTACTCCCAAAGGGGACGGATGCTGGGCAGGCACAACCTCAGGTGGCCACTGTGTTTTCCTGGGTTGTGGTGGTAAAAGGTGTATTTTGGAGCCTCTGGCTCTGTGATACCAAGTCTGAAGGCATCACCATCCTCCCTGCAGGCACAGCGCAGAGGAACACTGTCTGTGAGCTGCCTTCCCCCGGGGCCACCCCCAACTGCAGCGCCAGCCCACAGGACTGCAAGGCCCCTGCCAGGTGACTCCCGGCCCCCTCCTATCCTGCTGACCTTAGCGTGGGGCTGTCCCACCCCATAGGGGGGTCCAGGGCACGGCTGGCTGGGGGTGAGGGTGGGGTTCAGCCCAGGGAGCCTCTCTGCTAAGCCCACAAGTCATCTGAGTCCCTACTGTGTGCCCAGCCTACCCTGAGCACACAGGAGACCGAGAAGGCCTAGAAAACACAGCCCTTGCTCCCAGGAGCTGACAGTGGGCCTGCCAGAGGCTGTGAGCAGAGTGTCTGGGGACCTATTCTCTGTAGAAACGGTTGTCCCTGAGCACAGACTCCGCTTGCCCCATAAGGAAAATTGCCAGTCTCATCTCCCGCTTCCTTCCCTGCAGCACCATCCCCCCGGCCAAGCCCACCCGGACCTCTCCAGCAAGCTCTGAGGCCAGGACCACACTTCTTGGAGGGGGCACCCCCCTTGCCCCAGAAGATGCTCCTAAAATCACTGCCCACTCTAGCTCCTCCACGGGGAAGCTCAATCCAGATCCAGGTAAGTTCTGCAGAGAAGCTGTGGTCTGTCTTCGGGGAAACGGTGTCCGATGGCTGGGCGTCTGTGTATGGCAGTCGGGGCAGGCAGGCACCGAGCTGTGGTCTTTCCCAGTGTGGGGAGAAGAGGGCCCCCAGGTCTTCTGGGGCTGAGGGCCTCGAGGGCCAGAGTAGATAATGGAAGGACTCATTCATTTCACATTTTGGGTGCCGGATACTGAGGCAGGTGCTGGGGCATGCAGCACAGCAGCCCAGCCTCTGCAGGTGTCGATTTGATGCCCCCCCGGTTCCCATGGTGACAGATTGGGGTCCTCAGCTCACTCCTGTTTATTACCCAATAGCCTTCCATTGTATAGGGATACCACCCTTTGTTCATCCAAACAGATTTTGGATTTTTGAGTGGTTTCCATTTCGGGGCTATAATGAAAAACATTTGTGTGAATGTACGTTTTCATTTCTCTCTTTTTAAAAAATTGATTTGTAGGGCTTCTTATAATTCTTTGTCCTATAATTGTGTTCAAAACATCTTCTCCCACCCTGTGGCTTGCCTTCTCATCCTCTTTACGGTGTCTTTTGATGAAGAGACGTTCTTAATTTCAGTGTAGTCAGATTGATCCATCTGTTTCTTTATGACTAGCGCTTTTCATGTTCTGCTTTGTAAGGCTTCTCCTCCTCTGAAATCTCAATGACACCCTACATTTATTTTCTAAGGTCATTGCTGTTTTGCCTTTGTTTAAAGAGTCCCCATGAATATTCAGTTGAACCCACACCATTTATCAAATAAATTGTCTTTTCTCCACTGTTACACATGCCATCTTTGTTGTGAATCAAGGGTCCATATATGTATGGGCAGGATTCTGGAGTCTCTATTCTATTCATTGCCTCTTTGTGTATTCCGTGTGAATACCATTCTCTCTACTATAGTTTTTCAGTAAGTCTGGATGCTTGAGCAACTACTCCAACTTTGGTCTTAAACAGTGTATTGGCTGTTCTTGGTAATTTGCATATCCACATAAATTTTAGAATCAGCTTTTCAAATTTCGTAAGATATCCTATTGGGATTTTAATTGGAATTGCATTGAATCTACAGATCAGTTTGAAGAGAATCCACCTCTTTGCAGTATTGAGTATATGGTATAGGTCTACATTATTTAGGTCTTCTTTATTTTTTATTTTTATTTTTAAAATTTTAATTTTATATTGGAGTATAGTTGATTTACAATGTTGTGTTAGTTTCAGGTGTACAGCAAAGTGATTCGGTTCAACATATACATATATCTATTCTTTTTCAGATTCTTTCCCCATATAGGTTATTACAGTGTATTGTAGGTCCTTGTTGATTATCTATTTTATATATAGTATTGTGTATGTGTTAATCCTTGTTGATTATCTATTTTATATATAGTAGTGTGTATATGTTAATCCCAAACTCCTAATTTATCCCTCCCACCCCTATTTAGGCCTTCTTTAAATTCTCCCAATAATGTTTTATTATTGTCTGTGTAGAAATATTTACATCTTTTGGTTAGATTTCTAAGTATTTGGTATTTCTGATGATGATGTAAATGGTATCTTTTTAAATATTTCATGTTCTAACTTTTTATTGTTAGTATTATTTTGAACTATGTGAAATGCCAGTATTTGACTGTTTCTGTACTATCAAAATGGCAATTTCATGTGGTTCAATGCAAATATATAGACGTTCAATTGATTTTGATATAATAACGTTATATCCAACTCACTTGCGAAACTCACTTATTTCTTCTAATAATGTATCTTCAGACTCTTCGGATTATCTGTGCACTCAATGATATCATCTGTCCATAACTGCTTGGTATCTTCCTTTCTAAACCTTACCACTTTTATTTCTTTTTCTTGCCTTATTGCATTGGCTATGATGCCCAGGACCAAACTAAATAGAAGTTGTGATAGTAGGAATCCTTGCCTCATTGCTGAACTCAAAGGGAAAGTGGCTACCAAAGTTATGAGCAGGGCAGTGACAGAGCAGTGAGACTGGGGAGAGGGCTCTGGCAGAGGGGGGAGGGACTGGAAGCGGGGGTGGGGGGCAGTTAGGAGGCAGTTAGCACTCTTCTCCTATGTGGCCTTAGACACATTCCTTCCCTCTCTGAGCCTCAGGACTCCCTCTGAAGGACTGATCGACATGTGCAGAGTTTGGGAGCTGGCCATGGAGCTGGGGGCCTTCAGTAATGGGGGTGGTGGTGGGATGAGGGCGAGGCCTCTGTCAAGGTGGCCTGGCCTGAGGCTTCTCTGCTTCTTTTCCCAGGGCTGACCCTGCAACAGCCATGCCCTCAGGGGTCTGCCGACTGCAGGAAGCAGTGTGACCCTGACTACTACCTGGGCAGGGACGGTCGCTGCACGGCCTGTGTGAGCTGTTCAGGAGGTAAGGGCCTTGTTCTCCTCCAGAGGCTCCTTCCAGGGAGCAGGTGGGGTCTTAGACAAGAGGCCAAGAATCTGGGGGTGGGGGAGCCTTGAGTTTGGTCTCGGATGCTCAGCCCTTGGGAGCCTGGTTCACCTTGCTGGCGTTTTTTGAGCGGTTGGCTTCTAGTGACTCGTTCTCACGATTGTGGGTTTTGATGGCCGTGACCCCTTTTCAGAGAGCTTCCATTCACTCAGCCTTTCCTGCAAGGAAATATTTGTCGATCACCTACCTGTTTCAAGCTTGTCTCATTATTTTTGTACGTATCCTATGATGCCTGGATTGCGATTGCCCCCATTTTACAGAAGAGGAAACTGAGGCTCGGGGAAGTCAGGGGGCTTCCAAGGGCCACAAGCCCTCGCAAATGGCAGGGCCAGGATTTGAACCTAGGGAGCCTGCCACTGGGTTCTGAGCTCATCACCCCACTGTGCTGCCTCTTAGAGCGCCTCTGCACAGGCACTTAGAGACTGACCGCTATATGCACGGTGGGGTGACGTCCTGGCAGAGTTTCCCCTGCGGCCAGCTCCCCGCAGCCTCACAGCACCACCAGCCTCCCTGTGACGTCCAAGCAGCTGCCCAGGCCCCGGGCTGCCATGGCTGTAGCCCCGGCCCACTCACAGTGGCCACCACCACCGGGGAGAGGTGTGATTCTGTCTCTGCAGCGACACGGACTGGAGTCCAGGGAGGCCAAGTGGGGGAAAGGACACTCCGTTCGTGGTCGCTGGGGGTCGCTGTTCCAATTACTAAGGTCACAGCAAATTTTCTCCAAACTGAGCGGTGAAAAGCAAACTATTCTCTGTACTCATGGTGTCTGTGGGTCAGAATTCAGACCCAGCACCACGGGGACACTGGGTCTCTGCTCCACGATGTCTGGGATCTCAGCTGGAAAACTTGAAGCCTGGAGCTGGAATCATCTGAAAGCTTTTTCATTCTCGGGTCTGGGGTCGAAGAGGCTGTGGGCTGGGCCCTCAGAGCCTCTCCGCGTCGGCCTCTATATGGCCTGCTTCGGGCATCCTCAAGTCCTGGGTGCTGGACTCAAAGATGAGTTGGGGTGGGGGGGGTGTAGAAACCATACCCATTTTTATGGCCCAGCCTTGGAAGCTACACGGCGTAACTTCCACTACATTCTGCCTGTGGAGGCGGTCACAGGGCCCCCTTGAGTCATGGAAGGGAAAAAAATGTCGTGCTTTTTTTTTTTTTTCTTTTTTTGGCCGTGCCGCATGGCATGTGGGATCTTAGTTCCCCAACAAGGGACCATGCTTCTTGATGGGTAAGTGGCTGAGCTCTGGAAGAGCAGACAGACCCAGAGCTATTTCTGTGGCCATTCCTGGAAAAAATATAATCTGTCACAGCTGCTGTGTCAGATGGGGAAACAAGAGATGACTCTGGGCCCAAGAATTCCTTCAACTTGAATAACTGAAGCCCTGCAACCGTGTGGGGTGGAGCTCAAGTGCCTGGGGTCAAGTCTTGGCTCTACGGCTCGGGAGCTTATAAGCTCAAGCAAGTTTCTTAACCTCTCTGGGCCTCGGTTTCCTCATCCGTGAAATGCGCAGAATAATAGACTTCTCTCAGAGACCCGTTCTGGGAGTTAAATAGGTTAAACCGGGTTAATCTGGATAGAGCGCTAAGAACACCGCCTTGCACACACTCCGTTATGTTAACACCATATTATAAGTAATAATGAGAGGTTTCAGGAAGACACCGTGCAGTCCCTTATCTTTATCGTGCAAGGCTTCTAAGCCTGTAAGTATCCTGCCGATTGAGAAATGTCCTTATGAGCGAATCACGTTTGTCTAAACTACTGATGCAGTAATTCTATTTTCACCCGTAAACAGAGCATGTAGAATATCCCCAAACATGTATAAATGCATTATTATACTTCTTCTTTTACAAAACCACTAACAAGTTTTTTGATTTTTGAAAAAATCCACTTTTCATCATTGAAAATTTCAAACATATTCAGAAGTAGAGAGAATCGGGAATGGTTATGGACTATCACCCAGTTTTAAAGAATTATCAGTCAGGGCCGGTCTTGGTTCATCTCTACCCATGCCCACTCACCCCTGTTCTCTGAATTATTTTCTTTATTTAAAAAATTATTTTATTTTATTTTGGGGGGATTTTTTTCTTTTAATAGCTTTATTGAGATATAGTTGACATACCATAAAATGCACACGTTTAAAGTGTGCACTTTGATAGGTTTTGTCAGATGTGTGTAGCTGTGAAACCATCACAACAGTCAAGACAATGAACTGTCCGTCACCCCCCAAACTGTCCCCGTGCTCCCTTGCCATCCCTCCCATCGATCCCTGCCTCTGCTCCAGTCCTACGCAACAGTTATGCTTTCTGTCACTATGGAATACTTTGCATTTTCTGGCTTTTCCTATAAACAGAATCATAGAGCATATACTCCGTTTTTGTTTTTGTTTTTGTTTTTTTTGGCCATGCCACGTGGCATGCGGGATCTTAGTTCCCCGACTAGGGATCGAACCTGTGTCCCTTGCAGTGGAAGGTTGGAGTCCTAACCACTGGACTGCCAGGGAAGTCCCTATAATACACCTTTTCTTGTCCACCTTCTTTGGCTCAGCATAATTATTTTGTTCAGCAGAAAGATCTGCTCAACGGAATCATCAAATGAGCATGTGCTCCTGGGCAAATATGTCTCTGTCCTCCTGGGGCTTCTCTGGACCCCTGCCCTCTCCATCCCAGTCCTTCCTCAGGACCCTTCTCTGTCCCGCAGACCACCTCGTGGAGAAGACACCTTGCATGTGGAACTCCTCCCGCGTCTGCGAGTGTCGACCTGGAATGTTCTGTGCCACGTCAGCCTCCAACTCCTGTGCCCGCTGCGTCACCCGCCCCATCTGCCCACCAGGGATGGTCACCAAGCTCCAGGGTAAGCAGTTCAAACCCCCCAACAAAGGGGCTGAGTTCTCTGTCCCTAGGGCTGCACCTCTCCCCACCCCCAACTGACAAATGACCTTCAATCCCAGCTGTTAACTAGGTCAGGTTTGGGCTATGTTTTCTCTTTGAATAGTTAGATCCAGGGAGTGGGATAAAATCCAAACTTGGCATTTTGGTAAGAGTATCTGAGGATTATTTTAAATTTTTTAAATTATTAAAAAATTGTTTTATTCTTCTTCTTGAAATTGTTGGTCTGGTAAAATCTTGACTTGTTTGCAAGGCTGTTTTATTGACTCAAGATAGATCACTATAAAGTTTATGAAGAAGCTTCCAATTCAAATGATGGACATTCACCAGAGTGTAAAAAAGTATAAACCCTTGACAGTGGACAAAAAAACAAAAAAGAGTTGATCAGCAGATGAGAGATTTCAACAAATTTTTAGAAGGTGGAAAACAGATGGAAGGGTGGTAAGAAATGAAACCAAGTGGAGGAAAGCTTACGTAGCTAGAATTCACTCCACGAGGCCTGCAGAAAAGTGAGGGGTAAGTTGCTCCTAATATCCGCCAGGGAGGCTCTGGGCTTAGAGCAGGCAAGTAAAATGAAGGATAGGGGTGAAGTGGAGAATTACAAAGTGCAGTGAGCTGCAACTTCATCTGGAAAATAAAAATTAAAAATTTGTAACAATGCAAAACCCACCAACCAAAGTACAATCTAAAAATAAAACAAACGAATGAATATAACAACAGCAAAAATATGTGTAACAATGATATACAATGAGCACTGACCAGTCTGAGAGCTGGTGCCTGATTTTTTATCCCCTGATGAAAATGATCAACTTTTTGGCTAATGACACTGAAGGACTATCTAGGGAAAGCTAGATGTTGGCCACCCTGGCGCAAAGCCCCCTTTGCTTGTGTCTTTGACATCCTGTCAATGGGCTGTTCCTGCTCAGTCACGCTGAAGTGAAGCCTGCCAGCTCACACTCCCCACCCATGAGCCCAGAGTTCCCAGGCAGACCTCCTGCTGAGGGAAGAGACCCACTGTGAAAATGACATACTAACAGCACAGTAGAAGAAACCCCACCTGCCGCTGGAATGGTCAACATCGTTCTTTTTAAATTAATATGAATAAGCAGTAAAGATTTTCAGACTTATAAGGAAAAACGGCATATGAAGGAGAATAACAAAATACACAAACAGAAAAACTTACTACAGATGAAGCAATGATGAACCCAGGAATGGAAGAGAAAAAAGTTAGTGTCCACAGAAAAATGCAAGAAGTTGTTACAACCACAAAGTGAGAACAGAAGGCAGAGAAGAAGGAACAGCAAGAGAGTAAAGGGCAAGAAATGGCTTTTAGAAAGTGCCCTGGTTACCAGTCTGTTGCCTCTCAGGTCCCAATTCACCCTTGAGTACCTGCTGTGCCCTAAAGGATTAGACTCTTGGAAGATTTCTCCTCGTTGAGTGTGATGCTACGCTTTGCACTGGAGGACCATTGCAGGAGAAAGGAGGCTTCTCTTGGCTATATTTGTTTTTTCCTGCTCCTGCTGCAGAGTCTGTCTGCAGGGCCTGTGGGTGGGGACATCTGGTGGTGTCCTGCCCCAGTCATGCTTCCAGAGTAGACAGTCCCTTGGCAACCACAGGCCCAGGCTAGGTCTGGCGACCACCTTCCCTGCTTCAGGCCTCGTGTCAGCAAAAGTGCCATAATTTCCTCTGTGGTCCCACCCTCCCACCCTGCCCCGCTCCCAGCCTCGGGTCTTCTGCACACCATTTCTCGACACAGTTACTGTGTGCTCCCACAGCGGTGCCCCAGCTTTCCCTGTGTACCTGACCTGAAAAGTGAGACTTCAGATTGAAATGACCTGCCAGGAGCAAAGCAGAATGAATGAAAATTACTCACATGTAGACATAATAGATGCACCACCATTTATTTATCCATTCACCAGTTGATGGACATCTGGCTTGTTTCCAGTTTAGGGCTATTATGAATAATAGCAGCTACAACTGAGTAAAGCAGCTACAACTGTTCTTGTACAGGTCTTTGTATGGACACGTATTTTCATTTCATGGTTAAATACCTAGGAGATGGATGACTGGGTCACTGTGCTGGCCACACAGAATGTCTTTGAGGGCTAGAGCAAAGCTGGCCACCTGTGATCTGATCCAACCACATCATTTTACACGTGGAGAGAACCATACATAGTGCCAGAACTAGAGCTTGAACACAGAGATCCTGAGTCATAGCCAAGTGCTCTCTACTGGACCACACCAGCTCCTTCTTAGTTGAACAGAGAATTTTTTACTTAGCTAAAATACAATTACGTTTGAAGGCAGAATAAAAACATTTTCAGACATAACAGGGCAGAAATTCTGCTTTTCCCCCATGTATCCTTTCTTAGAAAGTTACTTGAAGATGTAATTCTGTTAAATGAGGGGCAAAAAAGAAAAAAGAAAAAGCCACGAAATCTAGAAAACAGTGGTTGTATCCCAGGAGAGCAAAGAAGGGAAGGCCCAGAATGACAGCTGTGCTAAAGACATTACAACATCTGGTTGAGCCCCATCAGAGCAAGAAAATGAAGGGCTCCAGGGAATTGTCTGTAGGAATAAAAGGTAGAATTACAGTCAATTTCATGAGTAGTAGAATTGAAAAACTTGAGGGTATGGTAAAGGCACATTATTCTTTTAACAACAAGGAAAAGAAAGGTGACTGAAAACTCTAGGGAAAATAAAAAGCTGACAAGAAATGTACAGTTCAAATATGAAGATGAGGGCTTCCCTGGTGGCGCAGTGGTTGAGAGTCCACCCGCCGATGCAGGGGACGCGGGTTCGTGCCCCGGTCTGGGAAGATCCCACATGCCGTGGAGCGGCTGTGCCCGTGAGCCATGGCAGCTGAGCCTGCGCGTCCGGAGCCTGTGCTCCGCAACGGGAGAGGCCACAACAGTGAGAGGCCCGCGTATCGCAAAAAAAAAAAAAAAAAAAGAGGTGAAAATTTCAACTGATTGAAGCAATTTCTGGTTGTACCAAAAAAGGATTCCATTTGACCTTGATGTTAAGACCATTCTCCTTCAAATGACCCAAGGGTCAGGTGTGTCAATTTAAAGAGAAATATTTAAGTCTGGTATATGTTTTTTAGTTTCTAAATTGAGAGTACGAGCGGGCAGTTTCTTCTTCCCCCTCTTCCAGTGGGCCCTCTCCAGAGAACACGGGCAGACAAAGTATGGGCTAAACCATGACTTCTTCTCACCTTCAGATCCAAAGGAGGAAGAAAAGGGGAGGGTCAGTAACCCAGGGAGAAAAGAGGGTGAGGTATGGTACGTACAGAGAACGGATGAGAGGCACCCAGGAGCGCCGGGCCCACCTTCTCCGCTTAGAGTAAGGGCAGCAGTTCTGTTGTCGCTTCCTGTCGCGGGTGTTCCAGTGGCAGCTCAGACCGAGGCTGCCTTAGAGGGAGGCCAGAGGGTGCTAACTGGGTGTAGCCACAGTGAGTGTTCTTGAGCGCAAGAGCTCCTCCAATCCTCTCGAAGCCAACTCTCACGGAATCCCCACGACATCTCAAATACAAGTAGAAAGTAGCATAACGAACTGTGTTATCTTCCTCATAGCCCAAGGCCTCCGGGCTTCAACTAATTTAGGTAATTGTCTGGTGACCACGTGGAAAGACATAGCATGTATTTGGAGACCCCCAAAATCAGACGGTTCCTCAGGACCCTACCAATGCAAGAAGAAAATTAATCCTAGCCTCACTTTCTCTTCGGAGTGTTTCAGGAAAAATCTGAGAGGTATCATGAGAGCTTTTAGAAGGGAGGCGTGTGTGGGTGGGACGTTTGTTTTGTACCACATAAGGGAAGGGGTGCCCCCTCCAGGAACATGAGGACAGAGAGGCTTAGTAGCTGGGCTGGACCTAATTCAAATGTGGGCCATTTTTTTTTTCTGCCCTAGAAAAGCAGTTAATCATAAGGTTGTAAGAAAGTGCTCAGGCCCCAGGCAGGAGGCAGTCTGGTCCAATGGAAAGTGCTCTGGGCTGGGACTCAGGGCCCCTGATTTCTGACTCTAGCTCCGGCTCTGTGGTTCTCTCCACTTGTAAAAAGAGGTGGCCGGGTCAGATCAGAGATGACCATGCTTGAACTGGTCCTCAGAGACATTCTGTCTGGTCAGCACAGTGACACAGCCTTCCTGCTCCTAGGTACTCAAGTGAAATGAAATTACACGTTCTCACAGAGACTTGTACAAGCATACTCATAGCTGCCTTGTTTATAATAGCTTCAGACTGGAGACAACCAAAATGTCCCTCAGCTGGTCACCGGCTAAATAGATGGAGGTGCATCTCTATGATGGAACAGCTACTCAGCAATAAAAAGGAATGAATTACTGAGACAAGCAACGTGAATGAATCTCAGAAACATTATGCTGAGCCGAAGAAGCCAGACACCAAAGCGTACACACTGCACAATTCTGTCTAATGAAGTTCTGGAGGCAAACTCATCTGCAGTGACATAAAGCAGATCCGTGGCTGCCTGGGTGTGGGGGAGGATTGATTGCAAAAGGACAAGGGAACTTACTGGGGGGCGGGTGGGAATGTTCTAGATCTTGAGTGGAGTTACAGTTACATGAAGGTACAGTCATCCCTCAGTATCTGCGGGCGATACCCAAATCTGAGGAAGCTCAAGTCCCTTACGTAACATGGCAGAGGTACAGTGGGCCCTCCATCTCTGCACGTCCTGCATCCGTGCGGTCAGTCCGTCTGCAGCTGGTGGAATCCTCAGGTGTGGAATCCTCGGACGTGACCCGCAGATATGGAGGGCTGACTGCTGAATGTATACATTCCTCAAAACTCATCAAACCGTGCACTTAGGGGACATTTCCTTCTCTGTAAATCATGCCTCAATAAAATTGATTTCAGAAGAAAAGAACTTTAAAAATTGAGGCTACATTTACATACCAGAAGATGTTTACATTTATTTATTCGTTTACATTTATTTAATGAGATCTCTCTTAAATAAAACCAGGAAGTCTGGAGTCACCAGGCCACCTTCCCGCATGATCACGGTTGGCTGGAGATGAGGAGTAGCTGTCTTTCTTTTTTTTTGAAATATTTATTTACTTAGCCTGCTCCAGGTCTTAGTTGCAGCATGTGGGATCTTTGTTGCGGCACGTGGGATCTTTAGTTGCGGCATGCGAACTCTTAGTTGCAGCATGCAGGATCTAGCTCCCCGACCAGGGATCAAACCCGGGCCCCTGCACTGGGACCGCAGGGTCTGACCCACTGGACCACCAGGGAAGTCCCCCAAGGAGCAGCTTTTCCACTTTAATCTTTTGAAACACAAATCTGATTGTCTCAACCAATTAGAGCCACAGGAATGGTGTGTTACAAAAACCTCGATATTGCAGCATTCATCTCTCACTCCTCCGCGGGTCAGCAGGGCCGCTCTGCGGTCTTGCCGGGGCTTGAAGGTTTGGTTTGGGTTTGCTCTGCATGTACTTCTGGGACCAGTGGGGGCTGGCCGCCCACCCCGCTGACGTGGTCTACTTATGGCAACGGGGGGAGTGCAGAAAGGGGGTGGTGGAGGTCAGACGCCTCTTGAGGCCCAGCCGTCGCTTCTCTCCTGTTCCACTGACCAGACAAGTCACACGGCCAAGTTCAGACACCAAAGGGGTGGGGGACGCACAGACACCTGCCTTGACCTGAAGGAGCTGCAGAGTCACCTGGCAAAGGGTGTGGATGTGGGGCAGGATTTAGAGGTGAGACTGCCATGCAATCTACCGCACCGACCCCGTCCTGTTGCTAATTAAAACCGTCGCTTTGGGGAGAAAGACCCAGCGTTTAAAACAGCTTTATTGGGGCTTCCCTGGTGGCGCAGTGGTTAAGAATCCGCCTGCCGATGCAGCGGACGCGGGTTCTTGGCCCCTTCCTGGAAGATCCCACATGCCGCCTGCGCCTTGGTGAGAGGCCCACATACCGCAAAAAAATAAAAAATAAAAAAAAAAATAAAACAGCTTTATTGCTGTCTAATTGACATACCATAATATCTACTAGTTTTAAGTGTACAGTTCAGTAATTTTAAAGAAATTTACCAAGTTGTGAAACTGTCACCACCTTCTAAGAAACCTTGTAGGTTAGTTAGTTGACTAACCCTAACCCTTGGAGGGCATGGGTCGGTCAGTCTCACCCCCACCCCCAGCCGGGACAGCCACTAATGTACTTCCTGTTCCTCTAGATTCGTGTTTTGGGGACATTTCCATACCATGCATTCTTCTGTGTCTGGCTTCTTTCACTGAGCACAGCACTTTCGAGGTTCATCCATGCTGTAGCTGTATTAGGACTTCATTCCTTTTATTGCCAAACCATATTCTAGTGTACACGTCTACTACGTTTTGTTCATCTGTTTCCAGCGGATGGGCGTTTGGGTGGTTTCCACTTCTTTGACTCCTATGAAGGATGCTGCTGTGAGCCATCTCCTCCCTTCCATTTCCTCTGCTTAGAAATCCCCACCCCTACTCACATCCCAGCAACCCCTTCCTCGGGGAAGCCTCCCTGGTCAGGTGAGGTCAAGTCTCCCATTACAGGGACCCTACCTGCCTTTGTGGGACACCTGAGTCTGTGAGCCCCACCAGCCGGTGGGCCCCCAGGGGTGGGGATCTTGTCTGTTTTGCTCACTGCTCTGTCCCAGCTCTCAGCACAGTCCCCAGTACATAGTAGGTGCTGAATAAAGGGTCCTTACGTGGAGGGAAGCGAGGAGGGAGGGAGAGAGGAAGCAAGGAGACAGAGCCAGGACAAAGACCTAAGACCTGGGTCTGCCCGGCTGCAGTGTCCTTCCCACCCTGCAGTGCTACCTCCCTGGAAGTCACTAGTCCGGATGGGTAGGGCTCCTTGGCACTGATTCCTTTTTTTTTTTTAACTGAATTTTAAAAATTGAAGTATAGTTCATTTACAAGATATTGAATACAGCTCCATGCTATACAGTAGGTCCTGGTTGTTTATCTATTTTATATATAGTAGTGTGTATCTGTTCATCCCAAATTCCCAGTTTACCCCCTCCCTCCCCCCTTTCCCCTTTGTTAACCATCCTTGGCCCCAATTCTAACCTGCAGGTGTGGCTGAGAGGGACACCACCCATGCGCCACCTCCCCCGGGAACGCACTCTAACTGCAGCGCCAACGCAGAGGACAGCAGGGTGCTTGCCAGGTGACTCCTTGGCCCCCGCTCTCCATTTGCCCTTCATACCCAGGGGATGCCCGGGGGACAGCCGGCTGGGAGCGGAAGTGGGGCTTGGGCTAGATCTCTGGGCCAAGCCCACAAGTCGTTTTGGAGAATGTGAGCCTAGGTCTGTGTTGGCACCATGGAAGCCCCGAAGGCCTAGAAACCCAGGCCCTGCCCTCAAAGTGCCTGGCAGAGGCTGTAGGCAGGGGAACAGGGGTCTCAGGCCTCCTTTTCCATCTTGACTGTCCTTCTTACTTCTGGCCTCTCTCCCCGCAGCCCCACCCCCTCCCCGATCTCCCTGGCCGACTCCCTGACTGGTAAGGAGCATGGAGGGGACGTTACCCACGTGCGGGGACGCGCCTCTATCTCAACCAGCACTCCTATCTCCTTCTCCTCCACAGGGAAGCCCACTCTGGTTTCAGGTAATGACCACCCCCATGAAGCAGGGCCTTCCTCCCTGGGGACCACAAGGAGGGAGGGTTCTCACCAGGCGACAGCATCCACTTGGTTGGGGGCGGGGGGGGGGAACCAAGGCTGAACCCAGGTGTCCGGTTTCCTGATCTGGGTCTGTGGCTCTGTCACTCGCTAGAGACGATTCCTTAATTCTTCTGAGCAGGGATTTTATTCACAGCTTCACCCGCATGGCCCATAATTGCTGCTCAGAAAATATTTGGTGACTGATTTCATGACTTGACTAGTTTCTTACTTCTTCTGAGCTTCAGTTTTCTCACCTGTAACGTTGTAACAGCCTATACCGTGCAGGGTAGTAAGCAGTGTACAGTACACGTGAGCCTTACCGGCTCCCCTTAGACGGTCGCTCGAAGTGCCGTGCGTTTTAGGACTTGCAGTTCTACTCTTAGACACTAGGTGGCAGTAGCTCTCAGGCCAGTGGCGCTCAAAGAGGTCCTGGACTTGGCACCATCAGCAACTTGTTAGAAAAGCAAAACACCAGACCCACCCCAGGCTACTGAATCAGAATCTGCATTTCAACATGGTCCCCCGGAGATTCATATGCACAGGAATGTTTGAGAAGCACTTATCTGGCACATGCTACTTTTTTAACACCTAAAAATGGGCTTTAAAGAATAATAACTCTATATTGATTTTCAAAAGTAGCAAAGCAAGTTAAGTATTAAGTGGTAAAGAAATATATCCAGATAGTGGTTAAGAGCGTGGGCTCTGGAGTCCCCCTGGCCTGGCCTAACGTGCTTCCTAGAGCCAGGTGAGGAAGGACAGGTGGGTAAACGCTGGACCAGATAGATACAGACAGGATCTGGGTTTCTGTCCTGGCTTTTGGCAAAGCACCAGGTCCTGTCAGCCACAGTAGAGTCTGTGTCCAGGAGGAAGTAGTCTGGGGCGAGGGCTGTCCTGTGTGGTTGCTATAGGGCCCCGGCTCACCGCCGTGATGCAGACTTCGGGGGCCACCAGTGCCAGGGCAGGCGAGAGTGCAGGACGCCTCTGTGTTCCAGGACCCGTGCTCTTCTGGGTGATCTTGACACTGGTGGTGGTCGTCAGCTTTGGCTCCCTTCTCCTGTGCCACCGCAGGGGCTGCAGGAAGTGGACGGCGCAAAGTGAGTGCCTGTGTCCTTGGGGCCTTGGGAGGGCAGGGTGCTCTGTCCTAGCCTGGCCTGGGTCCCTCCCCCACCCTGCCCGCTGAGGCTGTCTGAGGCTGGCATTCCAAGCCTTCCTCCCGTTGTCGTTTCAGAGCTCCACCTGTGCTACCCAGTCCAGACCTTCCAGCCCAAGCTGGAGCCTGTGGGTGAGTGTCCAGAGGTCCAAAGGGTCTACGTGCAGCTACACAGCAGCTCTGGACCGTGGGTTTGGATCTCCCTCGGGGCTCCCTCTGTAGGGGTTCCCACAAGCTGCTCCTCCTTTCTGTGCAATCTCATCTGTGATGGGAATATAATGTGGGTGGAAACTCTGTGACATGCCCTGTTCGGCGTCGGATGGAGTGCGGGCATGAGATTTCAAAAGTCCACCTTATCCTCCATTCTTGCCTTTATTGTGCCCTCAGGAGAGGCCTTCCCTTCCTCTCTTCTCTCTGTCGCCCTTTCCCAGCCTCCCTATTATTTTCCCCTCCCCATTCCTCCCTTCCTCCCCTCACCCCCTCCCTCCTGCTGGCAGCTGAGGGCATAGGGGTCGGGGTGGGGGTGGGTGTAGGCTGACAGGGCTAGCCTGATTCTGCGCCTTATGAGCTACATGATCTTGGGTGAGTTACTTAATTCCTCTGCGTCTCAGTTTCTTCATCTGTAAAATGGGGACAGCGGGGCCAAATTCAGAGGGCGGGCTGTGGATCCATCGCGATGGGCCTGTTAAGTGCTGAGCGGGGCACCTGCATGTAGTCAGAGCTCAGCACATAGCGGCTGCTGTTTGCTGATGCCCCCGCCCTGTGTCTGAGGCCTTTTTACTCAGCAGGAGTCCCAGGCCTTCCTGAGTTCTATGTTTTTCTGAACCCCTCTCTCTGATCCCTGGCCAGCCTCCAAGCCACCTCTTCCAGGCAGCCTTCCATGCTCCACCCATCCAGGCAGCAGACTCTTTCAGCTCTCATCTCGGGGGAGGGGACCCCAGCCATCTTGTGCCAAGTGTCTCCTCTCCTCTGGGCAGCCTCTTTCGAGGCAGGTCAACATCCTCCTCAGCATGTCACAAGCATTGATTGAGCACCTACTGTGTACAGGCCCTGACCACAGGGGAAGGAGTGGACACAAATGGTCTGAACTTCCCTTTCTGGTTTCAAGGCTCCCGCAAAGGGGCTCACTGACTGAGGAGCCCCAGAATGCTCTTCATTCTGTAGAGAAGAGACAAGACCCGGGGCCACACCACCTGTAGGGGCCACACCAGACTCAGACGCTGGTCCTGGAGACGGCCGGTCTTGTTTGTAGAGGGTTCACTCCTGCCCCCCCCTTCCTTCCTCCCCCCCCACCAGGTTGTCTACCACCCAGGGCCCACCCTGGAGCCCAGCGGTCAACTCAGACCGTGCCCCCCAGGTCCCCAGGCCCCGTGGAGAGCCTTGCTGTAGCACGGTTTCTGACTTGGGCGCCTGAACACAGTCCGGTGAGGCGTGTTTTGGATTTGATGAGTTTCACAAGCAGGTGTTGCCTTCCCTTCGCAAGGGGGGTTTTTGTGTTTTGACGATTTCAAGCTTTTTTCCGTGAGCTGTCAGGCTCAGTGTTTCACTGAAACCTGCGTTTGCTTTCTTGACATTTTTCTAATATTAGAGTTTCCATTGCTGTCAGTTTATTTTTTTTCTTCAAACCTCCATGATAGCAGTTTTGTCTCACACACACACACACACACACACACACACACACACACACACACACACAAGACAGAGAGAGAGCAAGAAAGACAGAAAGCAGCTTCCCTTAAGAAACCAGCCCTACCAGGAACCAAGCCTGGGGCTCAGTGTTGGCTACTCTGGGGCCGTTTCTGGCCCGCTGGCTTCCGGTGGGTCCCTGGGGGTCTGGTTCCCAGGCCCGAAAGAGAAGGAGGTGCCGCAGGGGGCAGGATGCGTATGGGCTGAGCGGGGTGGATGCAGTGGGGGCTGGAGGGGTGCAGGAGCCTTTATTCACTCGTGGGCTCCTTCATGTCTCCGTGGGACACTTCCTATTGGCCCTGGGCTGGGTACAGAAACTGCCCTCCCGAGCTTTCAGACCAGCATCAGTTGCTCAAATGACTAAAGGTGAGCGGGATGGAAATGGTTACCCCAGCCCTCCCGGTCCCGGAGCTCCAGGGCTGGGGGAGCCCCTGGTGCAGTAAGCCACGCATCAGCCATCTGGGCAGATGCCCCTTTGATGCTCACCCCCACCTCTGAATGGATTTGACTTGGTGGCAGGCACACACGTGTTCTCATTTTACTCCTTGTGAGGCGCCCACTGTTAAACCCATTTCACAGATGAGAAAGCTGAGGCACAGGAAGATGAAGGAACCAACCAGGATTTTGTTGGTGGTGGTGGTGAGATTTTTGCATAAAGGGTCTCACCCTTGGCACTGTTGACATCTGCATGGGATCATTCTTTGCCAAGCGAGTTGTCCTGTGCATTACAGGATGTCAGGCAGTTAGTTCCCTGGTCTCTAGACACCCCGGATACTAGTAGCTCCTCCCATCTGTGACAGCCAGAAATGTCTCCAGATATGGCCATATTTCCCCTGGAGGGGAATGTCACTCCTGGTTGAGAAACACTGATTGAAATTCTTTTAACCCTTTATTTTAAAGGACCCTATAGTCATCACTTTATCTGTTACTTCAGGCAGGTTTAAGTTGGAAAAAATTTTTGTTTGTTTTGAAACAATTTCAGACATACAGAAAAGTCTCAAGGATGGTGCAGAGAACTTATTTCTTTTGAACCGTTTGAGAGTAAGTTACTGACCTAATGCCGTATCATCCCTGAGTACCTGAGTGTGTATTTCACACGACTGTAGTAAAACCATCAAAATCAGAGAATTCACTTTGATGCATCACCACCAACTAATTCTCAGACCCCAGTCAGGTTTCTTCATTGATCCAAATAATGTTGTACAGAGCAAAAGAATGCAGTTCAGAGCCTCGTACTGCATTCGGTGGCCGTGTCTCGTGTCCCCTCCAGTCTGGATCTCCCTCCCGGTCATGACCTTGCCACTTTGGAAGATTCCACCAGTGATTCTGTGGCTGGCGCTCACCTTGGGTTTGCCTGACGTTGCCTCACGCTTGGATTCAGGTGGTGCGTCTTTGGCGGGAGGATCCCAGGAGTCAGTCATCCACCCCACCGGGTTTCCCCGTGTCCCTTCCCGCCGTGTCCGCCGTGAGCCCTGGATTAGGGTGGTGTCTGCCAGGCTTCTCCACCTCGAAGTCCTCTGTCCTCCGTGGTTATTGCTAAGTACTCTGAGGCTCTGTGGGTAAGTGGCGCCTCATCAACTTTGCTCCATCTCTGTATGTATATCTGTCTGGACTCATGGATTCCTCTCTTACTGTACTGCCATCATTACTTAATTTGCTCCATCTCTGTATATATATCTGTCTGGACTCATGGATTCCTCTCTTACTGTACTGCCATCATTACTTAATTTGATGCTCAAATTTTCCCAGGTTAGGCCAGTGGGGGCCCCTTCAAGCTGCCTGTTGTGTCCTTTTGGCCCCATCCTTCTGTGTTTGAAGCACTTGTTTTTTCTTTTTCCTTTCTTTCTTTCTCTTTCTTTCTTTCCTTCCTTCCTCCCTCCTTCCCTCCCTCCCTTCTTCCTTCCTTCCTTTCTTTCTTTCTCTTTCTTTTTCTTCCTTCCTTTCTTTCTTTCTCTTTCTTTCTTTCTTCTTCCTTCCTTCCTTCCTTCCTTTCTTTCCCTTCCTTCCTTCCTCCCTTCTTTTCTTTCTTCTTCTTTTTTCCTTTTTTGGCCGAGATGGGAGAGTTGTGGGATCTTAGTTCTACAACCAGGGATCGAACCCTGGCCCTCAGCATTGAGAGTGCCGAGTCCTAACCACTGGACCGCCAGGGAATTCACTGGAGCACTGCTTTATTCTACGATATTCCCAGCTTAGCTTGTAATTCCCTGCCCTGTCCTGGATTTGAATCTAGGGGTGCTTGTTACCAAACGCCTTCCTCGGGTCTGTTCTGCTTTCCACAGCAGCCGGGACCCCAGGTCAGAGAGGGGATGGGACTGAAAGGGGGGAGCGATGGGAATGGAAGGGGTGGATAACTTGGGTGTCAGAACCCACGTGCTTGGCTTGAGCGGCCCTCAGAGAAGCCCTGGGAAACCAGGCACTTCTCCCCAAGGGAGGAGGGGTCCACTGATGCCCAGTGCGTGTGTCCCTGGACTTGTGTCCTGGGATGCTGGACATATTTTATGGGAAAATTGTTCTTATTCCAAAAAGCAAGGATACCAATAAGTGAAGACAGTGGACTGAAGCAACATTTTAGGGGAAAAGCACTTATGAAACCTGACCTCTGTACTTGGCGCCATTTGTTCTAGGTCTCTATCAAAGTACACATGAGAGTTGTAACGCACCTGTAGGCCGATGTTGGTGCCTTCTGGATTCTGCCTTTTCACCTCGATGTTATTTTCTGCTTGTTTCCGAGAGTCGGTATTGAATGCTGATTTTCTTTTCGGTGTGATGGAGTTGCCAAGCCACTGGAGTATTCTGGGGCCCCTGTGTGCTAGGCGGCATCCTGGTCACCTTCCCTTTTAAACGTTTTAATTAAAAAATTCTAAATGGACTTCATTTTTTAGGGAAGTTTTAGACTTACAGAAAATGTGAGAAGTCAGTACAGAGAGTTTCCGTGCAGCCCACACCCAGTCTCCTCTATTATGAGCATCTTACATTAGAGCCCAAAGTGTTGCGCAATAAACGAACCAATACTGATACATTACTATTGTTATTAACTAAAGTCCATACTCTGTTCAGATCTACTCAGTTTTGCCTAATGTCCTTTCATTGCTCCAGGATCCCACCCGGTACACCACATGACATTTAGTCGTCATGTCTTAGGCTCATCTGGCCTGTGACAGTTTCTGGCTTTCCTTGTTTTTGCTGACCTTGGCAGTTTTGAGGAGTTAAGTTGCATCCTACAGCTCGCTTGTCGGTTAAGTTGTAGGATGGCTCTCTGTTTAGAGTTTGTCTAGTGTTTTTCTCCTGATTAGATTGGAGTTGTGGGTTTGGGCGAGGAAGACCATACGGGTTCAGTGTTATTTTCATCACAACATATCAAGGGTTTATGCTCTCAACGTGATGAATCCCTGGGCACCTTCACTTTTGAGATCTCATTTAATCTTCATAGAAACCCTCCGAAGTGGGCATGACCTGTCCCCTTTTCCAAATGAGAGAACTAAAGGCTGGGAAAGGTGAAAGATGTTGTGCTGGGGTTTCACTGCTAGGGAGCCCTGCGATGAAGGACTGCTAAGCTGCTTTGTTGTTTGGCACCTGTCTTGTTTTCCATTTCTTGGTTATTATAAACTGCACCGCTGTGCACAGGCTGGCCGCTTTCCTTCGGCTTATTTCCTGAGGATGTGTCCCCGAAGAGGGATTACTGGGTCGAAGTGTGTGAAGTTTTTATTGCCCGATGGCTCTTGAGAAAGAGGAAACCAGCTCACAGGGCATGAGCAGCTGGGTTCCTGTTTACCCACGTCCCCCAAGACTGCGTTTTATCATTTTAATTTCTTTTGTCTTGTTACTTTGTCACACCCTTTCCCCCAAAAAAAATGACGGCTGCCTGTTTGCAAAAGTCAAAATCACTCTCAAAGGACGAAGATTTGGCTTCACTGACATCATTGAAAAGAATGTGCCTCAGGCCAGACAGTGTTTCCGAAGTGCTGGCTCGGGCAATGGACGGTGGCTGCCTCGTGGCGGGGGCCACGGCCTCTCAAGGTGGCCACTCCGCTGGCAACAGCACCTACCAGATTTGTTAAATCAAGGGTCAAGAATTGTGCCATTTTACACATGTGCTTCTTTCGACCATTGTTCGGATCCATTTCCCCTTTAGACACTTTACCTGCCGATGGTCATTGAAAAGGGACATGGAAGCGTGTCCCCCAGACTGACCTGGTGTCCACACAGCAGGTTCAAACTGCCCGTCTTGTATGATCGTGGTCAGTCGGCCTCCAGTGAGCGTTTCTGCTAGGATTCGGGATGCCCATTCTCTAGAGGGGCTGAGGTCGGACGGTCTTCCAGAGGTGGCTTAGCTGGCACGCTGGCCTCTTTTCACGAGGTTTCTCTGGTTAGGTGTACACACCGAATAGCAACAAAAGCCAAGTCTCTGTAGGTGACCTCTTCGGGAGTCGTAAGAGGCCGTGTGCCCCCAGCGGACGGTCAGCTCCTGGGAGTTGACTCGCCCTGGCTTAGACAGGTGCCTGGTACCATCTCCGGCTTTCCCAGGTGGCCACTGGGCCGTGATTAAAGGTCAACATTTACTTGGCCATGACCCGGAGCCCAGTTTAATACGAGAGGAAAGTTGGAGAGGAGGGTGGGGTTTGGGATGAGAAGAAAAAGGTTGTGCCCTAAGGATCATTGCATCCTGAGCCCACCGGAGGGTGGGATTGCAGGGAGTGGGGTGACTGGTGAGACCGGTCACGTGGGCTGTTTCAGGCACACGTGATAGAAAACCAAACTCACGCTGGCCTGAGCCAAAGGGGCTCCGGGGTCCACTGGCTTTAGGCACGTCCGATGCAGGTCTAAGGAAAGGTCCTCAGGACCTGTCACCTGCTCTCTATCACCTAGGGGTCCCTCCGCGTGAGTTTCACACGGTGCTCCGGGGGGCGTTCTGGCCTCCCCGGTCCCTGGAGGCCACCAGGCGGTAGCAGCAGCCACAGACCAACTTCTGACCCAGCACAGGTGTCTTTGGCTCCAGCTGGGGTGTGCGCTTGTCCTGAACCACTCCTGTGCGTGTGTGGGAGTGGGAGGGCTGTGGAGGGGTCCGGTTTGCTGAAGGGCTTGGTGGCTGGAAGAGAGGTGACTCCCCCGTTCTCTGGCTGCCGCTGGGAAGTGAGCCCCTGTGCCCTGGGCCTGAAACCCGTCCACAGCTCTCCGGGTCTGACCGACGCACCGGCTGCCACCCTGGGGGCAGTGGAGGGGGCATTTGCCCACAGGTGGGGGGGGGGGCAGGGCCAGGCAGCTGCCAGACCCGCCTTGGTGAAGTCACTGCTCTTACTCTTTGCAGATTCCAGGCCCGGGAGGAACCTGACAGTAAGTAGCCCCTCCCTTGCCTCCACCCCAGCTCTGTGCCCCTAACTCTTGACCCCTTTCCTAGCAGATCTGCTGGTTCTGAGAGCAGCTGCGTGGATCCCGGCCCTCCCAGGGCCCAGGTGCAGGTTCCCCTGCAAGTTCAGGCCGGGTCTGCCTCACACAGGGAGCGCTGAGCACAGTGGGGCCTGAGCCAGGCCCTGGCCGAGGGTGCGGAGCCCCACCCCAGACAGCAGCCTTGGCTCCTGGCTCATCCTGCTGGGGACTTCCAGAAGGGCCTGCCAGACAGTGGATTTGGTTTTGGCCCTGTGGGTGCCAGGTGTGGTCAGAGGGAAGGCCGTGTTCATTCCCCTCTTTCTCCATCGCTCCTCCGTGAGTCTCGTCCTCAAAGCTGGGATGTCATGTCAGCAGCACAAACTTCTGAAACTTGAGCTTTCTCATATGGAGCACTTACGGTGAACGAGGCACCTGGCTTTGTGCTTTCTTGAAGTTATTCTGGGTAGTCCTTACAAAACACAGAGCTTGGTACTGTTGTCCCACTGTATAGAAGAGGAAACAGGGGCCCAGACAGGAAAGGTGGTTCCACGGCTGGAAGATAGATCAGCTAGGATTTGAGGCCTGGTTTGTGTGACTCCAAAGCTGGTGCTCTGAACTGTTACCCTGAACTGCCTCCTAGCAAGAGCATTTTCACCTGCCTTTTATGAAGTGCTCGCCGTGTGCAGGTGCTGGGCTGGGGGCTTTGCACACGTTACTGCTGATGCTGCAACCACCCAAGATGCGGCGCGTACACCAGGCCCTCATTGGGCTTGTCCTGGCGCCCTGCTCTGTGCCCAGCCTCCCGGGGCAGCGCAGGGACCAGTGCGGGGGAGAGTGCCCAGGGGCACTGCCCTCTGCAGCTGAGGGGGTGGGGCAGGAAAAAGCACACCATATGGCCTGGGTCTCAGGTGTGTATGGTTCGCCCGCTTTTCTTTTTTCCACTTATCAGTTCTTCTGTTACTTTCTTTTAACTGAGATTTTCGTACATGAGAACGGTTTCCATCCTTTATTTTTAAACATAATAGATGGAACCACAATACAAGTTCAAGTTCAAATCATGGGAGATCACATTCAGACATGCTTGGGTCAGACAGGTTGCTGTTATGAGGCCAAGAAATTTCATGAAAAGTTATTTAACGATTTGTAAGATAATCAAATATCTTTTGGCCACGTGGGCCAAAGCATTAATAGTAACGTGTTCAAGAATGCCGTCTTTTGGACTTCAAATTATTTTAAAAGAATATTCAGGGGGGCTTCCCTGGTGGCGCTGTGGTTGAGAGTCCGCCTGCCGAGGCAGGGGACACGGGTTCGAGCCCCGGTCCGGGAAGATCCCACATGCTGCGGAGCAACTAAGCCCGTGCGCCACTACTGAGCCTGTGCTCTGGAGCCCGCGAGCCACAACTACCGAGCCCATGTGCCACAACTACTGAAGCCCGCGGGCCTAGAGCCCGTGCTCCGCCACAAGAGAAGCCACCACAATGAGAAGCCCATGCACTTCAACGAAGGGTAGCTAGAGAAAGGCCGCTCACTGCAACTAGAGAAAGGCCACACGCAGCAACGAAGACCCAATGCGGCCAAAAATAAAATGAATAAATAAATTTTAAAAAAAGAACACTCAGGATTATTATATAGCTGTACTTTCTGCCTTACTCAAACTCATTCCCTTTTGAAGGCTGAAGGTAAATGGTATTTACATCAGAACATTTTACGAGAGCACTTCTCCTTGCACTTACAGAAAAGTGAGAAACGAAACCCATATTTTCCTGAGACATAACTTTTTAGAATACATTAGTGTGATCATAAAAGGCTGCTGTCCCGGGGGCAGGGGAGTTGGGGTGGGCCTGGAGCTCAGACTTGTAGACTGGGGCTAATGTGCACGGATTCCAAAGCGAGATACTGGGTGGGGTTCAAGCACTGGCTGGACACTTACCAGCTAACCCTGAGCAAGCTACTTGACTCTTCTGTGCCTCAGTTTCCTGATCTGTAAAATGGGGAGGGTGCTGATATTAGCCACCTTGGAGAGTGGTTGTTAAGGATTAACACATGTCAAGGGCCACGCACGTGGTAAGCATTGTATGCAATGCTGACAGTATCATTATTTAGGACAAGTTAAAAACAACGTGACTTCACAGGGTCCCACACTCAGATATGTCAGGCTATCGAGGCTGAGAAGCCCAGGGTAGCGCATGCCGGCCTGAAAGCAGAGAGGGAGACTCACTGGGGTCTATGGAGATGAAGAAACAGGGGCTCCCCAGCTCAGAGACTGGGGGAGGTTGGGGCATCCCGCATCAGCACCATTTCCCCTGTGCCCACTGCAGCTGATCAGGAGGGTATCAGTGGCAGAGCCGGGCAGCGAGGAGCAGGGGTTAATGAGCCCCCCAGCTGTGGAGACCTGCCCCAACCTGGAGAGCCTGCAGCTGCTGGAGGCCAACCCAGCCAGCAGCCCCTCCACCTCCATGGACCTTCCCGAGCCCCGAGGGACCACGGAGCACACCAACAACAGGATTGGTGAGTCGGCCTGTTTGGGGGGGTCCCGGGGTGCTCAGGGGCAGGGGAGATGGGCCCTGAGCCCCCAGCCAGAGACCCTGAGGACGGAAGGCCCAGCAAGGAAGAGGCAGGCGTTCCTCCACTGGCCCTCATGAGTAGGAGACAATTTTTGTGAAGGAGTTGAGCCATTCTCAGGGGTATCGAGCAGCTTGGTCCACCTCTTCATCCCAGTGTACATTTCTGTAAAATAGGAAGAGCAGGAGTTCTGACTTCACGGAGCCCATCGTGAACATGCGTGAAATGACGTCCATGAAGTTGTCCTGGCGGGAGGGGCTCCCCCTGCCTGGTGCCTGCTCTGATTAGAGGGAAAGTAACCGCCAGCCCAGCCCCCAGCGAAGGGCCCCTGACGGGGATGGAGGGAGACGTCAGGGAAGTAAGAGCTGCCGCTTGGCTGGCGCATTTGGGCATGGCACGCCGGTCACCTCTTGTCACACAGCCTTCTGAGGATGGGGTCTTTCCCTCCTTTTTACAATTGGGGAAACAGCGGTTCAGGGGAGAGAAGTGATTTTCCCAGTCACACAGCTACTAAGTGACAGCAGAGCTGCAGGCTCCGAAACCCCCGGGTCTGTCCGCATCAGTACCCTGCGGTGGAACCCGGAGGCCAGCGCACCCGAACCGCAGCCACCCTCCAGCCAGGACGAACCTTCCGTTCCTGAAGGCCTCCTTGCCTCTCTCCCCCTCCTCTCCACCCTGCTACAACCAGAGCGTTCCTACCAAAATGGTTACCTGCCCACATTACACCCCTGCTTGAAGCCCTCCAGGGAGTCCCTGGTACCTGCAGGGTGAATTCCAGGCTTCTTATTCGGCCTTTAAGCTGCCTCCTCCCCCACCGGGCTTGCCGGCCTCCCCACCCCACAGGTCTGCTTCTCCCACTCAGTGTCAGTTTCCTAATCTTCAGAGCCCTCTCTCACTTCTGAGCTCTGGGGATGCTGCTTGCTCACCTGAAACAGCCAACTCCACCTCCTTGAATCTAGTTAATTCTTGATGTCCTGAGGACCCTGTTTATTTGCCTCCTCCTCCAGGAAGCTCTCCCTGCCCTCTCCACTCTCCCGTCTAGGAGACGCCCCTGTGCTGTGCCTCCCCTCCTAGTGTCCTCAGCACCCAGCAGTGTGTGTTTGCAGCCTCCTTCCCCACCCCCACCCACATCCATTTGGCTGTTAGCTCCCCCGGGGGCAGGGCCTTAATTGGCTCCATCTCTGTCTTTGGAAGGTTAACCATCACTGAGATAATTCCAAAGAGACATTTGTGATCGTCTTACACATTTGTGTGGCAGGGATTGGCGGATAGAACTCTTTAGGGCAGAACCCTTAGCACCAAACTGAAACTTTTGGAATTGTAGTTTTCTGCAAGTTTTACTGGAAAAGAATGTATTTTGGGAAATACCGCTGAAAGCATCTCCTGCAAGTTTCCTAAGAAGTCCTAATCTGGGGCTTCCCTGGTGGCGCAGTGGTTGAGAGTCTGCCTGCCAATGCAGGGGACACGGGTTCGTGCCCCGGTCTGGGAAGATCCCACATGCCGCGGAGCGGCTGGGCCCGTGAGCCGTGGCTGTTGAGCCTGCGCGTCGGGAGAGGCCGCAACAGTGAGAGGCCCGCTTACCGCAAAAAAAAAAAAAAGGACCTTAAGAAGTCCTAATCTGAATATTTGAGTCAATGCTGAGTGTGCAGTGCCTGGAACTGCAGGCTGGGGTTCTGGGAGTGTTTGCAGGGGAGGGGGGAGGGAGGCACCAGGCTCCCAGGTGGGCTGGAGCGTGGGCAGCCTGGCCTGTAAGCCTGGCTGGTAAGCAGGTTGGAGATTCTCTTGGGACATTCAAGAGATGGGGAGCCCTTTGTTCTCCTGACACCTCCCTAGAGGGGTACCCCCTTGTCCGGTCCCCAAGGGGACCAAACTCTGGTTGTACTTTACCCCTCTACCCCTGCGCACCAGGCAGGGGGAGCCCCTTCCCCTCATCTTCATCGCCCTCCCCGTCCAGAGCAACTTCCTTGGATTCTGGAGCCCTGGGTGGGGCAGGAGGTCCAAGCAACTTCTGGAAGACCCTCCTCTCCCAACTTGGGAGTGGGCAGCCCTGTGGTAGGGGACAGAGCTAGAGGAATCAGGACCCAAGGAATGTGAGGGGATCGTAGCCTGGCCCCCAGCTTTGACTGCTTCTCCCTGGACAAACTCACCCCTCTTCTTCCACACCCCTACTCCTCTATGTCTGTCTGTCTGTCTCATCTCCTCTAGCACTGTGTGGCCTCCTCTGTTCTCTCTCACCTCCTGGGGTCCCCTCTCCCTCACCATCACTGGCTCCCATCTTTGGCCAGCCCTTCCAGTCAGGTTCCCAGGACAAAGGACCTGCAGGTCTTGATGGAGGGTATGTGGCTTGAGGCCACGCTCTCGCTTTTGGGGTGTAGGGGGGGCTCCCAGCCCATAGTTTGTTTCACGCTTGTAGCTTTCCCTCTAGTTTTCACTGCTATTTTGAACACTTCTCTCTCTCCTGGAAGTATCAAAGACCAAAACAGAAGAACTGGCATTATGCAATGGGGTTGAGCGTGCGGGGGCCCCCAGAATCTCTGGGGGGCTCCTGAATCAGAGGGGTGTAACTGGGTTCCTCAGGGAGGCAGGGATCCCTAGCACTCAAGTTCCCTCTTGAGCTTCCCCATTCAGACTCCAGAGAGGGTTCCAGCGCTGAGCGGTTGGGAGCTAGCACCCTGCCCTGAGCTCAAGGCCATCAGAAGCTGGGCTGCCGGTGTTTGGAGTTAGCTGACCTGGGTGAAGGCCAGGCTCCCCACCTCCCAGCTTCTTGGGCACCTTACTTAGCTCCCCTGAGACTCCAAAGCCCTAGTAGCAGGTGGTCAGCAGACCGCAGGGGATCATATGCCTCTAACAGGCTGGGCCGCGCGAGCCACACAAGCGGCCCTATGTGCTAGGCAGGCACATAGCAATAAGCAATAAACATCAAGATATACCGGCCCCTGCAAAGCTGTCCAGATCACAGGCTGTTGGTGATTATTAACAGGGTTGAGGTTTCTGTAGGGTGTGACAGTCTGTCTGGGTTTGCCCGGACTGCAGAGGTTCCTGGGATGTGAAACCTTCAATACTAAAACCAGCAGGAGCGTCTCAGGCAAACCAGGACACGTTGCTGTCCCCCTGCCCCCCCCACCCGCCCCCACCCCCCACCACCAGGTTTCTGCTTTAGGCACGTGAATAGGAACTGAAAGGGCAGCTGGGCAGGGTGGAGTTTCTTTGGGGATTTCTTCTAACTACCTGGTGACCTTGGGCAGGTCATTTAACATCTCTGGGCTCCAGATTCTTTACCTGTAAATGGGGATCACGATAGACTATCTACCTTGTGGAAGAGATGAGAGGATTCGGGAGCTAATGTGTGAAAAGCATCTGGAACAGCATCCGGCACAGGCTAAACTCTGCGGGTGTTCACTGGTGCTATTGGCGTCAATGTCATTCCCCAAGTTCTCCCCACGGCTTCCTTTCTCTCCTAACCCTGTTCTCTTCTACCCCATCTCGGCAGAAGTGTCGAGAAAATCACAAGCACTTCCTATACATGGGCCAGTCCTTAACCGCTCAGCACACAGTTCCTAGCTGTTTGATCTCCTTTGAGCCTCGGTATACCTGTGAAGTCGGTGGGGCCTACTGTGTATCAGAGAGGCTGTGCCATCTGCCTGAGGCCACACAGCAGAAGTGGCAGAGCTGGGACTGTGACCCTCCTCTGCCTCCTTGCTTCCATCCAGCTGGAGCTCTTGTCTCACCTCCCCCACCCTTTTGCCTTGCAGAGAACATCTACATCATGAAGGCCGAAACCGTGATTGTGGGGACCGTGGAGGCCAAGGTGCCTGAGGGCCAGGGCCCGGTGGGGCCGGCAGGGCCCGAGTTCGAGGAGGATCTGGAGGTGGACCATGCCCCCCACTACCCAGAGCAGGAGACGGAACCACTGGTGGGCAGCTGTGGGGACGTTATGTTCTCGGTGGAGGAGGAAGGCAAGGAGGACCCCTTGCCCACGGCCGCCTCTGGGAAATGAGGCCTGGTCTGGGCTGGGGCTGAGAGGGCAGCTGGGTGCCTCTGGGAGGCCACGGTGACCCGTGGAGGCACCAAGCTGGTAGCACCAACCTGGTGGCAGAGGCCCATCTGGCCTGAGGTGAGGGTCCAGCATCCAGCGGTAGACCCAGCCTATCAACGCAGGAGGCTCTGCTGGTCTGTACCTGCCTCCCCACCCAGCTGCCCCCCAACCCAGACCCTGGGGAGCCCGGGCCTGTGCGGCAGAGACAACCGAGGGGCTGGATCTGGACAGCGCTGTGTGTCGGGGCCACAGCCAGCCAGCAGGGCCTGGGCACCCTGGCTTCTGCTGCTGCTGGTCATTCCCTGTTCTGTAGCCTCCACGGTGGGCCCAGGGCCCAGGGCACATCACTATCCCCGCAGCACGAGGCACCTTGGGACCCAGATACCTGCAGATTCTTAGCAGCCGTGGTGCCCTTGCCCGGCCGGAGACCCTGCCCACCCAGCTGCTGCCTGGAGAAGGGCCTGCTCTGCTCCGCCCAGGGGGGCTTCCTCCCCGCATGGAGAATGGGAACCGCGGGCCCTTCTTGGGTCCTTACCCGCTCTGTGGGCACCGTGTGCTCTGTCCTGGACCACCGAACATGCGTCTTCCCCAGATCCACCACGTGCACAGATCCTGGTGGCGCTAGGCCCTGCCTTTGGCTCTAGCCTCTCAGCACCCGTGATGGGGGTGGGGGCGTCAGAAACGACTTGGTTTCACCCAGACATTCTGCCGGAAAAGAAAGAGCGTTTTGTAGTTCAGCGTGGACTTCAGGATTTTTACGTTTCACACAGAGGAGTCAAGTGCCCTGACCTGGGGCTTCTTCCTGCTCTCCCCAGGGCTCTCAGACTCGCGGTAACAAACAAGTGGTCTTGGAAAGGGGGGTGTGGGCAGATGAGGCCCCGGGCACTGAGTCGCAGGCAGCCTGGAGACCGCCGGAATGACCCGCTGGAAGCCAGCCCCGGGAACGCTGCCGTTTCCTCACCAGCCTGCTTGCTCTCTGCAGGAAGCTGAGGCTGCCTCCGGCTTCACCAGCCTAGGTTCTGAAACCGCTCAGATGTTTGGGGGAAAGTTGGAGAGAGGCTGGATGCTGTGAGAGACCGTTTACACCAGAACCTGAAGTTTACGTGGGCTGGACAATGGCCCGAGCTCCCTATGCCTGACAGCGTGAGGACTCTGCTCCCTCCTGCCACGCCCCCCGCCCCCCAAGGGCTCTGCAGCTGCAACACGGGGATGCCGACACACGGTTAATGGAATGACGGGGCTCCCTCACCCAAGGGCCCTTCACAAAACTTTGGCCCTTTAAAAATTCACAAGTTCCCTTAAAAACCAATCATAAGGGGCTTCCCTGGTGGCGCAGTGGTTGAGAGTCCACCTGCCGATGCAGGGGACGTGGGTTCGTGCCCCGGTCCGGGAGGATCCCACATGCAGCGGAGCGGCTGGGCCCGTGAGCCATGGCCGCTGGGCCTGCGCGTCCGGAGCCTGTGCTCCGCAGCGGGAGAGGCCACAGCAGCGAGAGGCCCGCGAACCGCAAAAAAAAAAAAAAACCAACAGTCATAAGGCTCAGGAAATTCTCCCTGAGATTTGAGTACCTCTGAGCAGAAAGGTCCGAGCAATCTCTCTCCCCACAAGACAGCAGCTCCCCCTTTTCCTCTCTGCCCCAGACACCTAGGCTGCCAGCCTCTGGGGACAGGCAGCCCCCTACTTACTGGGACAGCCCTTCCCACTGCTGGAGGTTCTTCCCTGTGGATGGAGGCAGACCCTGTCCCTGTGGAACTCCCACTCCCGGGTCGGTCCAAGGCCCGGCCTTTGAGGGTACTCAGAATAAAGCGCTCTCGTCCTAAGGCTCCCTTTGGTTATTGGCAGGAGGCATCCCTGGTCTCCCCACGGCCTTCTTCCCTCCGGGCTGGGCCCAGCAGCCCCACCGCTTGGGAAAAGGGAGCCACAAATTAGCAGCGTGAATGCCCCAGCCCTGGGTAGCCCAGAGAGGACAGGGGGTGAATGTGAGCTGTGGGCTTGGAGCCTGAGCTGGGAGGCTCCAGCCTGCCTCCCTGGTGTCAATGAAAACTTAATCAGTTGATCTAGGAAAGAATTGGAAACTTTTATTCGAGCCAAATTTGAGGCTTATTACCTGGGAACAGCATCTCAGAAGGCTCTGAGTCAAGACACAGTTTCTGTAAGTTTTTTGAGACAGCGCTGTACATTAAATGACGTATTATTGACAATTTATGTAGTCCGGATCTAAGCGCCATTGCAGTGGGTCATGTGATCCCTTACAAGATCAAGAAGGAATGCTATCTTTTAAGGAGCTGTCTTGATGCTGGGAGAATGTTGCTCTTGATGGTTGAGCAGGTATTGCTGCTGATGGGGGAGGTTTGGTGAATGCATGATGCAGATACACAATGCACAGTGCGGGGAGAGGGGAGGCCAAAGGGCAGAGAAGAATTTTTGTGTTTAAATGTTTCTTGCCTTGCCATAAAAGATGGATTCTATTTCACAACTGGTCACAACTCAGGGGCCGTCTGGGGCCTGCATTCCACCACAGGCAGCCAGCCTGAAGCCCCGCTCGGACTGTGTCTCCCCGGCGGCTGGAAGAAGGGAACCTCGCCCATGCCACCCCCAGGACTCCAGTCCACACCCAGACCTCGCAGTCAGCCTGGCCACGGAACCAGCCACTGCCTGTCACATGGTCGATCCGAGAACCAGAGCGAATTTCCCTGCCCAGTGATGACGGACCCCTCCTTAACCTCTGGTCGTTCTGATGTCCAGGTGGGTGGACAGACAAGGCCCCTGCTGCCCAGGGTAGCAGCTCCCAGGCTCTAAGGAACCGGCGCGCCCCTCTTCCTGAACAGTTGTAGTCAGGGAGTGACAGTAAGTAGTAAGCGTCCTGCAGAAACTATTGCATTCAAAGAAAATCTGTTGTTTCCCAAGACAGTCTTGTACGTTGTAAACTGCACTAGGTTCTTAGAATCTCTAAGGCCAGGGCCAATCCCTAAGACAGAACAAGGGCCTGAATCTGCAGACCAGCACTCCAGCCATGAGAGCCTAAAGAAGGTGTCTCCAGCATCCTCTCTGTCCCACGGTCATTGGGACCTGATTTGTTGAGCTGAACAGAAATGAAAATCTGTGCAGAGATGAGAGGCAGCTCTCTGGCCGCAGTTCCTTGTGTGCCTTCTCTCCTCCACCCCTTCCTTGACCCTCCCCGTCCTCTAACATGTAACAGTGGGGGAAGTGTGGGGTGGGAGGTGCTGGGGCCAGGATGGGTTGGGGGAGGGATTCACAGGTAGGGCCGGAGAAGAACGCTTTAATGCGTCAGTACCCTTGACTGGAAGCCAAGGTGAGACTATCAAAAGCTTCAAGGGCAGCTCCTTGGACCTTAGGGAGCAGCCGGCCGAGCCCACCCTGGGCTCCTGCACCCCAGCCGTCCGGGACCACATAACCAGATCAGTGAACAAGGTTATTCCTGAGTGGGATCATGTTCTGTGCTGCCAGAGGGCCCCACTCGGGACTGTGTCAGAGAGTCTGGAGGGCAGGGCCAACTCTAGCCAGGTGGTCAGGGAGGGCTTCTTGGAGGAGGTGCCCTTTGCACCCTGCATGAGCGACATGATGGGTGGGCGAGGTGGGGTCCGCAAGCATCCCGAGAAAGCAGGAGGCAGGGGGACCGCAAATGCCAAGGCCTTGAGGTGGGGTGCTCCTGGTCCTGAGGTTCAGGAAGCACACCGCCTTGTAGAAGCATAGTGATCAGGGCAGAGAGGAAAGGGAGGTGAGCGGGGTTGCCAGCTGGGCCAGATCCTGGAGGGCCCGGTGGGCCATTGTAAGGCACTTAGATTTTATCATAAATATTGTAAGAACATCAGTTATGTTTATATCTATTTTCCTCCTATTAGAACAATAAACATCCTGGTATTATCTCAGCAATGGGCAGGAAAGGCAAACCAGGGGCCGCGAAGTTCATTTTGACCTAATTCAGAGGGAAGCCGGGCTAAAGAGGCAGCAGTTGCTGGTAGCCAGGAAGCTGTTGGATGTGTTTTCTCAGAAAGGGCAGAGAGCTGAGACTACATTCCTGGTTAACATCGCAGCCCTGGGCCCTCAGCTGATGTCACTACAGGAGGTGAGGAGTCTGTCCAGGTTCCCTTATCTTTGATTGTCTTCCAGGAGAGTAAAAACCAAACCGAAAGATCCTGGAGGCTGGAGGCGTTTGTGTTTTTGTGTGGGGTGTGGGTCATTTTAGCATCGAGGCCCGCCCTTTCCTCCTTAGCCCTCCAGCATCTGCCTCTGTCCCATTTCATTACCCCTGCTTCCGTTGTAAGGGAAGGAATGGGCCCATTAGAGTTCAACCTCCAGGCCAAAGCAGTTCCCAGCTACACGGCCTCAGGTGAAGCTCTCAAGCGCTTTTAACTTCAGTTTCCTAATCTTCAAAATGGACGTAATAATTATCTTCCAAGATGGTTGTGAGGTTCAGCAGTAAGATAGGTAGAGAGCCTGGCTTGGTGCTGGGCGTATTTGCTGTTCAGTAAATGACATTCATCATACGTAGCATTTTATGAGCTTTAGAGATTGCCCAAGGCTTTCTACATTCTTTACATATCTGGGCTTCATAATAATAACTGAAAGGTAAATAGGCTGAGTATCAGTACCCGCTTTTATGAATTGAGGCTCAGAGAGGTTAAGCAACCAACCCACTGTTACACAGCCTGGAAGTGCCAGAGCTGGAATTCAACACTTCAACTCTGGCTGCCTCTGTGGTTGGGGCTATGTCTACATCGCAGTTACCAACTGGCACTATGCCTTCTGGACCAGTTTCCTTTAGGAAGGGCAATTTTCTTCCTCTTTTATGGGGAGGCAGGCACGGTTGCAAGAGGCTGGGTAAACCTTCCTGAGATCAATTGGCTTTCTGATGCCTCTGACCAGGCAGAAAGGACACAGAGCTGACCTAGTCAGAGCCTCGTTTCTTGAAGCTGCTTTCCTTAATGGTGGTCTAATTCTGAGGTCAGGGTTGACACAAGACTGGCAGGACAGGCAGGACAGAGAACGTGTGCTGGAGAACCTGTCTCCAGGAAGGGAGACATGTCAAGAGCAAGCCTCCCCATTTTACAGATGGGAAAACTGAGCCCCATAGAGGTACACAGTCTGCCTAAGGCCCAGCTTGGTGCTCTGTGGTAGAGATAGCTCTAGTCTTACGCTGGGACCTGATGCGGGGAATCACTCTTTAGTCCAAGGGAAGAGTAAAGATTACTTGCCAATTTTTATTCTTCCTTTTCTTTCTTTCTTTCTTTCTTTTTTTTTTTAACTGTTATTATAATAGAAGTAACTGTGGTAAGAGACTTGGATTCTTATTATAAGACAGCTTTGCAAGAGCCAAAGTGGTCCCCATAATCAGACAAGAATATTGTAGGAAAAGGGCTTTGCAGCTTCACGGGCATGTGGCCTGTGCAGTCACAGGGCCCCAAGCTTAGAAGGACCCGTGCCTGGTTTAATGCTCTGCTGCTGCTGTCTGAAAAATCAATAACTTTTGAACAAGGGGCCCTGTGTTTTCATTTTTCTCTGGGTCCCCCAAATTCTGTAGCTGATCCCGCATAAGGGGCAGGGAAATTATCTGTTAGGAATTTACTCAGTGCCAAGACACTTTACATACATCATCACTTCACATCACAGTGACCATAATTATAGATGAGCCTGTTGATCCCGTTTTCAAAAGTGTTGACTGGCTAGTAACTGACCCTAACTGTCCTGGTTATCTCCTGCTACATCATGAACCACTTCAACACTTAGTGGCTTAAAACACCAACGGGTGGTTATTTTGCCACAAGTCTGCACTTTGGCCTGGGCTGGGCAGGGACAGCTCATCTCTGCTCACACAAGTACTAGCTGGCACTGGAGAACGCACTTCTGAGACGGCCGCAAGCTGGGGTTGGCTGTGGGTTTCTCTCATGGGTCTCTCCTGGAGCGGCTTGGACTTCCTTACATCACAGTGGCTGGGTGCCTAGAGCAAACAACCCCGTAACAAGTGGAAACTGCCAGGTTCATAAAATCGGAGCCCTGAAATGGGCACAGCATCATTTTTGCCACATACTATCGGTCAAGCAGTCACAGAGCCCAGATTCAAGGGGAGGGGATGTAGCCCCCACCCCTCGACAGGAGTGTCAGGGAATATTGAGATCTTACTATGTGCCAGGGGCTGTGCTGCACACTTCACATATTGCCGTATTTCTTCCTCCCAGTAATTCGACTCTTGTTGTTCCCAACGCTGCCTCAAGGAAGCTAATAACCAAATCCAAGTTTGTCTCCGGAGTGTGAGCTCTGGACCAGGGGCCCGCGACCTGTGCGTTCAGGGAGCCATGCGACCAGAGTGGGACGGGGCCAGAATCTGTCTGATTCGAGAACATTTAAGGCTTTCGAAATAATCAGCTCCAACGCCCTGGTTTCCCAGATGGGGAAACAGGCTGCGAGAGTTCTTGCTGGGCCTCCCCTGAGAAGGGGCGCAGGGTCTGGCACCTTCCAGGGCAGGAAGGGGCCCCCCCGGGGCCACCCGGTCAGGAAGTCACAGAGAGCTGTGGGCAGATTATGCAACAACAGGCTGTCACAGGGACACTGTTTTTCACTGAGATGACACTTCACTCGGGAAGTACCCACAGCCTAGGCAGGTGTCGAGGGAGGGCGCCTTGCTTCAGGCGGAAGACCCCTTTGAACAAACACTGGGGCGCTCGCAAGGTGGACCAGGTCCCCTGGGCCAGGCGCGTTTATCAGAAGTTCCCTGGGAGCCCCCCTGCCCCCCTGTGAGCTGGGCTCGGACAAAAGAGACTTAGGAGGCTTGCCCCTGCCGTCCAGGAAGTCACACACTCGTTAGAAAAATAATAAAGAACTCAATTATTGAGGCTTTGGCGCTATATCATTTAAACCTCACAATGTTCTAGGAAGTGGTGGCTATTATCATCCCCACGTTACAGGTGAGGAAACCGAGGCACGGAGCAGTCAAGTCACTTGCCCAAGGGCACACAGCTGCTAAGTGGTGTAACCGGGATTCAAACCCAGGCTATCTGGCTAGAGTCTGAGTTTCCAACCATTTGGCCATGCTATTCCATTGTAGCTCAGTCTGGGGTCACCAATGTGCTGTGGCCCTAACCCCGAGTCCCAGGCCCTATAGAACACTGTCTGGACAGCTACAGGGCTCAGTAAGTGTACAGGGCATGGAGTTTATCCTCTGGCTTCTGTCCACCTTTGCTCTCCAAAGCCCAGCTCTGACCAGGCCATTCTCTCACAGAACCTTCGATAATTCCCCAGTGCCTACAGGCCAAAGTCTGCCAATCTGGCTCTCCCAGGCCTGTCCTGCTGCCTGCATAGCTTCTGTATCCAAAAACCCCTCCGAAACCCAGCTGTGTTCCTCCCAAGTCACCAAATATGGAGGGCACATCCCCACCGTGAAATCTCTGCCCAGTGACCCACCTCCCAAACCTCTATCTTCAACTTTCTCCTCCTTCTCCAGAAAGCCTTCCAGGACCATCCAGGACCGGCACCTCTGTGTCCTCTAAGTTCCCACAGCACTGACTCTGAAGAGGGTTGGAGGCCTAGTTTCAGAAGCCGCACACAAAAAATATTTCTGTATGAAGAGATGAATTTATTCACGCATTCATTCACTCAGCCCTTCATTTAGTCAGTCAAGCAACAGATCTGTGTAGGGCACCTACTGTGTGTCAGGAACTGTGCTGAGGAACACAGTGGGGCTGGGAAGGGAGGGGATACATACCGCTCTCAAGGAGTCAAAGCCCAACTGGGGAGACTGGTCTGAAGTCAGGTGATGGCTACGGGCATGGTCATTGCTGTGACGGAGGTAAGCATGGGGCTCTGGTGCCCCACTGCATGGCATCTAGCCCAGGTGGTGGGTCTCCACTTCCTCCTCTGTAAATTGGATCTAATAAGCCCCTATCCCAAAGAGAAGTTGCAAAGATTATACTCATCCATTAATTTGTTCGATAAATATTTATTGAGCTCAAACTGCTGCTGGGTGCTGGGGACACAGCCCTGCCCTCATTGAGAGGGACGATAAAAAGTGTATGAGACACCTTAGTCAGTGGTAACTGCTACAAAGACAAAAAGCTCCGTGGGGGGTCCTAGGTGTGGGTCAGGTGCGCGGCCAGGGCTTGGCGGTTTCACACAAGTCAGACAAAATCTGGAAGTTTGGAGAAATTTGGGGCATGCAGGGGGAAGTGAGCCGTTGTGATTGGGGTGTCAGAAATGAGGGTTTTCGTGAGGCAGGGGTGGAGGCTGTCCCACCCCTGCATTCAGATCTCTAGGTCTCTGGGGGAGAAAGGGGTGAAGTGATGGAGCTGGTTTCAGAGGCAGGAATAATTCTGCAGGAGCTGGGAGGGAGAGTGGAAGCGCTGGGCTGGGTGGTTGGTGGGAAGTTGCAACAACCTTGGGAGAGCTTGGGAACTGCTGTGGAATTGGGGCCCCACCGGGGTTTCCTTTGGGTGTCAAGGGGAAGAGGGAGGCTGAGCACTTTGGCAATTTCACAGGGAAAGCTTCCCCTGCACCAGGGGGAGACCCAGGACTCTGACGTGGGCAAGCAGAATGTATGGACACCATTAAGTTCTGAGTCTACGTTTACTGAGCACCTACTATGTGCCAGGTGCAGTGGACTCCCAAACTCAGATCATTACAGCATCCCTGCAGGGAACTTAGAATGGGACCCCCCCCCCGCCCCCGCATTCTATAGGTGAGGAAATGGAGGCTCAGGGAGATGAAGTGATTTGTTCAAGGTCAAGTTCACATAGCAGTAAGTGGTCTGAGCTAGGACGTGAGCCCAGGTCTAGAGGGTGGCAAAGCTGATGCCTTCTTGGTGCTTGAAATGCCACCATTCATTCCTAGGAACTAAATGTTCTGGGATCCTCATTTGGGCGCACGGCTGGAGCAGGGTCTCCATGAACTGTAGGTGAAGGGGCCGTAAAACTCTGCCTAGAACACAGGAGGTGCTCGATACTTACACGAGGAATCTGCAGGGCAGGCAAGACATGCCTGGGACGGGGGGGTGGGGCTCTGGTTCCCCGGGAGTGACGTCCTGTAGACAGACTTCACCCGGGAGATGAATCAGAGGGGGCCGAGTCACTGGCACCTACTTCAAGAAGCCCCAGGGCTCCTCAGCCAGGCTCCCTCCGTCCTCCTCCAAGTGCTTGACCTCCACCCGCCAAGTCCCTGCGACGGTTGTGTCCACACTGAGTCATCCCTGCCCAGCCCTGCCCGGCTCTGGCCGGTAGACATGTCCTCGTAAACCTCCAAATGAGTGAAGACTGGGAAATTGTAGCAGGGGAAAAATTACTTAATTCTTCCTCCTTTCGAATTGGGAAAGGGACAACTTGCTGCGGAAATGAGGTAGGTGACTTGGGCAGTGCTGACGTGCAGGCTCTCCTGTGTGGCATCTCCCAAAGGGAGGGCTGGGTACTGTGTCAGGGAAATGGGCCCAGAGCCACGTCATGCCCAGCCTGGTGGGGAATGGCTCCCCGGCCCTGTCAGCCTCCTGGCTCCTTGGCCATTCCTGCTCTGAGCCAAGTTTTCGCTGATGAGAAAAAAATGTTCTCGTTAGTGTCACCTGTAGGCCATCTGGGCTGGTAGGCCCAGGCGGGATGTGCAGATGTGGGGCGGGGCTGATGTGCAAGAGGGATTCGTGACACCCCCGCCCCCAGATCTCAGAGCCCCGTGCAGCCCTTCCCTCTCAGGGTACAGATGAGAAAGCTGAGGCCTGGAGAGGAGAGAGATGTGCCCGAGGTCCCATAGGGAATCAGTGGCTGTTAGGACTAGTGCCCGGGTTGCTGGTGCTTTAAAACTTAAAACAAAAACTACACACCTTTATAAACAGAGAGGTAACTAATTTGGGGGAAAAAGAAAAACTAATAAAAATAGAAAAAAGTATAAGGAAAATAACAAGAATTATACATGATCCCATCTCCCATTATAAGCACTTCAAACATTTTGGTTTCTTTCCTTCTTCTAAATAATTTTTAAAAATTCTCTTCAGTGACTTATTAATAAAATAAAGTCTCCCAACGTATTGTTAAAGTCATTTGCATCCTACGATTACAAATTGTTAGAAATCCATAACTGAGACTGTCAACATGAACCCCACCCATCTTGCATGGAGGCCGCCCTGAGAGGATTTGCTTCTGCTGATTCTGAAGGGAATGCCTAGAGGCCTCCTGCTTTTAGTTCTTGTTCTTTTATTTAACCTACAAGACCTGCTCTTTCTCAGCATCTGTGCTATATCAGGGAATCACTTTTGCCTACTTCAGAGTTTTAATTATTCCCATTATTCTACAGAGTCTGCGATCACCGATCCAGACCGTGGGATTTTAGGGCTCTGGGGAGGTAACCCTTGGATCTGTCTTATAATATAAACTGGGTTTCCATCCTAATGGTCACCATTATTGAGTGCTTACTATGAGCCAGGCACTTTTCAGGTATCATAGCCTTTACTCTACAACACCTGCATTGGTGTGGAGATTTAACGCAGAGAGATCACGTGTCCACATCGTGCTGGCTCTGTGGACTTGGATAAACTCCTTAAAATCATCTATACAAAGGACTATTAGGTCCAGCCATTCAGCTCGCCTGGAGTTATGGCAAACATCAAATGGGAGCCCAGGTGTAGACGCTGGTGAGTTAGGGAGGGGTGCTGACGACTTTAACGCTGCCACACCCGAATGCCGGGGCGGGTGTGGGGAGGGAAACTATTAAAAGCCACAGAAGAAGCTCTTCTTCCTTCATTTATTGATGAAGGGTATATACCGCGTTGCCAATGAGCTAAATTAACACGGCAGTGATGTCAGTTCTCCCCGCAATTTTCTTGTCAATTCAGTGCAATCTCAATTAAAATCTCAGCTGGAATTTGAGGAATTTAACAAGTGTATTCAAAAATGTGTGTGGAGGAATAAAGAACCTATAGAATTAAGTCAATTTCCAAAAGGGGCTAAGGAGATTCACTTTACCAGATACTAAACATTCTACAAAGTTCTACCGATAAAAAATATGTGGAAGTAACCTAGGAACAAGAATGAATGGGACAGAAGGAATCGTTCAGCGACAGACCCATGTAATTATGATCAGCGATTAAAGGATGGACTATTTTGCCAATGGTATAGGAAAGACTGACTCCCTCTGTGGAGAAAAATGAGGTTGGGTCTCTAGATCTGATATACCACATATAATTCAGTTGTATTAAAAACCTAGACGTGGGCTTCCCTGGTGGCGCAGTGGTTGAGAATCCACCTGCTGATGCAGGGGACACAGGTTCGTGCCCCGGTCCGGGAAGATCCCACATGCTGCGGAGCGGCTGAGCCCGTGAGCCGTGGCCGCTGAGCCTGCGTGTCCGGAGCAACCTAGACGTGAGATGTAAAATCATAAAGCTAATGAAAGGAAATATAGGAAAATGTTTTTACATCCCACTGTAAGGAAGGACCTTTTGGCTAAGAACAAAATGGCAAAAAATTTATGGATTTGAATTACATTAAAATTAAAGGGTTTTTTTTCTGTTTTTGAGTCAACAAAGAACACTATAAACCAAGGTACCAGACAGATGACAAAATGGGGAAGTGTTTGTGATACCTAAAAATGACAAGGAATTAATATGTAGAATATACAAGGAATTATTGCAAAGCTACAAGAAAAAGACAGGAAATAATAGAAATATGGTCGAAGGATATGAATAGGCAGTTCACAGAAGGGGAAACCCAAATGACTAAGTAATGAAGAGGTGCTCAAACCCACGAATATTCAGAGAAATGCAAATGAGACAATGGCGGGCTCCACTCCATACCCATCAAATTGGCCAAAATCAGAATGTTGGCTAATGGTGAGTTTTGGGGAGAGTGTGAAGAAAGGGGAACCCTGTGACCAAGCTGGTGGGAAGGAGCGTGGCTGGCGTTGCGGTGCTGGAGAAATTACTGGCAATGCTGGTGCAATAGGTACACAATGACTCCAAGATCTGGCAGTCCCACTTCAGAGAAATGCGAACACCCACAGATACCACCATGTGCTTTACAAGGACACATGGATTGAGTTTATGGGGGGTGGGGGCGGGGAGCAGGGATTGGGGGGAAAATAAAGCAAGAGAGGAGCCTTTTGAGGCAAGATCTGAGGAGTATGATTCACTGAACCCGAAGTACCTGAGAGCAAGAGAAGTTATGCAAAAAAAGATTCCGTTCACACCAGCGACCAAATTATAAAATAGCTAGGAATCACTTACCCAAAGGGGGGAGGGGCTGGAGGAGGGACTAGTAGAGGGGGTTGGGTACCTGCCCAGGCTGGGAGTGGCCCAGTTTGTAATGGGGTGGAGAACTCAAGGCGAGGCAGGGAAACTGAGGCCAGAGTGTGTCCAGCAGACATTCCTTGTCTTTGAGGCTTTACCTACAAAGTAAGGACCAGCTGCTTCTCGGCTCTTCCAGGGCCTGAAGGAGAGTCAGTGAGAGCGGGGTTTGGAGGGTGGGGTGGGTAGGTATGAAGGTAGGGGTGGAGGGGTGAGGGACTGGGGGTTGGGAGTTGGGGGAGGGGAGACTCATCCTTCAGAGGAAAGGAATATGGCAGGACCTTGGTGAGGCCGGAAAGAGGTAGGAGAATTGAAAGCCCTTTGAAAATATAAAGGGCTATCAAAAGAAACCCGCTGACAAGATCAAATGTCCTTGCAGATGTGGGCACCCGGGAGGGAGACTCCTCACATACCGCTGGGAGTGTGAACAGGTACAGCCCCTTGGGAGAGGAATTTGGCAGGACCAAGTGAAAATGAAAATGTGTAAACCCCACAGCCTGGCAGTGCTACTTTCTAGGTTTATGACCTAGAGAAGCTCTCAATCCCGTGCTTCAGGACACCGGGGCCAGAATGTGCATGGGGCCAGGAGTGCAAACACCTGACAGTCAATTTGCAGGGCAGCAGGTAAACAGAAGCGGGGGGGTGGGGAGGGCGAGGGGGTGGGGGGAGTGGAGGACAGGCATGCGGGGCAGGACCAGGTCTGAACTCAACAACACGGAAAGTTCTCAGAAACACAGCCGAGGGGTGGGGGGGGGGAAAACCAGGGGGCAGGAGAGCGTGCCTGGTATGTTGATATAAACACAGAAGCACACGTATAATAATACTCCCTGTCGTTCCTTTCCATGTAAAGGCAGAAAATGGATTTGAGAGAAACATGGCGGACCCAGAGGAATAGTTGCCTTTGGAGGGAAAGACAAGGGACTAGACGAGGGGCTGGGGGTCAAGAAGGACTTTGATTTTAATTAGAGAAGAATTTGAAGCAAAAAAATAATTCAACAAAAATTTACTGAGAGCCTACTATTAAAAAAAATCGAATCAGTGCCGGTGCTGCTTTCTAGGTGTTGGGGACACAGCAGAGAACAGAACAGACAAGGTTCCTGCCATCATGGGAGAGAGAGACAGTAAACAAATAGAGAACTTATACTAGCTGCTATGAAGCAAAGTAACTTTAGTTAGGAGGGTCAGAGAAGCATCTCTGAGGAGGCGGCGTTTGAGTAGACTGGACCAAAGAGGGGGGGGAGTCACACAGGTGTCTGGAGGACGGGTGATCCAGGTGCTTTGCCTGTTCAGGACCAAGCAGAACAGAGGTGTCAAGTGATAAGATAGAAGGTCAGAGAGGAAGGAGGGCGGCCCCAGTTGTTAACATTGGTCAATTCTGGGTAGTGGGAATATGGGTGTTTCTTATATTATGATTTGGATTTTTTTTAATTAAAAAAAAACGGAGACAAGGACAATGTCAGGTTAAAAAGCAGATGGGTGTAAAGTGCAGCAGCGTGGTTTGCAGTAGGATGAAATGGGGAACTACCCCTCGTGGAAGCCCCTGAATGGGATCAAAGGTGGTCATTCCTGCAGGACAGATATGTCCCCTCTGTACCGTTTTGTTTTTTTGGGTTTTTTTTTGGCTTAGTCGGGTCTTAGCTGCAGCGCGTGGGCTCTTCGTTGCGGCGTGCGGGCTCCAGAGCATGTGGGCTCTGTAGTTGCGGCATGCGGGCTCTCTAGTTGCGGCGCACGGGCTCAGTAGTTGTGGCACACTGGCTTTAGTTGCCCCGCGGCATGTGGGATCTTAGCTCCCCAACCAGGGATGGAACTTGCGTCTCCTGCATTGGAAGGCGGATTCTTAAACTGGACCACCAGGGAAGTCCCCCCTCTGTACTCTTAAAGGCAGCAGTTTAGAATCAAGCCCAGCCCAGCTCCATCCCCATCCCCCCACATCTCATGGACGTCAGAATCCTTGAACGTCAGGACAGGAGGGGCACTTGGACCTAGTCCAGAGACAGCAGAGGCCAGGTGGTCTGCTGTGGCTGCCTCCTTCCCCACCCAGCACACACCTGGCTACTTGGTTAAGCATCCTTTCTTGCAGAGGCCACACACAGGCTCAGAATCCTTTTCAACATGAAGCCCCAGGCAGCTACCACCAAGCAGGGTTAGCGTTTAGGCTGAAAGCAGCCTGCCTTCCCTGATCTAATCCAGCGCCCTCATGTTCTAGATGTTCTAGGCCCTCACACAGGGAGGGGGCTAGTATGGGAACTCCCCTGAGTCTGAGCTGGGCCCACCTGCTGGGCTTAGAAACTAAGGGTCTTCAGAAGCTTTGGGACAGGTTTGGGGATTGGTTCCTGGGAAGAGACAACCCAGAACAGGAAGGTTTCAGTGGAGTGGAGGGAGGAGGAGGCCTGGAGGCTCTCTTGGCAACCTTCCCCAAATTGCCTGAGGTCCTCTTTGAGGGTTGTGGGGAGGGAGAGCTGCCCTCCCCTTCTTTGGAAGGAAATGGGGACGGGAGCTGGGGAGTATTTCCTGGTCCAGCACCCCCTGCCCCCAGCTTGGTATGGCCAGCTCAGCCCAAGACATGGCCCTGGGGTAGGCAGGAGGGCAGGTGGGAGGCCTCGACGGATGAAGGAGACGGGTGCAGAGCTGTGGCTCGCCCCAGCGCTACTTCCTTTTTGAGATTTGGGGACATGAGTCATCAAGGGGCTGACCCAGAGCAACCAGGGCGCTGAGACAAGCAGGACAGTGGGATGAGAGAGAAGGTTGCTTGCTCAGGCTGTGGCCCAGACTGGGTGGGGCTGGGGAGGGGGTCCTGCTGCCCAAGACAGGATCCCACTGGAACTCCTGGAGACCAGGTCACAAGATTTGATGGCGGGTTCTGAGACCTCCCCCGCAGTGTCAACTCCCCCTCCCAGTGCGACCACAGCAATGCCTTCCGAACCACCCTCAGCCACAGCACCTGTTGCAGCTAAACCCTGCTTCCCAAAAGGTGTCTGTCAGTCACCTGGGGGCTCATTAAAAAGCCAGATTGTCAGGCCCTCAACAGACGTGGGAGTGGGGCTCAGGAATCTGCATGTTGAACAAGACTTCCAGATGATTCTGATGCTGGCTGATGCTGGAGAGCCATTCCTCCAAACGGTTCACTAGAACACCCAGCACATAGTAGGTGCTCGGTAAATATCGGTGGACAGGCTGGCTGTTCTTGTGCACGACGCCTGCCGCGGCTGAGCTCTCGTCTACACCAGTTTGTAAAGCACGGGCATCAGCTTGCTGGCGTGGTGTGTGCGAGATGGCTGGGGGCTACGGGCTGCACTGGGAAGTGAGGAAAGCCTCCAGGGAGCCCCAGCGTTCAGATAACTGCACATGCAGCCCCTGAGTTGGGGACCAGAGGGCCGTGGTCCTGTGCGCTGGAAGCCTGCCTGCTACCCATTACCGAGGAGCAAGTGGGATTTTTCTGCGTCATGGGACTAGGGGTCTAAGAGATGCGTGGCCTGGGAGACCTGGCAGAGTGCATAGGGTACCATCCAGATATCACATTCGTATCATGCGGGTACTGCTTTCCTCGAAGGTGTGCATTCGCAGCCAGCTTCAAGGTGTTCCTTTTGTGGATAGACTCTGGTGGAGATGCCGCTGGAGACGGCCTCTGCTTCTATGCTCTTTGAGAAGGCTGCTTTGAGGAACCTCTTACCGTAGCCTCTGCCAAGTACAGCCCTCTGCCTCTCTCCAGTGCTCACTTACCTGTGAGAGCTTGTCTTTCTTTGGAGAAACAGAGAGCCCTTTTCCTGAAGGGAAAACGTCCGTTCTCTGTTCTTCTCTTGCACACAGGGAAATGCCTTCACGGCTGGTGTTGGGCCTTTACCCACTCGAGGGAGGGCAGCTTCCCATTCACTTTGGAGATGGCACTCCTGCAGCTCTGTGGACCATGACTGTGCTTCTCAGACAGTAAAGTACCCTTTCCATTCGAAGAGGGCACGCACGGAATGGGAAGTGTCTGTTCTCTGGGAGAAGTGGGTGGTAGCACTGCGCCGGTGTATTGGGTGGCTCACTGCCCACTAGCAATGTTTCTGCTCGCCACTGTGGGGAGAAACTTTGTTCAGCTAAGCTCACTTTAGGAGTACAAGTGCCAGAATTCCTTTCCGGGGCACCATCCAGATATCACATTCGTAGAATGCGGGTACTGCTTTGCTCCTAATCTCTGCTTTCGCCGCCAGCTTCAAGATGTTGCTTTTGTGGATAGACTCTCGTGGAGGTGCTGCTGGAGACGGCCTCTGCTTCTATGCTCTTTCAGAATTCTGCCAGAATTCCTTTCCGGGGCACCATCCAGATATCACAGGAGTGATTGAGCTGGACTGGATTCTGGGGCCTTGAGCCTGACATGCACTCAGCCCTTCGTTCGCTCACTCACTTCCTCTCCCCTTTCTTGCCTCCTGTGTCCACTCGTCCTGTATGCAGTCCTTATCCACTTCCACCCTACTGAGCCCCGACTCTGGGTATCACCTTGTCAGCAGGGAAAAGGAGGGGACCGTGGCCAAGTCCATCTGCCCTTGAGGACCACACAGTCCAGCAGTGAGAGGCAGCCAGATGAGCAGAGCTCTTTGATTATGTGTCTGAATCCCCTGGCTTGACATCGCAGGCGTTTAGAGACCACAAGACGGATGCGAGACTCTCAAGTGCTTGTGCACTACTGAGAGCCCAGCACCCCAGGGCTGGCCCCCAGCAGGCGCTCCAGAAAGGTCGTGATGTGAGTTGGAGCCTGTGGCTGGATGGGCCTGAGGCGGCAGAGCTGAAGCGAGACAGGGTGCATGGGTGTGAGCCGGGCTGCTCCAGGTGTAGGGTGAAGGGCAACCGTGGGCTCCGGGGAGGAAGCCGGCCTTGGGTCATCTCTGACCCATAGTGCTTCCTATGGGGAGGAGCCTGGGGCAGGAGGAGCCTGGAGGACCACCACTCATGTAGGGTTCAAGGGGGATATGGTAAGCTATGGCCAGCAGGAGGCTCAGGTATCCCTGGTGCTGGGGAGCCATGGTCAGAGGAATCAGCAAGAAGGTCTCCTAGACACCTGCAAAAGTGCCCCGAGAGAGAATGAGCCAGAAACTGCCTCCCAGAGGCCCCAGTGTGTGTGTGTGTGTGTGTGGGGGGGGTGACAGCTCTAGCTGCCATGAAGCACTGTGCCCTTTGCTTCCAAAACCCTCTCCCCAACCACACTCAGCAGCAGGTCAAGAGAGGAGTCACCGAGTCCTCCCACACCCAGGCAGGATCCAGCCTGGCTTCAGCTGGAGAAGGGGAGAAACTCCACCCTGGAGAAAAGACTGCAGCTCTATTGAGTTCCCAGGGCAGCACTGGACTCTCATCTGGTAGACCAGAAGGTTGTTTCTTGCCTGAGAGTGCCTGGAAAAGCTCCAGGACCTGTGCAGGATTTTCATGCAGAGTCTGGGAAAAGATAGGTCCCCCAAGCAAGTGTAACAAGGAATGAGAGTTTCTCCTTAGACCCTCGCCTGTTATCTGCCTGCGCTCAGCTCCAGGCCCTGCCATCTTGTCCCCCCGCTCCCCACTGCAGTGGGCTGACCCCAACAAATGACATTTCCCAGGTCCCTTTGCTAAGTGGCTCCTGTCTTAGGTTTGGTCAATGGGAGGCACCGGTGGGAGATCGTAGGGTGGGAGGAAGGGAGAAGCCGGGATATTTTCTTCCTCTCTGCTTCACGCGTGTCTCTGACAGTGGCTCTGTCTCCTTCACGGTTCCAAATGCCCCCAGATGCCCCAGCTCCTGGCTTGGGTAACGCCACTTCCGGCCCCAGAGGTGGTGGCGGCTTCTTGCAGTTGTTAATCCCAGACTAGTCTCCCTTTCCTCTAATTGTTCTTTTAATTTCTCTAACATCTTTACAAGCAGTTCCTCTGTATTAAGTACCTTGTACAGAATCACTAGACAGAGGGTTTGCTTTCCTGTTGGCTTGGCTGTCACCCACCTCTTGGAGTCCAGTTGGTGGAGCTGGGATGGAAGGTGGGATCCCAGGAGGATCCCCACGTTTGGGTGGTGGTGGTGCCGCCCCCTGGGACGGGGAGCGATTGGAGGCAATGAGTCAGTGGGGCCCACTGGGTTTGAGGTGTGTAGGGGGCATCCATGGAGAACCCTTTGCTCCTGTTTTCACCAGGTGACACCCCACTCCTGGCCTTTGGCTCTCTCTTATGGATCAGGGACTCCTCCAAACTGCTCCCAGACAAGACTTGTAAGGGCCGGAAGAAATCTTCATGCTAGTTTTAGAGTCTGACCTTCTGTGCAGAGTTAAGGTTGTGGGCTGTGCTAGCCTCGCCCTTAGCATGGCCCATGTCTTAGAAACGTGTGGAAACCAGGTAATTTCCCAGCCTCCTGATCAGGAGGTGGGATTTTCCATCCGCCAAGGGTCACTTCCCAGTTTCTCACTCAGCACCTAGAAGCGTCATCCTTGCTGTCTCCATCACAGGGGTTGGTGGCCCCGAGCCGGGGGGATTGGGGGGGGAAGGGTCCCCGGACCTCGCTTGGGGCAGCCTGCAGTGAGGGAACGGAATAGCCTCCCCTCCTGCCACCCTGCCCACCCTGCCCCTCAGAAACGCCCTGTGTGCTGGGGGCAAGGACTCCCAGGGCTGGGGGAATATGTTCTGGTCCCGCAGGGCTGGCCCTGGTATTAGGGTTGGCACTCAAAGCACAGGGGGTGCAGCTGGCAGCTGGAGTGGGTGCTCAGATGTCAACTCCAGGGGAACCAGCCCTCACGGCCCTTGGCCTGGGCCAGCCCCACTCTGGGCTCCTACAGCTTTCTGTCCCAGCCTCTGTTTACTGGTCAGCCACCTGGACAGGGGACTCAAGAAGGAGGTCAGGGTAGGCTCCAGCTCACTCTGAGGAGGGCGTGAAGAATGTTTAAGGAGAAATGAACAAGTGAATAACAGTAATTACAGCTAATATGTATACAGAGCTTATTAAGTTACTTATATACTTACTTTGTAAGTTTACATACATATATAATATATACTATAGTATGTGTGTTATATAACTTTCAATCTTCAGCTACCTCTGTGAGGTTAATGCAGAGATGCAGACCCAGGTGGTCTGGCTCTAAAGTCAGATAAAGTCTAATGAGGGAATAATTTAGAATGCCTGTGAGCTAGTGTCCGTTGTGTGGGATGTTTTCCCAAATTCGTGTCCCACCGCCAAGGGAGTAGGGAACCTGCAGGAGGTGGGAGGGGTAGGTGGACGCAGGGCAGGTCGAGAGACAAAACCTCGGGGCAGCCGCCAGCCTGGTGGCAGCCCGACCCCAATGCGGGTCTCCTGCCCCCTCTCCCACCCCACCAGCCTCGCTGGGAAGGGTGACTCGAAGGGGAGGGGACGTTGGAAGGAGGCTGGAAGGTCTCGGAAGGCTGGGAGTGGCTGGCGCTGGAGGTATGGACCCAGCGCTGGGCTGGCAGAGCTGGGGTGAGAGCGAAGGGGGGGTTGGGGGCGGGGCAGCCGGCTGTGGGGGGCGGGGAGGAGGTGTGTCCACGCCCCGCCCCGCCCCGCCCCTCGGCCTCTCTCCGGCAGCGCGCCGACTTTCGCTTTCAGTCGGAGGCGCCAGAGGCAGCGGCGCGGGAGCTGAGGCGCGAGGGCTTAAGGGGCCCGCCAAGCCGCCCGCACCCATGGTGCCCACCGCCTTCTGGGCCGCGCTGGCCGTCGGACTGCAGCTCTGGGCCGCGGGGCGCGCCGTGCCCGCCCAGGTAGGTGACTCGCTCGGCCCTGTCTGCGGCGGGGGCGCCATCCCATCCACCCCCGGGCTGGCGCGCGTCCCCCGCCCCGAGGCGTCCGGGGCTCCGTGGCAGGGGTGCGGGGCTCGGGGCGACGGAGGCGCCGCACCCGCCACACCGGATCAGACGCGCGCCGCTGGAGACCCTCTGGGGACCCCGGGTTTGGCACATGTGCGCCCGGGGCCGAAACTCTAGCCACCGCGACCCGGAGTCGCACCTTGGTCCCTCCGCCATCGGTGGCCGGCCAGCGGGCCCTGGGCAGATCCCAGCCAGACTGTGGACCCCAACTTCCGTTATCCCTGCGACCCCTGGCCTCTCCGGGGTGACTTGGGGGTGGGGGTAGACGGTAATCTGTACTGGGGCGCTGTCCCCACTACCGATGCCCGGCACCTTCTTCAGAAGACTTCCTCCCCTTCTGGGCTACGGTTTTCCTCTTTCTTAGAAATACTGGGGCTGCGTGTGTAAAAGAACAGGGCCAGTTGTGCAGTAAGCACCTAATAAGGGCACAGTCAGACTGTGGACTGTCTTCCGTGCCCTTTGCCCAGACCCCTTCCCCAGGACCCACCTAGAGTGTCCAGTAGCCACTTCAGAGCCTGCCGTCTGTGGACTCTGGGGTGATGGGGAGGGAGACAGTGCCCTCAGTTTCCCCTGGGCTGACCTCCCCAAGGATCTGTGCCTGAGCTCTGGGCGACAGGGGTGAAGGAGGACTTCTGGGCTGGTTATCAAGACAAACATGATGTCTAAGGGGCTCCAGGAAAATGGAGAGAGCAGAGACTCCAGAGCTGTTATTCAGCACTAACTGCACCCACCACAATAGCAAGGGAGAGTGTACAGAGGATTGTTCCACCTTTGCCTCTCGCGGCTGTCTCCATGGTCTGGTAAGACAGAATAGCCCCATTTTGGACTTCCCTGGTGGCACAGTGGTTAAGAATCCGCCTGCCAATGCAGGGAACACGGGTTCGAGCCCTGGTCTGGGAAGATCCCACATGCCGCGGAGCAACTAAGCCCGTGCGCCACAACTACTGAGCCTGCGTGCCACAACTACTGAAGCCTGCTCGCCTACAGTCTGTGCTCCACAACAAGGGAAGCCACCGCAATGAGAATCCCGCAACAAAGAGCAGTCCCCGCTCACTGCAACTAGAGAAAGCCTGCATGCAGCAACAAAGACCCAACGCAGCCAAAAACAAACAAACAAATAAATAAATTTTTAAAAAGAATAGCCCCATTTTGCAGAGAAGGAAAACGGAGGCTCAGCAAATTCCTTGTGTTTCATGGAAGGGCATGGGGGGCTCTCTTCAAAAGGGACATCTCTTCCTTTCCCATCTTGGCTAGGGAGGAGGTGTGCCTTCATCCTTTCCTCGTGATCTTACCCTGATGGATGGGTGTGTGCTGACCCATCTGGATATCTTGACCAGGGAGGAAGGTGGGAGGTGGCATTGACTCATGTGAGGTGACTGACTCACTGGCCTAGGCTAAAGACACCTTTAGAGTCCAGTTCTCAAGGGCAGAGGATGGAGGTGGTCAGACCAGAATTGACTCATTCACAGTTGGTGCCAGGGTGGCACCTGGGTGCGCTGCCCCAGAGGTTGTTCTGTAAACAGAGGAGGTCAGGAGAGTCCCAGGTCTGAGACCCGAGTGTGGGTGCTGATGGCTCTGGTCCCCAGCCTGACGGCAGCGTGCCAAGACTAGGGGCATCACTGTGCCTCAGCGAACCTGGGGACATACGAGCCCCTGCGGGGAGGAGGCACAGGGCTTCTCTGCAGGACAGCAGCCCCTAGTCTTGGAGTTGCTTGAGGGGTTTTCCTGAGTCTCTCACTTCCCTCCCGTGTGACCAGCTCCTGTATCAGCTCAGGTTCCCTCCTCCGGGATTGTCTTCAGAGCCTTTTAGCTGGTCCCCTGGCCCCTGCCCCCTCTCCCACTGATCCTCCTTGGTGGCACCCTCCTCAAATTGGAGTGCCTCTCTCCCTACCTGGGAAGCAAAAGGCTCCCAGTGGCCAAGGCAGAAACTCCCCCAGGTGTCTCAGGCCAGAGCGAGTGAGGTCTCCGGGTGTTTCCTGCCACCTCTCTGCATCATACCCCGTAGCCCATGAAACACGGCCACTGTGTATCTTCGTACTCCACGCTGTCTCTCTCCATGGTGCACCCTTTCCCCCATCCTTCAGGGTCTTTTGCACGTTTCCCCCCACCCCATACCCCAAAGCCTTTCCTCACTCTCCCAGTTGGACTTTTAAAAAATTTATTTTAAAAAAATTTTATTTATTTTTTTGGCTGCATTGGGTCTTCGTTGCTGCGCGCGGGCTTTCTCTAGTTGCGGCGAGCGGGGACTACTCTTCATTGTGGTGCGTGGGCTTCTCATCGTGGTGGCTCCTCTTGTTGCAGAGCGTGGGCTCTAGGCACGCGGGCTGCAGTAGTTGTGGCACGCGGGCTCAGTAGTTGTGGCTCTTGGGCCCTAGGGCACAGGCTTAGTAGTTGTGGCACACGGGCTTAGTTGCTTCGCGGCATGTGGGATCCTCCCGGGCCAGGGCTCGAACCCGTGTCCCCTGCATTGGCAGGAGGATTGCTTAACCACTGCGCTACCAGCAGAGTCCCTCCCAGTTGGATTTGATCCTCTGCTCTTTGAACTCCCAGCCCTTCATCCCTCTCTAGGACAGACTACATTCTGCTTTTTAATGTGGTTGTGTTTTATCCACCTCAATAGATGGAAAGTTCCTTGAGGGCAGGTACTGTGGGGTCTTCCTCCTTATTATCAGCACCACAATAGCACCTGTTGTTTGATTACCTACTAAATGCCAGGCAGCCTGCTTAGGATTTAACTGCAGAATCTTGCTGAAACCTTCCTTATAGCAACTCTTAAAAGGTGGCGGTCCCATTTAAAGATGTGGAAGCTGAGGCTCAGAGAAGTTATGGCATTTCCCAGGATTATAGAACTGGAGCGTAGGGGGTGGGGAGGTTTGAATGCAGGTCTGCCTGATTCCAAAGCTCTTCTTACTCTACCCTCCCCATGCCTGTGTCCCCCTTCTGCCCCCACCCGGGTCCCTGGCACACAGTGGATACTCAGTTGTGTCCGATGTAGTAGATCAAGCTGTAGAAAGAGCCCCAGGGAGACCTGAGCTGCTGCAGGTGTGGCAGAATCACTTTGCCTACAGGGTTTTTGCCTCCTTTAAAAGCTGTATTTGCTGGCTGGTGTGGAATGCGTCATTCATTCATCTAGTCATCCATTCATTCAACAAACAAATGCCAGTACAGCTGGCAGGATAGGTGAGCATTTGGTGCCATCTAATGGGGATGGGCAGGGCTCCAGCTGTCTGGCTTTCTGTTGTTGCTGGGAGGGGGCTGAGGGGATCTCTACCTGCTGGGCTGGCCTGAGGCTGAGGGGCCTCGATACCTAGGGGCCTGGGGCCAGCTCGAGTTAGGGGAGAGGTTGGGGACTCCTAGCTTGGCCTGGGGACATTAGCCTTTGGTGGAGATGGGTGATCCAGGGTACCTGCTGTGCTGGGATGTCTCTTTGTCCCCTGTCTGATACGCCAGAGGGGAACCTGTTTGCTGACTGAGGATGTGGCCCTCACTGTGGTCCTGGGTTTGGCCTAGTGGCTCCTGGAGGAGTAGCCAAGAAGGTTGGAGGGGGAGAGTTTTGATGCCATCCGTGGGGTGTTTGTGTGTGTGTTTCATTCAGCTCTACACAGCAACTTAGTTCTCAGGTTTATGCCATGTGGGCTGCTTTTCTGTTTATCAGACATGCTACACACCCCCCTGCCTCAGGGCCTTTGCACTTGCTTCCCCTTTACCTTGAATGCTCCTCCCGCTGATACCTTCTGGTCTCATTCCCGCACTTCCTTTTGCTGAAATGAATTCTCAGGAATGCCTTCTCTGGCCATCCTACCTATAAAAGCTCCCCACCAGGTACTCTCGCTCCCCTGACCTGCTTTGTTTTCCTATGTAACACTCATGGCCTATTATATTTCTTTCACTTGCATTGTGTCTTTCTACTAGAGTGTTAAGCATGGTGAGGGCAGGGACTTGTTCACTTGTTCATAGCCTGGAAGAGGATTTCTTGTTCTCAGTTCTCTTGACACACGGGCCATGTGGTCGCTGTGGGAGTTGTCCTGAGAGTTGTAGGATGTTTAGCAGCATCCCTGGCCTCAACCCACTAGATGCCAGTAGCACTTGTCCTTCAGTTGTGACAGTTAAAACTGTCTCCAGATGCTGCAAAATGTCCCCTGGGGGGAATTGCCTCAGTTGAGAACCATTGGCTTAGAACGGTGCCTGGCATGTAGTGGGTGCTAAAAAATATTGAATTAATGTCCGAAAATTTTCATCTGACCTTCATAATGACCCTGTTTTTTTGTTTGTTTGTTTGTTTTTGCGGTACGCGGGTCTCTCACTGCTGTGGCCTCTCCCGTTGCGGAGCACAGGCTCCAGACGCACAGGCTCAGCGGCCACGGCTCACGGGCCCAGCCGCTCCGCGGCACGTGGGATCTTCCCGGACCGGGGCACGAACCCGCGTCCCCTGCATCGGCAGGCGGACTCTCAACCACTGCGCCACCAGGGAAGCCCCATAATGACCCTGTTTTATGGATGAGACAGAAGAGTTTGGAAAGCCAGTGGTGCAGGGCTGGGCTCCAGGTCGTCTCAGTCTCTCTGGGATATTTCTCTGGGTTCTTCCTCTGCTGTGTTGAGTCTGCTGAGGCTAGCGGTGCTCTCCCCAAAGTGCTCACCCGCCCACATCCCCCTCCCGGCTCGTGACAGGGCCACCCACTGGCAGTGACTCAGGAGCCCAGGAAGCAGGTGACTTGCCCAGAAGCAGGCAGCGAGGGAAGCCAGGGGTTACGGTGGAGAGAAGGGTGCTACCAAGGGAAACAGGAACAAAGTGGAGTTGCTGTGGCTCTCACTTCCGGGCACCCGCCAGGCCCCAGGGCAGCAATATTGATGACTTAGAAGAAACGCTCTGGCCTCGGAAGTGGACAGACCTTGGCTCACTTCTTACTTTGCTGTTTATATACTGTGTGACCTTGACAAGTCTTTCCATCTCTGGGAGCCTGCCTCTGTGTTCCCATCTGTAAAATAGAAATGATCCTTCACCTCACTGGCTGGTCGTCAGAAGTGCTTTATATGCTGTGCAGCCCCTTGGTGGCTATTTGAGCATCTGTGGCTTCACAGGGCCTGGGAGTCACCGTGGAGTCAGATTCCCTGTCTCTGAGCCACAGGGCTCCGAGGTAGGGGTGGCAGACCTCCATTTGTGCAGAGCTCCTGCCCAACACCCCTGAGAAGCGTTTCCCTCCTGCCCGCCTTCTCCTGGCTGTGCTTCCTGCTCCAGAGCCCGCTTCCTAGGGCCTCTCACACCACCTACCCAACTGCCTGGCCTTAGGAGCCTGGCATGTGGCACAGGCCGCGGGGTCAGGAAATCTTCCCCTCCCCCTCCCAACTCCTTTCAGTGAGTGACAGGTGCTAGATCTCATTTGAGGGTGAGCAAGGGGCACATGTGGCATAGAATAGAGGAGTCTCATGACCTCTCCGTGAAGGGGATGCAGAAGGCCTCGACTTTCCCACCTGCAAGATGGGCATGGGCTGATTCCAGGCTGTCTTTAAAATCTCTTCCATCTGTGACCTCCGTGATCCAGCAGGTTGTATTTACCTGTAACCCTGAAAAGGGGAAGCTTTATCAAGCCTCTTCTGAGGTCATGCTGTCCATCCCCCAGCCTCCAAGTGATTTCCGAGACAGCAGGACCCTGAGGAAGGAGCATTGGCCTGGGGCCCAAGAGACCAGAGTTCCCATCTGTACACTGTGGTCACCCGCTCACTGTGTGACCTCGCTCGGGTTACTTAACCTCTCTGGGCCTAAGCACCCCCATCTATAAAACCTAACAGCACTGATCCTGACATTCTCTTGGAATGCTGGGGAAGTATCAGGGTTGCCTGTGCTTGATGGAGGCCACAGACTGGGGGCGAGGGGGGTCTAAGAGTTTTCCCAGGAAGGAGAGTCCACCACTCCCCACCATTAATATCTTTGATTCCCTGTCTCTCTTCTTGCTGACCTCAGTCCCACTGGTTTTAGCTGGAATGATTTCCTTGACTCAGGCCGCGGTAGCTTCCAGAATTCCTGGCTGCTGGTTAGCTTGCATCCGAGACAAGATGCACAACCCTCAGGCGGAACAGGCTTCACGGGTTCCCGCCTCCCTGCCCCTTACTACCCAATTAGCCCCTCTTAAAGTTCAGAAGCCAGACCCTTTGGGGCACCAAACCACGGGAAAGTCCGTGCTGTGGGCATCACTGCGGGGCCTGCCGCCTGGGATCCCACAGGTTCGGGGAAGCCTTGAGTGCGGAGGGTGGGGGGTTCCTCGAAGAAGGCTTTGTCACCTGTGATGGACTCACAGCTGTCCCCCTGGTTCTGAGTCCCAGGGCTTTGGGTGTTTGTGCCCCTCCGCTGAGATGTTGACTGTGGGGCTGGGACTCTGGGGCCCACGGTCATTTTCCATCGTGTCATGTCATGAGGTCACAGGTGGTGGTGACATCACTGTGGTTTGGGGCACTCGAGGTACGAGCCCAGAAAGAGAGAGTGTCTGTTCACCGACGGGGGTTTGAAGGAGTCGATTTCCATCTGCCCCAGCTGTGAGCAATGCTGGGGGGAGTCGGGGGGCAGGGCAGCTGTCCAGGGGACCCCAGACTCCAGGTCTGGTCTGTCTCTGCCCTGGTGGCCTGTTGACCGTGACACACCGCCCTAGCTCTCAGCCTCCATGTCCTCTTTGCAGAAGAGGAGAGGCTGGAACAGGCTGCATCTCAGGTGTCACCTGCGGAGGCTGAGGATCGCAAGACTATCCACTTTGTTGCTAGAACAAGACCTGTTAGCCGGCTCGCAAGGCTGCAGAGCCCATCAGGCCCCCGGCCGGCCAGCCGCCCTCCCGTTCTTGGTAGCAGATACTGAGTGGGGACGCGTGGGGACACCTGGCAGTGCGGGGTGACGTCGAGGGACACGGCTGGACCCCTTTGGCCAGCAAACCACTGCTCTGCCTCTGACTTGGGAGCTGGGACCCCGGGTTGATGCAGTGCTTTGACTGGAGGAAATCCCCCGAGGCTTTTGTTTTCCTCTGCTGTCCAGACAGGGGCCCACCTGTCTGTTTCCACCGGGCGGCAGTGGGAACTGAGCGGGCCTGAGGGTGAGAGCAGCACGGGGAGGGATTGGGGGCAGGGGGCTCGGGATGGGCATCCGCCGGCCTGTCCGTGGAGAGCCTTCTCCGGTGCCATTCGGGAGAGATGCCAGAGGCTGTGGAAGGGACAAGTGCGCGGGGCTGGGAGTGGGGGTCCTGGGCCCAGCCCTGGCTCAACCTCCAGCTCGGGAGGGCTTGGCCCGTTCCCTTCTCCTCTCTGACCCTCAGCAGGCCCAGCTGGAAGTGGAGCTCAGCAGAGACCTGGCCCAGCCTGAGTGTTAGACAAGGGGGAGGGGGAAGGGGATAGAGGGGGTCAGTGACTTTGGGCAGGAGGTGGCCTGCAGCTCCGGCCTCTGTGGGTCTCCAGCTCAAGGCCCAGGTCTGGACTTGACAGTGACTCTTAGGGAAGGGCTCCCAGCACTTGGCTGTAGTTACCGGGACGGCCGCCAGCATCCTGGGCACCCCTCCGTGTCCTCCCTCTTGCTGACCCAGAGCCCCGCTTCTGTCTGCCATGCGCACAGGCTCCAGGTTCAGCTTGTCCCGGGTGAGCCTGTCACCTCCGGCTCTGCATTCAAAAGCCCCCAATTCTGCTCCTTCCTGTCCTGTCCTCCTAGCTCTCTCGAGCCCCTCCCCCACCTCATGGCATGATTCTCCGTCCTCCCTCCCCTCCCCCAACACCCCATGGCTTCACTGTCTTCCTGGCCGGGCCCCTTGGTCACCCCACACATCTTCTGACACCTTCCTGACTCTGTCCCCCCACATGCCTCTTCCTGCAGTGACCACACAAGGATCTTTTTAAAAGCTGAGCCCTGGAGGGTGGTCAGGATTGGGCTGAGTGGATACCAGGAGTCGGAATAGCAGAGGATAGTAGCTAGACCATCCTAGCTGGAGCAGCAGGCCTGTTAGGGGTGGCGATGGCACTTGAGGCTATAGGCTGTTTAGGACCCGTTTCTGGAAGTAGTAAAAAATTTAAAAATTAAATTAAAACATTGTAGCAACTGTGATTTTTTTTAAAGTAGTTATGTATTCAGTATTTTATTTATTTATTTTTGGCTGTGTTGGGTCCTCGTTTCTGTGCGAGGGCTTTCTCTAGTTGCGGCGAGTGGGGGCCACTCTTCATCGCGGTGCACGGGCCTCTCACTGTCGCGGCCTCTCTAGTTGCGGAGCACAGGCTCCAGACGCGCAGGCTCAGTAGTTGTGGCTCATGGACCTAGTTGCTCCGCGGCATGTGGGATCTTCCCAGACCAGGGCTTGAACCCGTGTGTCCTGCATTGGCAGGCAGATTCTCAACCACTGAGCCACCAGGGAAGCCCCCAACTGTAATTTTTGGAGTGTTTACTAAGCACTTTTCATGTGTTATCTCATTTAATCCTCACAACAGCCCCATGAGGTATATACTCTTATCAGTTCCATTCTGCAGATGAGAAGACTGAGGTTTTTAGCCTCATTTATTTTTTAAAAAATAGCAAAACTCCTTTGATGCTGCCCTCCAAAAGAGGGGAGTCTGGATTCAAAGCCAGGCATCTTTTTTCCAGTGACCATGCTTTCGGCTACCACACTCACTTCGTATCAGGAGTTGAGGCAACGGGGAGCCACTGATAGTTTTTGAGTGAGGGAGTGACCAGAGCAGAGGGTGTATTAGGAAGATCACTCGGGCCTCAGTGGGAAGGATAGATGAGGTGGATAGAATGTTGCAATAGTTTAGGTGAGAGTTCCGGGCTGAGAGGTTAGTAGCAGAACAGGAAGGAAGGATCAAAGCCTTCAGGGAGGAGGAGGTGGGCTTTGGGCTGGACCAAAGACCTAGGGTGGGGACAGAGACACTCGAGAGAAAGGGGAGCCGTCCCTCTCCACCCCATCCTGCAACATGAGGCGCCTGTGGCCTCAGCCCTGTCCCTGCGACCTGACCGTGGACAGTGTCACCCTCGTGTGTTCCTGGAGTTCTCGTGGTCAGTCCCAGGGTGAACCCGGCTTCGCTCACCCTGGCCGCTGCTGGAGTGGACATGAGGCTGGGCAGGGCTGACCTTTGCATCTCAGGCATGAAATGTGATGAGCCCCCCATGGGCAGAGGGGCAGGATTCCCGGGGGCCTGCCTGCCTCTGCTGCCAGGACCTTGGGACCTTCTCCCTGGGCTTTGGTTTTCCTCTCAGTGGTGAGGTGGGGATAAAAGGGCCCCCCTCTGTCACTTCCCTTTGGGGTCTGGGAGAGCGCAGCAAACACCGAGCGAGGACTGACGTCCAGGGGGTGCTTCGTGGGTGCCAGGCATGGGTCTAAGGCATTACATGCCCCGAGTGCCTTCTGTCCTCAAGGCCACCTGGGAAAGGTGTACCATTATCATCCCCATTTGATAGGAGAAGCATTCGAGGCGCAGAGGTTAAGCTTTGGGCTCAGGCTCTCAGCTCACTAGAGGCAGAGCCAAGATTCCACACCAGACAGCCCCTCCCGAACTCTGTGCTTAAACTACCACCCAGAAGTCACGGTGGTTGCAGTGGCCATGAGGGGCTCTGCTATTCTGGGGACGCCACCCTGTCTCTCTATAAGCCCATTTCCTGCCCAGTTCTCCTGCTAGCCCCAGCTCATTTCAACTAATTGGAAATGAAACCTTTTGCTTCTGTTAAACAATTCAGCATCTATTAGGTACCCGCTGTGGGCTGTGCGCTGGGCTGGGTGTAGAGCCATGAGTAATAAAAACCCAACGACTAACGCTCAGCCCTTGCTGCTGCTGGGCATGGCGCTGAGCACCCCACACGCCTTGGCCCAGTGAATCATAACAGCCCCGTGAGGTGGGCACTGCTTTTGTCCCCGTTTCAGAGATGGCAAAACTGAGGCTGGTGAGTGGTGGAGCTGGGACCGAAACCCGGGTGGCTGGTTCAGAGCTCACGTAGAGGGTGCAGACGGGGAGACACAGGGAAGCAAACGATTAACCAAAAGGTGGTCTGTGAATTAGAGAGATATACCCGGGTTGTCGCCGGAGCCCTCAGGGGGCACCTCTGACCCCATGTGCGGGCCCGGAGAAGGTTTCCTTGAGATGCTAGCGGAGAGGACTCTTGAAGGAAGCCGAAGAGTTAGCCCTGCAAGAGGGGAGGGCAGGGTGTTTGGGCAGAGGGGTGACGCAGGGCGAGGTGAAGACTGAGTGTCAGGTGCTGGCAGGGCCCAGGCAGCGGCCCCCGGGCCCCGGGCTGAGGACGCTGAGCTCTGGACAGACTTGGTGTAGGAAGGCGGCTTCAGGTCTGCCTGGGAAGCCTGGGGACCAAGAGTGAGGAGGTTGTAGGTGGTGGCTGGGCCTGGGGTGTGTGTGTTGGGAGGGGATGGAAAGGGTTGGGGTGTTTTCTGCAACTAGACCGAGGGTTCCTTGAGGGCAAGAACCACACCCCGGTATCTTTGTACCCCGGTGCTTAGCACAAAGCCTGACCCCAAGAACCGGATACCAGCCCGGGCTTCCTGTCCTCCCCCAGCTCACTTCTAAAGCGACATCACAGGCAGCAGGCCGGGAGTGGGATGTGTCACCCTTGGCCGCCGCCTGTGATGTGGTCGGTCCTCCTGACGTAGATGCCGCTTCTCTCCGTGATGGCAGATGAGCCTCCACTGCTTGGCTCTGGCGTCATCGCCGTGTCAGCTGCACCCCGAAGTCTGCGGGACTCCCGAGAACCCCCTAAGATTGAAGCCCAAGTGGTTCTGCTGTCTCTCACCGTATGCCAGGGCCCCAGGGACCTGCCAGGGAAATGATGTGGTTTCTCTATTGATTGAAGCCAGTTTCCCTCCCTGGGTCCTTGGGCAGACGCCTCTGCTCTGCTCCACGGCTGCTGTGTCTGTCCCTGGCATCCTGGAGACCCTTTTGCCTGGGAGAGTCATTGAACCCGCCCACACCTGGCTCACTGTGTGTTCTCCGGGGAGTCACTCTCCCTCTCTGGGCCTCTCCTCTGTGAAATGAGGGAGCAAGAGAAGATCACGGGGTATAAGACTGTCTGAGGACACCGAGGGAGTTGTAGCTGGGACTAGTTCTGCCGCTTGCTGGCTACGTGGCCCCGGACATGGTATCGAACCTCCGGAAGCCTCTGTTTCTGCATCTGTAAAATGGGGTGATGCTGACCTCATTGTGTCGGTGCAGAGATAAGACAAGAGAATGCGTGTGAGCGTTCTCGGCACTGTCTGCACACCACAGGTGCCCCTCCTGGGTCTGAGCAGTCTCTGTCTCTCCCACTTAGTGAAAAGAGAAGTTTTGTGGGGCGTGTGTACTCCTCAAGCCTGAAGCTTCCCCCCGTGGCCTTCTTCCCCCGACGTCCCCTTCCTGCTCTCACCCTGCCCAGGGGTGCTCCTGGGGGAGGCTGGGAGTGGGACCCCTTCCCAAGGGTACTGGCAATCTAAGTGGGGGGCGGGGGGGTCTCCAGAAAATCAAAAAGCCCTGGAGACCCCCACGGTGCTTCGTCAGTGCTGGCAGGAAAGGCAGAGGATTCCACAGCTTTGGCGCTTTCAGAGGACACTGTCTGGGTGGCAGCCTCTTCCTCCTCCTGCCCAGGCCTGTCCTTCTTTGCCTTCCCCTCTCGCAGTCTATTTATAAATAGGAGAAGGGAGTGAGGGCCCCCACCTTGGGGTGCACGCAGGGTCCTGCTCGGGGAGCAGGGAGTCAGGAAGTCAGCTGGCGCGGGGTTGCCCAATTCCCCGAGAAAGTGCGCTGACTCAGACTCCACGGTCAGAGGGTCTTGCCTGGTGCCTGGCCCTGCAGCCCGCTGGGCGGGCCCCCGTGCAGTGCCCGCCTTGACCTAGTCTCTCTCCTCCTGCCCTGGCTGCTAGCTGTGGTTTCTGGTCCTCCAGGGTGAGAGTGGGGAGTAGAGGGCGGGGACAATTCATGCCTGACCCCACCAGGTAAGTCTGGTCCTGCTCTGGCTTTGCCCCCTGCCGGCCTCGGAGGCTCACCTTCTTTCAGGGACTCACAGCCACCTCCCTGTCCCTTATCCTGGACACTGTGTCCTCTGGCCGCTTGATGGACCCCTGGCTGCTGGGTTTTGGTCACTCACCCAGACTCTTTCTTTTTGGGTCCCCTCCCCCCTCCAGGTGTTCCGCTTGAGTCAAGTCCCTTGGAGACCACCCAAGGCCACCACCCTAGAAAGCCCACATCTGACCTGCAGGCGTCCCCTCCTCCCTCTGTCTTAAGGAGGCCCATTCCATTGTCCCTGCAGCTGGCCTATTGCCGTCTCCTGACCTTGGGCTTCTTGAGGACTGGGCCTGCGGTCAGCCTGAGGGTGACTCCACAACTCCAAGGGTCACAGGTCACAGCTTTCCCAGACTTGCTCTCGAGGAGGGAGGGAAACCCCCTCCATCGCAAGGCCTGCATGGGCCACCTAGCACCTCGCCAAAACTGGGCCACCTGCTCCCAGCAACTGGTCCTCGCCTTGCCTGTTCTTAGCTGAAACCAAGGCAGAGAGAGCCCAGTTCTAATATTCCACCCGACACAAGTCCACATGTGTGTCAGGGCCTTTGCAGACCCTTAGAGCCCCCCACCCCGGGTCCCCTGGGAGTCTGGGAGAAGATGACGGACCCAAGTTAAGATCCACCCCCCCCCCTCCGCCTTTGCGCCTACAATGACCCGAAGAGGAGGAGGCTGGGCAAGGCGTTGTGTCACTATTTTACGGGTGACGGTGTTGAGGCTCAGAGAGTAAGTGATGTCCCCAAGTCCCCTAGGACCAGCATATGCATCCGGATCCTCTGAACTGAGTCCAGTGCTCCTCCTGTGAGGCCAGGTGTCCGTACACCGAGGAGGGTGGACATCTCCAGCCCCCCTCCTCCCAGGATATACCTGCTCAGGTCGACCTCACCCTCGGAGAGCGTTTGAGGGGCAGAGGAGTCCCGCCCCACACCCACCCTCAGCCTTGCCTCGCACCCCAGCCCCCTACCTCCTAGGTCATTCAGTTTTTCCACCTCTCATGTGGGTGGGCCACCCACCCACCCCATCCTCCTGAGGTCTTGGGAGGGGGCTGAGCTTTTTGATGCCCATCCTTAAGAAGCCAGAGCTGGAACGGGCTTAGAGCCCCAACCAGGCCACACCACCACTTTACAGATGAGGAAACTGAGGCACAGAGAAGCTAATTACCTCCCATAGTAGAAGAAGTGCCTGAGTGGGGGAGGGAGGGCCTCTGGGGTGGGCCCAGGGCAGGGAGGGTTGAGACCTGGTCTTCCTGGGGCGGGGATGGAGCACAGAGCTGGAGGTGAGGAGACCTCTGAGGCTCAGTTTTCTCATCTGTGACTTGGGAATAATAATAGCACCGACCTCACAGCACTGGAATGAGGAATGAGAGACAGTAACGCGTGTGGACAGCTCTGCACGATGCAGACTTTCAGGATAAGGTGCTTCCGTTTCTGTCTCCTAGCGCCCTCAGCCTCTCCCTCACCTTCACCCACCCTGGCCTAGCTGCCCTGGCCCCCTGGCTGTGCCTGGAACGCGCAGAGCACGTCCTCCCTGGGGCTTCTGGCCCCACCTTGCTTTTCCCTTTTCCTTAGCTCCTGCTACCACCTCTCATTTTCCACCGTGCGTGTCTGTGTCTCCCCAGCTAGAGCCCAGCTTCCTGGGCAGGGACTTGCTTACATTTGATGCTGAGTGCCCGGCACCTTCATGTTTGTTGAATGAATGAACAAACGTTTCCACCTTTGCCCCTGTCTTTCTCCACGTCCACTAAATGGGAGGTCATCTGAGATAATCTCTAAAGTTCCTGCCAGCCCTGAGCTGCTGCGCCTCAGTCCCACCCCCACTTCTGGGCCGTGTTTCCTGGTCATCGGCTCCCACATGTCTCTCCAGCACTTGACACAGCTGCACATCAGCTGGGCCAACCCTCCGTGTTCGCAGGCTCCTACCTTTGAGCCTTTGTTGACCCCCCTCCTGCTTGCTGAGGAGCCGCCAGCTCCTGACAGGTCAAGGAGCCCCGTGACACAAGCAGTTATGGGAAGGGCAGGGTCTCAGGTGCTGGATGTCCCTGCCCTCTGCAGGAGACGGGCTCTTCTGAGATTCCTGCGTGGTTACCTGGGAAACCAGGTCAGAGCTGAGGTCAGAGGATGTTGGCCTGAGGCTGAGAGAGGTTCCTTGCACTGGTGTGTGTGTGTGTGTGTGTGTGTGTGTGTGTGTGTGTGTGAGAGAGAGAGAGAGAGAGAGAGAGAGAGAGAGAGAGAGAGAGAGAGAGAGAGGGAGGGAGAGGGAGGGAGGGAGAGGGCGCGTGTGCCCGTGCGAGCCAGCTCCCCAGGCTCCGCCCAGCGTGGAGGTGGATGAACGGGGGCTGGTGGCACGGCGGTGACTCAGGGCAGAGGGGGATACCAGGCGCTGGCCCCTTTAGCTGTCCTGAGGAGGGGAGCAAAGACTTCTCCAGTGGGACCAGAGCAAGAGTCACATCCCAACTCCACCTCTTCCCTCCCAGACCTCAGACAAATGACTTGATCTCCCTGAGCTGTGAAGTGGGCACATGCCCGCCTGCTTCTGGGGGGTAGGAGTGGGATTCTATAAAGTGCTTGCAGCCTGGCCTGGCAGATAGTTGGTGCCTAATGAATATCCTGTTTTTTCCTTTCCTCTCCGAAGGGCCAAAGCTGAGAACCTGGAGGAGTGATGGAGGCCACATGGTGGGAGAGGGTGCTGAGTTTGGGAGGCACTTGGGGTCCTGGATCTGTGTCGAGGGGAAGGGAAGCTTGGGCCCACAAGAGAAGGGAGGCAGGATAGGGGCGTCGGGGGTGTGGCTCTTCTGGTGTAGCCTTGGGTGCATCGCTTCACCTCTCAACCATCTGTGAAATACTGGTGAGGAGTCTGTCCGATGGTGGGTCCAACACTGTCGCTCCTGGGATGCAGAGGAAATGGAGCTGCAGACTCCGATGTGAAGCAGCTCTGAGGCCTGTGGTGGATGAGCAATGGGCCCTGTTGGCCCCTTGTGCACAGGCATCACTCAGCCTGCCACCAACCAGGCCCTGGCATGGCCTTTGGGAAACCCCAGGAGGTGGGTTGGCTTCTTTCCATCTCTATTTCCCCATCTGTGAAATGGGCACAATCAGATGTGCCTCAGAAATTGGATGTTAGATGGGTCCTTCCTTCTCTCCTTCCTTCCTTCCTTCTCTCCTTCCTTCCTCCTTCCTTCCATCCCTCTCCCTCCCTCCCTCCCTCCCTCCCTCCTTCCTTTCATCTATCATCCTCTCTCCCTCTCTTTATCTATCTTAACACATCCATCCATCCATCCATCCATCCATCCATCATCTATCTTCTCCAATCTCCCCCAACACACACACACACACACACACACACACACACACACACACACACACACACACACACACACACACTGGGTCACAGATTTCCCACCTGTTAAATGAGTGGTTAATGCTCATCAGTGATTTCCAAGTTTTTACTTGGGGATGCTGTATTTTGAAAGATTGGTCTGCTAAGCGTGCTGAGTGAATCCAGTACTACCCAATTCATTTCCTCATTTTAAAATGTCGGTCAGAGCTCCCCTGTGGGTGGGTGGAGTGCGGCTCTGAGCCTCCCTGACACCAGACAAGAGAACAGAAGCTTCCACAGCACCGAGTTTCCCAGAGGCTTCTCAGCATGTTCTGGGCGCCTCCAAGGACCCTCCGCTCGTAGGGCCCCTTTGCTGACCTGAGGCCCAGCTCCTAGGGCTGCGCTCCAGCTTAGCCCCTGCTCTGCTGAGCAGGGCCCTGGAGGGGTGACCTTTTGCCCCACTCTGCAAGGGCCTTTCTGTTCCTCATTGTTTAGCCATGACAGGGCAGTGGTTTGGGGTTTTTTTGTTTTTTTTTTTTTCCTGTCCAAGAAGATAAACAGGCCTCAAGATTGCTTAAAGGAGGGCTGGCCTCCTCCGCCCGCTGCCAGCAGCTCGGGCTGGAGTCAGAGCAGCAGGAGGAAGTGTAGGGAAGGGGATTCGGAGTGAGATTCAGACAGGAAAAGACCCGGGATGGGAGGCCGCCGGGCAGTGGCCTGGGGACCCTGGGGGTCCAGCTGCCTGCCTTTGTCCCGGAACCCTTGCCCCATGGGTGGAGAGAGAGCCCAGACTTGGCCAAGGCAGGGCCCTTTCCCGTCAGGTCCTTTGGGCCCTGACAGGAAATCCTCCCCCAGGCAGGGCAGACGCCCTGGGCTGCACCACAGAGGGCTGCCACGGCGAGGGGGGGGCGAGGGGAGGAGGAGTCCTCTCCCCACCAGGAGCTGCCGGGCCTGTGGCTCTCAGGGCCCACAGGAGTGAGGGGCTCCCCTAGTTACCCCTAGGGTACCTGGGGGGAGGAAGCCCGCCGTGTGCAGGGTCCTTGAGACCTGTGCCCGCCACCCTGGGGGCAGGGTCTCGAGGGAAGGCCGTGTGACCCCTCCCTGCCCTCAGGGTGCTGTCTGGGCGCGGGGGCTGCCGCCTGGGGTCCTCAGTCAGAGCGTGAGGCACAGCGGGCTGCAGGGGGACCGGCGGGGGGGGGCGTTAGACGCTCCGCTGCAGCTAACGTGCAGTGCAATGGTGGTGCGAAGGGGGCCGCAGGAAGTACGATCCTCTGATTTCGGGGCTCCCCCAGCCTTTGGCTGCTAGGTGTCCTCCACGGGCTCTCCCAGGCCATCTTGCTCTGGCCTGCGCGCTGCTCACGTTTGCTCAGCAGTGGAGCATGGGAATCACTTGGGCAGGTTTCCTTTTTCCTTTTCTTTTCTTTCTTTTCCTTTCTCTTTTTTCTTTTCTTTTCTTTTTTTTTTAACAGTACAGCTTCCTGGGCCCACCCTCTGGGCTCCTGCCCCTTCGTTGCGGTGGGAGTGGGCATTATAATAGAGCCCCCCCCAGGGGCTTTGGACACAGGCAGTGACCCCCACCCCCAGTAAGTGGGAGGAGCCCCGAGAAGGGGCTTTACTCCAGGGGCAAACAGGGAGGGAGGAAGTATCAGGACTGAGTGTGTGTGAGAGTGTGTGTGTGTGTGTGTGTGAGTGAGAGAGAGAGAGAGAGAGAGAGAGAGAGAGAGAGAGAGAGAGAGAGAAAATGTGTGTGTGTGTGTGTGTGTGTGTGTGTGCATGAGGGCGCAGTCATGGGCATTATCAGCTTACAGTCCAGATGGGGATGGAAGTTACCTTTTAGGCTCTGGGTCATGCAGAGTGGACCCCACTTCCCTTGCCAGCCTGCATCTCTTCCAGCCTCCTTAGAGCCGCCTTCCTGGGGTTTGGCACCAGGCCTGGGGTGTGGGTGTGGGTGAGGGATGGGCCTCAGGGGCCGATCAGCATGGAGGGTGCACCCGTGTTAGGGCTTGGTGTTCCTGGTGCCAAGGTTGGACCCCTCCAGGAAATGATACAGTAATGAAGCCCACTGCTGAGATTAGTGAGCCCTGCGCACCTAACTGTCAATACACGCCAGGCTCTGGGGTGACAGCGAACAGTCACCAGGCGGAGGAGGCAGCCCGGCCAAGGGCATGGGGGCAACAAGAGCCACACATCGCTCCCCAGCCCCTGGGGGATCGTCCCCCTGATGCCTCCAGCTGTTGGCGCCCAGCTGTGTGCAGCCAGGGTAGCTCTGCCAGGTCGAGTGGGGCAGGCAGCTGGCTCTCCAGGCCCACTTGTCCTGGAGGCAGGGACCAGCCAGGGGCCCACCTGCCCCTGACTCTGGCAGTCATGCCTTCCTGGCGGTGCTGTGGAGGGGGAGGGGAAGGCCAAGTGACAGCCTGCCTCCCTACAGTCATGTCCTCTGACCCCACGGGTTGGGGGGCGATGCTCTGGAGCGTGAACAGTGTCACAGCATTGGTCCCACCTGAGGGCTGGGAGCCATTATGGGGCAACACCCAAGACAGCTGGAGATGGGTGCCCTGCCGGTGTAGGGGATCTGTGTGGGGTGCAACTACATCCACTAAGTAGGGCACCTGGAGCACATTGACCAGCCCCTGGCACCCCATAAGTGCTCCAGAAATGTAACTATCATCATCAACAAATATTCTTCTCCTGAGCCCAGACTCTGCTGTGGGCCCCATGTTGGAAGCTGAGGGTCTAGAGGTGATGAGGTTGTCGTTTCTGCCCTTTGCACTGCAGACGTGTGTCTGTGTGTGTTATGTACACAGCTATACACACGTGTGCATGCAGATGTCCCTGCGAGGGTGGGAGGACAAGAAGGTACCCCATTTCAGCACAATGAGATGATCGTCAGCAGGGCGTATTCAGTGTTTAGAGAGAGCCCAGAGCAGGAGGAACCTGAATCAGCCTGGGGGAGTCTGGGAAGGCTTCCCAGAGGAGGCAGCACTCAGCTGGAAGGACAGAGGTATGATTACCAGGTGCAAGAGGGAAGGCGAGGCAACCTAGGCACGGCTGATTTGTGCTGAACTCCGCCGTTCGCTGTGACCCAGGCCACCCCTTCTAGGAGGCTTCAGGGCCTCGCCTCTGCCCCATGTGGTGTGAGGAGCTGGGCCCCCACTCCGGCCAGCTGGTTCCACATCTCCGCCTGCAGACATGAGTGTGCTACACCGAGGGAGGAGGAGGAGGAGGAGGTGAAAGAAGGCAAGGACTATCCCTTCTTCTACCTCTACCCACCCCCCCCACCAAAGGGAGAAGTCCCCATGTCACTAGTGCCCCAGCAGGGAGAAGGCCAAACACTCGCAGGACGCAAGATGGGGATCTGGGCGTACAGCGTAGCAGGATCCACGGGTGGCCACGCTAATGGCTGTCCTCCCCTTCCCCATTCCAGGCTGTGTTTATCCCCTATGTCCCGGAGCCCGGAAGCTCGTGCCGGCCGCAAGAATACTACAACACAAAGATCCAGATGTGCTGCAGCAAGTGTCCACCAGGTGAGGGCAGCCACTGGGGCCCTTGCCCGCAGCCTGGCTGGGTCCCTGTGGGCGGTGCCTTGAAGGGAGTGGGTGTGTTACGGGGTCTAGGGGGTCAGGGTCATGGCCCTGGACTCTTACTGAGCTCCCACTGGTTCCATGAATCGACCCTCTGCTCCCTCTTGCTTCTGGGCCTTTGCACATGCTGTTCTCTCTGCTTGGTGCGCTTCCCAACTCCTTTCCCCTGGTCTACTCCTGCTTGTCGCTTAGGCCTCTGATGTCTCCCTCCTCCTGGAAGCCTGCCAGCACTGCCTGGCCAGATCTAACTCCTCCTTTGCACTCCCACTGGCCCTTGGCATCCCCCATGGCAGCAGCTCTTTTGACACTGTGTGATCCTGGCCTGGATCTCTTTTGTTGCCCCCACTGTGTGCTCCTCAGAACAGGGACTGTGGCTTGTTCTCTGCTGAATCCCCAGCACTTGGCACAATACCTGGCCCATAGCAGGTGCTCAGTGCATATTTGACTGAATCAGTGACTGCTACCCATTTCACAGATGGCGGATCTGAGGCCTAATCCCAGTTGGGAGAGGCAGGTGGCCCAACACCTGGTGCTGTCCATCCATTCATTTGTTTATAATTTATTCCTATGTTTATAAAGCATTTGCTAAGGGTCAGGCACTGTTCTGAGTGCTGGGAATACAACAGAGAGCAGGGCAGACAAAATCCTCACCCTCGTGGATTTTGCATTCTAACAGAGGCCTAGACAAATAAACCAGTAGAAGAAACAGACATATGGTCTGTGAAGGAAACAAGGCAGGGGAAGGCAGACAGAGACAGAGTAGGACATGCTGTTCTATATGGGGTGGTCATGGAAGGCCTTTCTGAGGAGCTGACACGTGGGCAGAGACATGCAGGAGGTGAGAGAGTGAGTTATGCAAACATACGGCGGGGGAACAGCATGCACAAAGGCCCTGAGGTGTTAGCTTCTTTGGGGAACGTGGAGAACAGCGTGTGTCCTAGAGTGAGTCAGCAAGGACCGTGGTAAGGAGTTTAGATTTTCTTCTGCGGGATCCAGAAAGGCATTGAAGAGCTTTGAGCCTGAGATGTGGGCAGGCACATATGTACCTGTCACCTCCAATGGCCATTTTAAGAGACCCCAGGGGAAGTGACTCTTCTTTCTTCGGTTAACCGGTAGGGTCTCTGTAAGAAGTTACTAGATTAGCACAGCAGTGAAGGTGGCAGGATAAGAACGGGGACAGGTACTCAGAAGAGAAACTTCTTAAAGGTTTGCCTGGGTGTTCTCCCATCCCCTGGCATACCTTCTCTGGAGGCCTAAAGGAGTCCCATGGCCTCATCGTTGATGGGATACCAGGGATGACTACTACTGCCTTTTTTACCTTGCCCAGCTGGAGAATTTCAGCCAACTATAAAGAAGGAACCGGCAAACCAGTTCTAACTAAAGTGTTATTGACTAATAATAGGCACTTCCAATGGTGGAATTCCAGGCACCTGAAAAGAGCAGAGAGGAAGATATTTTATGAGCACTGCGGGGTTCAAAGATGGCGTGACAGCTGGTACATGTTAGATGGGAAAGGATGCGGAGTCGAAACTCCATCAAAGAGCCTCCCAGCCAGACCTCACAACTCTGGGGCTCTGGAGGACAAAGGATGAGCCCAGGGTCCCGGCAGAAGCCCCCCCAGCCCTCCCCTCCTCCGTTGAGACTCCTGGCCTTGCTTTCTCAGGCTACCGCGTACAATCCTCATGTAACAAGACCTCAGACACCGTGTGTGACTCGTGCGAGAGCAGCACATACACCCAGCTCTGGAACCTGGTCCCCGCGTGCTTTAGCTGTAACTCCCACTGCAGCTCTGGTGAGTCGGCCCAGGGTGAGGGGTGGTCCTGGGCATCCTGCCCTGGCCGCCATGCACTCCGGCCCCTTCGCCTGGGAGCTGGCTGGCATTAACCCAGACCTTTGTTTTCATGCCCCAGGGCACAGGTACAGCTCTTTACTTTTTATCAGCGGCACCGAATCCTCTTGAATAGCCCCTTGGGGCAGGCAGGCCAAGGGCAGCAGTGGGAAAATGGTGCCCGTTTTTAGAGTTGAGGACATTATGCTTGGGAAAGCAGGCATGCTCGTTCGTGCTGCGATGGAGACTCTGTGTCCAGCAGTCTCTTGGCCCCGTCCTGAGGGGGGTTCAGCGGTCTGCTGGAGATCAGAGCTGTCTGGGGGTGATGGGGCTGGGTGGGAAGACAGAGTGGGCGTGGCAGTGGGTGGGGCTGGTGGAGGCGGGAGTGACCCTCGGCCGTCTTCTCGTTCCTCTAGACCAGCTGGAAACTCAAGCCTGCACAACAAAACAGAACCGCATCTGCACCTGCAAGCCGGGCTGGTACTGCACCCTGGGAAGGCAGGAGGGGTGCCGGCTGTGCGTGCCACTGCGCAAATGCCGCCCTGGCTTCGGCGTGGCCAAACCGGGTATGGGGCCAGGGCCAGAGGTCCTTGGGGGCCCCCTTGGGCCTCTCCTTCCCGGGAACGTCGTCAGTGGCGGCCAGGCGCCTGGTACCCATCTGTCCAACCATCCTGATTCATTCTTCCCTCTGGCACTCCCGATCAGGCACCTCCTGTGCGCTGGGCCCTGGGGATCCAGAGATGGATCACATTAAGGGCCAGGCTACTGGAAAATCGGGTGGTGGCCCAGGAAGACCCAGTCACTAGAATTAGTGAAGGACGCACCGCCCAGGTGTGTGTGTGTTCGTGTTATAAAGCGGAGAGGTGCAGCCCGAGTTCCTCCGGCCCCTCGTTCTTCCCCGAGGGCTCCAGTTCCCCTAGGGCCAAGGCGCACCTGTTCCGCGGAATATCTGGGTTGGTGACAGTTTCTGATTTTTCTTGAAGGAACCGCAACATCAAATGTGGCGTGCGCTGCCTGTGCCCCAGGGACGTTCTCCGACACAACATCATCCACGGATACTTGCAGGCCCCACCGGATGTGAGTGACTGAATCCTCTGCTTCTGAAGGAACAAGGAGGGGCTGTCCCTGGGCGATCATGAGGCCTAGAGCGCAGAACAGCGTGCCATGGTGGCCGGAGTCCCCCCAGTTACTCCCTCGGGTTGAGGCATTGCCGAGCCCTGTTCAACGCCAGGACTGGTTTATCTGACAGTGCGTGGGTCCCTGAACAGACAGCATGGTGAACAAGAGTTTTGCCCTGGAAGTCAGGACTGGGTGGGGACCTAGGGGACATAAGTCTTGAAAGAGGGCGTGGCACACGAACCCGCTCCCCTAACCCAGTCGCTGGGCCCCTTGCACACTGGCCTAGCTCTCGCGATGAGCCATTCAGTCCCCTGTTGCCCCTGACCAAGCCTCCTCCTCCCCCAGCTGTGGCTCGGTGGCCATCCGTGGCACCTCAGAGATGGATGCAGTCTGCACATCTGTGCTCCCCACCCTGAAAGTGGCCCCGGGCCCAGCCCTCACAAGATCCCAACACGTGGAGCCGACTCCAGGGCCCAGCACAGCTCCACGCACCTCTGGCCAGCTCCCCGTGGTCCTAGGTCCTCCAAGTTACCCAGTTGAAGGGCGCAACACAGCAAACATCTCTCTTCCCATTGGTAAGTCACAAGGGGGCCCATTCATCCTGTCTCCCTCCCTCCCTCCTGTCTTAGAGCCTTACAAGAGCTTGTTATGGGCCAGACCCTGTACGCCATCCTGGGATGTAGGGAGCGTTGAGACTTGCCTTCTTCCAAGACTTACTAATGCCACTAAGAATTACCGGGTGGGGAGAGGTAGGGTCAGCGGTTTATGTGAAAGTGGAGATGGTCTTCTGGTTGCCGTTTCCGACGAGCCCATTAGGCTCTGACAGTGGGCTGGGCCGGGTCACCTCATGCGCTTCCCTTCTGGGGTTAGGACTACATCAGGCCAGAGGGCTCAAACTCGTGGCCCTTGGGCTGAGTGTGGCTTACAGACACGTTTTGTTTGGTGCACGGGTTTTGGTTTGTTTCGTCATCAAATTTGAGAGCCTCTGCACTGGCCTTGCCCCTCGCCTCTGATGACCCCAGTCATCTTTGGTTGTCAGCTGACCTGCCTGGTCCCTGGTACCTTTGAGTTTGCTTTTTGGAGCCGTTTTGAACTTCTCTTTTCCTTCTAGGTCTGATTGTGGGTGTGGCAGCGTTGGGTCTGCTAATAATAGTCCTGGTGAACTGTGTCATCGTGACCCAGAAAAAAAGTAAGATTCCATCCTTCCTTCATCTGTCTATTTACACATACACTCAGGAGGCTTTTCTGGGGCACCCCTCTGAGTCCAGCACTGGGCACAGCCTCATGGGTCTGACAGAGCTGAGTATGGCAGTCCCCGTTCTCAGGAGCTTAGAGCCTGGGGCGGAAGGCATTTCCACTAACTTATCTACTAAAAGGCAAGATGCCCTCAGGGCTATCCAAGAGGGTAGAAGTCCAGGACTCTTGTCTGGGAATCCTGGGGGTTCAGGCCTTCTGGAGCATGTGGCATCTGAGCTGGGCAAGATTTTGATGGAGACATGAGTGCAGGAAAGAAAGGGCATGCAGAGCAGGGGGCATGGTACGAGCAAAGGGGGGCAGGCTGAAGAATGGTTGGGGGGCTGTTGAGGGCTGGCTGGAGAGTTGGGTCTGGGGGCTTCTGTGTACCTTGTCTGATAGGTAATTGCTCCCCCCAGGGCTGGGCCTACTCCGACTGCTTCTCTTTGGGCCCCGTGATCCCTCCTAGTTAGAACAGATGTGACCTGAGGAAGTCACTCTCTCTGACTTGTCCCCTCTCTCCTCTTTGCAGAGAAGCCCTTGTGCCTGCACGGAGACGCCAAGGTGGTGAGTCCCCCTCCTCCTTCCCTTGTCCTCTTCCTGCTGGGCTGGGTTGTCCCACGGGAAGCAGTGAATCCTCTGGGTTGGTCTGTCCAGCATCAGGCAGCGTGCAGAGCCCTGGGAGGCTGAGAAAAGGCCAGCCAGGGTCTGTTGCTGGGGCTAGTAAAGGTGACTTGAGTGTGAAAGGCCATGGCAGGGAGCAGAGGGGTTAGTGGTGTCAGCGGCCAGCGTGTGGTCATGGACCCATGGTGTGACCTTGGACTGACATGAAATTGCTCATGGCTGTTTCCTCACCGTTAAATTGGGACAGTTGTCTCAGCCAGCTTGCAGGGCTGTGCCTTTCACCCAGCTGGCAACAATTCTCAGCATCTCCATCATGTCTACAAAGCACTTCCTCATGGAGCAGTGGTTTTCAAACTGCGTGCTAGGGTACCCAAGTGTTCCACAGAGGGTCCTGCCTGGGGGGGGTCATCTCTGGGGTTGAGGTTAAGACTAGGGATCTGGGCCTGGGTCCTCCCCCAACTTCACCCTCTGATCATTTTTATGAAGTAGAGTCTGTGCAGGAGTTTTGCTAGAAACAGAACACCAACATAGTATTTCATCAGTTCTCCATCAGGAAGGCATTTGGCTGCAAGTAACCAAAACCATTAGGGTGACTTAAAAGGGCTTTATATTCTGTTGCACCACAAAGTTGAGGGGTTGATGGCTGCTGGAGTGGTTTGGTTGCATCCTTCTGTGAAGCCAGCAGGACCCCAGGCTCTGCCGTCTTTGGTGTTCTGGCTTTTGTTCTCTTGCTTTGTGGCCTGTTTCATAAGATGATGATCACCACTGCATATGTGACCTCCAGATTTGAGGCAGGAAAAAGAGGGGAAATGGCCAGGACAGCCACGGTGCCTTTTACAGGAAGTCAGACACTTTCCTAGAAGCCCCGGGTAGACTTCTCCTTTTGTCTCACTGGCCAGATGGTATCATGTGACCACCCCTAGCTGCAAGGGAGGCTGCGAAAGCGGGTGCTTTGCTTTCCTAGCCTTTATGATAGAGGAGAACCAGGGAGAGGGCTTGCAAATGGTTGTGGAATGAGCCAGTACATGGTGTCTGCTGCAACCCTGCACCAGGTAGGCAGGGCAGGGTTTATATCCAGTTTGACAGATGAGGAAACAAGAGTCCAAGGAGTTCCCTCCATGTCACCCGTCGTGCTGGGGCAGGGTTTCTCAAGCCTGCCTGCTAATTCTTTGTCACGAGGGGCTGTCCTGTACATTGTAGTCTGCTCAGCAATATCGCTGGCCTCTCCCCACTAGATGCCAATAGCACTGCCTCCCAGGAGTGAGAACCAAAATGTCTCCAGACATTGCCAAAGGGCCCCCAGAGGACAGGATCACCCCCGGCTGGGAACCCCTGTGCTAGGGTAAAGCTCAGTCCTGGTGGCCCAGTGCCTGAGGTTTACACAGGCTTTTGGACTTGGTAGGGACCAGACTGATTTCTTCTCCTGATTGTCCTGACCAGAAAAGAGGTACAGAGAGGGAAAATGACTTGCCCAAGGTCACACAGCAATATGTCTCTGGACTCCTGGCCCAGTGCTCTTTGACCTGCCCTATGGTATTTCAGCAGAGACAGAAACACTGGTTTGGGAGTTCAAACTATTTCCCATTTCCCTGGTGTGTGAATGCCACTCCTTCCTTTTTCTGGCTTCAGTTCAGTGACACTGACAGTTGCCGCCTGGTGGTCCATAGAGCAAGTGCACTCTCTAAGCTCCACCCCGGCACCCAGCTGCCACTTTCTCTTTGCTGACCAAGTGTTTCCCAATACTGGGTGCAGTAAAGCTGTCTCAGGTGTGGTCTGGAGCCCCCGCTTCCCCTTTTCCTTCACTGAGTTTTGTGTTAACTGAATGTGAGCGACTCCACTGCTGTTTGTTGAGTGCTGTTGCATGTAGAGCCCAGGGATGTGCTGGTAACTGGCCCTCCAGGTGGGAAAAAAAAAACCCAGAACGCTGATTTGTGGAGTTTGCTCATTTCTGTATTATAAACACTCCCACCATGGCCAATTTCAAGCTACTTACTGAACGTGGAGCTGGGAAGAAACACACACAAGTCAGAGCTGGTTCCAGCGCCCCCCTGGCTGAGCCCCGGGCCGGGCTCTGCATCCTCACCGCCCCCTGTGAGGTACAGTGTCATCATCCCCATTTCACAGATGAAGAAACTGAGACTCAGCGAGGTTCAGGTACCTGTGAAAGGGTAGGCCACTTGGCGAGTGGCAGAGCCCAGGTTCGAAACTCAGTCTGAATCTGCAGGGCTTGTCTTTACCCACCATCCTGTTCGCCCAGGGCAGATGTTCAGAATTGTTCCAGGCACCCGCCCCCCCATCCCCAGCAGGGACTGCCCTCAGAGGTTGGTCCCCTTCCCAGGTGCCCTTCAGTCCCCGGGCTCCCAGCCCTGCCCTGAACCCCATGCTCAGCCTGCGCCCCACTCCGTTCCTCAGCTGGCTGGCAGTGGTCGTGCTAACGGGGGCCTCTAGTATAATGCTCCTGGCCCAGGCCACTGGGCTTGAAAGCACGGTGACTCAGCACTTCCCTGTTCCTCCTTGTAACACCAGGGCATGGCAGGACGGTGGCTTCCCTTTGTTCTGAAAAGGCCCGTGTAACCACACGTGTGAGCTCACCCACAATCACTGCCACAGACACACTCACAAAGGCTCTCGTTTTATAAAGAGGGAGAATGTTCATGCAGTGCTGAACGTGGGCCAGGCACCGTACTGAGCGTTGTTCAGTCTCACAGCCGTGCTGTGATACAGGCAGTCTGATTATTGCCCCAGTTTTACAGCCCAGGAATCTTGGGCTCAGAGAAGTTAAGTACCTTTCTCAAGGTCACACAGCGAATGGGTGGCCTGAGACACAGACTTAGGAGTGCCTCTCTTCACCACCGCCAGCACACAAGCTAATTGCACCACTCACAGACATGCACACGTGCTCCCTCACACAGAGACACACGTGTGTGCACGCTTCAGACACCCTAACACCTATACATACAGGCGTATGAATCTCAGGAACACACGCTCACACGTGCAGACAGACACAGGCTCAGGCAGCGGCTTTGCCAGGGTCTCTGCTTCTGCCCATGGCGGGGCCGGGCTGGGAGGTGAGCAGGGCCGGCTGGGATCCTGTTTGTTCAGTGAGCCCCCTCGGGGCTTCCTCTTCCTGGGCTCCCAGCCCAAGGAACAGGACTCAATACATCTGTCCCACTCAGAGCCTGCCTGAACTTTGCGACTCGTGGCTTTTGGGGGAGGGAGGCAAGCTGTGACCTTTGGAGGTTTCTGTTCTGCCCGGTCCTAGCCACCAGCAGAAAAGTGGGACGCAGGCTGAAAAGCCCCTTCTCTGGGGCGTGTGAGAATGACATTTGGATGTTGCCCCTCCCCCTCCCTCTCCCCTGTCTGTCCAGGCTCCGAGCAGGGCTGGGGGTGGGGTCCAATACCAAGGTCAGACCATCTGGGCGAAGGTTCAGCATGAACTTGAAATGCCCTCCATTTCTCCAGAGCCGGGGCGTGGTGAACCAAGGAGGCGGGACTGAGTGGGAGGCACGCAGCCCTGGTACACTGAGCCCGAGTGTGCACTGAGCCACGGACCCACTGTGTGACACTGAGCAGGGGAATCACCCTCTCTGGGCCTCCGTGGCCTCACGGGAACTGCTTGCAAAGGATCCTTCTGACCTGGAGTGAGAGTCTGTGAGCTGACCTCGGGATAGGCAGGGCTCAGGCAGGGCTGGGGGCTATGGGGACTGGCCCCTGTGTCCTTCCTGTGTCCTCCACCTCTGACCTCACCTCCCTGACCCTGCTAGACTGCATCCCTGCGGCACTTACTCGCCTCAGGTCTCGTTCTACCCTGGACCCTCTCATCCTGGGCAGGCCAGGGCAGTGGGTGAGAATGTGGCCCCTCTGTCTTGTTTCTGGAATCCAGTGATCGCCCAGAACCCCAAGGCAAGGGCTTGTGCACCTGTTCAGTTGGAGCAGACAGGCAACCGCCTTCGAGTGAAATTTCCAGGGGTTCCCAGCATGGGTGCCTGGAAATGGGGCACCTTGTCTTGAGCCTCTGGGGCTGAAACCCCAAACATCCAGGAAGGGTGTGTAGGTTTTAGCCCAGATGCACCACGACGTCCTAACCCCTGTGACCTTGGGTAAGTAACTCAACCTCTCTGGATCTCGGTTTCCGCATCTGCAAGGCGGGGATAACACTCGGCTGTTGGAAGGATCAGTACAGTGTCTGGAGAGGCTTCAGCACGCTGCTTGGCATTGGATGGAGTCAAGCGTCAGCTAATATTTTCTTATTACTGTTGCTGGGATTTGTGTTTTATGAGAAAAAGATGGAGAGTCACAGAGCAGCTTGGGGAATGGAATCTGGAAAGTGTTGCCGAGATGGCCGGGCCGAGGGTCCTAAATGAGAGGACTGTCTACACTGGATTGACTGATTAAACACAAGGGCGAGCAGACGTTTTCTGTAAAGGTCCAGACAGTCAATATTGTAGGCTTTTTGGATCATCTGGTTTCTGTCATATCTCCTCAATCCTGCCATTGCAGTGGGAAAGCAACCACAGACACAATATAAACAAATGGGCGTGGCTGTGTGCCGATAAAACTGTATTTATGGACACTGACATTTGAACTTCACATAACTTCATGTCACAAGATATTAGTCTTCAAATATTTTTTTCAACCATTTAAAAATGTGAAAATTATCCTTAGCTCGCAGCCTGTACGGGAACAGTGGCAGGCTGGACTTGGTCTGTGGCGGTAGTTTGCTGAGCCCTGATTTAACAAACCCTTGACCAGCGCTTACAATAGAACAGGCACTATTCGGAGCGCTTTACAAAAACTCAGCCATTTAATCTTCACAATAACCCTAGGAGGTAGGTTGTTATTCTTTCCTTTATAGATGGAGAAACAGAGGCACAGAGAGGTTAAGTAACTTGTCCAAGGTTGCAGAGCTAGTGAGTGATGGAGTCATGATTTGCACGCATGTGGTCTGGTTCCAGAGTCCATGCCCTTGGCTGCTAGGCTGAGCCGCATCTCCCTGTGCTGATGGGATGACCTCAGGAAAGTCACTCTCCTTCTCTGGGCCTCTGCTTTCTTATGCAAAATGAGGGTGAAAATCCTGCCCCACCTCTAAGACTGTTTGGTGAACAGGGCCACGTGGCCCCTGCCCTCTTAGGGCTCACACTCCAGCAGGGCAGCGATGCTAATCACAGAAGCCACAGAGAATCACACGTCCTAAAAGTGCTGTGTGTGGAGAGAACGTGCAGAAGTGCCATGTAAGCTGTGAAGTGCTGATAGTGGTGAGAAGGAAGAGGGGGCGAGGAGCCGGCTGATGGGCTGACCGCCCTCCCCTTCCCGCATCTCCCCATCCAGCCGCATCTGCCAGCTGACAAGGCCCGAAGCGCGCCAGGCCCCGAACAGCAGCACCTGCTGAGCACGGCGCCAAGCTCCAGCAGCAGCTCCCTGGAGAGCTCGGCCGGTGCCGCGGACAGGAGGGCGCCCACTAGGCCCCAGCTGCAGGCGCCAGGCGTGGAGGAGGCCCCGGCCGGCTGTGGCAGCTCAGGTAAGAGGCGGGGGCCGCCCTGGCTTCCTCGCCCGCCCCCTTCCCCAGTGTGTTTCTTCCTCATCTCCGTCCGAGCTGTCTCCTCCTGGGCCTCCCCTGCAGGACGAGGCCTGAGCTCCTAGCAGGACACTGGAAGCCCTGCACCACCGGCCTGGGCCCTCCCAGCCTCCTTCCCTCTCTGCCCCCTCAGGTGCAGCTGAGCCACAAGCTTCTTTCTGTTCTCGGAACCCCCACGTCCCTCCCACCTTGGCCTGCGGGTTCTCGCACCAGGAACACCCTTCCTTCTAGACCATCTCAGCTTATCCTTTGCGTCCCCAGTCTCCAGGCAGGGAGTTTTCCTATATATTATAATACATATAATATATAATATGTAAAATAGCATATAACAGTGTTATATTATGTAAATATTATATATCAATATATGAATAATACATTGACATTATATTGATACTATATATGATATATGTAGCATATACTATATATTAATATTGTATATATAAATGTTATATTAATATATTATCTTATACATTAATGTTATATATAATATATATAGCATATAACATATTATATGTTAATATTATAATATGTCATAATTATATATTTATTGTATATTATGGATGTTGTTATATATTATATTGTTATATATTGTATTAGATAATATATTATTTTATTATTAATATATTATTAGAGTATATATAATAATTATATTGTAATTATATATTATATTATGTTTACAATATTAATAGCTATTATAGTTCCTCATCCTATCAGATGAGGAAACTGAGTCTCAGAGAGGTTGAACTGCTGGTTCAAGGGCACAGCTAGTGAACAGGAGAGCCAGGAATCACGCCTGGGCTCTCGGGGCCCAGAGTCAGCCTGGAAAGCTGAGTGAGTAAATGATGTCTCTGGGAATCCACTCACCGGGCCTGTAGTCCAGTCCCTTTGGGCCTGAGGCGCCAGGACTGCGGATCCCACGTGGGGTCTGGGGAAGCCCGTGCCCCGTTTACACAGTCTGCACTTAGCCCTGGACCTGGTCTGTGGCCAGCGGCACCCCTGGTGGGCATCTGCAGTGCCCACATTGGAGGAGGCCCCTGCGGGGGTCCCCCAGAAAGCCTGGGGCTCCCTTGGGCGTGTTTTGTAGTGAGAGGCCAAGCCCGCTGGCCTGTATCTCCCCCTCTCACCTGGCAGCGCTGGCTGGCGGGTCAAGGAGTGACTGTGGCCTTGGTTCATTCCCAGATGCCCTCCCAGTTTCGGACTGGTGCCGTGAGACTCTGGGCATGCTCCTTAACCCCGCCAAGCCTCAGTTTCCTGTCCTAGAGATGAGCACGGCAGCGCCTTGGCAGGGCTGCGGCAGCATTCACTACCTGCCTCCTGACTCAGGCAGTGGGCTGGGGCGTCCCACTTCTCGTTTCCCATCATCACCCACCCTCATCGGTGTGATGTCTTGTCAGTGCCCTCACCCCAGCCTGAGAGCTCCCCAAGGAAGGGACTGGGTCAGTGCCTGGAACACAGCAGGTGGCCCTAAACGTTTGTCGAATGAATAAATGCGATCCGAGTGTAAAGCTCTCGGTCTTCTTCTACCTCTTAGATTCATCTTTCCGCTTTCTTTGCGACACCTCTTCCACACGCATCCTGGTGTGGCTTCCTCCTTGGGGAGCCCTGACCGTGTCTGCCCACCCCTCCTGCCCTCTGTCTCTTTTCTGTTCTTTCCGCGCCTCTCTGGCCTCTGCTCTCCCCTCCTCTCCGTCCCACCCGAGCACCTCTCCCCAGTGTGAATGGGTAAACCTCAGGTCTGTGACCCCTCCTGGTCCCCCGTCTGCCCCCGCAATGTCTCGTTCACAGTGTGCACGGCCTTGGTGACTCTGGGTGACATTTGGGTGTTGTGGAGGCACAGGGTGGAAAGTTCCTTCCGGCCCCATGATTTCAGCACCCCACCTCCACCCCGCCCGTTTGGGGCTGTTCTGAGCAGAGCAGCTCGCCAGCTCCATCCTCCTCCCGGGCTTCCCTGGAGTCCGGAAGCAAACTAGACTGGAAAACAAACAGCCAGTCCTCCCGGCAACCCTTGGACACTCAGGTCGCCATGGTAACAGCAGCAACAATCATCCTTTTTGAGGGGCTATTCTGTGTCCGGCCCTTACATTGATCTCCTCAGCTTATCCACCATTTAGTCCCTCACTAGTTAGGAGACTCAGATGCCCACAGGGATGGGAGGGGCGGCGGGGCTGAACCTGTGCCTGAAGCCCTTGCTGCCAGTCGCATTCAGGTCTGTGGGTCCTGCATAGCCCGCTCTCCCCCATCTGGCTCCCAAGGGAAGCTCTAAATCCAGATTTTTAAAATGTAAACTCCTGAATTTTAAATGTTGGCAGCTAATTCGCTTAAAAACACTACCACTGGGCTTCCCTGGCGGCGCAGTGGTTGAGCGTCCGCCTGCCGATGCGGGGGACGCGGGTTCGTGCCCCGGTCCGGGAGGATCCCACGTGCCGCGGAGCGGCTGGGCCCGCGAGCCGTGGCCGCTGAGCCTGCGCGTCCGGAGCCTGTGCTCCGCAACGGGAGAGGCCACAACAGTGAGAGGCCCGCGTACCGCAAAAACAAACAAACAAACAAAAAAACACTACCACCACCAAGAGCAGAACACACCTGTGGGCTGGATTTTATTCATTCACACGTGTCCCTGTTACAGGCACTAGGGCCACAGCAGGAAACAGTCAGAAAGGCCCCACCCTTCTGGACTCAGGGCCTGGGGAGAACCCAATGAGGACTCCAGAAATGGATTGCACAGTGGGCGGAGCTAGGGGCTCTGGAGATTATAGCAGAGGGAGGGACACAGGGAGTGATGGATGGGCGGGAGTGAACCTCCTTTAGAGAGGGAAGCCATGGAGGCTTCTTGGAGGAGGTGGCCTGCAGGCTGAGGCCCAAGTAAAGGAAGGAGCGAGCTATGGGAATAGGGAAGAATGTTCCAGGCTGAGGGAGCAGCCCGTTGCAAAGGCCCTGAGGCTTGTAAGGCTCAAGGAGCTGCAGGGAGGTGAGTATGGCTGGAGGGAACCCAGACAGGATCTCAGAGCAGCAGGAGATGGGGTGGGGAGAAGGAAGGCACCAGGTCGTGCAGGGCCACATAGGCCATGGTGAGAAACTGTGTTTGGAGCAGCCAAGAAAATGATCTGGCTCTGGCTGCTGGTGGAGAACAGGCTGCAGGGGGGCCAGGTAGAAGCCAGGAGACAGGTGGAGACTGCACTAGTCCAGGGAGTGGATGGAGGTGCAGGCGGTATGCAGGAGGTGGTGAACTTGAAGGTGGACCAGGTAGGAACTGCTGGTGCATTGGATGTGGGGTGTGAGAGAAAGATGGGTCCAAGGCTTTGGGACTGAGCATCTGGGTGGATGGCAGGCGTGTGAACTGAGATGGGGAGGAGCAGGATGGATGGGATATGGGGGTGGAATCAAGCTGAGGTGCAGAAGACGTGGTTGGATATATGGGCCCAGTGTGAACCCCTGCTTCACTGAGCCTGTCACCCCGTCTCTAGGAGCCATGCAGGCTCCGGAGATACGGCAGAGAACAGGGCAGAGTAATTCTCGCCTCAAGGGGATGGAAGGGGTCATTAGACCCATTTCACAGCTGAGCAAATGGAAGCTCCGAGAGTTTGAGTGACTTGGCCGAGTTTATGGAGGCAGAGTAGGGATCCAAACCCAGGACTGTCAGGCAGCCGAGCTCCGGGCATCCTGGCCTCAGTGATGCGGACAGACTACGTCCCCACCACACCCCATCCTGGAGTCCCAGATGTATGAAACCTTAGAGGCAGCTCCATGTGAAAGGAAAAGATCTGCTGTGAATGAAGACAAGTTCGGGGTCAATGTTTAATTTCCATAAAGGAGCGATTTCCAAGCCCTTTGGTGTTGGCTCCTTGGCATAGAGATGACGGGCCGGTGACAGGGGTCTCGCCTTTTCATAGCTGGTGTGGCCAGGGCTGCTGATGCCTTGCTGCAGTTTCGGGAAAGTAATTCATCTTTACTGCTTCACCGAGACTCTGTAATGTATCCTCCTGCCCTGGCTCACTTCGGTTCTTTGCGGGGAGTGTGTTTTGTTCTTGGAACACCTTCACCTGCTTTATATAGTTGGCTCCTCCCATCTATGGGGTGACTTGGGCGGGGTATTCTTATTTGACAGGTGTAGAAACTGAGGCACACAAAGGTTTACGGGACTTGCCCAAGATTACACAGCAAAGCTGAGCTAGAACAGGGGCCTCTTGGCTCCTGGCCCAGTGCTGTTTCCCCGCATGTCTTAATTTGCCTCTCGGGCAGGAGGCAGGCTGTGAAGACACCCCCCACTCCAAGGCCCCAGCTGACCACTTTCTCCTGTCTTGTGTTTAGCAGAGGCATCGTCTGGTGGCCACGGGACCCAGGTCAATGTCACCTGCATCGTCAACGTTTGCAGCAGCTCTGACCACAGCTCTCGATGCCCCTCCCAGGCCAGCTCCACGAGGGACACAGACACCAGCCCCTCTGGCTCCCCAAAAGATGAGCAGGTCCCCTTCTCCAAGGAGGAATGCCCTTTCCAGTCCCAGCCGGGGGCTCCAGAGACTCTGCCGCAGAGCCCAGAGGAGAAGCCCCTGCCCCTTGGTGTGCCTGATGCCGGGATGAAGCCCAGCTAACCAGTCTGGCGTGGGCTGTGTCACAGCCAAGGTGGGACCAGCCCCTGGTCCTTCCAGGCCCCTCCCCCGCAGGACTCTGACTCTTTCTGGGCCGAATTCCTTTAGCGGCTTCCAGGGCCTCAGCCTTCCTCTCACCTGCAGGCGGAAGAAGGAGGAAGGGAGAGCCATGGTGTGTCCTGTCACGGTGTGTGTCTCTCTGGGAAGCCTGGTGGACACGGATGTGCCGGGCAGCCTGGGAAAAATCCCCTGCCTCTCTGAGAGCTGCCCCCTCCAGCTGGTCCTGCATGCTTGGTTCCTGGAGCCCTTGTCATTTTTGGTTTCTATTTTTCTTTTAATCCCTGGGCTCTACCCGGCTCCGGCTTCCTTCTGGGCAGGAGGGATGCTGCATGCATCATCCTCGGAGAAGGGGCAGTGGGGAAAGAGCAGGGCTTTAGCCGGAACGTGAGACTGCAGGATGGTTCCGATGGGGGTAGCGGGGGTGGGTGTCATCAGTCAGATGGTTCTGTGCAGGGAGCGGGTGGCAACCCCTGTAGGGGACAGGAGTCCCCCAGGTTAGCTCAGGACTTTTGGAAGCACCGCCTCCAAATCCACTCCTGCTAGCTCCATCTCGTCGTACCATGGGGTGAAAACCAGATGCCCAGCGCCCAGGCAGGCAGCCTGAATGAGGGCTGTGACCTGGTTGAGATGGCAAACCTCTAACGGGAAATCTTCCAGTTTTAACATGTGGCAATTTAAACACAAACAAACAAATAAAACCATTAGCTACCATGTGGGTAAACGAGCCAACAGTGTAACAAAGCCAGACTCAGCGTTTGTCTCCTCTGCCTTTGACCTTCACTCCCATTTGCCCCCAGTTTGAGCTTCCCCTCCCCCACTGTCTGCTATGGTGCTCCAAGGCCACACCTTTTCCTATCAGGGAATTTCAGGAACCGGAGATGACTGAGGCCCTGCAGCCGTCTCCTCCTACCTCAGCCTGGACCTTCCTCCTTTGCCTCCCAAGGGGGTGCTCCTGTTTCTCCCGACCCGCTCCCACTGTTCTTGGAGTCCCAGGTCCCTGTGGAGCCTCGGAGCCACGTTGGTACCGTGCCCACTGAGATCACCACTGCGTGGTCGTGAGATGCTGAGAGCCAGTCGTGCGTCTGTGTTGTGTGTTGTGGTCCTGTGCAGCCCATGTTGTCAGATCAAATGGCCTGCCAGAAGCAGCCGAAGCTAACACTTTTGCCGAGGGATTCTTCCCCATTAAGGAGTCAGCCCACTCCCCCCAAACGCATGCCCAGACCCTGTAGACAGTGGACAAGTGTGGCCTTCACCGGATTCTGGAAGGAAGGGGGAGGGGGCCCTCCTTGAGAAGACTGTTGGGTCCCTGACACTTGGATCCCTTGTTGAAAAATTCCACTGGACTTGAACCTGGCAGCTGAACTTTCGGAGGGTAGGAGAAGCCCAGCCCCTACCATGGAGTTTAGAAAGGCTTCCCACTCTGGAATCAAGACGTCCCTCTGCCAGGACTGGCCAGGGTCTCCAGCCACATTGGACCCTTTACGGCCGTGGAGCACTTCTGCCCCCTGGTGGACTGTCCTGGGAGGACCTCAGGCCTCATCGTCATCACCCCAGCAGAACAGGGATGAATTGGAAGGAGACTCCTTCTGGCTGTGGCCTCATTTTGTTACCAGAATTGCCACCAGACCCTTGGTCAAAACCCACCAACCCTTCCCTTGAACAGGAACTAACATACACCTTTAAGTCGCAGGGTCTGGACACAAAGAAAGAAGCTACAGAGAGAGGGAAACAAAAACTGGATCGGACCAGCTAAAACCAAGATGGCCATGAACCTGACCTCTAGTAGACCCTGAGTCTCATTCTACACTGATTTTACTACATTAGCTACCAAATGACACACCTACAATGGCTGTGACCGGAAGTCACTGACCAAAAACAGGACAGAAAAGGGATGGCACCCCATTTCTAGGAAAACCCTGCCTCTTTCCCAGAAAAGTAATGCATTTGCCTCCCCATCATTCGTCTCACTCTAACCCCCATTGTCCTGACTCCTTAAAAGCAAATCCCTCTCACCATTAAGGCAAGAAGTGCATTTATGAACTAAGTTCCTGCTTCTCCATTCCCTGGCCATTGAATAAATCTCGCGCTGCTCCAGTCTCAGCTTCGGTTTTGTTTTTGGCTATGCGAACCCAAAAGAACCTTCCCTGCCGAGGCAGGGGGCCTCAGCCAGGCTAGGGCCCAAGTGGGGGGTCCATTCGACCTAATTTGGTAACAGTTTTCCCGCTTGTGGGCTTGTGTTGATCCCAAGACAAGGAGAGTTTGCACTGTATGTATCCCAGACAGCATTCCTGCTTCTAAATAAACCTTTCCTTTGTTTTACACATTGACTGACTGCTGGCTCTGTCTTCGGGTCTGAGCTGGGGCATGTCTACGGTCCTAGTGCCTGACACCAGTGTGAGGGTGGGGAATGGGTCGTGGCCACCGGAGTCTGACAAGTCCAGGCTGTGGCGGGACCCCAGAAACACCCGCATTACAGCTGAGAGCCCGGCTGTGCCCTCGGGCCTGTGAACAGTGGGAAGGCAGCTCTTTGTCCAGAGCCACCCAGCTGGCCTCCAAATATGCCCTCATCACATGCCCCGTCCATCACCTTGGTCTCCTGGGCCCTCTCTTAGGGTTGCGGTGGTCTCTGCAGGTCTGCTTGTTCATGTGCTGTCCCTCCTCACTCAGGGGAACAAGACTCTGGCCTCCAGGAGGTCCCAATCTCGAAGACGCCTGTGAGGCCCATCACTGCGTGTTCAGACTGTAAGCAGGTAAGTTAGGGGGTCCTTGGAGAAAGAGAACCAGGGATGGCTTTCTTTTTAAAAAAATTAATTAATGAATTAATTAATTTTTGGCTGTGTTGGGTCTTTGTTGCTGCATGTGGGCTTTCTCTAGTTGTGGCGAGCAGGGGCTACTCTTCATTGCGGTGCATGGGCTTCTCATTGTGGTGGCTTCTCCTGTTGCGGAGCATGGGCTCTAGGCGCAGGGGCTTCAGTAGTTGTGGCACGTGGGCTCAGTAGTTGTGGCACGCGGGCTCAGTAGTTGTGGCACACAGGCTCTAGAGCGCACGCTTGGTAGTTGTGGCGCACGGGCTTAGTTGCTCCGCGGCATGTGGGATCTTCCCGGACCAGGGCTCAAACCCATGTCCCGTGCATTGGCAGGCGGATTCTTAACCACTGTGCCACCAGGGAAGTCCAGGATGGCTTTCTTGATGGAAGAGAAGCCATTTTGGGCTTAAGCTCTTTTGTGACCTAAACCTGGCCACAAAGCTTGCCCTTGAACAGGTCTCAGTAATCAATGATCTTGAGCAAAGGAATGATGAAACAAACAATAGTTGGGCAAGAGAAGTGACAATAGCAAAGATAATGTATCGGTTGAAAAGGCTCCCAGTTCTGTTTCAGTGGTGAAGATTAGCCTGATGCCATCAACCACCAGATCAACTTGGGCCTGAAGGATGAGGATGGTGACCTTTTCTGACCCTCGTGACTTCAATCAGCTAAAGCTTGGACTCTGCCTGCTGCCCAAGCCCCTTCGTGTATATGCATGTACACTTAGCTTAAAACTTCCCCAGTTTTGCTGTTCGGGAAGACATTGCTTTGGGAGAGACCCCCGGTGTGCTCCTGACTTAACTGCAAGTAATCATAATTCCTTCCTTCTCTTGATCTTCGGCTTGTTCAACACCCACCAAGAGGCACACCCAGTTTGGGGGTAACAAGATGAGCACAGGGCCTCTGGGAGCAGAGGAGGACCCCAGCCACAGCCAGGGGATCAGGGGAAGGGCTCTGGAGGTGACCTCTAACCTGTTCCTAAGGCATGAACAGGAGTTGTCCAGAATAAAGGATTGGGAGGAGGTTGCAGGCAAAGGGGTCTCCTCATGTCAAGGCCTGAATGGGAGAGAGACCCTGGCCCCTGAATTCACTCAGCCTCCTTCCCTGTTTTCTCTCACTCCCTCACCGGACCCATCTTTATTCTTGGTGATTTTCTGGACCTCCTCTTGATGCCGAAAACTCAGCCTCTGTGCACCGGTGCCAAATCGAGTCTTGGAGACAGAGTTTTGGGTGAAGTAGAAAAGAATAGCTTTATTGCTTTGGCAATAAAGGCAAAGGGGGACATAGTGGGCCTGTGCCCTCAAAAACTGTGTGTCCCTCCCTACCTGGCACGGGGAGGGGGATTTGGTGAGGAGTTTTATAGCAATGGTTTAAGGGTGGGGTTGCCAAACCATGACCTTCTCTGGAATGAAGAATGCTTCATCAAGTAGTTAACATCTTCCATTTGTTGGAGGTTTTAGTTCTGTAGAAGAGCTCAAAGCTATTGCTATGTGTATCCCTTTAGGCGGAACCAGGACCCCGCACCAAGGCTGCACTATTGTTTCTTGGCGGCTCCTCCCTTGTCTCTGAGTCCCCTCCCTTCCCTGATTAGCAGCTGTTCGAATCTGCCTGTTGGGACTCAGGGAAGGTCATGAAGGCTGGAGTCTATTCCCTACAATCAAGAAACGGGGGACAGAGAAAGGCTTCCGTGCCCAGGAGCCCCACAGGGTCCTGCTTGGGTTCACTATTGCTGCTGTAACAAATGAGACAAACTTAGTGGCTTAAAACAACATAAGTTTATTCTCTGTAGTTCTGGAATCAGAAGTCGAAAATCAAGGGGTCACCAGGGAGGCTAGGCTCTAAAGGACAGTCTGTTTCTGGAGCCTCTAGGGGAGAATTCATTTCCTTGCCTTCAGCTCCTAGAGGCACCTTCATTCCTTGGGTTGTGGCTCCTTCCCCCATTTTCTTTTTTTTTTTTTTTTTTTTTCCATGGCTCACGGGCTTAGTTGCTCTGCGGCATGTGGGATCTTCCCGGACCAGGGCACGAACCCGTGTCTCCTGCATCGGCAGGCGGATTCTCAACCACTGCGCCACCAGGGAAGCCCCTTCCCCCATTTTCAAAGCCAGCAGTGTAATACCTTCTGTAGTCAAATCTCCCTCAGCCTCCCACATGTGACTACTTTGCGCCCACCCAGGGAATCGAGGAGAATCTCCCCATCTCAAGATCCTGCCAGGTTACATTCACAGATTTCAGGGATTCGGACGGCAGCGTCTTTCTGGGAGCCATTATCCAGCCTCCCAACCTCCACCCTCCATACACTCTTTTAGAGAGACTATCTCACACCCTGCCTTCTCTCCTCAAGCCTCTGACCTCACCCCACCATTACCATCAGCTGGTTACCTGGCTGCCCATTTCACTGAGGGGATAAAATAAACACAAGAGAACACCTCAGGCTCTCCCACCACATCTGGCCTCCCACCGTATCTGTGCCCAGGGCCTCTGCTTTCTCCCCTGTGACTATGGATAAACACCCAGGCTGCTGGCTAAGGGCATCCTCCTCTCTGCTCGGGATCTCAGCATCTCTCCCAACTCCAGGACATTGCTCCAGCACCTCTCCTCTCTCCTTCCTTTAGCATCAACTTCCTGGCCTCCCGGATCTTTCCTGCCTGCATGCAAACATACGGATGATTCTCCCGAGTAAAAAACAACTTACTCCCTCATAACCCATTAGAATGGCAAATATAAAAAGAAAGAAAGAAAGAGAGAGAGAGAGAGAGAGAGAGAGAGAGGGAGGGAGGGAGGGAGGGGAGAAAGGAAGGAAGGAAAGAAAGAAAGAAAGAAAGAAAGAAAGAAAGAAAGAAAGAAAGAAAGAAAGAAAGAAAGAAAGAAAGAAAGAAAGAGAAAGAAAGAAAAAAAGAAAGAAAAGGAAGGAAGGAAGGAAGAAAGAAAGGAAAAAGAAAGACAGGAAGAGGAAAGAAAGAGAGAAGGAAAGAAGGAAGAAAGGAAGCATTGGTGAAGATGTAGAGAAACTGGAACCCTTTTGCATTGCTGGTGGGAAAGTAAAATGGTGCAGATGCTATGGAATACAGTATGGTGGTTCCTCAGAAAAATTAAATAGGGAATTGCCATATGATCCAGTGATTCTAATTCTGATTAAACACAAAAGAATTGAAAGCAGAGATGCAAACAGATACTCATATGCCAGTGTTCATTGCAGCATTATTCACAATAGCTAAAAGGCGGCAGCAAACCAAGGGTCCATGGATGGGTGAATACGTAAACAAAAGATGCTATATTTATACAGTAGAATATTATTCAGCCTTAAAAAGGAAAGAAATTCTGACACATTCTGCAACATGGATGGACCTCACAGACATTATGCTAAGTGAAAGAAGCCAGTCACAAAAAGACAAATACCGTATGAATCCACTTATATGAGGCCCCTAGAGCAGCCAAATTCATAGAGACAGAAAGTAGAATGGGGGTTGCCAGAGGCTGGGGGGAGAGGGGTATTTGGAGTTAATGTTTACTGGGCACGGAATTTTCAATTAGGTAAGATGAAAAGAGTTAGGCACGTGGATGGTGGTGATGATGGCCCAACATGGTGAATAGGTAGGCATACCTTGGCGAGGCTGCACGTTTGGTTCCAGAGCAGCACAAGAAAGCGAGTCGCATAACTTTTTTGGTTTCCCAGTGTATATAAAATTTACGTTCGGGCTTCCCTGGTGGCGCAGTGGTTGTTAGTCCGCCTGCCGATGCAGGGGACGCGGGTTCGTGCCCCGGTCCGGGAGGATCCCACATGCCGCGGAGCGGCTGGGCCCGTGAGCCGTGGCCGCTGAGCCTGCGCGTCCGGAGCCTGTGCTCCGCAATGGGAGAGGCCGCAGCTGTGAGAGGCCTGTGTACTGCATAAAAAAAAAAAAAAAAAAAATTTACGTTTACACTATACTGTAGTTTAATAAGTGTGCAATAGCATTATGTCTAAAAAAACAATGTACATACCTTAATTAAAAAATACTTTATTGGACTTCCCTGGTGGCGCAGTGGTTGAGAATCCACCTGCCAATGCAGGGGACACGGGTTCGAGCCCTGGTCCGGGAAGATCCCACATGCTGCGGAGCAACTAAGCCCGCGAGCCACAACTACTGAAGCCCGCGCACCTAGAGCCCGCGCTCTGCAACAAGAGAAGCCACCCGATGAGAAGCCCGTGCACGGCAACGAAGAGCAGCCCCCGCTCGCCGCAACTAGAGAAAAGCGCGCGCGCATCAACAAAGACCCAAGGCAGCCAACAAAACAAAACAAAACAAAACCATAAAAAACCTTTATTGCTAAAAAATGCCAACCATCAACCATCATCCGAGCCTTCAGTGAGTCGTAATCTTTTTGCTGGTGGAGGGTCTCGCCTTGATGTCGATGCTGCTGAGTGATCAGGGTGGTGGTTGCTGAAGGTTCTTATTTTTAAAAATAAGGCGACAAAAAAAAAAAAAATAAGACGACAATGGAGTTTGCTGCATTGATTGACTCTTCCTTTTGCAGACGATTTCTCTGTAGCATACAAAGCTGTTTGATAGCATTTTACCCACAGTAGAACTTCTTTAAAAATTGGAGTCAATTCTCTCAAACCCTACAGCTGCTTTATCAACTGCGTTTATATAAGATTCTAAATTCCTTGCTGTCATTTCAACAATCTTCATATCACCTGTACCAGGAGTCGATTCCATCTCAAAAAAAACACTTCTTTTGCTCATCCATAAGAAGCAAGTCCTCATCCATTCAAGTTTTATCATGAGATTGCAGCAATTCAGTCCCATCTTTAGGCTCCACTTCTAATTCTACTTCTTTTGTTATTTCTACCACATCTGCCGTTATGCCTCCACGGAAGTCTTAAATCCCTCGAAGTCATCAATGAGCATTGGAATCAACTTTTTCTAAACTCCTATTAAGGTTGATATTTTGACCTCATCTCATGAATCATGAATGGTCTTAATGACATCTACAATGGTGACTCCTTTCCAGAAGGGTTTTTTAGCTTACTTTGTCCAGATCCATCAGAGGACTCACTATCTATGGCAGCTATAGCCACACAAAACGTATTTCTTTTCTTTTTTTAAAAATTAATTAATTTATTTTTGCTGTGTTGGGTCTTCGTTTCTGTGCGAGGGCTTTCTCTAGTTGTGGCAAGCGGGGGCCGCTCTTCATCGTGGTACGCGGCCCTCTCACTATTGCGGCCTCTTTTGTTGCGGAGCACAGGCTCCAGACGCGCAGGCTCAGTAGTTGTGGCTCACGGGCCTAGTTGCTCTGCGGCATGTGGGATCCTCCCAGACCAGGGCTCAAACCCGTGTCCCCTGCATTGGCAGGCAGATTCTCAACCACTGCGCCACCAGGGAAGCCCCAAAATGTATTTCTTAAATAATAAGACTTGAAAGTTGAAATTACTCCTTGATCCATGAGCTGCAGAATGGGTATTCTGTTAGCAGACATGAAGACATTAATCTCCGTCAGAGCTCATGAGTGACCAGGTGCATTGTCAATGAGCAGTAATATTTAGAAGGAATCTTTGTTTCTGAGCAGTAGATCTCAACAGTCGGCTTAAAATATTTAGTAAACCATGTTGTAAACAGATGTGCTATCAATCCAAGCTTTGTTGGATTTATAGAGCACAGGCAGAGTAGATTTAGCATAATTCTTAAGGGCCCTAGGATTTTCGTAATGGTAAATGAGCATTGACTTTAACCTAAAGTCACCAGCTACATTAAGCCCTAACAAGAGAGTCAGTCTGTTGTTTGAAGCTTTGAAGCCAGGCACTGACTTTTCCTCTCTAACTATGAAAGTCCTAGATGCCATCTTCTTCCAGTAGAAGGTTGTTTCCTCTACGTTGAAAATCTGTTGTTTAGTGTAGCCACCTTCATTCATTATCTTAGCGAGATCTTCAGGATAACTCGCTGCAGCTTTTATATCAGCACTTGCTGCTTCACGTGGCACTTTTATGTTATGGAGACGGCTTCTCTCCTTCAGCCTCATGAACCAACCCCTGCTGCCTTCAAACTTTTCTTCTGTAGCTTCCTTACCTCTCTCAGCCTTCCTAGAATTAAAGAAACTTAGAGCCTTGCTCTGGGTTAGGCTTTGGCTTAAGGCATTGCTGTGGCTGGTTTGATCTTCTATGGAGACCACCAAAACTTTCTCCATATCAGCAATAAGGCTGTTTCTCTTTCTCATCATATATTCACTGGAGTAGCACTTTTAATTTCCTTCAAGAACTTTCCTTTGCATTCACAACTTGCTAACTGGCACAGGAGGCCTACCTGTCTATCTCAGCTTTCAACCTGCCTTCCTCAGTAAGCTTCATCATTTCTAACTTTTTTTTTTTTTTTTGGCTGCCTCAGGTCTTAGTTGTGACATGCAAGATCTTTGTCCCGGCATGCGGGATCTTCCACTGTGGCCCACAGCCTTCTCGCTAGCCGGCTCCTCTCTAGTTGTGGTGTGTGGGTATTTTCTCTCTCTCTCGTTGAGGTGGGCAGGTTCAGTAGTTGTGGCACGTGGGCTTAGTTACCCCACTGCTGTGGGATCTTAGTTCCCCGACCAGGGATTGAACCCACGTCCCTGCATTGGAAGGCAGATTCTTTACCACTGGACCACCAGGGAAGTCCCCCATCATTTCTAACTTTTGATTTAAAGGAAGAGATGTGTGATTCTTCCTTTCACTTGAACACTTAGAGGCCATTGTAGGGTTATTAACTGGCGTGACTTAAATATTGTGTTTCTCGGGGAACAGGAAGGCCCGAGGAGAGGGAGAGAGATGGGGGAATAGTTGGTCAGTGGAGCAGTCAGAACATACACAACATTGATTAACTTCACCATCTTATATGGGCGTGGGTTTGGATGCCCCCCAAACAATTGCAATAGTAACGTCAAAAATCACTGATCACATTTCACCATTACAAATATAATAATGATGAAAAAGTTTGAAATATTTCAAGAATTTTGGGGTGGGGGGGCTTGCACGATTTTAGTTCCCCAACCAGGGATTGAATCCAGGGCCCTCGGCAGTGAAAGCGTGGAGTCCTAACCACTAGACCGCCAGGGAATTTCCGAAACATTTCAAGAATTACCAGAACGTGACACAGAGACACAAAGTGAGCACATGCTTTTGGAAAAATGGCACCGAGAGACTTGCTAGACGCACGGTTGTCACAAATTTTCAGTTTGTAAAAAACGCAGTATCTGCGAAGCACAATAAAGCGAAATGCAATAAAACAAGGTGTGCCTGTACCTAACGCCACTGAACTGTTCTCTCAGGAATGATTGAGATGGCAGATTTTATGTTATGTGCATTTCACTACAATTACAAACAGCAAAAACCTTCTTGAAAACAATTCTCCCTTCAGTTACTGTCAGATTTCCCAGCTACTGTTTTTTTTTTTTGTTGTTGTTGTTGTTTTTTGCCACACTGCACAGTTTGTAGGATCTTAGTTTCTGGACCAGGGATTGAACCTGGGGCCATGGAGGTGAAAGTGCTGAATCCTAACCACTGGACTCCCAGCTACTCCTAACAGCAAAACACATAGAAAGTGTTGTCTATTGGCATCCACTGTCTCCAATTTATCTTCTCCTATTTTCTCTTGAGCTCACGCCAGCGAGGCTGTGTCCACCTCACCACTAAAACTCTACTGGCCAGGTCGCTGCTGACACTAACCCTGCTGCTTGATTCACACAGGCTCTCCCCTGTGGGCAGCGTTTGACCCAAGTGACCAGCCCCCTCCCTGAAACACGCTCCTCACCTGCTTCCAGGAGCACACACAGCCCTGGCTCTCCTGAGGCTCGTCTCATCTCGGGGGCTCCTTTTGCCTCCTTTGCTTCTCCCTCCTCATCTCAGCCCTTGGGCAACTTCTCCACCTCCCACACCCTCCCCTGCGAGTCCCATCCAGTTTCATGGCTTTAAGTACCACAACTGCATCCTGCCGGCTCCCAGTGTTTGAATGGGTACGTATTTACCATACTCCTACTTCACAGCAGGCATTGCTCTAGGTTTGGGGATACAGCAACAACTAAAACAAATGGATGGGAAGACAGACAATAAAAAAACACACAAACGGCTTACAGCAGATGGTACAAGTATTAGATTAGGGGTATTACATGCTTCTTAATAGCATCTAATCTACTTTTTCTTTGCACCAGTCAGCATCCCAGGATAGAGCTCTCATTCCCACTCATGTTTATGGGGTACTGCTCTTCAGTACAGCATGCCTAACTCATTAATTATGGCTGGGCCATAATTAATGGGTAGTAGTATTTTCTAAAAATGGATTCATGCACACATCCAAGCCACATTAGAATTTCAACTTAGAGTTTCTACAAAGTCTGTCTCCTTTCTATATGAAGAAAATGAAGCTGGCCACAGAGGACGGAAGGATTGGAGGATCCTCTTCCTGGATTAAGACATCAGGGAAGGGACCAGAGAGGTGACTTGGAGAAGAGGCCTCACGAATGGAAGGAGGGCCAGAGCATGACCTGGGGCTAGAATGGGGCACGGTGAGAGGGAAAGAGAGGGGCCAGGTCTAAAGGGCTTCCCTGTCCTGCTAAGGTGGACAGTGGGCAAGGGAACACTTGTAGCTACCTAGACGTAGCGCTAGACCTCACAGGTTAGGGCTCACTCACAAGACTGCCTTCGTTTCACACACCAGTCACAGGTCCACGTGTTACCTGTGCTTCTGACCGACCTCTCATACGACAACCAACTTTGGTTTCGTTACTTTGCTAAAGCAGCTCATAGAACTCAAGAAAACAATTCAGTTATTAGCTACCCGCTTATCACAAAGGATACAGCTCAGATTCAGGAAGAGCCAGACAGAAGAGATGCAAAGGGCAACGTTTATGTGAGAAGGGGCCGGGGCTGCCATGCTCTTTCTGGGTGCACCACCCTCCCAGCACATCCACTTGTTCAGCAACGTGGACGCTTTCTGAACCCCGTCCTTTTGGGGTTTTAGGGAGGCTTCATTAATAGGCATGCTTGATTGAATCACTGGCCATTGATGATTGATTCAACCTCCAGCCCCTCTTCCCAGCCCACAGGTAAGGGGCTGAGGTGGAAAGTTCCAACCCTTTAATCACGTGGTTCATTCCCCTGGCAACCAGCCCTCATCCTTAGGGGCTTTCCAAAAGCCACTATTAACATAAACTTAGGTGTGACTGAAAGGGGTTTGATATGCATAATAAGACACTGGTTTTGCCTTTATGGCTCTGGAGCTATTTCAGAAATGAGGACCCAGGACGAAATATTTGAACAAAAGATGTTTTCCGCTGCTCTCATCACTTGGGAAATTCCAAAGATTTTTTAAGGGTTGTGAGCCAGGAATGGAGGATGAAGATCAAATATATACTTCTTATTATAAGTCACAATAACACAGTGGGTAAATTTGGAGTAACTGAAGGCAGCCACCTGCCAGATGGGTTAACCAGTCAAAATGGGCCAATTGAAGACCCTCTTGCTTCTTTCTTTTCTTAACTGAGACAGAACAAGTGGTTTCAATAAGGTAGGCCAGCACAGATGGGAGCAAGCGACTTTTGGATTTCTCTTCATCTAGTCTGCATTCAGGCATCATTGTTATTGGGGCACCCTGATGGATTAGCACTGAAGTCAAGAGTTGTGGGCCTTAAAGTCCACCTTTCCAGTTGTGAATCCCGGCTCCACCTCTTCCTGTTTGTGTGAACTCAGGCAAGTTAATGAGCTTCTCTGTGCCTCACTCTCCTTATCTCTAAAATGAGGTTAAAATATTACGTCCCTCAGAGTAAGGGATTAATACATGAACTACTATCTACGAAATACTTGGAATTGTGCCCGGCACATAGTAAGTGCTCAGTAAATATTAGTGGCTATTTTTGTGTGTTGGGGTGCGTGGTCCCAGGGATGCAACAGAATGCCAGCTGGAGCTGGCATGCTAGGAGGGACTGTGTAAAATAATATGTGTAGGCTATGCCAGTGGTGAGTGCTAAGAAGAAAAATAAAGCAACGTAAGGGGACAGACAGGAGTGGGGGTATTGCTGGTTTGCAAGGGGAGTTCAGGAAGGCTTCTCTGAGGAGCTGGTATTTGAGCAGAGGCCTTGGTAAAGGGAGGGTGGGACAGCCTTGGAACCCCGGGGCCAGGACTTGAGGTCAGGAGGCTTCCCTGAAGCCTTCTCCTGTGGCTTCAGAAGCCAGGGGAAGGACGTTGGGTTTTATTTCCCACATCATGGGAGAGATCTGAGCATTGCCTGCTCTTAGAGTTGGGAAACTGAGCTTCGGTTATTTTATCTCCATAATTGCTCCGGGAGATAGGCAAGGTACCCATTATCCCTGCCACGCAGAGGAGGGCAGGGCCGGCTGGGCTTGATACTCATCTAAGGACGTTGAGTTAGGTGGACAGTCTGTTTACTGTGGAAGGTTCCTGATAACCAGCTCTGTAGAATTTTCTCTCTCTCTGGGGACTTCTCTGCTCCACCTGGAGCTCTATATTCAGAAACCAGAAACCCAGGCAGCATCTGGAAAGCTGGGAGTTTGCTCAGGGCAAACCTAAAGGTTGAGTCCTGGGGTTGTACCCATAACCTGCTGTGTGAACTTGGAGCAGCCACTGTCCCTCTCTGGAGCTCAGAATCCCTCTGTAAGATGATGGGGCTGTGACCCCTGAGCTACGGTCTGTCCTTTGTCCTTCTTCCCACAGAGTGACAGTACCACCCCTGCCCAGGCTGTCTGCATTTTCTCAAGAGACTCTGGACCTGCACTGTCAAATACAAATACTGAATTTTGAAGACTTAGTACAAAACATATATAAAATAGCTCAGTAATAATTTTTATACTGATTACATGTTGAAATGATACTATTTTGGAGATGTTAGGTTAAATAAAATATTAACACTCATTTCACCTGTTTCTTTTCACTTTTCTTAGTGTGGCTGCTAGAAAATTTAGAATTACGTGTGTGGCTTGCATTATATTTCTATGGACAGTGCTGCTCTGGAAAATTCTGGATCTGATTAAATTAATTCATATTTCAAATCATAGCTCCCTCTCCCCTAAGATGCCTACCTCTCCCATGGGACTCTTACAGTACTTACTTATCAGCTTCTCAAATGTTGTATAATTTACATATGTTATATGTATTGCTCACCGTCCGCTCCTCTTGCTAGAATGCAAACTCCAATAGGGCATTTTTAGAGACAAAAATATGTCTGTTTTGCTCAGTGATGTAGCCCCAAGTGCTTAGAAGAGCGCCAAGCGTATAGGAGGTGCTCAATCAATGGTGAAAGAATAAACGAATGAATGTAAGCCTAGGGCGGATGGGGGTTCCACCATTGCCAATTCTTCCTTTTTTTTTTTTTTTTTTAGAGAAGCTCCAAATATAGATTTTCACAAGTGATCTCCAGCTTTTAAAATGTAACTTAACTTCAATTATTTTAAGGCTTTGTGTGGGCCAAAAGGAACATTTCTCCAGCAGTTTTGGCTGACTGTCTGCAGCCACTCTGGTCTAGATGATCTGAAGGCCAGGTAAGGAGGGGCCTGATATTGCGGAGTACTGAGCAGGGCCCCTCAAATCTGCCTGCCCCAGAAAACCTGGCCCTTCTGGGCCAACATACATCTGAGTCTAGTGTGGATGGTAATTAAGGACATCCCCCATCTCCTGCAGCCCCTCACCTGTTATGTGTCAGAATCTTGCAGCTTTGGGGGCCACAGCATGGGTGGGGGACCATGGGAGGACCTTCCCTGTGACCAACACAACCCCTTTCCTTCTGCCAGGACAACATTTGACCTCTCTGTTCCCTGTTTTCCCCATAACAAGTATAAATTTTGCTCTAATAATTGAAGCTCAGGGCAGTGGGCTGGTGCAGGAAAGGCTGAGGCCATTATGGAGAGGGATTCGGGCTCACAGCAGAGTCCTGCATTGTCCTATGGTCTCTCTGCATGACTTTAGGTTCCTTCCCCTTCCTAGGCCTCAGTTTCCCCTTCTGTACAATGAGGGCTTTGGACCAGCTCTGCATTTCCAAACCCATCACCTGGGGAGCTGGGTCCCCCTGCAGACTCCCTGAACTTGAACCCTTGGGGGCCAGTTCTTCCCATTGAGGCCTCCATCTAAAACTGTGCACTCCTCCTTCCTACCTTGCTTCCCTGCGTTATTTCTCTCTTTAGCGGCCATCACCATCCTGTTCACTCTATGTTTTATGCTGACTTTGTTTGTTCTCCGTCTCTCCTCCCTTGCTGGTATGTAAGCCCCAGGAGGGCGGAGATCTTTTAAATATCAGCTTTCTTGAGGAATAATTAACAGAAAACACAACTTCAATTTTAAGTGCACACTTCAATGAACTTTGACCACTGTATACAGCCTCATGATCATCACAACAATAAAGGTACAGAACAGCTCCAGCACCCTGAAAAGTTCCCTCCTGTCCCTTCCTAGTCAATCCCTTCCCTCCACCCCTGTCCCCTGGCCACCACTGATCTGCTTGTGCCATTCTAGTTTAGAACAGCATAGAAATGAAATCACTATGGTACATGGCCTTGCGTAGTCTGGCTTTTTTCACAAAGCTAGTACTTTTGAGTTTCCTCCAAGATAGTATCTGTATCAGCAGTTTGCTCCTTTTTACTGCTGAGCAGTATTCCACTGTATGGGTCCATTGCAATCTCTTTTCTTCTTTTATAAACATTTAAAATATTTATTTGTTTATTTTGGCTGCACTGGGTCTTAGTTGCAGCATGCGGGATCTTTGTTGAGGCATGTGGGATCTTTAGTTGTGGCATGCGGACTCTTAGTTGAGGCATGCGGACTTCTTAGTTGCGGCACGCACGCAGGATCTAGTTCCCTGACCAGGGATTGAACCCAGACTCCCTGCACTGGGGCGTGGAGTCTTACCCAGTGGACCACCAGGGAAGTCCCTGCAATCTCTTTATCCATTCTCCTGTTGATGGATACTTTGATTATTTCCTGTTTTGGGCTATGATGAATAAAGCTGCTATGAATATTTGTGTGTAAGTCTTTGCATGCACATGTGCTTTCATTTCTCTTGTGTAACTACCCGGGAGTGGGATGGCTGTGCGGTAAACATATGTTAAGACTGATAAGGAACCGAGGCCCAAAGACTCAGTGATACTGGTTGAAGGAACGGTGCCCTGGCATCTGCATTTTAAATAAACTCCCCAGGTACAGTCAGGTGTCTCTGCGTTGGAAGATCTGGACCCTGAGCTCCTTCAGCTCTGATGGCTGTCTTCCCTTCTGCCTTCTGTGGAGTCTAGGGTTTTACACCCAAACCTCAGCTTCTGGGGGGACCCAGTGTTGAGATTCTGATGGGTTGACCCCCACCTCAGAGACACTCCGGCCTTGCTTGGGAGTGAGTCAGCCCACAAGCACCTTCATTAGCTTAGCACCATGAGGGCTGATAACTGTCATGGTAAATAGATACTCTTGCAACCTTGCCAGCCTGTGTCCTGCATCTTCTGTCTTTTTATGAGCCTGAGATGATCTTCCTGCCCTTCTGGTGATAATCTAAGATGAGGCTTTCATTTGTACATTCTTTCATAGCATTGGGCCTTTTCTGTGCTAGGCCATGTCTAGGTACTGAGGAAACATTTGTGAAAAAGATATAATTTCTGCTGTCAGTGAACTTTCAGGGTGACGAAAGATAACATAGGTATAAACAAATAAGATAATCTCATCTCAGGCAGCATTAAGTTCTGTTAAGATAATATAACAGGGTAATGGATGAGGGGAACTTCAGATAGGGCAGCAGGGCAATCCTCTCTGAGATGCAGTATTTGAAGCAAGGAGTGGCCTATATGATTATCCAGAGCTGCCCTCTAGTCATACAAGTCTATTGAGCACTTGAAATGTAGCTAGTTTGTATTACGATGTGCAGTAGTGTAAAATACACAACAGATTTTAAAAACTAATATAAAAACCCCCCCAAATATCTTATTAATATTTTTTTTCTGTTGGTTACAGGTTGAGATAATATTTAGAACATATTGGATTAAATAAAATATATTAATAATTTCACCTTTTTCTTTTTCCTGTAAAAAATGTACCGACTAAATAAATGTACTATGTGGCTTGCATTATATTCCCATTGGACAGCAGTTAGGGTAAAAGCATCCTAAGTAGAGAGATGCAAATGCAAAAGTCCCGGGGCAGGAACTGAAGGATGCTGGGACAGAGTGGGCCCGGGAAAGAGTGGTAGAAATGGGAATGGAACAAATTCAGTAGGATCTTGGTGTCGGCTCTCTGAGGAGATGGGTTTTAATTTAAGTATAATGCGGAAAAGGTTTTAACCAGGGAAGTGGCATGGTATGAATTATGTTTTAACAGACTCCTGCGGCTGATAAGTGGCGAACAGATTGCGGGCGGGTCGTTGTAGAAGGAAGAATTCTGGGTTCTAATACTTCTGAGCCAATATGTCCTATATATTATCCTTCCCCCGGATTCGGTTTACCCCCGCGCTGTAAAATGGGGGGGCTGTTTGGGCCTTTCTACCGCTTCAGCCCCAGCACTCGCGAGCCCTGGAGGGGCGGGCAGCCCTGCAGGAGCGGCCGCGGGCGCCAGGGGGCGCCTCCTCGATGACTCGGCGCTCGGCTGGCCAGGCGCCGGAGCGTCGTCCGCTCGATTGGTCGGGTCGGGGCGGGTCTGAGCGCCGCGGGCCAGCGCCATTGAGGAGCAGCGGAGAGGAAGCTCCGCGCAGTGCCTGGCTGGGGCGGTCGGCTCGGGACACCGACAGGTACGGGCCGAGGCGGGGCGGCGCCGGGCGGCGAGCAGGGCCGGGGGCCGCAGGGCGGGCGTGGACCTGCGGTCGGCCGCTCCGGCTCCGCTTCAGCCCTGGAGGCCCCGGCCCGCCCGGGCGGAGCGCTGCGCTGGGAGCCCGGGGACCCCGGCGTCCGGCCGTCCGGCCGTCTGAGCACCTCGGGGGATCCCTGGGGTGTCCGAGCCCCAGACGGCCCCGAGCGCCCCGCCCTCACCGGGACCTTCGAGTCCGAGGCCCTGCGGGCACCCGAGCCACAGGCTTGGGCGTCCTGAGCCTCCCGGGACTTCGGCGTCCGTGTGCTGGGGAGTCTGAACTCCCGCCGGACCCGCACCCTTTCCCGGGTCGGGGCAGCCTGGCGCCCTGGGATCGAGGGGGTGTCAGGCCTTGTCTCCCCGCCGGAGCCTCGGTCTCCACGCGGGAGCCCAGGGTATGAGTCCCCCTGCCTTATGCCCAAGAACATGGTTCCAGTCAGGGCTCCAGAGGGTCTTAACCACCCCCTTCTCCAGACTTCTGGGGTCACGTTCTGGGATGGGGACATCAGGCCTCAGACCTCTCTTTACCCCTCGCCCCCCGGGGTCACGCCTTGGCTGAGCCCCTCCTTCCGGGGCTGGGACGCGCGGCTCTGTTCCCTTCAGGCTCTATCTGGGAGGTGGGGTGTCCGTCCCCTGGAGCCGGGCTTAGGGTTCTGAGAGCAGAGGGGCGGCAGGCGGGCTGGAGGAGCCTCGCCTCCTGGGCAGTCTGCTTTCTGCGGGGCCCCCGCCCTCTCCGGCCTCCGATGTCCGAGCTCCCAGGGCCGGCAACCCTCAGCCCCGCCGCCTCCGCTCCCGCGTTCTGTTGCCAGCCCTTCCTGCTCAGGGCTCCAGGGCTCCAGGGCTCCAGCCGCTCCTCGAGGGAGGGGCCTGGCTCAAGGTCATGGCCGGCTGTCTGCCCACCGGTAGGCTGAGCTCTGATCCCCGGTGTCACCTGCCCCACTGATTAGGGGAGGCCAGGTGGGGTTAGTACCAGGCCTAGAAACCCACATGGACCAGAGTGTAAAAACACTTTGGGATTCTGGCCAGTCTGGCGGCCCTTCCTGACACCGGATTCCTTACCGGAATCCTTGAAGTGGCCTCAAATGGATGCCGTCTAGCTTGGGCCTCAATGTACTTCACAGGGCGTTTTATAGTGTTTCTCACCCCATCTTCTTTTAATCTGTGCTTTGCATTCGCCCACCTTCAGGGGAGGTAGGGTAGGGCCAGATCTTGTGTACAACCTGATAGTTGTTTCCCTTTATAAGGAGAGCACTTGTAGATGGCACCGGAGAGAGTTTGTTGGCATTTAGGACCAGAATCGGTGGCAGTAAGTTCAAAAGTAAAGAGTGTTCCAACTTTGGCTCTTTGCTTAAGTGTGTTTGGACTCTACATAGTAAGACTAGGTTAGTCAGGTTCATATTTTGTTTTTGTAGGTTTACACATTTAAAGTTATAGAAATAAGTGTTTCCTTTACTCCGGCTGTTAAACATTTCTTATTTTAAGACATTTGTTCTTGTAATCTCTTCTTTAAATAAGTGTACGCAGTAATTTTTAGCGGATTCCTAATTTTACATAAAAACGTAGCTTTAAAAAAGATCTTTGGAAAGAAATTAGTATTTTTCCAAATGCTGTTTATTTTCTTATATGTTTTTACTGTCATTGTTGACAAAAGTTAATCTTCTCTGGAAATGCAAGACACTATTGACAAATAAAAACAGATTTTTCCTGGAGGTTAACTCTTGTAGAGCTTTGTGTTTGGGGGTTTCTGGTGGGTGGAGGCCTCTCAGTTGGGATAAGAGTATCTCCTGGCACTAAGGTGAATAAGTGGAGGTGGGGCAAAGTGCTTGGAAAGGATCCCGAGAGGGCCGGTTCCAAGTGGGACGCCTGCCACAGCAAACCTGGAGTGTCAGGCTTGGTGGGCTGGTGTCCGTCCGACATGCTTGGCTCAGAGCAAGATTTGGAGCCCACAGTTCTAACTAGGATCTACTAGCTGAGAAATCTTGTAACCCATTTAAACTTTTGTGTCTCAAGTTCCCTCATGTTAACTTTACGGAATACTAAAAATAATATCTGTTTTGTAATGCCAATAAACAGCAGTTATTGTAATGACAGCAGTAAATCAGCACTGACTGTAAATACTGCTGCTGGAACCAGAGGATTTCTGGTGTCTGCAGTTACTGACTAAGGGGGTCCCCTTGTATCAGCACTGTCTGGTGTCCAGGTACCAGCATTGCAGCTCCAGGACAGTTAAGAACGATTAACCACTGTCGTCTCCCTTCCATTTATATCATTTCATGAATGAGCCTGATGAACAGGTTTGCAAAATTGATTTCGGGAAGACTTAAAGAGGATCGGTGCAGAATATGAAGTTCATTGATGCAATGTCTTAGGCCATTTTTGCCTTAATCTAGGACAGGGTTTCTCAACCTTGGTACTGTTGGCATTTGGGGTTGGATTATTCAGTGCTGCGGGGGGCTATCTCGTGCATTGTAGGAAGTTTAGCAGCCTCCACGGTCTCTTCTCACAAGGTACCAGTGGCTATCCCCCCAGTCGTGATATTCAAAAATGCCTCTAGACATTTTGCCGTATCACATCTGGATGAGAACCTCCGATCAGGGCAGTCTAATCTCCAGGTCAGTCACCTAAAAGCAAGCAGTTTAACGATCAGTTACATCGAAAAGATAACAACTCTGAATTGTAGGTAATTGTTGGTAAATTTATAAATGACTATCCCTTGCAGCTGCATCAAAATGCAGATGTATTGGTTTGGCCCTCCATTTACTAGTGGGGGCATCTTACAGTGCTTTTCATCCCATCTTTCTTTCTTTCTTTTTTTTTTTTTTTTTTTTAAATTGAAGTATAGTTGATTTACAATATTTTGGTAGTTTCAGGTATACAGCAAAGTGATTCAGTTATATATATTTCAGATTATTTTCTACGATAGATTATTATACAATATTGAATATTCTTCCCTGTGTTACGCAGTAAACCCTTGTTGCTTATCTATTTTATATATAGTAGTGTGTCTGTTAATCCCATACTCCTAATTTATCCCTCCCCTCTTCCCCCTTTAGTAACCATAAGTTTGTTTTCTATGTCTGTGAGTCTGTTTCTCTTTTGTATATAGATTCATTTGTATTATTTTTCAGGTTTCACATATGAATGATACCATATAATATTTGTCTTTCTCTGTCGGACTTTACTTAGTTTGATAGTCTCTAGGTCCATGCATGTTGCTGCAAATAGTATTTCCTTCTTTTTATGGCTGAGTAGTATTCCATTATATGTGTATATATATATATATACAGCACCTTCTTTATCCAGTCATCTGTTGATGGACACTTAGGGTGCTTCCATGTCTTGGCTATTGTAAACAGTGGTGCAGTGAACATTGGTCACCCCATCTTTTCTTAAATCTGTGCTTTGCATCCAGCCACCTTCAGGGCAGGTAGAGTAGGATATCAGCTTGGAAAAACTGTCTGGTTTTTCTGTTCATTTCCCTTTTTTTTTTTCTTTCATAGATTCTTCTGTGACCATGAGAGAGAGAAATAAAGAATGATCCATGAGTTTTAAACACCTTGTCTTGAGGATATAGTCATGTTGGAAGGTCTTGTAGCCTGGGTTCTCAATACCTATCTGGGGAAATATGTCAATAACCTGAACACTGATCAGCTGTCTGTTGCGCTTCTGAAAGGTGAGTACATGTATCTCTTTTTGGTGAAGTATGCTTTGCAGATTGCATTTCTATTTATTTTTTATGTTATTTTTGTTGTATTGAGAATAATAAACCCCGATGGACAGATGGCTTTGCATTAAATATGTGTAAAAGGAAATAGTGTTCTTCCATATGACACTGATTATTATTACAGGGTAACTTAAGTATATAGCTGGATTGTTGTAGATTTTAGGGGACTGTTAAATATTAAAAGGAAAATAAGAAAGAAGACCATGCTACTGGTGGCTGTGCTTTACCCCAGTTAATTTTTTAGTTTTATGAAGTTTTGTGGAGGCAGCCAGGATGTAGTGACAATGGCATTGGCTTCGGCCTCAAATCCTGCTGTGTTACTTGTTAGCTACATGAACAAGTCACTGAAATTCTGAGCCTCAGTTTCTTTAGAAAAAGAGGGTAATGTACCTTTACAGCATTGCTAAAAGGATCAAGTGGAGTGACCATTGAAGCTCCTGTCCTGCTGGTGTGTAATAGACACCCAGTAGAAGTTTTAAAATATGTTACTGTGGGGTCTTCCAACAGAATTTCTGAGTTCTTGTCTTGCTGAGTAGTAACGTACCTAAAGCTTGAGACATTTTAGCCTTTACAGGTCTATACTGTGTAAATGCAGCCCAGTGGCTTGATGTGGGGATTGGAAAGCGGCTTTCTTCTCCTTCTCCTTGTTTTAATTTAAGTTCTGTTTGCTCAACTCAAAATGGAACCCTTTAACAAATCTAGAGACAGGAGATAAAGTCAGTTTGCAAACATGTAGAATCATCATAGAAAGACGAAAGGAGGCCTCAGATATAGTGGAAACCTCCTGGCCTTCCTGGGAGTGTGAGTTTTGGCAAGTGGACCAGGGCAGATTAGTGGGGCTAGCAGTGATCCAGATGTGTGTATAGTCTGAGCACAGGGTGCAGTGATTTTCTCTTCCCCAAAGCAGCATTCTCCGGGGTTTTCTGACCCACCTAAACCAGTGGAGTGATCACAGCAGCAGTAGGTGGTGGTGAGCAAGCACGGTGGCACCTCCCCGCTCCCTGCCTTCCTTGGGAAGCAGAAGCCGGTTCTTTCCTGTTCCTCTGCGTTTCCTTCCGCCCTTTCCTAGAAGGGAGCTGCTTAGTGGAAAGTGAAAGTGACCAGTTGTCAGGGCGGGGCTGTGTTTAAAGTACAATAGTAGTGTCAGGTTCACCTCTGTGGTCACTTATTGAAGTTCTCAGACACTCTGTGAAGCTGACCACGTTGTACAGGCAGGTCACAGGGCCTAGAAGGAGCGACATTGTTATTGGCAACAACATTGCTAATAACAGAGCTGCCTTTCTCAAGAGTGCTATGGTAAGAGGAAGGATCTTTGCTAAAGAAATGAATAAACAGAAATTTGTGGTACCTGATAAATCGTGGAGTCTATACTAATAATAGATTTCTAATCTCAGCAATTTTAGACAGAGCATATCTTGTAAGGACAACGGTGTGTGTCTCTGAAGCTTTCTACTGCTTTTCTCTGCTTATCTCTTCTTAAAAATTATTCTCTATGGCTTTTAATGAACCTGTGGAATTTGAGGAATGTTTCTCTGCAGAATGGAAAAATGCTTCTTTTTTCAAAACTTGTGTCAGTTAGGTTACTCCGTCCTTATGGCTCCAAAGCACACCACGGTGCCTGGCCAGAAAAGTTTTAGAGCATTACAATGCACTGAGAGAATGGCTTTGTAAAGGAGTTGACACTTTTTGTTGATCCTGATGACATAGTTAAGCAGTGTTTGGGGGCAGAGGGTACAAGATCGGAATAAGAATGTTATTTCAGTCTGTCTGCAAATATTTACAGATGCTTTGCAAGATGCAAAGGAGACTGAAATAGTGGTCAAGGGTATGGATTTTGTAGCCAGACTGGGTTTGAATCCCAGTTCCTCCATTTACCAGTAACTTGGGCAATTACTCAAATTCTTTTTTTCTTCTTCTGACAGTTTTATTGAGATATAATTGATATAGAGCACTGTGTAAGTTTAAGGCATACAGTATAATGGTTTGACTTACATACACCATGAAATGATTATCAGAGTAAGTTTAGTGAACATCCATCAACTCATACAGATACAAAATTAAAGAAATAGAAAAAGCATTTTTTCTTGTGATGAGAACTCTTAGGATTTACTCTCAACTTTCATATATAACATATATGTTAACTGTATTTATCATGTTGTACGTGACATCCTTAGTACTAAATTACTCAAATTCTACTAAGAATTAAATAGAAAATTAAATATTAAAATTGCTTTAGTCTCCCTTTCTGCAAATTGGAGGTAATATTAACTATCTCATAAGGCTCTCAGAACTAAACACATTAATGTAGGTTCAAAGAGCGTAGAACTGCTCTTGGTCCTCAGTCAGTGTTATCATCATCCTGTGATCATCAACATATGATTAGCTGGTGGGTTGGACTTCAAGGGTAGATTGTGCACACATGCTGAAAGCAATAAAAATGCAAAGTAGCATATGAGTAGTGGAAGGACAGAGATAGCACTTGTGTAACATTTCATTTGTTCAGTCATTCGACAGACTTGCGCTGAGCACCTGCTTTGGGTTAGGCTCTGTGTTATGGAACGATACAAAACGGGGAGACAGTAGAAGATACTTAGAGCTCGGGCATAGGGTCTAACCCTGGTTTCACCACTTAACGGCTGTTTGTGACTGTGAGCACGTTACGGAAGCCTCCTCTTCATCCACTCTCCCTCTTGCCGCCAGAGATCGCACAGGTCTGGTATGAACTCCGGTACTACCACTGACCAGCTCTGTGATTTTTAAGCAGACTGCTTGTCCTCTGAGCCTCATTTTTCTTATCTTAAAAATGCAGAAGATAATAGTATTTCCTCATATTTTTGTGAGGATCAAATGAAGAAATGCATGGGACATAGTAAGATCTCACTGAATGATAGCCATCCTCATCTTCCACCTCCCCCCTCCCCCTCCTCTTTCCCCCTCCTCCCTCCTCCCCTCCTCCCTCTCCTCCTCCTCCTCCTCCTCGTCCTCCTCCCCCTCCTCCCCTCCTCCCCCCCTCCTCCTTGTCATCGTCATCATCATCATCATCATCCCCGCTCCACCTCTATAATCCCTGCCCTCAGAGAGCCATTAACCGGTCCTGGAGACAGAAATAAGTGTACAGTAATACAAGGCAGCATGTATTACATTGTTATAATAGAGATACAGCCATAATGCAGTGGGAGGGGAGCCATTCATCCTGTCTGGAGGACCCTGAGAAAGCTATTCTGGGGGTGGCTTTGAGTGGGTCTTAGCAGGACTTTGATAGATGGCACAGGCTGGGTGACCACATTCCAGGCTGAATGAGGCGTGCAAGCAGAGGCAGAAGGCTGAAACCTGCAGGGTGTCTTGGTTTGGGGTCAGAAAATAGCGGCTGCCAGTGCTGAGTCAGGGGGTCTGAACTCCGGGCCATGGGCATGCGTTTAGATTTCCCCCTCCTTTTTTTTTTTTTTTTTTTTTTTTTTTGCGGTACGCGGGCCTCTCACTGTTGTGGCCTCTCCCGTTGCGGAGCACAGGCTCCGGACGCGCAGGCTCAGCGGCCATGGCTCACGGGCCCAGCCGCTCCGCGGCATGTGGGATCTTCCCGGACCGGGGCACGAACCCGCGTCCCCTGCATCGGCAGGCGGACTCTCAACCACTGCGCCACCAGGGAAGCCCTTTTTTTTTTTTTTTTTTTTTTTTTTTAAATAAGCTCTGAACCTCAGGTTGGCCCTTTAAATGAGGTTGGCTTCCCTAGAGCTGAGGGAAGAGGATTGAGTAGTCATTAGGTATTACTCTAAATTCACACCAGCTAATGACTAGATTTCTTGTTAATCTGAGGTGAGGAATTTTTGGATGAGAGAGCTATCCATAAATAAGTCTGCAAATTATCTGTATGGAAATCAACAAACATTATTATCTATAAGGTGCTCACCTATACTGGGTGCTTTGTGGCCTGGTCCCTCGGAGGGACCTTTTCCAGCAGGGCCAGTTGTGGGTACATATGAGTGGGTGGGGAAGTAGGAAGCTTTTGATTTGTGTTTTGCCTGATTACCTTTTTAAAAAAAATATTTATTTTTATTTATTCTTTATTTTTGGCTATGCTGGGTCTTAGTTGCGGCCCACGGGATCTTTTTTTTTTCAGTTGTGGCATGTGGACTTTTTAGTTGTGGCATGAGGACTCTTAGTTGCAGCATGCATGTGGGATCTAATTCCCTGACCAGAGATCGAACCCAGGCCCCCTGCATTGGGAGCGTGGAGTCTTACCCACTGGGCCACCAGGGAAGTCCCTGATTCCCTTGTTTTTGACTTGCTATAGGCTGCCATTTCTCCTCATTCTTTCCTGTGTGTCCTCTCCTTTCTAGACTATCTCCTTTGCTGTCAAATTAAAGAAGCTTCAGCTTCTTTAATTTTTCATTGCATGGATAGCCTGCAGTTCTTTCCACTTCTCCACTCTGTACAGCAGCCATGGAAACCTGGGGCCGTCTGCCTCTGTGACAGATTTGGGTTTTGAAAAATAGGGCGAATGATTCAGATTGCAAATGTTGCTCTTCAGAAGGAGAAGAAGTTATATGCTTTCCTCCCTTTAAGTCAGTTTCAACTGATAAGGAATGTGTCTCATGTTTTTTCCCCCTTATGCTCATTTTCTCCCCAAGTGTGGATATAGGGTTGTTTCTGGGCTCTCTGGGATTATTAACGTCTCCTTTTGGTTAGTCTTAAGGTAAGTGGGGCCCTATGTAATAGGTGTTCTTGCAAAAGTCTGAAAAATAAGTTGGGTGCATTTGCTCAGAATCCGCCAAAATGCTAGCTTTGAATACGTCTTTAGATGCCAATAATGCACAAGTCTTAATCATTCAAAGGGGAAAATAATGAAGTTTCTTGTACTAGTGTGTCTTTGGAGGAAAAGACTTGCTTTCCTTTCTTCTGGGTTCTCTGGGTGGTTGTTGTCTGTACTCCCTGTTCTTGAGAGTACATTTCAGACAGATTTAAGTGACTCAGAAATTGACTTGTGTTGCACAAATGAACAACTTTATAAGATGGCCGTTTCCCCAGCACTTTGAAGATGGGGACCCTGCCTGCCTTTGTTTTTATTCCCAGTGGCCAGCACAGTGCCTTAGGCGCAGGGGAGGGATCAGTATGTACTGGGTTGGCCAAAAAGTGCCATTTGGGTATTCCCATAAAAACCCGAATGCACTCTTTGGCCAACCCAGTATGTGTAAAGGGTTGATTTCCATAGCTGGGAGGGAGAGAAATCTGGCTGCACCCTTGTGACTAATCCTTCAGCCTGCTTTGGAGACATCTTGTGCTTTTGGATTTAAGTAATTATAGAAACTGGGTCTGAAAAGGACCTTCAGCGGTGGTCCTGTTCATGCCTTTGCTCTCTGACTGGTTATTACACCTGCAAGTGAGGGTGCAGAGGAGAACCTGCAGAGGTGCGCTCTCCCGAGGAGAGAGTATAAATTCCTCTTGATGATCAACTTTATTGAACTCTCAGGGGCTCTCTGACGTGGTATGGAATACACCCATTTTGGGGGAGGGGGAGGGCGGTGGGTAAGGAGAGCTTGTTAAAAATTGCAAATTTCTGTTTCAGACCCAGGAGCCTGCATTTCATCCTAGGTGATTCAGACGTTAATGGTCCTCTGGTGGAATAGTAGCCTAAAGTAGGGATCTGTAAACTGGCCAACTGGCCAGATGCCCCTGCTAGCTGAGAATGGCTTTTCCATTTTTAAAGGCTTGTAAAGAAAACAAAACAAAACAAAAGGAGAATATACTCCTTTTGAATATACAGTATATTCAAAAGAATTTACAGTAGACACTATAAGTCCTGAGATATTTACTATGTGGCTCATTAGAGTTAGATCCCTGCCTAAATCCTTCATCTGCTGGCAAGCTTCAGCTGTTATTTACGTGTCAGTGGGCTGGTCGGGAAATTAGTACAGAGAATGCACATTGGTATAGCCTGGGCCTACATGTGAAACTCTCCCTTTACCCTTCATTGATTTGCACACAACAGGCAACTGCTGCATTTGTTGGATGAACATGTTATGGTGGTTTTATTTTTTAGGTGCTGTTGAATTAGAAAACTTGCCTTTAAAGAAAGATGCCTTGAAAGAACTGGAATTACCATTTGAAGTCAAAGCTGGTATGTGGAACAAGGCAGCGGGAGGCAGTTTTGAGTCTTATCGATTGGGACGTGAAAACTGAGAGCCCTTGAGTTTGGCTCTGTTGGACCAGGATGAGGCAGGGTAGGAAGGGTAGAGTTTAGATCAGTCTTCAAGTGTGGTCTCTAGGCCGCTAGTATCAGGATGATCTTGGGGGTGGTGGTGGGGAGGTCACGTGGCCCCCAGACTTACTGAATCAGAGTCTCTGAGGGAGTGTTGTTGAACCTGCATCTTTAATAAGCACCCCAGGTGATTCTTATGTTTACTGAAGTCTGAGAACTTCCATCCTAGATACAGGGGGCTCTTATTTTCAGAGAATTCATATTACTAAGAGACAGTTTACTCTATTGAATGAAAGGTGGGCTCTGGAACAGAATGCTTGGGTTTCAATTCCATATCTGCCATTTTCTGGCTGTGTGACCTTGGGGAGGTTCCCTAACCACTCTGTGTGTGCATCCTCATCTTAGGATGGGATAATGCTAGTACCTATATCATAGGTTTGTTGAGAGGAATACCTGAGTTAATGCATTAAAATGACTAGAACAGTGCCCCGCACACTCCGTCGATGTTTGCAATTATTATCGGAGTCTTGCAGTTACTAGATTTGGTAAGGAAACAAGAATTATCACAGAATTGGGCTTCCCCGGTGGCGCCGTGGTTGAGAGTCCGCCTGCCGATGCAGGGGACACGGGTTCGTGCCCCGGTCCGGGAAGATCCCACATGGCCGTGGAGCGGCTGGGCCCGTGAGCCATGGCCGCTGAGCCTGCGCGTCCAGAGCCTGTGCTCCGCAATGGGTGAGGCCTGCGTACCGCAAAAAAAAAGAATTATCACAATAAAAATATTCTCTATTAAGTGACCACTTATAAAATTAGTCCCTCTTTAGACACTGCTCATCATTGAACAAGCCTGTTGATATCAGTCAGTCTTTCCCTTATTTTGAGGGTACTTATATTACAATAAAGTGCAAGTACAGTGCAAATCAGTTGCTAGGTGAAATAAAATAGAAATCTTGCAAGAGATTTAGGCTTTTTTGAAGTCAATTCAAGTCATAGGTGAACTGCCAGAATCACAAGCAAAGGCAATGACAAGTTAGAATCTGAAGGAAACTCTCAAGAATGATGAAACGGTGGATACTTCCAAGAGAATTCTTATTTCCTCTGTCAAAGGATTAAGAGAGGCTCTTAGGGAAAAATGGATGTTTTCTAATATTTTGGCAAAAGTGAGCCTTTTTATGCTTGTTCTGCAAAAATAAAATGTAACAGAAGTTATATTTTGCTGTCCTATAAGTGTCCTCCCAAATAATTTAGGTTAGAATTGCAACTGTGCACTAATTATTGTTAAAATTCTTTGTTGTGAAAATTGGTGTATGGTTTCAGTTATAATATAAATTTTATTAAATGTAAAAACCTCACTTTCATTTTTCTAAAGTCAAAATTAAAGTATTTTTTCATTATTTGTTGTAAGATTTCTTCATCTGTTACTGGATTACACAGTTGATCATTTGGTGTTAATGATACTCTGTTATCTTAAATATAACAGATCGATCCTGCTCGAATTCTAGATCTTAGACAGTAATGATAACAGTCTGATAACATGTGTTGCTTTCAGAGGTAGACTGTTAGTTGGGCTGTGTGGATCTTTGAGAAATGGTAGAACTTGGAAAATAAGTGTCACAATTCTCCCAGGCCATTTAGCTTTCCCATCAGCCCGAGTTCTCATGAAGAATTGGAATTCTTTCTCGATAGAGTACCACTGCAACGTGACCTACGTTTCGGTTGCTGTGTTCAAGATTGGACGTATTGCTAAGTCTGATAACTCCCAATAAGTACCTATCAACCAGCTAATTAATAATGAACAAGAGATGAGTGTGAGCCCATGGGCTAGTACAGGTACCATGGGAAGAAAAGACACCCCAGGGAAGTTTACGATGTAGTCCTGTTGGGGAAGAGGTAGTTTCCAGAGGGAGATGTTGCATTAGATGTGAAAAAGTTACACTGACCTTTTTCCATCTTCTGCTTTATTATGCCTCGTTCTTACAGATCTCAGCCCACTGATGTTTGTTTCACATGTACGAAAACTTGCTGCTTGTTTTCTTAAATTAAAAAATAAATGGTAATAATACTCCTTAAAGAAAACTAGAATACAGAAAAATAGAATTTAAAAATGTGTGCAGACAGTTAACAAGACTTTCCTTTTCCCAGGCTTAATTGGGAAGGTAACCCTTCAGATTCCCTTCTATCGCCCCCACGTGGACCCTTGGGTGATCTCCATCTCCAGCCTTCACTTAATTGGAGCCCCTGAAAAAATACAGGATTTCAATGATGAAAAGGAGAAGCTGTTGGAAAGGGAACGCAAGAAAGATCTCCTTCAAGCCCTGGAGGAAAAGTGGAAGGCAAGGCAGAAATGCTTTTGGCCATGAGAGCGGTGGTGGTGAGACTTGAAATGAGCAAAGCACTAGATTCTGCTGACACCGGCTCTTTCCTTTGTAGAATGAACGCCAGCAGAAAGGGGAGCCCTACTGGTATTCGGTTACCGCCTCTGTGGTTACAAGAATTGTGGAGAATATTGAAGTAAGTCCTATGGGCTTTTATAAAGTACGAACACAGAAGGGATCACTCAGGCTTAAGTGCATTTCACGTTAGTGGTTGCTGTTTCCTGTGGGTTTAACTGATAACAGGGTGTCTGTGGAGAGCACTGATTGCTCACGTGTGCCTTTTCATAGGCGGTGCCAGAGGGAAAACCTGAAAAGCGAGTCCAGCTCTGGGCAGACACAGGTTTTTCTTGCTTCAGTTAGTGTGAGTAGGAGTTTTCATTTCATTGACGTTTCACTTCATTTTTATTTCAAATATTGGAACCCTAGTTGCTGAAGGATTTACCTCCCAAGAAGTCAGGTCACCTGAGTCTTCATGACTAAATCACTTAATCTCTTAGTCTCAGTTTCTTCATCTGTACAATGAGAGGGGTTGGATGTGGTTTCCAGTTGATTCCGTAGTGCACTGTGAACAGCCCAGTAAGATATTTACTCTCACTGATGTGTCCGGAGGCAGTTTGATGAGTTTTAGTGCTAGGGCTGTTGGCCCTGTTTTCTACTGTAATTATTGTTTTGTTTGTCCTCAAAAACTAGAGCAGGGTTCACACTAATTTTCAGTGTGTCGTAAGTGTTAACCCATACTTACTACCTCCAGCGTTTTCTTGCAGTACCAAAGTGACACAGGCCACGTGTTTTTAAGGTGTCCCACTTCCCCCAAAATACAGCCTGAGGTTGCTGGATTCATAACTTTGATAACATTGGGGGAAAAGATCAAAGTACATTTGAGGTGACTGCTTTGAATTCTTTTCCAGGCAGTTATTTATTTATTTTAGCTGTCATTGATTTTTAAAAAAATTCCTCATTATTTTAATTTTATTTTTAATAATAGCTTTATTGAGATTTAGTTCACATACCATAAAGTTCACACTTTTAAAGTGTACAATCTGGTGTATTTGGTATATTTACAAAGTTGGGCATCGATCACCACTGTCTAATTCCAGAACATTTTCATCATACCCAACTAGTAGCCACTTCCAATTCCCCTCTCCCTCCAGCCCCCTACAACCACTAATCTACTTTGTGGATTTGCCTAGTCTGGACATTTCATATCAATGGGGCTGTACTGGCCTTTGAGCGTAATGCTTTCAAGGTTCATCCATGTTGTGGCATATGTATCAGGACTCTGTTCTTTTTATGACTGAATAATGTATTCCACTGGATGGGCTGCCAAAGGTAAACAAAAGCTGGAGTGAAGTTAAAGTGGTGAAAACAGACTTTATTCAGTGACTCCTGACAGTAGGGGAAGGAGCAGAGCTCCATTCCAGCTTGTACAGAGGTGACCAGGCCTTCTAAAGGGAGAACGGGGGCTGGGGGGCGGGGGGCGGGGAGAGGGCTCAGGTGAAAAATTACACAGGGTTGGTCAGTGTAGATATGATTAGGCCACAGCTGTGTCTGCTAGCTGGGCTTCTGTCCTCCCAGAGAGAGGGGAGACAGGGGCCCCGTCCTTCCTGATGATTCCATTTCCAGGGAGTGGCTTTTAGGTCCTTGAGTTGTGGGAGACACATCGCATAGGGACAGAGAAAGGGTTCACAGTTGGAAGCCCTTTTTGGTAAATGCTCTAAGAAGGGGGTCGGGTGTGCTCTTGTCGGGCGTTGGCCAGAACACACAGCTCTGAGCTTTTCTAGACAGGAACTCAGGAAGGGGATGGAATGTCCTGGGGACTCAGCCTTAGGCTGCTAGAAGCCTGTGTTAAAATTTGGTCAGGTCACTGAGGGTGGGCATTTGAATGGAGTGCTCATACCTAGAGTTTTGGCAGTTCTCAGGATAGACCACATTTTGTTTACCCGTTTGTCAGCTGATGGACATTTGGGTGGTTTCCACTTTTTGGCTATAAGGAATATTGCTGCTATAAACAGTCATGTGTATGGTTTTGTGTGAACGTATGTTTTTAGTTCTCTTGAGTATATACCCAAGAGTGGAATTGTTGAGTCATATGGTAACTATATGTTAAATTTTTTGAGGAACTGTTTTACAGTTTCACCAGTAATGTGTGAACATTTCAATTTTTCCACATCCTGATCAGTATTTGTTATTGTGTGTCTTTTAATAATGGCCATATTAGTGGGTATGAAGTGAAATCTCAGTGTGGGTTTTTTTTTTTTTTTTTTTTTTTTTTTTGCGGTACGCGGGCCTCTCACTGTTGTGGCCTCTCCCGTTGCGGAGCACAGGCTCCGGACACGCAGGCTCAGCAGCCATGGCTCACGGGCCCAGCCGCTCCGCGGCATGTGGGATCTTCCCGGACCGGGGCACGAACCCGTGTCCCCTGCATCGGCAGGCGGACTCTCAACCACTGCGCCACGAGGGAAGCCCTCAGTGTGGTTTTGATTTGCGTTTCCTTAATGGTTAATGTTGTTGAGCATCTTTTTATTTGCTTATTGGCCATTTGTATATCTTTTGGAGAAATGTCTGTCCAAATCTCATTTCCATTTAAAAAATGTGTTTGTTTATTTTTAACTATTGAGTTGTAAGAGTTCTTTATATATCCTGGATTTTAGTCCGTTATCATCAGATATATGATTTGCAAATATTTTCTCGCATTCTATGGGTGTTCTTTTCACTTTCTGTTATTATTTTTTAATTCATTGAAGCAGAGTGCTTTTTCTGTAGCCCCACTATAGGGGTAAGGGGAAATAAATAAGGGCAAAATGGAAATGCCGTGTTGGTGTTCCTGTGTCCAGGTTTGAGGACACAGAGGCAAGATTAAGATATCATAAGAGAGGGAGGGCCAGTTATCTAGATACAGTGGTAGTACTTTATTTCAGTGTTCAAGGTGTTGTCTGAAACGATTTGATGAAAGTATTGTAACTCTCTTCTTGAGAAGGCACTGATCACAAAGAAGTGTCATTCATGTCCAGTGTGTGATTATAAATCTCTGAGGAACTTAGATTATTGAGTGTGTGTGTGACATAAGCTATGCGTTTGTGTAAAATGCCTACTGCGGTTTACTTAAGTAAACTGCCTATGGTATCTACCTGCAGCAGTTGTCTAAATGTGTTTTTTTTCCCCGCTGCAGTTAAAAATTCAAGATGTCCATTTGCGCTTTGAAGATGGTGTTACCAATCCTTCCCATCCTTTTGCGTTTGGCGTCTGTATTAAGAATGTGTCCATGCAGAATGCTGTGAACGAGCCTGTGAGTATGAAATAATGACTGCAAACCGGGAAGAAAGCACTTGGTCTGGAGCATTTAGGGCTCTGCCTTGTGTCCTTTTGTGTTAGGTAAATGAGATCACGATCTTCTTCTCCATGTTCTTTGGAGGGTGTGGATGTCTCTTGTCTCATTTGCTGAAATAGGGAAACATTAATTTCTTCTGACCTGTTCTTATTTAATTCATCCATTAAACGTTGGCGCATTTTGTTCACGAAGAAACTGAGGTGCAGAAAGGATCTTATCTTTGATTTTCTTCTTACATTACATGCACTCTTCAGGGCACACTCATTCTGTTTCATAGTTTCAGCAGCTGCCTGGGAATATTTGCCGATGGCGCCCGAAGGGCCGTTCTCCACCCCTCCTCTGACCTTCAGATTCGAGGTCTCCGACTACCTATTGGACGCCTCTGTGGTATTTAGGCTCATTATAATCAAAGTGATCCCATTATATTCCACCTGCCCATTTCACTCCCCTGAAACCAGCTGTTTTCCTTCATTCTCTTAACATGTTACTGAGTGTTACAAACACACATGTGAAAACTGACATCACTAGAGCCCTTTTATGTGCCAGGCACTGTTCTCAGTGCTTCACATGGTTTATCTCCTTGAATTCCCCGTCATTTCCACCGCTGTCCTCCTTGGACTACAGCCGAGGGCGCTGGGGAGCAGCGGGGTGAGGGAGGCGGACGGCTACGCAGCAGGGCTGGGTGGACTGTGGCCCGGGGGCCACATCTGCCCCGCCTGCTGTTGTACGTTAAGATTTGGTGGATCGCTGCCACGCCCGTTCATTTACATGTTGTTAAGGCTGCTTTTGTGCTGCAGTGGCAGGGAACGTAGGGCCCCCATCCCTGGCCCTTTACAGAACAGGTTTGCCAGCCCTGCTTCAGAGCACGTGTTCTTACCCGCGACGCTAGTCCCTGGAAGCCTGTGCTCATCCCTTCACTTCTTATTGCTCAGTTTCCGTATCCGTTCGGTGACAACGTCCTGCCAGTTTTTCCCGCAGCATGTCTCAAATGTGGCTCTTATGCTTATCCTCACTGCGACTGTCTGGGTTCAGGCTGCTGCCAGCTTCCGCCTTGCTCAGCAAAACCCTGACCTCCGCGACCTCCTTGCTTCCATCCTAGACTCTTGATTCGCCCTGTGCCAGCGCTCCTCAACTTTTCCCATGTCGCGACACGCAAAGAAGGATCATGGTATTTGTACAGGACGCTGGGGCAGATGGATGTGGGTGCTTGGGGCTGGAGGTGCTTAGCTCAGAGTAACCAAATACCGTGGACCCTCGAACAACATGGGTTTGAACTGTGCAGGTCCACTTAGATGCAGATTTCTTTCACTAAATACGTACCACAGTATTACATGATCCTTGGATGTCGTACCTCGAATACAGAGGGCTGACTATAAAGTTACACGTGGATTTTCCACTTCGCGGAGGGTCGGCGCTCCTAACTGCCATGTTGTTCAAGGGTCGCTGTATTCCTAAAATGTAACTCGATCCTATAAACTAACTTGCTCATTATCTTGACACACTCATGACTCCATAGCGGGAAGCTCCACTTTGCACTGTTGCTAGAGTTCTGTTTCTAAAACCCATACCGGGCTCTGGTGTGCATGCCTGCATCAAAACCCTCAGTGGCTCCAAGTCCCTTCCTGCAAGTATGACATCCAAACTCCTTAATGTGACAAACTTCTTACTGTATTTGTTTTCTAGGACTATGATAATAAATCACCACAAACTAGATGGCTTAAAACAACAGAGATTTATTTTCCTTAGTTCTGGAGGCCTGAGTCCAAAATCAAGGTGTTGGGAGGGTTGGTTTGCCCCGGAGGCTCTGAGAGACTGCCCCATGCCTCTCTCCTTGCTTCCCGCTGTTGCCTTGGTGTTCCTTGGCTTGTGGATACATCACTCCAGTCTCCGCCTCCATCTTCATATGCCTTCTTCCCCACGTGTCTGTTCTCTCTTCTTGTAAGGACACCAGTGATTAGATTAGGGCCCACCCCAATCCAGTATGACCTCATTTTAATTTGATTATATCTGCAAAGACCCTATTTCCAAGTAAGGTCTCATTCACAGGTTCTGGGACGACATGAATTTTGGGGGGTGCGGGGGGGACTATTCAACCTAGTAACGTTCCAGCCTACTTTTCTCAACACCTAACTAGCTCCTCACTTCAAATGTGTGTCCATACACGTGAGCCGATACTGCCCTATCCCTGAGCACAGTGCTGCGGTTACACGGATGTGCTCGCCGTCCTCTGCAGCTGTCAGGCCTTTGGTGTCATTGGCCCCACTCCTTGAAATGTGTCCTAGTCCCTCCCTCCCACCCTTTGTCTGAAATGTACACATCCTTTGATATTCGTCTACACAGTGACGTTTTCTCTCTGTTTGCTCACGGCAGCTCATATACTCTTCCTCTGCTTCCCTCCGCTTAGTTAAAATTATTTGCATCTTTGTATTTCCAGTTACTTAGATTCTGAACTCTGTAACCATGTTTTCATTCAGGTTTGTATCCTCAGCACCATGCAAAGCACCCAGTGCATGATTCTTCACAAAGGGCCTGTTGAATGAATGGATAAATTTGTGAATAAAGAATCCTCTTGTTTTCTTCCCTGTCTTCCCTCAGGTACAGAAATTAATGCGGAAAAAGCAGTTAGATGTGGCAGAGTTTAGCATCTATTGGGATGTCGATTGCACTTTATTGGGGGATTTGCCTCAGGTGGAGTTACAGGTATGATTGTGGCAGGGCTTTGTTATAACACAGCACGGCAGTAAAGTGGTGTAGGATCGTTACCACGTAAGGTTTTGTTCTCTGCGTCTCTGTTCCCATTCCCATCCCCTCTCCCTGCATAGGCGTTCGCTCTCGAGTATGTATGCTTGAGGTACTTGCTGTGTCTGTAACTCTGAACAATATATAGGGATTTGTGTATGTTTTACATTTATAGTGTATTATTGATTTCTTTGTTAGCTTTTTTTCACTTAAATCTCTGTTTTTAAGATTGATCAGTATTGCTGCTTATACTTCTGATTCATTGCTTCTGACTATTACATGGTATGCCACTGCATGCACGTAACATATTAGCAGTCTCCACTCTCTTAGCCCCCAGTGTACTAAGCATCCAGATTTTTAATGAATGAAGCACCAGATCTGGTTCTTAAAGAAGAGCTTTCTTACAACACTGTATGTCGAAATTTCCCCTTCGGTGGCATTCCTTTAAGAAATACTTAGAAAGTCATTATAAATCATTGGATATGAAGTATTACTGTTTGTGAAGGATATTGTAAAAAACTCAGTTTAATCTTCTTGTAAAGAAATTGTAGGTGGTTTAAGTGAAATGGAGAAAAAGGACTCATATTTCCCTCAACCACGATTATCTTTGGCTTGCATGCTGTTGTGCTGAATGGTTTTTGTTTTGCTAATTGGATTAAATAAATACTGTGCATCCATACAGTAGAAGAGTATGCAGCTATAAAAATAAAGGCAGAGATCTTTATGATGAATACGTAATAGTCTCTAAGATACCGTATTAAGTTTATAAAACCAAGATAAAAGAGCATATATGCCATTTGTGTAAGAATGGTTTAAAAACCCAGAGAATTAGCATTTGGCTGACTATGTACAGAATGCTGCTGGTGGAGTATATCAGAAACTGGTGTCACTGGTCGCCTGTGAGTAGGGTAACTGGGTGGCTGGAGGATGGGAGTAGGAAGGAAAGATGGCACTTTTTTGCCTTTTAAATTTTAAACCACGCGAATGTATTACCTAATGTATTACCTGTAAGAAATATAAATAAAAATTTTAAAATGCTAGAGAGCTTTAGATTCCCAGTTGTATCCTGCTTTTGGATTCTGATATAATATGCTGTAGATCAGACAACATTCCAACAGGTGACTTGATCCTGAAAATATTTGCTATGATGACAGCCGTTCTTGTGACACTCAGGAGGCCATGGACAAGAGCAGGGAGAGTCGAAATCATCACTACATCCTGGAGCCTGTGTGCGCGTCCGCGCTTCTGAAGAGAAGCTGCTCTAAAGAGCCTCTGAGGTCTCGGCACACTCCCCGCATTGAATGTGACATTCATCTGGAGACCATTCCCTTGAAACTCTCTCAGGTTCCCTGTTTCTCCCTGTAACTATCGGACTGATAACTGGGGTGAAGGAGGCATGTTGATAGAAGGGTCTGGATACTTCGAGGTCCCCTCGGGGGAAAGGAAGTGTGCATGAGACGAGGCTGTGGTGGGTGCAGAACCACCACTGTCTTTATACAGTCGGATTGGGTGGGTCTCAGGTTAGTTTTGATTTGATATTTAAAGTGCTGAACAAAGAGTTCAAGAGAGACAGTAAATTTACGTACTTCACTGACTGTTCAGAGAGACGTGACACTTGGTGCTGGAGTTTAGTCTTGCAGTTTGCCCTGGATATCAGCTCAGTGGGTTGACTAATACGACTTGTTCCTGTGACGTATATGTCTTAACTGAGCAAAAGAAACAAACCAATTCTAACCTAGTGTCTCTTAACCTCTAATAAAAAGTTGCAATACCGGCAAATCATGGACTTCCTCAAGGAGCTGGAACGAAAGGAGAGGCAGTTGAAGTTCCGAAAATGGAAGCCCAAAGTGGCCGTATCTGAGAAGTAAGTCTTGTCAATTAAGTGTTGTGTCTGAAATGCATTTTCTAGCATGTTCTTTTTTTGTACCTAGATCAGAAATAATGCCTCACTGTCTTTTACACATGGTTGGAGATAAAAGTACAGTCGACTTTTCTGGGCTTTAAAATGCCATTTCTGTTGTTTATCATCATTGACATGCTACTGTATATCTCTTTGGTGTAGCGGGTTTACTCTTAGGTCAAGCGTAGTGGAATTCAGAAGGTCCTCTCATCCTCAGTTAGTAAGGAGATTGGCGTTCCTCTGGTGGGCTCTGATTGTGTGGTAAATACTTTGCAGCACTCTCGAACCTACTTCCCTGTGTCTTTTCTCCTAAGTTGTTTGGTCAGCATTTATATAGTACACTTGATAACATCTGTAGCAAAAATAAATCTTTTTAATGTAGATGTGCTAAACTTGACGAGTCAATATATTAAAACTTTTTTTAGATGCTGTGTATTTCCAGTCTTCCTTGAAATATTCCATTTAAAATCTTTAATAGTCAAATCCTTGCTGATTATCTTACAATGGTATTTACTGTATAGCCACCACTTGATTTTATGTGGGAGGGGCTGATGTTATGGGTGATTCAGACCAATTGAGTAATGTATTATAATCGGTGCATAAACTGAGGATCCAGTAGATTAACTTTCCCCATATGTTGAGGTTAGCCTAACATGATTTGAGTTTGAGGCATAAACAGATGGCTGACAAGAGACGTCTCAGAAGGGGAGTGGTGTGTTGTGGATTGCCCTGGGTCGATAGCATTTTCATCGCTTTTATTGTAAGTAACTAGATGGTTATGAACTGTTTCAGCTGCCGAGAGTGGTGGTATTTTGCTTTGAATGCCAACCTGCATGAGATCCGGGAGCAGCGGACACGCTGCACGTGGGACTTCCTGTTGCGCCGGGCCCGTGATGCCGTGTCCTACACTGACAAATACTTTACCAAGTTGAAAGGAGGCTTGCTGTCTGCAGACGACAAGGTGAGGAGGCTGTTGTCTCTCATTTCTCGTCTCCAGTCAGAGGGTAAGGATGTCTCTCAAAGGCTGAAGTAAAGGGAACCCGTGAAGAAATAAAGTCTTTGTTCGGGATCATAGTTTTACAGGATAAAGTCGGTCTTATTAGGGTGAGGGCTTCTTAGAAGACCCGGCTTTGCCTTGGCAGGAAGCGTCTTCCACCTTCTGTTGCTTGAGGAGAGCCGGGCCATGGGGTGGGAGGAAGAGAAAGGGGCCGTGGTCCTGCCAGGCCTAGCCACTCCCTGCCCCCCCAGCTCTCCGCGCGGGGCCCAGAGAGACATTCCCTCTAGTCACTCAGGTCTCTTCAACAGCTGATCCTAATTCTTTTCCTGCAAAGTCTATAACTAATCTCTGTAGACTTTGGCCCACATTTTCCCTAATGCCAATTGACTTGATTGACCTTGGGGTTTTGGAGGAAGAGGCTAGGCCGAGGGTGTGAAGTAGGGATGAAGGCAAGCTTCTGTTTTAGCTACCTGCAGGACCAGAGACCCTTAGAACCAGCAGTCCTGGAGCCCTGGTGTGAAGCTCCCTCCTGGCTCTAGTCTGTCTGCCTCTGTCTCCTGGGGGAAGGCAGTAGGGAGTGTTTCCTCCTTTATTTGTTTCGGTTTTGTGAGCTTGAGTTTTTATAATAGCAATTTAGACTGTTTCCGGTATTTTGGCTTGCGTACTATCTCTTAATTCACTCTTCTCTTTAGTAAACCCTTCTAAGCTTCCCTTTAGCACCTGTCTTAGCTCGGGCTGCTATAACAACATGCCACAGACTGAGAGGCTTAAACAATAGACATTTATTTCTTAACAATTCTGGACGCTTGAAAAGTCCATGATCAAGGTGCTGGCAGATTTGGTTCTTGGGGAAGACCAGCCTCCTGGCTTGTGGCAGCCGCCTTCTCACTGTGCGCTCACTTGGCCTTTCCTGGGTAGAGAGAGATCTGGCTGCTTTCCCCTTCTTATACGGCAACTAATCCCATCATGATGGTTCCATCCTCGTCACCTCATCTAAACCTGTTCACCTCCCATGGGCCCCACCTTCAAATCCCATCACACTGGGGGTGAGGACTTCAACATATGAATTTTAGGGGGGCACATTCAGCCTATGAGAGCACCCTGCTGTGGTAACCAGTGGCAGTGCTGAACCCCTGGGTGTTTTCACCTCTTCTGCCGGCACCCCGGGCATGACCCACTCAATTTGCTAGTGCTTTTTTCACCAGTGTCAGGCATGGTCACTGACATAGAAACCTTACGAAAAGGATGGAATAAACCAGACCTTTTGTTTTGGATGGTTTTCTTAAAGGCACAGGCAAAGACACGGAGGGAGAGAAAAATCTAAATTACAACTGAGGTGAGCAAGTAAACACATAGAATATCCTTTCTTAATCATAGTGTATAAGAAACAGCTTAGGATAGCTACCTCTGCTTTCTTTTGCATCTTTGCATGTAGCAGGCCACCGCTGTCCTTTCCTAACTTGCATGAAACACATGAAAATGACCACTTCCTTGGTAATGTCCCATATGAAACATAAAGGAGCTGGAGGCCTACACACTTAACTCTGTAAACTTGGTCCTCAGTTTCCTTATCTGAAGTGGGAAGAATAATAACTAGCCACCAACTTGAATCAATTGAGGTAACGCACGTGAACGCACTTTGTAAACCGCCATTGCTGTGCAGAGATGGGATACTCTGGCAGCACATGGTCTTCATTTCCCATTTTCAACTCAGTACTGTGTCCGCTCCCTCTGTACTTACCATTAGTCTCATCTCAGAGACCAGGTAGAATCTGTCAGCGTTATATGGGAAAGCTTTTTAAACCAGAAACATAGCAATTATGGAATTAACTGTTCATTTTCATTGTTTCTTGGCCTTCGAAATGTTGGGAAACTTTGGAGGCCAGTTGGGTTCCTACACAGTACTGGACTGGTTCGTGAAGGTGTCCCGTTTCTCTGGAGCTATAATACCTGTTTTGTTTGTTTGTTTTCACCCAAACAGGAGGAAATGTGTCGGATTGAAGAGGAACAGAGCTTTGAGGAATTGAAGATTTTGCGTGAACTGGTTCATGAACGATTTCACAAACAGGAAGAACTGGCAGAGGTAGGAAATCCCCTGTGAGAAGATGTGTTCTGACCCAGTAGGCTCTGAGTGCCTCTGTGGGCAGGCAGAGAATAAGCAGCGGTGTATCACTTCCTGTTTCTGTCTTCTAGTACTCTTATGTGCTCATTTTTGATTGACACAGAGCTTACGAGAGCCTCAGTTGTATTCTCCGGGAGAGTCTCCTGGAGACCCAGAAGCCAGTGGAGGCAGCGGGATGCTGCAGTACCTTCAGTCCTGGTTTCCTGGCTGGGGCGGCTGGTATGGGCAGCAGACCCCTGAAGGGAAACCAGTCGAGGGCCTGACTGTGGAGCAGCACGAACACTGGACTCCTGAGGAGATCCTGGGTAAGGCAGGGCTGGCCTTTACTTGCCCTTCTTGGCTATAGTGAAAGGAGACACTTGGTTCATGATTCATCTGTTATTTGTGAAATGGCCCATGGTATATTTCAAATTAAAAAAAAAAAAAAAAAAAAAGTAGAAGGGGCTTCCCTGGTGGCGCACTGGTTGAGAGTCCGCCTGCCGATGCAGGGGACACGGGTTCGTGCCCCAGTCCCGGAAGATCCCACATGCCGCGGAGCGGCTGGGGCCGTGAGCCGTGGCTGCTGAGCCCGTGCGTCCGGAGCCTGTGCTCCACAACGGGAGAGGCCACAACAGTGAGAGGCCCGCGTTCCACACACACACAAAAAAAGTAGAAGGACTTCCCTGGTAGTGCAGTGGTTAAAAATCCGCGTGCCAGTTCAGGGAGTACGGGTTCGATCCCTGGTCCGGGAAGATCCCACATGCCGCTGAGCAACTAAGCCCATGCGTCACAACTACTGAGCCTGTGCTCTAGAGCCCACGTGCCACAACTACTGAAGCCTGCATGCTGCAACTACTGAAGCCTGCATGCCCAGAGCCCGTGCTCCGCAACAAAGAGAAGCCACCTCAGTGAGAAACCTGTGCACTGCAACGAAGAGTAGCCCCCGCTTACTGCAACTAGAGAAAGCCTGTGCACAGCAACGAAGACCCAGCACAGCCCAAAAAAAAAAAAAAAAAAAAAAAGACATTAGTAACAGTTTGTCTCATGTTCATAGAGTCAGAGAGAGGAAGTTACGAGAGATACTTGTTTGCAACTCCATCACTGAATTTGAATATTAATATGGTTTCAGATCAATCTGAGTGGCAGTGATTGTAGGAGAATTAAATCTGGACAAGTTCAAAAGTTTTAAACTCTGAGGCTTGAATACCAGTCCGGAGCCACCCTTTACACCCAGGCTGTCCAGTATGGTAGCTGTAGTCACAAATGGCTATTTAAATTTATTAAACTAAAATAAAAAATTCACTTCCTCAGTTGACTTGCCACATGAGCCACAGTGCTCAAAGCCACTTGTGGTTAGTGGCCACTGTGTAGGACAGTGCAGTGTAGGTCAGTGGATTGTATTGGGCAGTGCTGCCTTATACTGTACTTTACCATGATTTTGGCATCGTCCCTCGTTTGACTATAAGTTGATCAGGGCCCTTATAAAACAGTTAGGGTCGTGTCACATTGGTGAATAAAACAGTCACCCATGACTTTGGAGTTCTTCCCTAAAAAGGGGGAAAAATAGTTAAGTAATGTCATAATGACTGTGATCAGTGCTTTTAAAAATTTCCCTTGTGATTTCTTAAAGTCTTTTCTTCCTCACATTTAGGCTCCGAGGAGTTTTTTGACCCCACTGCAGATGCCTCTTGTATGAACACGTACACAAAGCGAGACCATGTCTTTGCCAAACTGAACTTACAGCTACAGCGAGGGACCGTGACTCTGCTGCACCAGGAGCAGGGAGCTGCCCAGATGAATCAAAGTGCTTTCATGCAGCTTGAGTTTTCAGGTATAGCCCCCAGAGAGCCCCCTGATGCTCTGTATCTCTCTGGGCACAAGTGTCCACTGGAGTCTCATTACATTTGCAGTAGTTATGTTCTAGAAAGTTACATGAATACTGAATCCAGGCTCCGAGGGGAAACACAGGGTTAGGTGCCTGCAAGCCCCTGGTCATCACATTCGTCAACGCATCAGTACACAACCTTGTCCTATGAGTGTGTGTGTGTGTTTAAAGACACCTTATTTAATATATGTTGTTGATTCACTAATTGAACTCATGGCCAGCGGCGTGTAACTCATGCCTGAGTGAAGCTTATCTACTACATGTATTTCCTCTGTTAGGCATAGCACTTCAGCACTGTGCTTGGGGACCCTTTTAAACAGCGAAATCACCAAGAAACAGCACAAAAATGCAAAAAACTGGCACTAAATAGACCACACAAGGACACTTGTATGAGCTGAAACAAGAAGGCAGAGCATTGCCATGTTCAGCTTCAGCTGGGAACACGCGCTGCAGGTGACTCGAATTTTTGGCTGCTCTGCATATGTCCGCAGAGCACCGCGAGTATTATTTTGGGGTTACAAGTAAATTTTAGTGAGTAGGCGAATTTGTAAATGTGGAGTCTGTGAATAATGAAGATCGACTGTATTTGACTTCTTTTTCTGAATTTGAATTAAAGGTATGTAAATAAATACCCAGATGTTGGTTTTCTCTTCTCACAAACAGATTTATTGCAGTTCATAAAATAGCCAGTTATCTGTGGCTTGTCAGTAGTTTAAAGGTAAATGACCAAAAAAAAAAAAAAAAATCCAGTTTGTTTTTGACTTTATAATCTTGAGAACTGAGAAATCATAAACTTAGTGTGAACTAGCAGATTGCTTGAATTTAATTGTAAAGTGCTCTGTTTAAAATTCATTCTGTTGGGAAACTTCTAATACTCCTTATAGATTTATGGGTTATTTTGTTGGAATTTCAAGGAGAAATAGTTCATGATATCTGATAGTCCTCTGTAAACTGTTATATCTTATACTTTTAAAATAATTAAGGCTATGATGGCGTAGTATAACTCTTAACATTTATTTTCTGTAGGTGTAAAACTTCTAGCAGAATCTCTTCCTCGAAGAAACTCCTCCTTGCTTTCAGTCCGGTTGGGTGGACTGTTTCTTCGAGACCTGGCCACAGAAGGGACTACGTTTCCTCTTCTGGTCTTCCCTAATCCGGTACGTACAGCAGTGGGATGGCTCATTCACCCAGGGTGTTTGTGAATCGTGGTCTGTTTTAGGCAACAAGAGTAGTATTAACTTGATTTATTCTGACATTTGATCATTTTGAGACAGGCTGATCAGAATCAGATTGGAGGTAGATAAGTATTTTGAATTTGTCAGAGAGCAAGTGTTGGTGAGATTTATGGCAGTGCCTTCTTCCCTCCCTGTGTTATCGCCACCTTGGAATAGTTGCTCTGATTTGGAAGAAAATGCCATCAGCAACACTATTTTCTGCATTTCAAGGTCAATGTTGAATGTCCTCTGTATCCGACAGTGATCTTCATTCATTCTGACCCTCAGTCACTGATAGGACGTCTCATGTTTCCAGAGTTACAAAAGAATCACCACAAGTTTTCTCTATAGGTGTAATTTTTTATATATAATATTCTTTTTAGACTAGAAGATCTTTGATCTTACTAAGTTGGCAAAAAGATGGTCAGAAGAGTTGAATCTTTTTAAAAAAAATACATTTATTTATTTATTTATTTTTGGCTGCGTTGGGTCCTCGTTGCTGTGTGCGGGGTTTCTCTAGCTGTGGCGAGCAAGGGCTACTCTTTTTTTTTTTTTTTTTAAATTTTTGTGTGGTACGCGGGCCTCACTGTTGTGGCCTCTCCCTTGCGGAGCACAGGCTCCGGACGCGCAGGCTCAGCGGCCATGGCTCACGGGCCCAGCCGCTCCGCGGCATGTGGGATCTTCCCAGACCGGGGCACGAACCCGTGTCCCCTGCATCGGCAGGCGGATTCTCAACCACTGCGCCACCAGGGAAGCCCAAGGGCTACTCTTTGTTGTGGCGTGCGGGCTTCTCATTGCGGTGGCTTCTCTTTGTTGCGGAGCATGGGCGCTAGGCACACGAGCTTCAGTAGTTGTGGCACATGGGCTCAGTAGTTGTGGCTTACGGGCTCTAGAGCGCAGGCTCAGTCGTTGTGGTGCATGGGCTTAGTTGCTCCATGGCATGTGGAACCTTCCCGGGCCAGGGCTCGAACACATGTTTGAGCCCTGCATTGGCGGGTGGACTCTCAACCACTGCGCCACCAGGGAAGCCCAGAAGAGTTGAATCTTTTTTAAAAAATACATTTATTTATTTATTTTTGGCTGCGTTGGGTCCTCGTTGCTGTGTGTGGGGTTTCTCTAGTTGGGGCGAGCGGGGGCTACTCTTCGTTGTGGCGTGCGGGCTTCTCATTGCGGTGGCTTCTCTTTGTTGTGGAGCATGGGCGCTAGGCACGCGAGCTTCAGTAGTTGTGGCACATGGGCTCAGTAGTTGTGGCTTACAGGCTCTAGAGCGCATGCTCAGTCGTTGTGGTGCACGGGCTTAGTTGCTCCGCGGCATGTGGAACCTTCCTGGGCCAGGGCTCGAACCCATGTTTGAGCCCTGCATTGGCGGGTGGATTCTCAACCACTGCACCACCAGGGAAGCCCAGAAGAGTTGAATCTTTAGCCCCTTATACTTCCCATAATGTTTTGTCATGGGGCACTGGGGAGAGTGTGGGTGGGCAGAGTGAAAGTGTGCAAAGCTGTACACACTCAGTCCTTGTGTGCTGAGTGCACACTGCCCGTGCCAGACTGGGGAATGGCACAGGCTGGAGGGCTCAGCCTGCAAGTCCACAGTCCCCTGGTGTCAGATGAGTTTTGATTCCGACTGTGCTAAGAAAGAGTGATGCCAGAGGGTAAGACGTGAGAGCGCGTGTGCACAGTAAATTGGTCCCTCTCGCTCTGACCTTTTTGCGTTTTGTGTGTGTTTATCAGCAAAAAGAAGTTGGCAGAGTCTCACAGTCTTTTGGACTCCAAACAGCATCTGCAGACAGAAGCGATCATTACGCTGGTAAATTGTCATACGTTCTTAAATTCATTCTTCAAAATGCGATGATGATAGATCAGTAGTCTTGGTCAGCAGAGAGGTAGTGTGTCCTGTCTTGTGCCCAGTGGTTTGCTGTGTGGATCCCTGTCTGACTTGGAGACTGCCTCAAGCTCTCCCTCCACCCATGTGTGACTGGGGCAACTCTCAAGGCCTCTGGGTCCTGGGTTACGTGTTGGGAACGAATCCAACAGCCTGGTCTTGAGGAGTCCTGTTGACAATTAGTCAATCCTTATTAGGTTCTCTGTTTTATAAAATTTTCATAAATGAGAACTAATTGGAAAATAATTGAGAAAATGTCTTTTTTTCCCAGAAGTCCTTATCAGTTATCAAGAATAAGATGATTATCTTGCTGTGTTCCATTTTCTTTCTCTGGTTCTTTCCTTTAGCTGCAGACCCAGATGACCCAGTTTTTGAGATGCTATATGAGAGAAATCCAGTGCACAGCCATTTTGAGAGGCGGCTGAATGTCAGCACGAGGCCCTTGAACATCATATATAATCCCCAGGCTATTAAAAAAGTAGCAGACTTTTTCTACAAGGGAAAGGTTCATACCTCAGGTTAACTTTTTTGTTTGTTTGCTCTTATGTGACTTTCTAAAGACATCTTTCTTGTCGTTTCTGGGGCAAGGGTTATTATACATTCAGGTGACCTGGTAGTGGTAGAAAAGGCCCGCAGAGTAAGTGGATAGGGTTGTCCTTAGTTACTGAATCAGAGTGGATGTCCTTGGAAAGTTACTCTTCCAAGAGGAATCAATAGCCTTCATATTTTCTCTTTCTTTGCCTTCATTTAGCGTGCATTTAAAATACTTCCCATTCCATGAGGACAGTGATTTCCTTGGCTACCCAGGATATTTTAGGCCAGAGAATTTAGGGGGAATGTTCAATTTCCTCCTAGATGACAGGATCAGTGGTTTGTTTTACTTGTTTCATGCAGCATTAAATATTCCAAGGTTCACCGTTGCACTCTCCTGTGTCATCATTGATTTACTTAGGCCTTCCTTTGTTCCCCAAAAAGATTTGAGACAGTATGTGCAGAAGAAGCACTTCTATCTGACAAGGAAGTCAGTAAAACAGTGGTACTTTCCTAAATGTATCCCTTCTCTCCCTCTTCATAACAATTGTTTTAGTTTTTGGTCCAGTTTTTTGAGTCTTTTCATTTAAACAGTGGCCATAAATATCTTGGCTTCGTTGCTCTGTCACTGATAGAATGTAGAAGGCATATACTACTTCTAAATTCCAATTGCTCTTTCAGTGTGATATCATGCTTTTAAGAATTTTGAAATATAGTTTGGAATCTTTCAGAAACTGGTTCTAGAAGTTCTAGTAACTTAGGTATCCTTCCCTCGCATACTGCCTTTCGCCACGTGGATGTTTTGAAAGGATGTGCCTTTCTCGCCCATCTTCGCCGCATTCCTGTTACCCTGTATGGCACCAGGTCAGGCTGGAGTAAGGAGCTGCTGTTGTACAGACTTTTCTAGCTTTGGTGGAAATCCCTGGTGAGAATAGAGTTGCGGTGCTTTCTTTCACCCCCAGCCATTTGAGAATTCTGCTCTCCTGTATGTTTCCCATCTTGCAGGTTTTGGTTGTCAGTCTGAACTTGAGTTGAGAGTGGCTGAAGCTGCCCGCAGACAATATAACAGACTGAAGATGCAGACCAAGGCGGAAATCCGGCAAACTCTTGATCGTTTGCTAGTGGGTGATTTCATTGTAAGTAGGCGTAATAAATACTCTTTTTGGGGGGTAGGGAAGAGGAAGGCGTTTTTTTCTAAGTTCTTTACCTACATAGATAGACATGCTTGTATCAATTACACTGATTAAGTGAACTGAATCTAGGAAATACTTATCAGTTAGCAAAAAATAAAATCCCATGTCTTGTACAGTCAGGATTTAATAAATAAAAACAAATGACTGAGACGAGATCCTATTTCTTCCTTGTACCCATCTTGGAACACTCTCAAGATTCGTCTTTGTTCCGTTTTCTAGACCTGACATTTTGTAAATATTTCACTTAAGAACACCCCCTGGGCTTCCCTGGCGGCGCAGTGGTTGAGAGTCCGCCTGCCGATGCAGGGGACACGGGTTTGTGCCCCGGTCCGGGAAGATCCCACATGCCGCGGAGCGGCTGGGCCCGTGAGCCATGGCTGCTGAGCCTGCGCGTCCGGAGCCTGTGCTCCGCAACGGGAGAGGCCACGGCAGTGAGAGGCCCGTGTACTGCAAAAAAAAAAAAAAAAAAAGGAACACCCCCTTTCACGTACTGTTAACAGAAGAAAAACAATTGGAATGATGCCCCAGTTTTAATTCCTGGGAAGGATGGTCACTTTGTGACGCTAAGTGACCAGCTGACACAAGGATGCCGTAGGTAGAAAGGGAGAGCCCAGAGCCATCTCAGCAGTCCAGCAAAACTGGGTTTCTGGACACCAGACACACAAATAAACTCAAAGTGGATTAAAGAGCTAAATGTAAGACTGGACACTATAAAACTCTTAGAGGAAAACATAGGCAGAACCCTGACATAAATCGCAGCAATATCTTTTTTGATCTACCTCCTAGAGTAATGAAAATAAAATAAACAAATGGGACCTAATTAAACTAAACAGCTTTTGCACAGCAAAGGAAACCATAAATAAAACGAAAAGACAACCTACAGAATGGGAGAAAATATTTGCAAATGAAGTGAACGACAAGGGATTAATCTCCAAAATATACAAACAGCTCATGGAGCTCGATATCAAAAAAACGAACAACCCAATCAAAAAATGAGTGGGATAGAATGGGAGAAAATATTTGCAAATGAAGTGAACAACAAGGGATTAATCTCCAAAATATACAAACAGCTCATGGAGCTCGATATCAAAAAAACGAACAACCCAATCAGAAAATGAGTGGGATAGCTAAATAGACATTTCTCCAAAGAACACATACGGATGGCCACAAAGCACATGGAAAGCTGCTCAACATCACTAGTTATTAGAGAAATGCAAATCAAAACTACAGTGAGGGATCACCTCACACCAGTCAGAATGGCCATCATCAAAAAAATCTACAAACAGTAAATGCTGGAGAGGGTGTGGAGAAAAGGGAACACTCCTACACTGTTGGTGGGAATGTAAATTGGTACAACCGTTATGGAGAACACTTCCCTAATAAACTAAAAATAGAGATGCCATATGATCCAGCGATACCACTCCTGGGCATATGTCTGGAGAAAACCATAATTCGGAAAGATACGTGCACCCCAGTGTTCATTGCAGTGCTGTTTACAATAGTCACAGCATGGAAGCAACCTAAATGTCCATCGACAGAGGAGTGGCTAAAGAAGATGTGGTACATATATACAATGGAATATTACTCAGCCATAGAAAAGAATGAAATAGTGCCATTTGCAGCAACGTGGATGGACCTAGAGATTGTCATACTGAGTGAAGTAAGTCAGACAAAGACAAATATATGATATTACTTAAATGCGGAATCTAAAAAAATAGTACAAATGAACTTATTTACAAAACAGAAGTAGAGTCACAGATGTAGAAAACAAACATGGTTACCGGGGGGAAAGGTAGGGGAGAGGGATAAATTGGGAGATTGGGATTGACACACACACACTACTATCTATAAAATAGATAAATAAGACCTACTGTATAGCGGAGGGAACTCTACTCTGTACTCTGTAATGACCCATATGGGAAAAGAATCTGAAAAAGAGTGGATAGATGTATATGTATAACTGATTCACTTTGCTGTACACCTGAAACTAATACAATATTTTAAATCAACTATACTCCAATAAAAATTTTAAAATAAACCCCCAAAATCCCAAACAAGAAAATAACTGGGCTTCTGACCCTGTGGCCTGGAGGTGTGCTGCCGAGATGCAGCAGTGGTGGAGCAGTCAGCGTGGCTTCTTTGGAAGGGGCAGAGCCAGCTGGGAGTGTAAGGCATGGCAGCAATGTTCAGAGGAAAACGTGTAGGGGTAAGTAGTGTGGGGCGGAGAGTTTGTCCTGTTTTCTGTGTTTTGACACAAAGTACAACATGTAGTACCTTCTGGTTATCTTAGACCAAGAGGTTTCTTTTTGATCGCATTGATATAAACTAGCTTTTACTACATATAATTTACTACATGTAGCTCTTACTACCTATAATTATATAAATTAGCTTTTTACTACATATAATCTTTTTTGATAGCATTTATATAAATTAGCTAATTTTAGTCACAGGGAAGAACTGTTAACAAATTCATGAATTGGTCTATTTTTTATATTTCAAATGTCAAAGCTTATGTTTTTCACTAAGGTATTTTGGCCTGAAAGTTCATGGTTAGCACTATCCATGAATAGATAAAAATATTTGGATTTCTACTTTTATTTGAATTGTATAACTTCTAAAATACTTTGAAGTATTAAGTCCCATACATCTAGGAATAAGACCTTTCTTAAACCATTGAACATCAAAATCAAAGAGCAAACAACCCCCCAAACCAGTAATTTGCCAATTTTTTTCTCCCACTTCAGACATTTGCCTGTGGTAGTGTCTCAGATTGTTAAACATTTGGATCCATTTTTGTTTTAAACATTTTGCTTTAATATCCGAGACCGTTACGTCATCCTGTGACCCTCGTGTGGCTTTCTGGAAGGCTTGAGCCCTAGCTGATAAAGCTGCCCACTGTCAGCAGTTGCAGTTCAAGGTTATTTAATTGTCATTTGTTTTATTTTTACAGGAGGAGAGTAAACGGTGGACCGTGCGACTAGACATTTCTGCCCCTCAGGTGATATTTCCTGATGATTTCAAATTCAAGAATCCCGTGTTGGTTGTTGTGGATCTCGGCAGAATGTGCTTGACCAATACCCAAGGTACAGAGTGAGTGTGAAGCAGCGAAGACATGTTGTGGTAGATGACGGGTCTCTGTGCTGAAGCAAGTAAAGCTTAAAAAGAGGGGTGTTTAACATTTTGTAACTCCAAAGTTCGCTTGTTACTTTTGTCATAATAGCTGTATTGAGATACATTTGAAAATGTAGGATTCAGTTGTCTTTTGTATGTTAGTAAAATTGTGCAGCTCTCACTGTTATCTAATTCCAGAACATTTTCATCATTCCCCAAAAGACAGTCTAAACCCATAAGCAGTTATTCTCCATTACCAGCTCTCCGAGCCCTTGCTAACCACCAGTCTTTCTACCTCTGTGGATTTGCCTATTCTGAACAGTTCATGTGAATAGAGTCATATAATATGTGGTCTTTTATGTCTGACTCCTTTCACTTGGCATAGTGTTTTCAAGGTTTTTCCATGTTGTAGCCTCTATCAATACTTCATTCCTATTTGTGACTGAATAATGTTCCCTTGTATAAATATACTGCATTTTGTTTATCCATTCATCAGTTGGTGGACGTTTGGGTCGTTTCCACTTTTTGGCTATTATGAGTAGTGCTATACATGAACATTCATGTATAGGCTTTTGTGTAGACATATATTTTCAGTCTCTTGGGTTTGTTGCAGTGTAGAATTGCTGGGTCATATGTCAACTCTGTTTAACATTTTGAGGAACTGCCAGATTGTAAAATGACTGCACCTTTTTACTGTCTCACCAGCATTGTACGAGAGTTCCAGTTTCTCTATATCCTTGTCAACGTTTGTTATTATCTGTCTTTTGGATTATAGCCATTTTTGTGACTGTGTAGTAGTATCTCACTGTGGTTTTTATTTGTATTTCTTGTGTAACGTTTTATATTTTAATAAACATTATTTCTCAGTACATAATTTCAGGAATAGAGATTTAATCTATTTAGGGATATTAGGGACATGCATAAAAAGACTCCTGGAAGGTAATTTCATTACTATCATTAGATCAAAAATATAGTCATTGTTTACCTTGAGATGGGAGGGAGGAAAGAGAGGATTCATTGGATAAAAGAGATTGAGGAAGCTTATCAAACAATCTCAACCTTTTCTTATTTTACCGAGAGACCAGAAGAGGAGAAGAGGGTAGGGGATTTGAGCTGGAGTGGAAAAGTTTGGCCCTAAGGGGAATGTGAAAAGGGAATTGTATCTGAAGAAAAGGATCACACAACCACAGAAAGCACCTGCTTGAATTTATAAAGCACAAACATGGAATAGAGACATAGGTGACCAAACCCAGCGATGTGTTTTTGTTGTCTCGGCACTGCTTGGGTACAGAAGAGAGGGGGGTTAAGAGTGTGAATTCTGGGGCTAGCACATGACATTGAGCAGTTGCTACTTGCCGAGCATTGATCTAGGCACTAGGGGTATTGTGTTGAGGAAGCTAGAGGAGACCTCTTCTTTTGGAACATTCTAGTGGGGGGAGGGGACAAAATGAACACATAGATGAATACAGGAAAAAGTAAACAAATATGGAGAGTGACGTAAGAAGGGTTGGTGATGGCGGCTCACACAGTGCAGCTCAGATCGGGGGTGGGGGCAGTTTCAGGCAGCAGGTTGTTGGTTTCTGCACCCTGACGTATGTTCTCATGGTAGCAGGTCTCCATCTTTTCTCATGTTCCTACACTTTTACTCTTTGCGTTTTGATTTCCAGATCAATAGATAAGTTTATGCTGAATAAATGGTAAATACAGAATATTATGCTTGGAGTTTTCATCCATTTATTTTTAAAATTGGGGTGGTTGATTCTCTACTTTTCTTAATTCTTACATTAAAGGGAAGAGGAAGGAAAGAGCAGACATATACTTTGAATCTTCTCCTTTATCATCTGCAGATGACTCCGAGAGGAAGAGTGGGGACGGGTCAGCATCCGAAGAGAATCAGTTTAGTGATGACGAATATAAGACCCCTCTTGCCACACCTCCTAACACCCCACCTCCCGAGACAAGCAGCAGTAATAGGGAGCAGACACCTCCATTTTCTGGAGTTGAATTCAGTGAAGAGCAGCTTCAGGCACATTTAATGAGCACGAAGATGTATGAGAGGTACTCGCTGTCCTTTCTGGACCTCCAGATCATGGTTGGACGAGTGAAGGACAACTGGAAGCATGTCCAGGATATTGATGTGGGACCGACCCATGTGGTCGAGAAATTCAATGTTCACCTACAGTTGGAACGCCGATTGATTTATACTTCAGATCCCAAGTACCCTGGAGCCGTGCTATCAGGCAACCTACCAGACCTAAAGATCCACATCAATGAAGATAAAATATCTGCTCTAAAGAATTGCTTTGCTCTCCTGACCACCCCAGAAATGAAGACTTTTGACACCCAGATTAAAGAGAAGATTTTTCCCCAAGGGGGACAGCGGGGAGGTTTGCAAGACTCGGTGATGAATTTAACCCAGAGCATCGTGATGCTGGAGCAGCATACCCGGGAGGTTCTGGTGGAGTCACAGCTCCTCCTGGCTGAATTTAAAGTGAACTGTATGCAGCTTGGTGTTGAGAGCAACGGCCGCTACATTTCTGTGCTCAAGGTATTTGGTACCAACGCTCACTTTGTGAAGAGGCCTTATGATGCTGAAGTCTCCCTCACTGTTCATGGTTTGCTCCTGGTGGACACCATGCAGACATATGGTGCTGATTTTGACCTTTTGATGGCCTCTCATAAGAACTTGAGCTTTGATGTCCCAACAGGAAGCCTCCGGGATAGCAGAGCCCAGTCTCCTGTCTCTGGATCCAACGTGGCCCGCCTCACTAATGCTGCCACACTGAACGACCGACCAGCCACTAGTGTTTCTCTTGACAGAATTCTCTCCAAAGAACAAGAGTCCCTCATAAAACTGGAGTATCAGTTTGTGAGTTCCGAGTGCCCGTCGATGCATTTGGACAGCACTCTTCAGGTGATTTCATTACAGGTGAATAATTTGGATATCATCCTAAATCCAGAGACAATTGTGGAGCTCATTGGTTTTCTTCAAAAATCCTTTCCCAAGGAAAAAGATGATTTGAGTCCTCAACCTTTAATGACTGAATTTGAAAGAAGCTTTAGGGAACAGGGAACTTACCAATCTACATATGAGCAAAACACCGAGGTTGCCGTGGAAATCCACAGACTTAACCTGCTGCTCCTTCGGACAGTGGGAATGGCAAATGGAGAGAAATATGGCAGAAAAATTGCAACAGCGAGTATAGGTGGCACCAAAGTTAACGTCTCCATGGGCAGCACATTTGATATGAATGGTTCTCTTGGCTGTTTGCAGCTTATGGATTTGACACAGGAGAATGTTAAGAACCAATATGTTGTCAGCATTGGGAATTCCATAGGCTATGAAAATATCATCAGTGATATTGGCTACTTTGAGTCTGTATTTGTCAGAATGGAAGATGCAGCCCTCACTGAAGCTCTGAGTTTCACCTTTGTTGAAAAATTTAAACAGGAATGTTTTCTCAACCTCAAGATGGCTTCCTTGCATTACAACCACTCCGCTAAATTTTTGAAGGAGTTGACACTGTCCATGGATGAGCTGGAAGAAAATTTTCGAAATATGCTGAAAAGCGCAGCCACCAAAGTCACCACAGTCCTAGCCACCAAGACGGCCGAGTACAGTGAGATGGTATCACTCTTTGAAACTCCAAGGAAGGCCCGGGAATGCTTTATCTTAGAAGAAAATGAAACGTATGGGTTTGGCCTAGGTGCATCTCATTCTGACACTGTAAAACTAATCTTGAACATAAACATTGAATCACCAGTTGTTTCTATCCCTCGGAAGCCTGGGAGTCCTGAGTTGTTGGTAGGACACTTGGGACAGATATTCATCCAGAATTTTGTGGCAGGGGATGATGAATCCAGAAGTGACCGTCTGCAGGTGGAAATCAAAGACATTAAATTGTATTCTTTGAATTGCACGCAGCTGGCAGGCAGAGAGGGCCCTGGGCCTGGCGTGAGCCGGGCGTTCTGCCCTCCTCCTGGGTCTGCCGGCGCCAATAGTCAGGAGGAGGCTCATTTCACCCGACATGATTTCTTTGAATCTTTGCATAGAGGGCAAGGTGAGGAGTGTGTATCTTTTGTCTCATTTTGTTTAAAGATTCCAAACCCAGCTCACGTAGATAGTACTTGGCTTAAAATAACTACAAAAACCTTTCTTTTAGAATTATCCCCAGTTAATATTTAAGAAATCAAAATGTAATTTTGATAGAATGCTTCATATTAGGTTGGTATGTTTGCAACTTTTCCCTTTGATTACCATATTTGGCAAAATAAGATTTTTTTTTTTTTTTACGTGGACCCCTTGGGTGAGTGTTCATTCACAGGGATTCAGTGGGTGGACTCTGTTAGAGGATTATGTGATTTGGTCAAATGCATCTGATTTTTTTCATTCCTAAGCTGTAGATCTTTCCTAGTTAAATATCGTAGTCTAAGGCAGCTGGAGGGATTGACAGAAATAGAATATGAAACTTAGTCTATGGATGTTATGTTCTCCTTTGAGAATCCTGCCGTCTCCTGTAATGGTTTGGTCCAGGGTTCTAGGAGTAAAATGCCAGTTTGTGTTCCCCATCAGATCTGCGAAAACCGAACAGTTCAATCTGTTAGTCTTGGCATCCACAGAAGTCATGTAAGCCCTAGATGGCCTTATTGATTGCTGAAGAAATTAATGCCTTTGAGAACTTCTCCTGTGGCTCTCAGATGTGTTCACCGATTGAGTTACATACCTACCAAAAGATTGCTCTCTCTGCTTGGGTTAGAAGTTGTTTACTTAGGGCCTTATATTGTCTGTGATTCTGACTTAGGTCCAATAAGAGGGATCAGTCTAAAGCTGGACATGGATGAGCAATTTGGTTTGGAAAATGCCAGCTTGGGAGGTTAAGAGAAGCTTAACATGGACCCTGGCCTGGGTTAATGTTCACCGCACCATATTTTGAAGCCACCAAGTGGAGCATGTCATGAAAATAACTGTTACTTTTTGTGTATAAATTTATCTTATACCTCTGCTTGCTATGAGTTTTGGTCTTGGGATAATTACCAAAGTTTGTATTCAATCATAGACCCCAGGTGCCAGGCTAACCTGCCCTCCTGGTCTAGGAGCAACTCCTGGGCTTTGTTCTGTACACTCTCTACTTAATCAGCAGTAACGCAGTAAATATGAATGTTTCCAGTCTGTCATTTCCTCTCTCTTACGCCAGCTTTTCACATCCTGAACAACACGACCATTCAGTTTAAACTGGAGAAGATCCCTATAGAGAGAGAATCTGAATTCACTTTCTCCCTTAGTCCAGATGACCTGGGAACTTCTAGCATCATGAAGATCGAAGGAAAATTTGTCAATCCGGTGCAGGTAAACACGTTATTGATTTTTATGTCAGGACAGTTGAAGTTATGTAATTATTTTACATTTATATTATATACGTATGTTATATTTATATTTTCTATATATAAAATGTTGGAAGGAAAATATATAAATTCAAAGAAATATTATTCATATTATTGTCAATAACTTTTTCCAATGAACATGGAATCCTTTCATCATGTCCTTCTATCACTGGGGAATCAGTCTTGTTAGCCTGCTTCATGTGGAGGAGGGGTGAATTATATAGAGGAAGAGGGCAAATCCTTAATTCCATTGCCATTAAGAAACAAGGAAAATTATTGCTTAAAAAGTCAGAGTCTCTCTTTCCCAGGAGGATGTAATTCTTGTCACACTTCTGACATGTTTGGCCCAGCCTGTGAAACAATCTGGTTATCTGAGCTGTTGGCAGATCCTTTCAAGGGAGACTTAGTCTTGCCCCTCATTGGAAGGAAATGGTACGGGGCTCTGTGTGTGTGTGTGTGTGTGTGTGTGTGTGTGTGTGTGTGTGTGTGTGTGTGTGTGTGTGTGTGTGTATACATCTGTCATCCTTTTTCCTTCGAAAGTGTCATTTTTCCTGCTTTCACAGACATGAGAGCAAATAGCATAAAATTATAAAACAGCAAGGACAGGCAGGATCTTAGGACAGTGGACCCTGACCTTGGGCAGTATTGGGTCACTAGTCTGTCTGGCAGTTGCTCTGGAGTAACCCAGGAGTGCTGTTAACAGAACAGACATACTTTTTGACATCAGTGGTTCCTGGATATGGGTCTCTGGGTGAGAGAACTTACCCCAAAGCTTTTCCTTTTTGGCTTCTAGGGTTTTTCCTTTTTCTCTTTTAAACTCTTGCCTCATCAGTGGTGGTTACTTAGGGTGAATTTTTCAGCTTAAATATAGGACATAATGTGAATTCTATTGGATTATATTGACTTACTATTCTTATGGTTACCGTCGTCTTACTGTTGTTTTCGATGAGAATCTTAAAAAATTATTTTAAATAATTCTTTAAATTATGTAATAATTTATTTAGTAATTTAAATAATGAAAAAATATTTTACTATGAGAGATTTTAAAAATAGACAAAAGTAGAATTGTCTAATAAACCTCATATACCCATCACTCAGATTCAGCAGTTACCAAGATTTTGCCACATGTATCTCGTCCATTCTTTTTTTCCTTTGGGGAAATATTTTAAGGCAAATCCCAGACCTCATGCCATTTTTAACCCTATATATTTGGAATGTATCACTACAAACTATGTTCATTTAAAAAAATAACTATAATGGTATTATCATGCCTTACAAAATTAATGAAGATTCCTTGGTGTCATCTGAATTTTAATCCATTTTCAGATTTCAGAGACATTTTTGATTGTTTCAGAAATATCTTTTCACTTTTGGTTTGTTTGAATCAGGATCCAGTCAAGGTCTGTACATTGCATTTGGCTGGTACAACTTGTGGGTCTCTATTCATTTAGTTTCCCTCTCATTTTTTCCCCCCATGACATTATTTTGTTGGGAAAACTACGTCAGTTGTCCTGCGCAATGTCCCACAGTCTGGATTTAGTTTGTCACTGAACTTGTCCTCCCCCATTTTCTGTAAATTGGAACTTAACTCTGCAGGTTTAACTGGATTCAGGGATTCAGCCTTTTTTTTTTTTTTTGGCCAGAACACTTCAAAGGTTGGTGCAGTGTACTTTATGTTATATGATATCAGGAGGCACATAATGTCTGATTGACATCAGTGATGCCAAAATTGTTGATTGGGTTCAGGTGGCAGGAACCTGATCCCTCCATTGTAAAATTCCCTGTCAGTCACTCATGTAAGGTCTTATTCCACTGATAACTGTGGTCGGATATGGTATTTATTTCGGGGTTTTACACAATGATCACCTTCCAATTCTATTTTTTCTATATCTGTTTTGAATGCCTCTCTTAAAAAATTGTCCTGAAGTAAATAAAAAACTTACCTGAAAACAGTTTTGTTAAGAAATTGTAATTAAAAACAAAGTAAGGGAGTAACAGGTAATCATGGATCTTCATCATTATCATTATTATCATTAAAAAGTACTGTTTGATCAGCTATACTAAACTTAGGTTGTTATACTAATTGGTGATGATCAGCGAGTTTTAGAACCATGAGTCTTGTTTCTCAGTCCTAAGGTATAACCACATTAGACTTTTGGCAGTATTCCCTTCAATTTTTGAGGTTGTGTTTTGGGGTTAGAAAGAGTTTTGCTGATTCAGGCCTCCAGTTAATAGCACTTATTGAACATTTATTGTGTGTAGATTATTCTGTGAGGTACTTGGGGAGGGCCTTGTGACTAGATACGGGTCACAGAGAGGTAAGGACAGAAAAGAAGCAAAAGAGATAGTCCTTGCTATCACCTAAGTTAAAACTTCTCAGGGAAAGCCATAAAAAATTTGTGGGGCAGTGCATATGAGTGCAGTTGATGACGTGAGCAGAATAACTGAATTTTTCTCTTCGAATACAGGTGGTGTTAGCAAAGCATGTATATGAGCAGGTTTTACAAACTCTGGACAATCTCGTGTACAGTGAAGATCTGAATAAGCTTCCAGTCAGTGCCACCTCCTCACCTTGCCCTAACTCTCCTCTGCCTTCCCTCGGTACCTGTGGAGAACCTTCCATTGAAAGGAAGGAGAACGGATTGTTCAGCCACTGCAGCCTTTCCAACTCTTCTCAAAAGTCCTTGTCTTTTAAGGAAGTCAGATCTTTTACCCAGATTCAAGCCAACTTCTGTATATCAGAGCTTCAAGTTCAGCTAAGTGGAGATCTGACTTTGGGGGCACAAGGTCTTGTGAGCTTAAAATTTCAGGATTTTGAGGTGGAATTCAGTAAAGACCATCCTCAGACTTTATCCATTCAGATTGCCCTGCGCTCTCTGCTGATGGAAGACTTATTGGAGAAAAATCCAGATTCCAAATATAAGAACCTGATGGTGTCTCGGGGAGCCCCTAAGCCATCTAGTTTAGCACAAAAAGAGTATCTCTCTCAGTCTTGCCCTTCTGTGTCCAACGTGGAGTATCCGGATATGCCTCGGTCTCTCCCTTCCCACATGGAGGAAGCTCCTAATGTCTTTCAGCTGTATCAGAGACCCATTTCGGCTTCCCGGAAGAAGCAAAAGGAGGTCCAAGACAAGGACTGTCCCTTGACCCCACCTCCTTCTCCAACAGTAGAGGAGCCCAAGATACTTGCTGGAAGGAGTAAATTTGATGATTCCTTGGTCCATATCAATATATTCTTGGTGGATAAGAAGCATCCAGAATTCTCTTCCAGTTATAATCGAGTTAACCGGAGCATTGATGTTGATTTTAACTGCTTGGATGTGCTGATCACACTGCAGACCTGGGTCATGATACTAGATTTTTTTGGAATTGGCTCCACTGCCAACAACCATGCAGTGAAGGTGCCGCCTGAGGACGTTCTACAAAACGTGAAGTCAGAGTCAAGCGCTTTAATAGAGCCTGAACTTCAGGATCCAGTTAACACCAAACTGGATCTCAAGGTATCAGTCCTTTTTGGCTCCCGTAAGTTCTAAGAATGAACGTGGGCTTTTTTACTGAAATGCTGTCATTGTACATTTACTCTAGAAAATTCTTCTTATTGGCAGGGGAGCTATATGGTCTTCTGGATGTCTGTTACAAAAGGGTAGACATTTGTATTTTAGACAAAGTTTTAGCATTAATCCCATCTGGAGACAGGGGAAATAAATGGTTTCAGTAACTTCCTGTCTTTCCTTCGGGCTGTATAGTTCATTGGAATTACTTAGCTTCTCTAAGCCTCCATTTCCTCATCTTCCAGCATCTCACTGTGATAACTAAATGAGGGAATTATGTAAAGCCCTGGCAACATGTCCAGTGCGTAGTAGCTACTTTAAAATGTGCCTATTGTCATCATCTCCCTCTCACTCAGAACATAACTGGCTTTTATTGAGAGCGACAGTACAGGTGTTAAAAATGAAGTCTCGAATGTCGGATTTGCCTGGATTTGAATCCTGGCATTTTTGTTGTAACCATGCAGCTGTGTGGCTGGGGACAAATTATTTAGCCTCTTTCTCCTTCTAGTTTTTCATCAATAAACGTAGGGTGTTTTTTCTTGTTTGTTTTTTTTTTGCGGTACGCGGGCCTCTCACTGTAGTGGCCTCTCCCGCTACGGGGCACAGGCTCCGGACGCGCAGGCTCAGCGGCCATGGCTCACGGGCCCAGCCGCCCCGCGGCATGTGGGATCTTCCCGGACCGGGGCACGAACCTGTGTCCCCTGTATCGGCAGGCGGACTCCCAACCACTGTGCCACCAGGGAAGCCCAAGTAGGGTGTTTAATGGTGCCTGTGTCATTGGGTTGTGAGGATTCAGTGAGATGATGTAGGTAAGGCCCTCCTCACGTGTGTGGCAGAAATGGTCATTCAGTGAATGGTACTTCCCCCCACCTTTTCCTCCCATGCAGTTGTCTTGTAGAAACTGGGTTAGTGTCCCCTAGAGTGTCCCGCATTCTGGATTTGTCTCTTTGTGTCCTTATGGTACCATTTGACTTCTTTTATCCTCTAATTTTAGAAATGGAAGTTAGCTCTAGAGACTTGATTAGGTTCAGGTTCGACTTTTTGGTAAGCACCCTTCAGAGGTGGTGCTGAGTGCTTCCTGTTGAGTTACACCAGGAGGTCTATAACATCTGGTTGTCGCACTTTTAGTGACTCTAAGATCCATGCTAAGAGTGGGCTCAGGGGGTGATAGCTGGATTCCTCCAAGCAGAGCATTTTTAGGCCCATTATATCCGTTATTTTGGTGATTAAGTGGCTAGAGGTGTTTTTACTTCCCCCTTCATGGTGATCTCATTCCCTCGAGCTCCTTCTGTTGTCCATGTCCAAAAGCTACTGCAAGGGGACCTCTGTGGTGCTCGAGTGGCCCCCAGGGTCATTGCTCCATCTGTAATAATTCCCTCCTTTTTTCTCTGCCTTCCCCTACACATGATTTTTCTCTTTCCTTTCCTTCTATTATTTTCTTTCTTTTTCCATTTTTTCCCATTCATCAGACATGTACCGAGCACCTACTTTGTGGTAGACATGAAAGATAAAGGGGTGAGTACAGCTAGGCTTTGCCACTCGGGAGCAGAGAGTGTGAATGGGGGTTTGATCTGTTCTCTGTCCCCTCTTCTCTCCTTCCTTCTCTTCAATCAGGGCCTCACCCCAGTGATAACACTCAGAGGTACCTGCCTCAATAAATCATAGACATAGAGTCCTTTTTGTGGTTAAAATGACAGTATTACAATACAGTTTTTCTTTGTTTCAGAGAGTGCTGTTCCCAAGACAGAGGATTTTGGTTTTCTTCTATTTATAGTTGGCTCTGGGAAAGAAAATCTTGGATTGTAGTTCCTAAGTGAAGTCCCAGTTGGTCACCACGGGCTTCTATTAAATACTTGTCCAACGACTTTAAACATTAAGTGTATTTATCATTTTGCTTTGAAAAATTTCTTAGGGTGGACTTTACTTAATGAATCTGTGTGAGTGATTACAGAATAGTGTGATATTAGAGATGAATGCAAAAAGGGGAAAAATTGTTTTATAATGTAAAACATTTCACTAACAAAGAATAGATGAGGCCAAAAAACCCCACAAAAACCTGAAAACCAAAAATACCAAGAAACAGCAACAAAAACGAAAAAAAGACAGAAGAAAAAATAATTGAACAAAACAAAAAGAATAGACGAGGCAACCATAGAGAAGACACCACAGAACCTGGGTTTTAGATCGCCCAGTCGAGTTCCTTTCCGATCAGCTCCTTCCTCTTATTATGGTTTGGCTGACTAAGAAAAGCTGAAATGAAGTTGGCATCAGTAAAATAAAAGCTTTATCTTCAGATTTCCCGAGACTTGCAGCATCTTTCTCGATGCTGTTTGCCTGAAAGTTACCTTTTTTCCCCTCAGTAATATTTGCCTTGCTTTACCTCCTGTGTTCGTAGGTTCATTCGCTCTCTCTCGTGCTGAATAAGACCACCAGTGAGCTTGCTAAAGCAAATGTGTCCAAATTAGTGGCACACCTGGAAATGACTGGTAAGTGGGGAGAATCAGACTTGCAAAATCCGGGAAGAGTTTGAACATCCTGCTCACAACTCTAACTGTCCTCACTGGCTAAGTAAGGTGTGGCTCAGTGGCTCGGTTGTGGTTACTGGCCTGGCCATGGTTTGTGATGGTGGTGCCCCAATACTGGTCTGTGGATCAGAATCATCTGGGTAGCTCATTAGAAATGCACATGTTGGCTCAACTCCTTCCCCCTCGCAGGAATCTGATTCTTTAGGTTGGAATGGGGTCCTGACATCTGTCTGTGTTTTAAACAGACTATCTGGGTGACTATGTAATTTCTTTGTCTAAAATTAGGACATTTTTGAGAGTGAAAGGGGGCATTATTCATAATTACAGCTGGGAAACAGGCATATAACAGGGCCGTCTCTGGGAAACCAGGGCACATGTTCAGTCTGTTGCCATGCATAGGGGGAGCCACCAATAGGGGGTGGTTTAGGCAGGGGGATATTGTAGCAAAACTAGCATTCTTTCTAATGGGACTCCATAGGTTGAAATTCCTAGTAGCACACAAGAGAGGAGCTATATCAAGTTCTAAATCAGAGGGATTTACAGTGTGCATAAAATCCCGCTCCTTTTTTAAGCAACTGGTAATGAAGTAAGGAAGATTACAAAGCTCCAATGTTGATTCCGTAGTAAAATAAGAATGTCTTTTGGGGACGGGATGAACTAAAATTGAGGTTTCATGCCTGGTATAAATTAATTTATAAAAGGTTCCTAGAAGAGATGGGTCTTCAGAATTGGGAGAAGCTTGTGTATTTTTGTTAGAGGACGTTAGGAGTCAAAAATAAGTATGTGTCTTCGGTTCATTGGGTGCAGAACTAGCCTGCCAAATATATACACCTCAGCCATTGTTCTGTAATGCTAATTATGATGATAAAGTTTGTTTCCCAGAAGCAACAGTTCCGAATATTCCTTTTCAATATCCACACCATGTTAAGAATGATTCATATAGGTTTGCGCCTCAGGTGTACATTTCAACATTTCTTCTTTCTTCTACCCACCTTCCAGGGGCTTTACTTGTGGTAATGTCAGAGTAGTTTCAAATCTGTGTCGCCAGTGTCTGTCTCATTAATTTTGCCTTTTAATTAAATCACACTAAAACCCATTTTTTAATGCTCGATTAACGTATCTCTGACACTTCCTACTTTATTCTTTTGTCCGTAGTACAAAATAGACCTTATGATATTTCACTAATTCTAATTAGTGATCTGATCTCATTTTCATCTGTATTTGTAAATGTTTTATCCTTTAAATTGTGTATGCATTTAATTTTTTTCCCCTTGTAAGTGTTAAAATGTGATGCTGCAGTATTATTTCAGTCCCTTTGGACTTCTGCATTGAGACTATTTGCAATAGTACATAAAATATTTTTCTGGGTGTATAGGAATATGAAAATTTTCTTTTGACATTTTGTTTTATTAAATGGTGTAAAGTCTGAGGCATGTGTATATCAATTTTTGTTTCAGGCAAATTTAAGGTGTGTGACAGAAAAAAGATACATAAGAATGTGTTCTAATTTTTAACATTCCTAGAAGGAGACCTGGCCTTACAGGGAAGCATTGGGAGCCTGTCTCTGAGTGACCTTACATCCCATGGAGAGTTCTATAGAGAACGGTTCACTACAAGTGGGGAAGAAGCACTCATCTTCCAGACTTTCAAGTAAAAATACCGATCTTTTCTCACTTAACATTTTGCCATAATTGCTTGTTGTTTCAAATTCTCGTCAGCTAAACAATGAAGAAAAGTTTAAAAAAATCATAACATCTTACGTAAAATTGATTTGATCTCGTTATGGGGAATCTTGATTTATATTAAAATGGATCTACATTGAAGTGGGCTACTCAGGCTTAATAAATAAATGGGGTATGATTGAAATAATTGTGATTATTATTACAGTCTGGTTTCACACCAACTTGTTATGTGACTTTGAGCAAGTTGCTTAATCTCCATGCATCAGTTTTTCTATCGAAATATTGAGGGGACTATGTTAAATCAATTTCCATCTAGCTCTGAATGTTCTGGAATGATTTCAGCCTGAGAAAGTTGTTGAAGATACGGGTTTTAAATTACATTATGCATTTTCCCCAGTACAAACACAACCTATATTCAATTTTAGAGCTTAGAAGGCATTTTTAGCCTATGTAGTTATTAAAGAATGGTTTTCTCAGAAAGCAGAAAGTTTAAAAGGCTGGTTTTTCAACCTCTCAGGGAGCTGTTTGAAAGTATAGGTATCCAGCTCTGCCCCCAGATATTCTGGTCTGCGGTAGTATTTTTTTTTAAAAAAACTTGCCAGAGTGATTTTAAAAAATGTTTTTGGCTGTGCTGCACAGCATGTGGGATCTTAATTCCCTGACCAGGGATTAAACCCATGCCGCCTGCATTGGTAGCATGGAGTCTTAACCACTGGACCACCAGGGAGCTCCTGCCAGAGTGATTTTAATGTTCAACCAGAGTTGAGAAAAATGCTCCCTGAAGATGTCTGAAAACTTTTTCTTTCATTTCCAGAGGAAGTATATCATACTGTTCTGAGAATTTAGGTTGATTTGTTTGCACTGTTACCTACCACAGTGGCATGGTTCTGTAATAAATGAGATAATTAATGTAAACTCTCTGCCTGACACAAAATAGGTGCTCACCTAATATGAGTTCTTTTCCCCAGTGACTGTGTCCTGTATAATTTATTGTTATGGCATCATGTTCCATTAAATTTAAAACCATTTGTAAAAGTTTTCCAATTTATCTGTGAATGTGGGTGCTAAAACTCTTTAGCTTGCATTTCACTGAAGTAAAAAGAAGACTTCTTTCAGCTTCCAGAAGACAGATTGCCCCAGAAACTTTGGTTCTGTTGCCTAATTTTCTTTACCAGTTGTTTTGTGGTCTTATTTTTATTACCTTTCAAGCCCATATTGTCACAGTCTTTGCTAGAAGAGTGAGCAGGAATAATCACTTTTCCTTAAAGGCAGGGAAAAGGAGGCTTAGGGGAAAGGCCTGAACCACAGGTGGCTTCTGAGTGAGTTCTGGAGTCATGAGTGGGTTCAGCACCCAGAGCTGTCCCCCTGTTTATATCCCTGGCCATCACGCCAGACTTTCATTTAGCATCCTCAACACATGGTGGGAGCTTAGAAAGGAAATAATTATTGGAGTTTGCTTTCTAAAACTTGATTGGTGGATTTCCTTGTTAATAAAGCTCTTTTCTAGGGAAACCCCTAAGTCAACCCAAGTTTTCTTCAAATACTAATTTGCACCTTGCTGCTGTCTGAGTCACATTTTTGCCCTTCCTCCTAGATATGGCGGGCCCGACCCGCTGCTCCGCAGGGAGTACGACATTCGAGTGAGCCTCCAGATGGCCTCCGTGCAGTATGTGCACACCCAGCGCTTCCAGGCGGAGGTGGCGGCCTTCATCCAGCACTTCACGCAGCTGCAGGACGTGTTAGGGCGCCAGCGAGCTGCTGTTGAGGGGCAGACGGTAGGTAGATGTCATTGATCCAAGATGCTTTTCCAGTTTGCCTAATCAGTAGAACTTTTAAATCTCTAGAGGTAAATCTGGAAAATTTCAGTGAAAAAGGTGGAGGTAATTAGGTAATCTTACGCTTACTACTGTCTGCCAGGTAGCTGATTATCTACAGAAATCTTACCGTAATCAGAGAGCTTATGTTCCTTGTTCATCATATCGCGTTTTAATTTCCTTTAAAGTTTAGCTTTAGCTTGCTCTAAAAAAGATAAACAAAGTTTATGGATAACACTTAAGACTTCAGGTCCCTTTTAGAACTTCAGTGGGGTTACTTCTCCTGGAAAGTGGTCCCAAAGAACATATCTGTTATATTATAGAAAGAGGATTTTTTTCAAATATAGTTCTCCAACTTCTTAGTTCATGGCTCCCTTTAATGTCTTGGAATTTTTTCCGTGATACATCCTAGGCCAAAAGAAACACCTAATGGTCTTTCCATTTCCAAAGTAACGAAGTCTAAACAACTTAATGAGTATATATGTCCAACAACTTAGTAGCTGTTAGAAAAAAAACCCACGTAAGTGAAAAATGAGATTTTTATTTCATTTTTAAATGACTGTAATTCCTTCCTAGTAGGATGTATGTGCCTCTTGGGCACTGAACAGTTTCTCACACTTGGAATCAGGTTGAACATCACAACCCTCATTTCCTTTTCCACATTTATTTTCTCATGGTACTTGCTTTTTATAGCAGCAACTGCTTAAGACCCAGCTTTGCAAAGATGTGACATCATTGAAAGGAATGTAGCATGATCTAACATTGAGTGTAAACCATCTCAAGTTAGTAGTTTGTGCAGTGTCTAACAGATGATGTGTTTCCCTCAAAGATTTAAAATGTCCTGGCAGTGCACCTGTGAGTGTGAGGCAGCCTCCTGTGGTGTCTTGGCACACAGTTTGGGAACCACAGAAAACAATTACAATGTAGTTCTTTGTAAAACTTGTTATTTATTTATTTTTAAGCTTTATTAGGTAAAAGATTAAAATTTAAGTCTTTACAGTGGCAACACTTAAAAATTTTATGTTTTAGTTTAAATTAAAAATTTTTGAATATGTTGTATATTGTTTTAGTACAGAATCAAAGTAAGAAAAGACATTTGGAGAAAAGTCTCTTTCTCAATTACTTTTCCTCAGCCACCCAATTTCTGTCCTTGGCAACAACAAATGTTACTGGTTTCCTGTGTATGTTATAGAGAAGGTATTTGTTTTTAAATATAAAAGTACAATCAAATTATAGGGAATCTGGAAAAAATATCTTATCAGTTTTCTAGCACCATAGGTATGTTTTATGTTCATCTTTTTTCCCTATTCATGTTTCCATGGTTATAATTACGGAGTATGTAACCTTTTTTTCTCTCTTTAGAAACTTTAAAAAAAATTTAGTATTTGATACATATAAAGAATATCTGTAGCATGTATATAAATTACAAAGTGTGATAATAGAAGGAACATCTATGAACCCACCACCAAAATAAAAATTAAAACATTGCTAAGACTGCTGCATGTGGTACTTCCCTATCTCATTCTGTTAATGCCTCAGGTAACCCCTCTCTTGATTTTTGGGTCGACTAGTCCGTTTAAAATTAAAAGAAAACTTTGTATACAGTATCTTTTTTTTTTTTGCTTGTTTGACCTTTATAAAAAGGGCGTTAAATTTGCTTGTGTCCGTTTGCTATTTGTCTCCCAGCCCTAATCCCTGCATCCTGGTAGCCGCTGGCCAACTTGCTATTACAACAGAATACAGCCATGTTCATTCGTTTCCTTATTGCCTGTGGATGCTTTTATAGTTTTCTTGATTTGCTCCAGTATCTTATGGATTTTGTATCTATGCTCCTGAGGGATATTAGTTTGTCATTTTCTTTTCTTGAAAAGCAAAGAATGCCGTTTTTCTGGTTTTGGTAACTGGTCAGTGCTGTCCTTGTAGTATGAATTGGGAAGTGTTCCCTATTCTATTTTCAGAATAGTTTGTGTAGAATTGACATTATTTCTTCCTTTATGTATTCTGGATATAAGACTTCTGATATATGTATTAGAGATATTTTCTCCTAGTCTATAGGTTTTTTTTCCCATTTAAAAAAAAAAATTTTTGGCTGTGCTGGGTCTTAGTCGTGGCACGCGGGATCTTCGTTGTGGCATGTGGGATCTTTGTTTTAGTTGTGGCATGCGGGTATCTTAGTTGCAGCATGCGAACTCTTAATTGCAGCATGCATGCGGGATCTAGTTCCCCGGCCAGGGGTCGAACTCAGGCCCTGTGCATTGGGAGCATGGCGCTTACCCACTGGACCTTTTCCCATTTTCTTAACACTATTTTTTGAAAAACAGGAGTCTTTCATTTTTAAAAAAAATTTCTCTTTTTAAATTTAGTTATTTATTTTTTGGCTGCGTTGGGTCTTCGTTGCTGTGCACAGGCTTTCTCTAGCTGAGGCGAATGGGGGCTACTCTTTGTTGCGGTGCACAGGCTTCTCATTGCAGTGGCTTCTCTTGTTGCGGAGCATGGGCTCTAGGCGTACAGGCTTCAGCAACTGTGGCAGACAGGGTCAGTAATTGTGGCTCACAGGCTCTAGAGCGCAGGCTCAGTACTTGTGGCGCACGGGCCTAGGTGCTCCGTGGCATGTGGGATCTTCCCAGAACAGGGCTCGAACCTGTGTTCCCTTCATTGCCGGGCGGATTCTTAACCACTGCACCACCAGGGAAGTCCCAGAAGTCTTTCATTTTGATGGAGTCCAATTTTTTTCTTTTAGGTTAGTGCTCTGTGTTTTGTGACAGAAATTTGCTTACCACTAGGTGGCAAAAAATTTCTATTTCCTCTTTTAGAAGTGTTATAATTTTAGACCTCTTCCATTTTGAGTTAGTTTTTGTGTATTTTGTGAAGTAAGGGTTGAGATTTTTTTTTCCGTATACGTATTTAGACTGTTCTTTTCCCATTGAATTACCTTGACATTTTTGTTGAGAAGGTATGTGTGTATTTCCTTATTCTCTATTCTGTCCCATTGATTTATATTTAATAGTATAGCACCCTGTCTTGATTGCTCTTGCTTTATGATATGTCTTAAAATTAGATACTGTAAGTCCTCCAACTTCTGTATCAAAGATGGATTGACTATTATAGATCCTTTGTTTTTCTCTATAAATTTTAGAATCAGCTTGTCTGTTTCTACAATAAAGTCAGCTAGGATTTGATTGGGATTGCCTTGAATCCACGTATCTGGAGAATGGACGTCTTAACAATATTGAGTCTTTGGATCCTTGAGTGTGGTATATCCCTCCATTTAATTAGATCTTCAGTTTCTCTCAGCAGTGTTTCGTAGTTTTGGGTATACCGTTCGTACACATCTTTTGTTAAATTTATCCCTAGTTGTTTTACAATTTTGATGCTATCGTATCAATTAAAAATTTCAATGTACACTTGTTTATTGAAAGTGTAAGAAATATAATTGACTCATATACTGACATGTTGACCTCAGATCCTACAATCTTACTAAACTTACTTATTGTAGTTCCTTTAGATTCTTTAGGGTTTTCTACATAGATTATTATGTTGTCTGTGAATAAGAGAGTTTTCTTTTTTCCTTTCCAACCTGTATACCTTTTTGTGTGGACTAGGACTTCCACTACAATGTTGAATAGAAGTGGTGAGAGTGGGTATCCATGCTTTGTTCCTTATCTTAGAGGGAAAACATTGTCTTTCACAGGTGTTACGTATATGATGTTAGTTCTAGATAGTTTGCGTGTGTTTTTAAGTTATCTGTCTACTTCGTCTGAATTGTCAGTTTGTTGGCATGAACTTGTTCATAGGTTCCCACATCTTTTTAATATTTTTAAGTTCTCTAGCAATGTCCCTGATTCTTCCCTGATAGTGGTGATTTTTGTTTCCTTCCTTTTTTCTTGATTAATATAGGTAGAGTTTTATACTTTCAATCAACTTATGGAGGCCTGTGTTAGGCCCATGCATACTGTTAACAAGCATGCCGTGTGCACTTGAAAAGAAGGTAAAATGGTTGTTGGGTAGAGTGTTCTATAAATGTTTAATTGATTTTTCTCTGTTGTTTATCTGTTTTCTAAATAACTGGTTTCTGCTCTTTATTATTGTCTTCCTTCTCCTTACTTAGGTTTATTTTGCTTTCCTACCTTCTTAAGCTGGAAGCTCTGTTGATTTTAAATCTTTAATATAAAATAAGTATTTAATGCTAAACATTTTTCTTTAAGTACCTTTTTAAGTGCATTCCATGAATTTTAATGTGCTGTGTTTTCTTTATCAGTAAGGTCAAAATATTTTTAAAATTTCTGTTGTGATTTCTTCTGTGACCCATGGGTTATATAGAAGTGTGTAGTCTAATTTCCAGATATTTGGGATTTTCCATTATCTTCTTGTTACTGATTTCTAATTTAACTCCTTGGTGTTCATAGAATATATTCTGTGTGATTTTAATTGTTTTAGATTTATAAGTTCATGAAACTTTTGGAAACTTGAGGTTATTTGATTATAAAATTAGGGAATTAATTGAACCTCTAATCCAATTTTCCTTCTTCTTTCAGGTGAGAGATCAAGCCCAGCGCTGTTCACGGGTTCTCCTGGATATTGAGGCTGGTGCTCCTGTTCTTCTTATCCCAGAAAGTTCCAGATCAAATAATCTGATTGTAGCAAATTTGGGGAAGTTGAAAGTCAAGAACAAGTTTCTCTTTGCTGGTATTCCTGGGACCTTTAGCTTACAAGATAAGGTGAGCAGTCAGCCCCCATTCCCTTGTCAGTTCACCTGGCATTGGAATGCCAGTCGAAAAATTTAGATGCTGCCATACGAAGATTCCTAACCACTGTTACTTTTGTAGTCTATGTGGCTTGAAGAATATTTTTTTGGACATTTTATTAACATTTCAATTAACCTTTCATAGAGGTAATGTAAATTACAACTTTTACTAACTGTATGTAGTAACTTATTTTAGCAAACAAATCAACAGAACCATCTTTATAGTGCTTTCCTCAGGCTGAACTCATAGTAATCAACTTTTTATACTATGTGGCTTTTTTCAGAAGAGATGATTTGGCCCAAGGCTAATCTGAAGCCATTTTAAAATACCTTAATAATTAAATCGTATGGAGTATACTGCTTTACAGTTTAAAAGTACATTAGCACTTATTTCTTATAACATGTTTGGAGGTAATTGGGATGAGGATTGCTGCTTTCATTTTACATTTGGAAAAGCTAGGACTCATTGAAAATATATGATGAAAATGGGAAACCCTAGTAAATCACAGACTTAGCACTGATAGGACCTTGGAGGTGGTCCCACCCATTTTTGCAGTTGAGGAGACGAGTAACTTGCTGGAATTAGAGACTGTTTTATGTTCTAGGGGGGTGTGTTTGTGTATGTGTGTTTTAATATTTATTTATTTATTTTGGCTGCACTGGGTTTTAGTTGTGGCACGTGGGATCCTCGTTGCGGCATGTAGGATCTTTCGTTGCGGAATGTGGACTTCTTAGTTGCGGCATGAGGACTCTTAGTTGCGGCATGCATGTGGGATCTAGTTCCCTGACCAGGGATTCGAATCTGGGCCCCCTGCAGTGGGAGCGTGGAGTCTTACCCACTGGACCACCAGGGAAGTCCCTCTAGATATGTGTTTTAATGAAACTTTACTCGTTTCCACTGCAAGTGACAATAATAGCAATGCAGATAGCCAGTGTTTGTTGAATGCCTATTATACATCAGCCTGTACTAAGCTCCTTACACATTTGTTCACCTTCTCCTTATTAGCAACCTAAGACGTGTTGTTCGTTTGTTTGTTTGTTTATTTATTTATGGCTCCGTTGGGTCTTTGTTGCTGCATACAGGCTTTCTCTAGTTGCGGTGAGCTGGGCCTACTCTTCTTTGCGGTGCACAGCCTTCTCATTGCAGTGGCTTCTCTTGTTGCGGAGCACAGGGTCTAGGCGTGTGGGCTTTAGTAGTTGTGGCATGTGGGCTCAGTAGTTGTGGCTCACGGGCTCTAGAGCATGGGCTCAGTAGTTGTGGCACACGGGCTTAGTTGCTCCACGGCACGTGGGATCTTCCCGGACCGGGGATCGAACCTGTGTTTCCTGCATTGGCAGGAGGATTCTTAATCACTGCGCCACCAGGGAAGTCCCCTAAGAGGTACTGTTAACACCATTTTTCCAGATAAAGAAATTGAGACTTAGGGACTTCCCTGTGTTTCAGACACAAATGTAATTAGTAGAGCCATGTATCAAACCCCGGTAGTCTGACAGAGCCTGTGCTTTTAACAAATATATTTCATCACCACAGGAATTAAAATATTGGTTTGGCTGATGAAATTTGATTGGAGTATGGGACCAAGATCAAGCCATCATTACTTGCTCACTTCTCAATCTGAGGTGGTATTTTAATGGACTGAGTAGGCACTAGCAAGCTTTGTGATTAAACACCTAGTTTTCACCTGCAGGCTACAGAGAGCCACAGGGTTAGAGACAACTACTCAGTAGAAAAACCATGGGCAGGTAGTATTTGCTGTTCACAATCTCCATTAAACAGATGGATCGATATGCATCCCTTGTGAAGGGGCCAGTAAGACATGGAGAGAGGAGTCAGAAGTGTTTCTTCTCATACTGCTCCCTTCAGGGGAGTAGATGAGTCCCTTCATGGAAACGAGATTAAGCTGCTCTTCTCACATTTGATCAGACCTGAAACAGCCGAAATAATACTAATGATAATAATGATAAAGAAAATAAATAAATTTAAAAAAAGAAATTGAGACTTAGATAGGGTAAGTAATTTCTTTTGGATTAAACATCTAGTGAGGGGCTTCCCTGGTGGCGCAGTGGTTGAGAGTCCGCCTGCCGATGCAGGGGACACGGGTTCATGCTCCGGTCCGGGAAGATCCCACATGCCGCGGAGCGGCTGGGCCCGTGAGCCATGGCCGCTGAGCCTGCACGTCCGGAGCCTGTGCTCCGCAACGGGAGAGGCCGCGGCAGTGAGAGGCCTGCGTAACGTAAAAAAAAAAAAAAAAAAAAGGAAAAATAAACATCTAGTGAGGAGTACATCTAGTGTGGACCTTAGACTTTGGTGTGTCTGCTTTCAATACTCCATGGTCTTAACCACGGTATGATTTTACCTCCCAGTATTAGGATTAGTTTTATATAGGGGAAAATAAACTGGCAAAGGCTATTGCTGTCTTACTGGTCCTTTGCCAAATAGCTGTAGGTCTTCTGAATTTTCTAAAGGATGTGGCAGTGAGTTCATTAAAATAACTTAGATGGACAAACTCCAGAGGTTATTACAGAAAAGATACAAATTTGAACAGAAAAGGTACTGTTCGCCTCTCTAGGTGTAGGAAGAGAGTGACCAGGCTGCTAGTCTTACCAGGCCTTTGCCAAGGAGCTCAACTCGGGTCAGAAAGTAATAGGAAGACTGTATCTGTTGGTAATGCCTAAACTCAGATAATGTTATTATTTTCAAATTACTGTGTCTATAGTTTTCTTCATTTGTTTCACTTTTCACTTAGCCATTTATTCACTACTTCTAACCTAAACACCCTGAACCAAAAATATTTGATTCTTTGAGTGGGAATGGGTGGAGTGAGGAGGAGGGTGAAGACGAGCCAGTGAGAACCACAGGAACCGTGTTCCCGTGTCATAACCCGGAGCTCAGGACCCAGAGTGGGGGTGTTTGAATGATGGTTAGAGGGCAGGTTGTCCTTACATCACCTCACTACAGCCACTTAGACGAGCCAGATTTAGTGATCAGAGCACACGGTGAACCCAGAACAGCAGTGATGAGCAACGCAGAAGGAAGAGCATCACCAGCTTTGCTCATCTTCACGCCCCGTCTTCAGACAGCTGGTGGCTGAGAACGTGCTTGTTCACCTTGTGGTCAGAAGCCCTCCTGTTGGAACGATAGGCCTTCCTGCCAGAGTGAGGAATAGGCTTCCACTTATGTATTATTTTTTAAGACGGTAAAAATAAAACAAATCACCATTGGCCTTTCACAGTAGGCCTGGTAGAGAACTAGTAACCTTGGTCTTAATGAAAATCTCTTTTCATATTTGAGTGACAAGCATTTTGCTGTTTACTGACTTAAGTCTTAAAGAAAATAAAAGAAAGATCCATTTATAAAAAGAAAGATTTGTAACTGCTTCTAAACTTTGTTACTTTTCCTTACTGTGAGGTGTTTATAATTAACATGACTAGATATTAAACACATGTGTCAGAGCTGGTGTTTACACATGAATGTTGTTCCCCCTGACACCTCGGGGTGCTGCCTCTCTGTTCCAACTCTGCTGCCCCTACTGCCCAAGGGAGAGCTGAATTCTTCTGGGAACTGTCTTTTCAGCCTTTAGTTAGTTCTTTGGAATATATTTGTTTGTGGTGAATCTTTGTTTTGAGGCCTAAATCTTTAGGAAGAGATCAGTTAGAGCCAGAATGGGTGATCAAGTTCAATAATACCATTTTTGTTTCTCTCCCTTTCCTGAAAAGATAAGGACTTATTTTCTATGTCAGATATATATGAGCTTAATGAGCTGAGTCTGAATTTAGCTTCTAAAGAAGAATTGCCAAAATATTTCATGAAAGTTTTGCAAAATGGTTTCTATTTTGTTAAGTATGCCAAATAATAGCACATAGTTTGTAGCATTTTAATGAAAAAATTTCCCTCTATTTGTTTTTGAGGATTTGATTTTCAGTGGCATTGCATACAAGGATCACTTTTTCTTCACGGTATAATATGTTTTTTTGCCTCCTGGTTATTTGAAAAAACCTTATGGGATTCAGCAGCCAATTCACATTCATATGCTTAAAGAAAAATTTAAAAAATTTTTTAAAATATTTCTTTACTCGGGAAAGCCAGCTTATCACTTTTCCCTCTGCTTTGGCAAATCACTTCCCTCCTTTGTAGACAAGCCCTTGTTAAGGATCATTAAAAGCAATTTCTTTTTTTTTTTTTTTCCTTTTTAAAGCCCTAGGTAGTACTTTCTTGATGACCTAATTTTATTTTCTTAAATCCTAGAAAAACTTTATCTTGTTACACACCAGTGGTGGTTCTGTAGAATTCCATAAGGGCTGCTTGGAGTGTGTCGCTTCTGAAAGTATTTGTAATCAGATAAACTTATCTGTGAAACTTACCTCTCCACATGTAGAGTCAAGTTCCACTGATCTAGGCCTGTGTGAAGTGAGTAGTGACTTTCTTCTCCAAAAATCACTTTACATTTGCCCTTTAATGCATTTGCACGTGTGAGGTTTGTCTAGTATGCATTCCAGTGGTTAAAGGACAGGAAATAGTCCTGAAATCAGAGCTTGCAGAGGGGTTATTTGCCTTTGAGTTCTATGACTCCTGTGTGTTTGGAATTGTTTTACATAAATCCATGTCTTAATGAGCGCAGGTTTGAATTTTTTACGTATGTTTTTCCTTTCATTTTTCTCAACCATAGATTGTGCTTAAACCATAATTTCTAAGTCTTTAAAAAGCTTTGAGTTAATCTCCTCAAGCCACTGATTTATTTAAACCCACTCAGAGAGGATGGAGAGATGAATCAAATGAAAGAGCAACAAATACTCTCTAGAGTTTAAATAAACTAAGCAAGAGGGAAGGTTTTCAAGGTCGAAATGCTTAAATAACAGCATTTACCTAGTAATTTGCCTTGCAAAGAAAAATTGCAAAAAATAAGAACTTTCACTGTTACATGTAATTACTACTCAAGATAACTGTGAAGGCAAACAGTATTATCGTCTCGTTTTCAAATGCTGAGAGGAATACACATGTAAAGCAGTACTGGAAGGAAAACAGTTCTTCCCCTCCTTCCAGCTTGTTGGTGAGAAGGGAGAGATGAGAACAAACCGACCCTGCAGAAGCCATTTGGATATGTAGCTCTGAGGCCTGGGGGAAGGAATCATGGGAAGTTTAAACGTCAATTATTGAACCATTCTGGTGAAAAAGATTTACCCCATTAGCAATTAACTGAAGGTACTAAGTATGTAAGAAAAGCCTATATTATTGTCAATAGTTGCAGAATTAATTTTACTCTGTATTTGCCCTTAATTTTTATGCCCTTGAACAGAAACATAACACGAATGGCTTACTTACATTTTCCATTTTGTTCTCATTTGCAGTTACTTAGAGAGATGAGAAATGTAAACACAGGAGGGGAGACTTCTGGAAAGTACAAACACATTGCAATGGCTTTATTCCGTATTGCTGTTAGATGCATTTTCTGAGAACAATAAGCACCTCCCCTCCAGCAAAGTAACAGTGTGTCATATGGCTGAGAGATTTGCTTTTGTTGTGTATGACCTAGATTAAACCACCAGTGATTTTTAGTATCTTGACATTTGCTCTTAAGCCAAAAGATCAAATATGTTCCTGCAAAATTGTTATAGTTTTCAACGGGTACTGAATTATATGTAATGTCTCTGCAAATAATTACATGTGGCAGAAAGTATCATGACCCTGTGACCCTTTTGTTTATGGAATCTGGGGGGCTTGGGAGGTACCAAGTGGTATAGAGTCTTTGAAGAGTCCAGGGACTGGGATGGGACTTCCAGGATAGTAGGTACAGTCACCCCCATTCCTGCCTTCTAGTTTTCTTCTGTTTCCTCCCAGGAGTCTGTGCCTTCAGCTTCTCCAACTGGTACTCCCAAACACAGTGCGAGGAAAACGGCAAGCGTGGAGGACCCGAAAGGGACCCACTCCGAGGGGCTGTTCATGATGCCTCCTGTTGGAATGAGTCTAGGCGGCCTGAAGAGCGAGTCCGTGCCAAGTACTTCGACCAGGCGGCAAGGGCAGCAAACCACACCCTCTGTTGGTCAGGTTTCCAGGATTCCAGGTAAAAGGGGAGAGGGGAGCTGCATGATGAAGGTGGGCAAATGCACGAGACCATTGGAGGAACCTAATGACGGGGGGGGGGTGCATCCCGTACAGGCAGATGCCCACAGAGGGGTAGCATGTCTTCAGTGATCATCGGAGTTGGATATCGATTTAGAAGGCTTAAGAACGTTAGGGTGTAGATTTAACACTGGGCGACTTCTAGAGGAGGGTTAAATTGGTAAGACAGTGTAAATAAAGAGGTTTAGATTGTGTGTTAGGATTTATATGTCAAAACAGTTGCCACCAGATGGTGAGTATAACTAGAACAGTTCCTGCATCCTTAGATACATCCTTGCAAGTCACTATTTAATTCTAGAAACATAAAAAAGAACTCTGAAAAAAATATTGGTGTGAATTAGGTAACAGAAGAAACACTATGAGTGACAGTTTTTGAAAGACATGCACCGCCCAGTTATTGGGCTCTTCTCTAGAATCTGACAATTAGCCATTCCAGATGCAAGCCTAATTTTGGCCTTTTGGTTTTCTGGGTGGGTGATGGAGTAGATACGTGAAGTGTTGCTCCGAGGAGCGTGGGAAGCAGAATATGATGAGCCCCAGAAATCAGTGGATGAGGTCAGTCCGTATGGTTGTACTTTGAGAAATGTGGGGCGCCAGCTGAGGGAGGCTGCCGAACGTCTTTTGTTAGATAGATGCAAGGGATGGTTAGCTCCTTGTAGTACCTTGTGGTCCCAGAGGTGACGGCAGAGTGGTTTATGGTTACATTGCTGATTAAAGGAGACTATTGTAGGCCTCAGTAGAAGACTGGGTATCGAACACTTACTACATGCCAGACGTTGTGGCACATTCTTTCATCAAGTTCTGCATTTTATCCTCATGATACAGACTTTTATTTTTATCCCCATTGTATAGATGAAGAGACAGAGGCTTAGAGAGATTAAGTAACTTGACCATAGTTTTGTAGATGTAGGTGGTAAATGGTAGAGTTGGACTATGAATTTAGGCAGTCTGACTCCAGAACCTGCAGTCTTAACCTACATGATATTGCCTCCCCGTCTATATGTGCGTAACAAATGCATACAGCGTGGGGTGGCGTGGGGCTGGGTGCACACATAGGGCCACTCAATACACGTCTTCTGTTGCTGTTGTTGTCCTGGTGACAATGATGATTAGGAATAAGGCCGATGTTACATATATTTAGAAGCCTATGAGAAGTGATTTGGGATGTTTTATAGAAAGATCTCTTTCCTGACAATATTTCTCCTCCTGATTTGCTGTTTGTTTCTGGAATTCTATGTGTGATTAAGGTTGGGTTAAGGCAGTGGTTTTCAGACTGCTCCTGTATATCCCTGGGATTCCATGACAGCCCTAGGGAATCTCTGACGCCCTTTCTTTGTTCCCGTCCCTTTTCCCTCCTGCCAGACCAGCTCCACTTTCGTCTACTTCACATATCTATCGAGGCAGTAACAAGGCAAGAACTAATTCAATTAGTGCCTGCCTAATCCAGGTGTTAACGGTGTTTTGTTCTCCTATATACTAACACTCCGTGTTCTCCTGTATAGTAATACGCTATTAGACGTAGTTCCTGCCGTCATGTGAACGATGTGAGAAAGCCATTAAATAAGCTTTATATTGACAGATTAAAATAATCTTAATCTAAACATTGCCAGACTAAGATAAATGTTATGGGAGAGACAGAATGGTGTAAAGCGAAAGAACAGGACCCAGCTGAGAAGGAGAGAGGAGGGTATGCTGTGGGTAAGGCTGTCCAGAGAGCAAGGAGCCTGGCATGTGGGGGGAAACAAAGGCCAGTGAGCCCGAGGCTTCGTGGGCAAGGTAGAGGAGGGCTTGAGACGAGGCTGGAAAAGTAGGCAGTGGGCTTATGCAGGGCTTTACAGGGATTTAGGGGAGTTTCACAGAAAGAACTTTGCATTAAACAAAGCCATCCAAGTATATAAAGGAAGAGACTGTTTTGGCCCCACTTATTTTTTTAAGGATTACTGAGGTATTTTGTGAGCAGAATGGTTTTGCGAGGGCAGACTGGAATTGTACAGGTATATTGGAGGGGAGTTTATGGTGGTCTAGGCAAGAATGGAGGTGGTTTGGATTAGAGCAGTGCTGGTGGAAATGGTTACACGTGATGTTTGTTTGGAAAAAAGAATTTTACTGCTGGAAAATTTTGTAAACCTTTGGGTGACATTATCTCTACACGAGACCCCTGTGGGATCTCCTTGGGAGGGAGCATATTAAGTGGTTTTCGTCAGAAGCCCTTTAGCCTCAGTTAGTGTCTCGGGACAGCAATGAGACGCTGAAGGGACGTGGCACAGTCCGTGCTTGCGTGCAGGTGGCGGGCAGGAGATGTCCAGCGTGCAGAGCATTGTGGACGGAGGCCTTGGTGCCAGAGTGGAGACTTCTGGTCACCCAGCCTTCTGATGCAGGCAGTGCTAAACATTCTCCAAAGACAAAATGAACTTTTTTGGCTTTTTAGTTTTGTTCTGGGCCAGCCCTTTCCGGGTCCCACTTTCTTCATTGTCCCTCTTTCCTTGGGTCTGTGTAGAAGACCACGTCTGCCTGCTGGATTGCATTGTCGTCGATATGCAAGACATGGACATCTTTGCTGCAGAGAGACACCCACGAGAGTATACTAAGGCCTTGGAAGACAGTAGTGGAGACCTGATCTTCCCCTCCTATTTTGTGCGACAGACAGGAGGAAGCCTCTTGACTGAGCCTTGTAGACTGAAATTGCAGGTGGAAAGGAACTTGGACAAGTGAGTGGTTTATATTCAAATAACTGTCTATTATAAGTAGAATCGTAATAACTTGTAAATCAGTGCTCTTAAGTCTGGAAGGGCATAGGTATTCACTTATATTTTCATCTATGTAACAAATATCTATCGAGTCCCTACTACGTGCTAGACATGAGGGCTCCTGTGATGAAAGAAAAAACTTCTGCTGTCATGGAGCTTACATTTTGTTGAGGGATATAGGAAGGTAAGTATATGATTCTAATTTAGTGTTTGATTCAGTGTTATAAACTGTGTCCTAGGATTGTAGTAGGTGCCTTGGAAACAAAGAGGAAGGGACATGAATTTAGCATGGATTTTGATGGGAGTAGGAAGGTAGTGATGGCAGGGAATGTATTTGGAAGAAGTGACATTGGATTCTATGTTCCAAACGCAACAGATTCTGGACCTGCTATTGCTTTTACCCTGGAGCTCCATTTAATGAGAATAATTGTTTAGATGCTGTTTTGCCCATTTCACTCTATTAAGCCGTCTGAAAGTACTACATAAAGCCTGATGAACTGACTCTAATTTACCTTCTAATTGGCTTCAAAACACAGGATGCTTAATATCTGTAGTTTAGAGCATGGCTTCAGTTGTCATTAGTTCCATATCTGGCTGGGAAACTTACTGAAAAGAAACATTCCCGACCCTACCTGAGACCAGCAGAACCTGACTCTCAGGGCCTAGCCTCAGGTGTATATTAAGAAGGTCCTCTGGTGGCGCTTATGCTCGCCTGGCCCCTGTGCGTGGACAGGGACTGCTGGTTACAGTGTGTGGTGCCTTTCAGTTTGGAGCATTAATTTTGGAGAAAGCAGCAACATTTGCATCTTAACTTCAGGGAAAGTTGAGGCATGGCTGTAAAGTAATGAAAGAGATTTTCATTTGTAGCATTTTGAAAAGCAGTGTCACTACTTTTCCAGGGTGTGATTTAAATCCCGCTTTGGCTACTCCCTTTGCAGTTCTTGGGCTTGGGCAAGTCATTTAATATCACTGTTTTGTTTCTCTCTGGATTAATGATACAGTTTAGCCGTTCTCACTGAGATTTTTGTGTTTCATTCTTACTTGTTATTCAAGTGCTCCCTGGCTGGCTTTCAGTTATGGTTGGCATGGGCTGTATTTTATTTTACTGGCTTAGAAGTCTTAAGAGGAGCTTCATTATTTAGAAATCGAACACTTTGTTTTCTTTTCAAGTGATGCTTTCCAAAAAAAAATGTGCTTTACTACTCTGTTTATCTAAACTTTACCCACTTCCATCAGTGTTTATGTGCAGATAATTATACTCTGTTAGCCCAGATAGAAGGTGATGACTGAACACAAGGTATTCTATCAGCTTCTCACACCACAGACACGGGAACCCAGAGGTTCTTGGTAATCCTTTCCAGCTTTTCTTTGTTGATTGTGTGACTAGTCTTTTTTCACCTTATATGTAGGTTTTTCTCCGTAGACAAAGTAGTTTTTTGTATTCCTCTTCCACTTCAGATCCTAACCCTCTACTTTATATACTCAGAGCATAGTGTCTGCAGGATCCACGATGCCCACTTCACCTCTAGGAGGGGAGAGAAAAAGCTCTTCAGTGTTGGGATGAGGTATCTTCCCCCTACCCAGGCATTTTCAACTTCACTCCTGCCCATCTCAGCTGAAATGAGTGACTGATTCAGGTTTTATCCTAATGTCCCATCTGGGCTCATTATGAAACACTGGTTCTGGCTTTAGTTATCACTAAATGAATAAAGAGCTTGTCACCTTTTCTTTTTCATCAGAATATAGTTGTTGTACAATATTATGTTAATTTCAGGTATACTACGTAGTGATCAGACATTTGCACACATTATGAAATGACCACCACTATGAGTGTAGTAACCATCTGTTTCCGTACAAAGTTATTATAGTGTTACTGACCGTATTCCTCACGCTGTATAGCAGTGGTCCCCAACCTTTTTGGCACCAGGGACCAGTTTCGTCGAAGATAGTTTTTCCATGGACCTGGGTAGGGGGCGGTTTTGGGATGATTCAAGTGCATTACATTTATTGTGCACTTTATTTCTATTATTATTACCTTGGAACATATAATGAAATAATTATACAGCTCACCATATTGAAGAATCAGCGGGAGCCCTGAGCTTGTTTTCAGTTGCCACTCACGGGTAGGGTTTTGATATGAGTCTGCAAGCAATTGATTTATGATGGTCTCTGTGCAGTCAGACTTCCCTGCTAATGATCATCTGTATTTGCAGCCACTCCCCAGCCCTAGCATCACTGCCTCGGCTCTACCTCAGGTCATCAGGCGTTAGAGTCTTTTTTTTGAATTTTATTTTATTTATTTTTTTATACAGCAGGTCCTTATTAGTTATCCATTTTTTTTTTTTTTTTTTTTTTTTTTTTGTGGTACGCGGGCCTCTCACTGCTGTGGCCTCTCCCGTTGCGGAGCACAGACTCCGGACGCGCAGGCTCAGCGGCCATGGCTCACGGGCCCAGCCGGCATGTGGGATCTTCCTGGACCGGGGCACGAACCCGTGTCTCCTGCATCGGCAGGCGGACTCTCAAGCACTGCGCCACCAGGGAAGCCCTAGTTATCCATTTTATACACATCAGTGTCTACATGTCAATCCCAATCTCCCAGTTCGTCACACCACCTCCCCCACTGCCACTTTCCCCTCTTGGTGTCCATACGTTTGTTCTCTACATCTGTGTCTCAATTTCTGCCCTGCAGACCGGTTCATCTGTACAATTTTTCTAGGTTCCACATATATGTGTTAATATATAATATTTGTTTTTCTCTTTCTGACATACTTCACTCTGTATGACAGTCTCTAGATCCCTCCACGTCTCTACAAATGACCCAATTTCACTCCTTTTTATGGCTGAGTAATATTCCATTGTATATATGTGCCACATCTTCTTAATCCATTCATCTGTCGATGGGCATTTAGGTTGCTTCCATGACCTGGCTATTGTAAATAGTGCTGCAGTGAACATTGGGGTGCATGTGTCTTTTTGAATTATGTTGTTTTCTGGGTATATGCCCAGTAGTGGGATTGCTGGGTCATATGGTAATTCTATTTTTAGTTTTTTAAGGAACCTCCATACTGTTCTCCATAGTGGCTGTATCAATTCACATCCCCACCAACAGTGCAAGAGGGTTCCCTTTTCACCACACCCTCTCCAGCATGTGTTGTTTGTAGATTTTGATGATGCCCATTCTAACTGGTGTGAGGTGATCCCTCATTGTAGTTTCGATTTGCATTTCTCTAATAATTAGTGATGTTGAGCATCTTTCCATGTGCTTCTTGGCCATCTGTATGTCTTCTTTGGAGAAATGTCTATTTAGGTCTTCTGCCAATTTTTGAATTGGTTTGTTTGTTTTTTTTTTTTTGCGGTACTCAGGCCTCTCACTGTTGTGGCCTCTCCCGTTGCGGAGCACAGGCTGCGGACGTGCAGGCCCAGCAGCCATGGCTCACGGGCCCAGCCGCTCCGTGGCACGTGGGATCCTCCTGGACCGGGGCACGAACCCACGTCCCCTGCATTGGCAGGTGGACTCTCAACCACTGCGCCACCAGGGAAGCCCTGTTTTTTTAATATTGAGCTACATGAGCTGTTTCTATATTTTGGAGATTAATCCTTTGTTCATTGATTTGTTTGCAGATATTTTCTCCCGTTCTGAGGGTTGTCTTTTCTTCTTGTTTATGGTTTCCTTTGCTGTGCAAAAGCTTTTAAGTTTCATTAGGTCCCATTTGTTTATTGTTGTTTTTATTTCCATTACTCTAAGAGGTGGATCAAAAAAGATCTTGCTGTGATTTATGTCAGAGTGTTCTGTCTATGTTTTCCTCTAAGAGTTTCATAGTGTCCAGTCTTACATTTAGACCTCTAATCCATTTTGAGTTTATTTTTGTGTATGGTGTTAGGGAGTGTTCTAATTTCATTCTTTTACATGTAGCTGTCCAGTTTTCCCAGCACCACTTATTAAAGTGACTGTCTTTTCTCCACTGTGTATCCTTGCCTTCTTTGTCATAGGTTAGTTGACCATAGGTGTGTGGGTTTATCTCTGGGTTTTCTGTCCTGTTCCATTGATCTATATTTCTGTTTTTGTGCCAGTACCATATTGTCTTGATGACTGTAGCTTTGTAGTATAGTCTGAAGTCAGGGAGTCTGAATCCTCCAGCTCCGTTTTTTCCCCTCAAGGCTGCTTTGGCTATTTGGGGTCTTTTGTGTCTCCATACAAATTTTAAGATTTTTTTGTTCTAGATCTGTAAAAAAATGCCATTGGTAATTTGATAGGGATTGCATTGAATCTGTAGATTGCTGTGGGTAGTATAGTCATTTTCACAGTATTGATTCTTCCGATCCAAGAACATGGTATATCTCTCCATCTGTTTGTATCATCTTTAATTTCTTTCATCAGTGTCTTACAGTTTTCTGCATACAGGTCTTTTGTCTCGTTAGGTAGGTTTATTCCTAGGTATTTTATTCTTTTTGTTGCAGTGGTAAATGGGAGTGTTTCCTTAATTTCTCTTTCAGATTTTTATCATTCGTGTGTAGGAATGCAAGAGATTTCTGTGCATTATGTGCATTATTCTGTACAATTCTGTATCCTGCAACTTTACCAAATTCATTGATTAGCTCTGGTAGTTTTCTGGTGGCATCTTTAGGACTCTCTATGTATAGTATCATGTCATCTGCAAACAGTGAGTTTTACTTGTTCTTTTCCGATTTCTTTTTCTTCTCTGATCGCCATGGCTAGGACTTCCAAAACTATGTTGAATAATAGTGGCGAGAGTGGCCATCCTTGTCTTGTTCCTGATCTTAGAGGAAATGCTTTCAGTTTTTGACCATTGAGAATGATGCTTGCTGTGGGTTTGTCATATATGGCCTTTATTTTGTTGAGGTAGGTTCCCTCTATGCTCACTTTCTGGAGAGTTTTTATCATAAATGGGTGTTGAATTTTGTCAGAAGCTTTTTCTGCATCTATTGAGATGATCATATGGTTTTTCTTCTTCAATTTGTTAATATGTTTTATCACATTGATTGATTTGCATATATTGAAGAATCCTTGCATCCCTGGGATAAATCCCACTTGATCATGGTGTATCATTCTTTTAATGTGTTGTTGGATTCTCTTTGCTAGTATTTTGTTGAGGATTTTTGCATCTATATTCATCAGTGATATTGGTCTGTAATTATCTTTTTTTGTAGTATCTTTGTCTGGTTTTGGTATCAGGGTGATGGTGGCCTCATAGAATGAGTTTGGGAGTGTTCTTTCCCCTGCAATTTTTTGGAAGAGTTTGAGAAGGATGGGTGTTAGCTCTTCTCTAAATGTTTGATAGAATTCGCCTGTGAAGCCACCTGGTCCTGGGCTTTGGTTTGTTGGAAGATTTTTAATCACAGTTTCAATTTCATTCCTTGTGATTGGTCTGTTCATATTTTCTATTTCTTCCTGGTTCAGTCTTGGACGGTTACACCTTTCTAAGAATTTGTCCGTTTCTTCCAGGTTGTCCATTTTAGATTCTCATAAGGAGCACTCAACCTAGATCCCTCACATGCACAGTTCACAGTAGGGTTCATGTTCCTGTGAGAATCTAATGCCTCAGCTGATGTGACAGGAGGTGGAGCTCAGGCGGTAACGCAAGCAATGGGGAGCGGCTGTAAATGCAGATGACGCTTCACTCACTCACCCACCGCTCACCTCCTGCTGTGCGGCCCGATCCTAACAGGCTGTGGACCAGTACCGGTCTGTGGCCTGGGGGTTGGGGACCCCTGCTGTATTGTATATCCCCATGACTTGTTTATTTTATAGCTGGAGGTTTGTACCACTTTACCCCCTTCACCTGTGTTTGCCCCAGCCCCCACCCCTCTGTTCGTTGTACCTGAGAGTGTGTTTCCCTTCTGTTTTGTCATCTTTTTTTTTTAAATTGCTTTCCCAGCTATAATGTTTAAGCTATTTCTGAGTCTCATGAGATTCTTCTTTACTAATAGATTACTTAGTTAACTCATGTTAGATTTGGGACTTTCTAAATGTATATTTTGGGAGAAAAGTGGCCTTTTGTAGCTGAAGCATGACACTCAGTTATGCTAACTTGCTTCATGTGGACGCACATGAAATTTTTGTCATTGGAAGTTAGAAATTAATTGGTTGGTAATGTAGGTGGGTACACGTTAGCACTTATATTTGGGTGTGAGCTACGTCAACATTAAGTTAGTGATTTGTTTGTGAAAGTGACCTTTTTTCTTTTTTCGTAGAGAAATAAGTCATACTGTGCCAGATCTATCTATCCATGGCAATCTCTCCTCAGTCCACTGCTCTCTGGATTTGTACAAATACAAGCTCATCCGGGGTTTATTGGAGAACAACCTTGGAGAGCCCATAGAGGAATTCATGCGGCCTTATGATTTACAAGACCCGAGGATTCATGTGAGTGTGATGTTAGGTTCTTCAGTGACTCTCGTGGTCTCAGCTGATGGTCATCCTGTGTATCTGTTCCTTGAAGTCACCTGGGGAAAGAAGATGGAACCACAAGTAAATTAGACCTCATGACATTGACCCCATTTTTAGATTGGCATCGACTATGAATTGATCAGCATTTTCCTTTTCCAGACTGTTCTGAGTGGAGAAGTGTACACGTGCATGTGTTTCCTCATTGATATGGTAAATGTAAGTCTGGAGCTGAAAGATCCAAAAGGAAAAGAAGGTGCTGGGTCCTTAGCCAGGTATGGCTTTACTTATACTGTTTTACTGTTAGTAATGGTAATACAAATAATGCACATATTGTGCTCTGACATAGAACAGAGGTTGCAGAGTGGTGGTTCACAGCTAAATGTGGTCTGCCTGCAAGATGCTTTTTGTTGGTCTGCACAGTGCTTTTTAAAAGTTTAAATTCATCAGTCTCTATCAGTCAGGTTAGCTGAGGTTAGGCTGTAGTAACAGGCACTCCAAAATACCAGTGACTTAGAACAGTGACGATGTTATTTCTCCTCATGTTTCATGTCTGTTATGGGTCTTGGGCTGCTCTGCTCACTCTAGTTACTCTGACTGACAGCAGCTTGCTGTGCCAGCAAGAAAAACAATAGCCCTGAGTGGTCTTGAATGGCAGTGGAATCCCTGGTAAACCCCGTGGGGCTAGAATGTGGTCCCACAGGAGCACAGAGGAGTCAGGAAGTAGTTTCGCTGTGTGTCTGCGTGGGGGGAGCCCCAGAGCTATCTGGAGCAGCAGTGATGGCTGCCTAACTGGCCAACGTTTGAAAACTGGGGAATTGCACATAAAAAGTTTGGATTTCAGCTTTTGAAAAATTAGAATCTTTGGCAATACTGGGCCCGTGTTCTGAATTGGAAGCATCTGGAAACTGAGTAACAACTAGGGCAGCCTTTAGATAAGGCATGTGCTTACCCAGCAATTCACTAATTTATGTCATTTTCTTGGTTAGTGTAGGCCAGGAATTTGCGATTACTGGTATAAAACCCTCAAGAGTGCATTGTATTTTCACACTTGATAATCTTTTCATTTTAATCTCTTGACAGCCATGTAAAGTTGAGCAGGTATTACTCCTGTTTTCCACATAGAGTTTTTGACTAGTGTAAGATCAATCATATGGCTGGAAAAGTGGTTTCAGTACTTGAAAACAGGACTTCGAGTCTAGTAATTTTTCCATGGGAGCACTCTATCTTCTAGTTTGTATTTCCCTTAAAAATTCATTCAGGGGGCTTCTCTGGTGGTGCAGTGGTTGAGAGTCCGCCTGCCGATGTAGGGGAGGCGGGTTCGTGCCCCGGTCCGGGAAGATCCCACATGCCGCAGAGCGGCTGGGCCCGTGAGCCATGGCCGCTGAACCTGTGCGTCCGGAGCCTCTGCTCCGCGGCGGGACAAAAAAAAAAAAATTCATTCAGGCCCGTATCTAATTAAGCTGATCAGAACCTGGTATGGTGGAGCTGGGGTCCCAGATTGATTATCTTGTGAGCCAGCAGTTTTTTCTGATGACTGGTTAATGCCCTTAGTTTTTTTTTCCAGTGTGGAGTAATTCTGTATGGATTGCCCATTGCAGCTTTCTCTGTTATTAAAACGTTGGCAGTTCCAGATGCATTTTCTGTTGATGCATCAGCTGCATTATTTCTCTGTATGAAAAGTATTATTTGTTGTGGCAGTTCCCAGTACACTTTAGTGGTCTTTGTAAAAATTCAGCAGATTCTGGAGAGAGAATCCTCCACGCAGGCTGGGAGTTGACAGATGAAGGACTAAAGGGACCCTCGTTATCCCTTGGGGATTATTACAAATATATAGTCTTACTAAACTTAGGTGAGAAATGAGAATGCTAGTGAACCAAGTATATAATAAATACGTGGTATTATTACTCCTCACGAAGTTCCTACGGGCAGGAGCATCTCCTTGGAAATGGAAAGTGAGATACAAGGCAAAGTGACACTAAATCCATTTTGTGGACAGTTAAAATCAGTGACAGATCTCAGAGTGAAAGTTATTCTTCTTCATAGAACTTAGGCATATTTATGATTTTTTTCTTTTATCTTAAATGTACATAATTTTGTAAAACGGAAGCGTTCAACATCTTGTCTGCTTTCTCTCTTAGATTTGACTTCAAGAAATGTAAGCTGCTCTATGAGAGCTTTTCCAACCAAACGAAGTCCGTTAACTTGGTTTCCCATTCCATGATGGCTTTTGACACCCGCTATGCTGGGCAGAAGGCCAGTCCTGGCATGACAAACGTATTCACCTGTATCTTTCAGCCCTCTAAGAACAGCAGCACTACGCAAGGATCCATTCAGATTGAACTGCATTTCAGGTAGGAGATTCAGACCCTGACTTTGCCTTTCTTTATCAAGACATGTCCTTCTGTGGACATTGGGCCGAGACCACGTCGGCTTTAGAACATCAAAGGAGCAAGGAATCAGTGAGAAGATAAATAGATAATGGCTTATCAGTGCAGCACACTGTATATTAGTATTCCTGTAACCATGCAGTTTCATTTATTGGCCAAAAGATGTCTCTGTTGCCTTGAAAAGAAAGTTGTTTAGAATTAAACCAGATTCTTAAAATTAACCAGCTGTAGACTGTTTTAATATGTAAAGTGACTTGGGGAAGGAAGAAATTGTGCTTATGTAAGGGGAAAATAAAAGTCTTTTGGTCTATAGAAATAGCAGAAGGGAAAGTGGTTTTGACTTGCATTATTGATTTCTCCATGCAGGTCTTAATGACTGACTTCTCCATGTAAAAGGAGCGTTAGCCTCGTTGAACTAGATTATGTTTTTCTTCCTGGTATTATGGGAGGCAGTGTTGTGTGTAGAAAGAGCCCATGTTTGGGGATCATATAGAGCTGAGCTCAAACCTCTCTCTACCACTTTCTAGTAATGCATCCAAGGACAAGTTCCTTCATCTCTTTCAGCTGCATTTTCATCTTCTGTGAAATAGGAAAGAATATTTGTGCCCACCTGACTCACCTCATGCATAGGGTGGAGGTAATGCTTAAGATATTCTGGCATACCGCTTGGCACAGATGGGAGCTGTTATGATGATTCCTGATGTAGCTTGTGTTATTTTATGACACACTACTGTAAGATTTTATGACTAGGTGGGCTTAGACTGGAAAACTGAAAAATTAGGTCTGATCGATAGAGATTCAAAAGGAGACCTTTTTTTTTTTTTTTTGCGGTGCGCGGGCCTCTCACTGTTGTGGCCTCTCCCGTTGAGGAGCACAGGCTCCGGACGCGCAGGCTCAGCGGCCATGGCTCACGGGCCCAGCCGCTCCGCGGCACGTGGGATCCTCCTGGACCAGGGCACGAACCCGCGTCCCCTGCATCGGCAGGCGGACTCTCAACCACTGCGCCACCAGGGAAGCCCCAAAAGGAGACCTTTGAAACTGATGTTGGTGTCATTCTCTTAGTGCTTAATGTTGTCAGATAAGTTGTAAATATAAACCAGTAAGTAAGAAGGCTGGGAAAAATATCTTGGTTAGGCAAAAAAGGAAAAAAAAATTATCAATTGTTCTTATACTTGTATGTTTAAATATGTCTGACATTTCAGGGTACTGTTCAGTGAATTCCTCGGGGTTGAGTTTTTTTTTTTTAGGGAGGGGTCGTAATCTCCCTATGCCTTTAGGAAGTCTAGCAAAGTAGATATTTAAACTTTTGCATGAACTTTAAAAAAGTTCAGTAATAGGAATGCTAGTTGCCTCTTACTGAGCCGCACCATGGGCCAGGCACTTTACCCACCTTTAACTTAATTCTCACAAGGGTCCAGTGGGTGACTTCTTCCCTGTTTTATGGATACCGATATAGAAGCTTGGAGGGGGTTAAATAACTCTTCTAAGATCACACAGCCAGTGAGTGAAGTAGTCAGAACTCAGACTTGGGCTTGGGCCTCTGTCTTTCCTAACAGTTGTCAGGCCTACCACATTTTAGTGATTGGCCTGACTGTAGTCAGATGATAAGCTGGCTGTGATTTGCAGTTCCTTTGTTTGAAGATGATGTTTGTTTGAACAGGTATTGCTCTTTGGCCCATCTGCAGAAAGTTTCTTTTTGGATTTGCTTTGTTGTTGATCTGGCTTCCTAAATATCATCTAGTTGTCCCATTTATCATATTTTGAATGTAGAAGGAGCCTTAAAATATTAATATATTTATGTACTAAAGGTGTGTAATTTCTTGGAGGCTAATAATAAAGTCCTACACCTTGGCTCTTGCTAACAGAAATACCATCGTTAGTGAGAGGGTTAAAATGTTCTCTTGATTGGAACTTTTGAACGCCTTCTGTGTCTCAAGAAGAATTGCTCTTCTGTTGGGAATTTGTGTGTCAAATATAAATCACTTCACAGTGTTTAAAGGCTTGAAATATTTTCCAGAAAAGGGATCAGACACACTTTGACTTTTCCAGTTAGTTCATAGCTCTTACGATCTGTGTTCAAAATGGGGTGGAAAAATTTTTACTGAGGGCAACATTTTTTCTCTATTACAAAAGGGTAAAGTGTTTCTGTGAAAAATGCTGTGTCTGTATGAAGGAGACATGCACCATTGTGCTCTTTTTCGAGAGGCAGAGAGCCAGATTTAGGAGAAATAAGAGCCTAGAGAAGCCAGCCTTAAAAATACCTCCAAATCAGCTTTTCCTGAATAGAAGCCCCTTTTAGGACTGGGAAGCAGGTATGTGAAGCAGAGCCCCAGAAGTGATTTTGGGCTCATAGAACAAAGTTCAACCCAGAAAACTCTATAAGGGGTGTCCCTAGCCCATCTTTCTTCTATCTCACCCATCTCTGCCTATTGATATACTAACAGGGCCTGGATAAGCCCCTGACCACACCGTGGTTTGAGGCCAGGCCTGAGAGTCCTTCTTGGGCTATAATTCTATATTTCACCTCAAATATAGAATTTGGGGTAATGAGGACAACAAAACTAATACTCTCTCTCCTTCTCCCGCATCTCTACTTCTAGGGCTCTTGGGGTTACACCCACAGTAAATGTCGTCTCATTTGTCTGCCCTCTTTGGCTAAAAGATCTGGGCTTTCAGGCCGGTTCCAGCTAGAAAAACCATTTCATCCTAGTATGTAAATTGGATGTTTATAAAGAAGTGATCCTAGACATCAAAGAAAGAGTGCCTCATGGATCTTCTAGAAACAGCCTGTAGGGAAGGGAACTGACATTTTTCAAACCTGTTATGTGCCTGGCGCTTTATCTCTTACAGTGTTATCATTTCTCATTTTATAAGTGGGGAAGCAGGCTCAGAGAAGGTAGGTGGCTTACCCAAGATAACACAGTTTATAAGTGACAAGATTTAAGCCTGTGCTCTTCCTACTCCACCGGCATTTCTCAGCCTCAGCGCTGGTGACATTGTGGGTTAGAACGTTCCGTGTTGTGGAGCCTCTCCTGTACGTGGTGGGATGTTTAGCCTCGTCCCTGACTTCTGCCCACCAGATGCCTCGATGCCTGTAGGAACCCCTTCAGTTGTGGCAAAAATGTCTCCAGGGGACAGAATCACCCCTGGTTGGGAACTGCTGGGCGACATGCACTCTATTGCTTTCTTATAGCATATTTATTCCTTTTTGTTGAAGAATCTGACTGACTTCTGAAAACATACACTGAATATTTTATTAAACCCGGATTCAGAGTTTATTGATACTCAGAGTTCAGTTTAGAAAATTCTGGAGTACCACCTGCCCCAATTGAGTCACATATTTGCAGGTTAATGAAATATCATATTTCTCTTTTCCTATTTTATTTTTATGATCTTCCTTCTCGTAGGTCTACAAAGGATTCCTCCTGTTTCACAGTAGTTCTCAACAATCTCCGTGTGTTTCTCATATTTGACTGGCTGCTGTTAGTGCACGATTTTCTCCACACCCCCAGTGATATTAAGAAGCAAACTAAAGTTACTCCTTCGCGCCACCGTAACTCTAGCAGCGAATCTGCTGTAATTCCCAAAACCGTGAAATGTGGAGTAGTTACCAAGCGGTCTTCCCTTCCTGTGTCTACTGAAAGGCACCTGGAGGTCAAGGTCAATGTAACAGGTAAGTATATGTAGTTGTGAGTCACTGAGTCTTAGTTTGGTTATTAGGCTCCATATGTGTCTTACAGGATGACTTTTCTGTTGCCTCTGTATTGTTTTTTTTTTTTTTTTTTTTTTGCGGTACGCGGGCCTCTCACTGTTGTGGCCTCTCCCGCTGCAGAGCACAGGCTCCGGACGCGCAGGCTCAGCGGCCATGGCTCACGGGCCCAGCCGCTCTGCGGCATTTTCCCGGACCGGGGCACGAACCCGTGTCCCCTGCATCGGCAGGCGGACTCTCAACCACTGCGCCACCAGGGAAGCCCTGCCTCTGTATTTTGACACGAGCACCCTTACACGTTTGCATCCTTTGCAGACCAACAGGTGTCAAAGTTCCTGACCTCTGTTTCCAGGTGGGATTGCCTGGCCCACACTGAGCTGGCCCACACTGGGCTTCAGGATCTCGTCCCTCTCCTCTGCCGCCCTAACGCATATGTCCGGCCTGAGTACCCACCTGGGCAGTGGTCTTTTTTCCCAGTGTTAAATCTGGCTTCAGTTTTCTGTTTGATCTCTAGGGCCCCAGCACATGTACCTTGTGGAGTTTAAGCAAAGGTGGTATGTGAAAATCTCCGTTTAGAAGATAAATAAGAGAGGGGATTGTTACTTTCTTTACAAAAGGAATATTTTCCTTTACAAACAGATTTACTACAGTTTTTGTTAACTAGTAGACTCTTAACGGTACATCTGTACATGTGTGTGTATTTATTGTTATGTCTGTGATGTACCCTGTCTGCTGCTCAGTGGTTTGGAAGAAGCTGGAGGGCACTCTGCACTTGAAGTGGATTTAGTTTCAAAAGTTCAGTTTATACATGTTTTTTGATGAAAACGAAAAGTAAGTTTGCCACGTACAGATGAATAGAAAACTGTCTGTATCTACTAATTTAAAAAAGTCTACATTAAGTTAGTCCACATTCTTTGTAAACGACTTAAACAGCTACATAGATGATCTAGTGCTTTATGCTGCCTAACCAACATTCGTATCTGAATCTGCTTCCTGGGATCTTTAAAACAGGTCATCATTTGGCGAGGGAGCTTCTGAATGTCTGTTCTGCCTCCCAGGAGACCTAGCTTAAAACTGTATGCTAAAGAGAGAGACTGCACCCCAGTCTTTTCTGCCTGTGCAGTGCTCTGTCAGCTCAGCTGTGGCTGGCCAGACAGAGGACTTGTCCGGGGTGGGGGTGAAGCAGAGTGTCGGCAGGCGTCCTGCAGAACGCGTCTTTCTGGCCGACGTGTCAGCCCCCCAACCCAGCAGATGTGCTGCCTGGTTTGCGACCGCCTGCTGCTTTCCACTCCACAGCTTTGGCCTAGTTGACAGTGCTGTCCTTTCCAGGCACGGAGTTTGTGGTCGTTGAAGATGTGTCCTGCTTCGATACCAACGCCGTTATTCTCAAAGGCACCACAGTGCTCACCTATAAGCCCCGGTTTGTCGATCGGCCCTTTTCAGGAAGTTTGTTTGGCATTGAGGTAAGAAGTCCGTGTGTTGATTGAAACACTAAATGTTTGGCTCAAGAGAAAAGCATCTGGAGGAGAATTTTACCTCCTAAACTTTCACTCAGGGAAATAATTAATGGGATTGGAGGGCACTTGTCCTCTTCTCTTCATTTTCTCCTCAAATCTACCAGGTTATTCTAATGCGTGAATTCAGTCCCCCAGTGTCAGGCTATGAATGTGTGGAGGGACTTCTACCTCTTCCTCTCTCACCCACCCTTCCTCAGAAAGTTCGAAGAAACTCTTCTAGTCCCCATTACCACGCCGGGCTCCTTGTCGTGTCCTCTAGTTCTGCACATCTAGGCCCTGGCGAATTGTGAAGGTGAGGAAGGGGTCCTTGTTTCTCCTGTATCCCCTTCCCCACGTTGAGTGCTTGTCCCTCCGAAGACCTAGGGCTTTATGGTCATGGAAACTTGTCTATAAAAGTGTTAAGGACTTTCTGTTTTATCCTTCTGGGAATATCTGATCTATAAAAGGGCACGTCTAGAGAGTCAGACCTGACCTAAAGGACTGAGTCTCTAATAGAGGTGCTTGTGGCTCTGATCTGATCTCATGAAGGAGCTAATTTGCACTGGGATGGCTTTTGTAGCCAGAAAATTACATTATACAATGTTAAGCAAAAACTGCTCTGCCTCATTTTTTAAGCCAGGATGTGTGGAGACAGAAGGAGAAACGAGGTAGATTATTATCTCTGTCAAATGTTCTTAAGTCACTGATCTCAGATAACATTCCTCTTGTTAGAATATTAGAATATTTGGTCAGGGATACTCATCATTTCCTTCCCATTTATGATTAAGCTTTTTCATGCCGAGTTCTTTCCAGTGGTATTTCGGAGGTTGAACGAACAAAAATTATTTTCACTGTCAGCAGCATATGGAACTTCTTTTTTTTTTTTTTTTTCTGGTCAGAAATAGCTGAATAAAACCTGTAGAGATTTTATTTCTCTACCACTTGTTTCTCTCATGTGAAGAAACCTCAGTGTGAGAGGAGGGATTTGCAGGCTGGTGTGATGTGAGTTGGTCATGAAATTGCGATTCGTCTGCTTTTCAAGCCACCACAGTACTAGCTTTGAATGGAAAAGTTTAGTGATTAATTAGTGAACTGTCAGGTACAATTGGGTTTTGTGTAGCAGAAGCCCCTGAAGGAAAAAGGAAAATGAAACTTTCCTGCTCCAAAGCCTTAGAAAAACTACATGGCAAAATATTTGAGATTCCTGGAAATTCCTTTCAATCTTGTTCTCTAGGCAGCACAATTGGATCTGAATTTTAAGACCACCCTAATACATCATTGGGGGAGAACTTATAAAGAAAGCAAAATGAGTTGTCTCGAATACAGCAGAGGACCTTGGTGTCGCATGTTTTTCAGTAGCACTAGAAAATGCCAAAAAGCGGGGAGGGGGCAAGGGAGACTAAAGCAATGCTTTCTTCTGTCTCCTTGAGCGTGCAACCTAATTTGGTCCTAGAATGGGAGTCCTCCCTCCCTTTTCTCTCCCCATAAATATATATTTTTTAATTATTATGGAACATTTCAAACATACACAAAGTAAACAGAATAATATAATGAACCCCTGTGTACCTTTCACCTAGGTTCAATAATTAATGTATTTATTTTCAGTTGTGAAAGTAACAACTATATTACATAAAATTAGGGAAGGGGAGGGGAAAAAAATCACCTATCCCCCCCTTACATAATCTCTCTTGACATTTTGATGTGTTTTTTTCCTTATAGTTATGGTGTAATATTATTTTGATTGGGCTGCTTTTTCACATAAACTATATTGTAACTGTCTTCTTATGTTTCATATGGTCTTTTAAACTGTTCCTTTTAAATGGCCACAAAATATTCCACCGAGTAGATGTGATAAAACTTTGGTTGCTCTTAATTTTTTGATTAGCTGTTAAATAATGGTTCAGTGAATTTTTCTATGTTTTGCATTATTTCCTTGCGCTAGTTCCTAGTAAGAAGTAGGATTACTGGATCAAAGGGTGTGATATTTTTAAGCCTCTTGTTAGATATTGCTAAACTGCCTTTCCCACGGGCGAACCACTGTGTTCCTGGCAGTGGGTGAGAGCATCAGCCTCCCACTTCACAATGTTCATTTCAGTGGTTGTTATGGGTTTTTTGATATTATAGGGCTGAGTGCTTCTGAGATAGTCTTTTTTCTCCTGATGGTTAGACTCTTCCTAAATCAGACATTAATTCTTGCCATATTGCATTTCATTCTCTAGGTGTTTTCATGCCGACTAGGAAATGAGCAAGACACAGCTCTTTCAATTGTTGATCCAGTACAAATTCAAGTGGAGCTGGTGGGGAATTCTTCTTATCAGAATAGTTCAGGATTGATGGATGCATTCAATAGTGAAGACTTCCCACCTGTCTTAGAGGTAATGATGACAGATCTGTGTAACACACTGAGACGCTCTCAAACACTTTCCTTTACTTGAACTACTTACTTACTCTGCCAAACTCAACAACATTTTCGTTACTTCCACAAATACAAAATAAATATGACACTGTCCCTGCACTAGAAGATCTTTCTGTCTTGTGGAGGATAAAAGACCTTTTAATTGTCTGGTGTGATCTTGAAGTTCTATAAAACTTTACAGAAAGCACAGTTAGGAATATTGACTGAGTGAAGCTAAAAGTGAGTCTGATCAGAGGGGTAGCATGTAAATAGGCCGAGAAGGAGAGTATTCCAAATTAGGAAGCAGCAGCGTCAGGGGCAGAAATGGCCCAGCAGACCTGAGACCGAGGGAGGTCTCACTAGAAGAAAGAAGTCTATAGGGCAGTGAGGAGGAGAGGGGAGAAGAAGCAGAGCAGGTGAAGCCAGGCAAAGGACGGCTTAAGACTTTGATGTTTTATTTCTTTGGTAGAGGGGGAATAATTAATTAGTAATCCATTTGAAACATAGGAGGTTTGAAAGAGAGAGAAAAGGCATTCTGATTTTCGGGCTTCAAAGAAAAATGAAAAATAAGTAATAAATAAAGCACTATACCCAGACTTCAAACAGACATCCCATTTTAAATTGGTCTTGTGTTGGTGTCTGTACTACTTTTACCGGTGGTAGCTGAGTTGCTGTTGACTGAGGAAGACCAGATTTTCAGAAATATTAATGTGGAACATGACTCATTTAAAGTTCTGTTTGAATAAAGGAGAGATAAATTTTGTTGGGTGGTCAGAGATTTAAAAAAATGAAATAGATCAAAGCAAAATGGATTAACAGAGTGTTGCTAGTAGGTGACCCTGTCTCCACCAGTGCCATTCTCTGGTTCTCCGCTTTGATGGTGAATATGCTTGTATGGCCATCATGCTACTGAAGTGCTCTAGTAATTTTCCTTGCTTAGTATTTTTCGTTTGGTACAGTTTTGTGACATTTGACCTCACAGCTGAGACATTTTACCTCATGGCTATTAATGCTTAATTTCAAGATCTCCCCTGTCTTCACAATGAGAAATGTCTGTTGGATTTCTAGAACTTGAATTAGAGTGATACCTGTAAGAGGTGTGGACACAAAAGCAAGTGCAACTTTAAAAACTGCCACCTTTTAAATTTTGTTAGATTCAGTTACAGGCCCTGGATATCAGACTCTCCTATAATGATGTTCAGCTGTTTCTTGCCATTGCAAAATCCATCCCAGAGCAAGCTAATGCTGCAGTACCAGACACAGTGGCCTTGGATGCTAATTCCTTCAGCAGTTACCTTCCTGGTGCATCTCGAAGGGCTGAGGAAATCAGAGAAGGGACAAGACACACCTTAGACCCTATCTTGGGTAGGTATTAACCATAAAACGCACTCAGTCTTCCCAAAACTCCCCTTCTTTTTAACTTTTCAGATTTTCTTTTGCACAGTTAAATTGTTCAGGGTATAATTGTGTCATTGAGTACAATTGTAGGTCATAAGTATGACTGTCTATTTTTTTTTAATTTAAAAATAAACAGCCCAAACCAACTGTTCTAGCCTACAGTATTTTTCCTTTTACAGTTTCTTCCAGAGATACGGATAATGCTAAGGTTTAGCTTTAAACTTCCACGTTTTCCTCCAAAGTTATATGGATAATAATACTAAGTTTCAGTTGTAAGCATTTAAAAGACAGCCAATATAGGGAAAAGACTTAAAAATGTCAGGGTACAGTTGATAAATTCTAATTAGGAGCTTACTTTTGCCTATAGCAGTGCAGTGTTTGAGTCCCCAGTTTCTGAATTTCTTTTCTTGTTTTTTTTGGTTCCTTTTTTGCTTGAATTAGTCTGTGGGTTAATTTACATTGAATTACTTACAAAAATATATATGCCATGTTTTCCCCCTAGAGTTACAACTGGCTAGACTGCAGGAGCTGGGGTTTGGCATGGATGACTGCCGCAAAGCTCTCTTGGTGTGTCAAGGTAATTTGAGTAAGGCTTTCCTTTATCTCGATAAACGGTGATGTTTGATAATGTTTATATTTCCATGAGCTGGAGTGTGTTTTGGAGACCCTCCATGGTTTTCTGTGGGCTGAAGATAATCTTGGGCCAGTAATAATGAGACACGGGATTTTATAGTGGACATGGCTGTGGGCTCTGGAGCTGACTGCCTGGCTTCAGATCCTTACTCTGCCACCTGCTGGCTGCTTGTTTGTAACTTGGGCAAGTTTCATGTCTCTGTACTCGTGCTTCCTTATCTGTAGAGTGAGGATAAGAGGACATCCCTCAGAGGTTTGATATAAAGAAGTCACTCTATGCAAAGGACATGAGAAGGTACCTGACACACAGCACGTGCTCTGTAGATGTTAGCACTGTTGCTAGTGGGAGTGGTAATGGCAGTGATGCTGGTAGGCATGGCCGTTCATTGAGCTCCTCTGGGCCTAGTCCTGCTTCTTGTTGAATCCTCATACCCTTGGAGGCAGGCATTATTACCCTCACTCCAGTTGGAGAAACCGGCTCAGATAGGGTACATAAACTCGTCTCAGGCCACCTGTTAATGCGGGGCTGGGATGGGTTTAAAGCCAGGTGTTCCCGTGTTCTTTGCACTGCATCACACTACCTTTCCACCTCCGTCTTTGTTCCCCTTTCTCTTCAAATTACAGAGACAGCAAAAGCTGTGTTTTTTCCCAGTCTTGATACTTCCATGTGTGTTCTCTCTCTTTATTTCTCTATGTACTGTATATAGGCAGACCTTGGAGATATTGGGGATTCAGTTCCAGACCACCTCAATAAAGAAAATATCGCAATAGAGCGAGTCATACAAATTTTTTGGCTTTCCGGTATATATAAAAGTTACGTTTACACTATACTGTAGTCTGTTGAGTGTGCAGTAGCATGTCTTAAAAATGTACATATCTTAATTAAATAATGCTGTTGGAGAATGGTGCCAGTATACTTGCTCCACACAGGGTTGCCACAAGTCTTCAATTTGTAAAAAGCACAGTATTAGCAAAGTGCAATAAAACAAGGTATGCCCGTGTATCCAACACACGTGTGTGTGTGTGTGTGTGTGTGTATAGACACACACACAAACACCTAATATTATACATGTTGGTAGATCGTATTGCAAATACAATTTTATAGAATTATAATTACAGTTTTATTATAATATATAATTAATAGCATCTTCCCATGTCATTAAAATTATTTGTAAACTTTTTTACATTGATTTTTTTACATTGATCAGAGGATACATTATGATTTAACCATTCTTAAGTTGTTTTTCATTCTTTCATTATCATACACAATTCTGTAATAAATTTTTTTGGCGGTACGCAGGCCTCTCACTGTTGTGGCCTCTCCTGTCGCGGAGCACAGGCTCCAGACGCGCAGGCTCAGCGGCCGTGGCTCACAGGCCCAGCCGCTCTGCGGCCTGTGGGATCTTCCTGGACCGGGGCACGAACCCGTGTCCCCTGCATCGGCAGGCGTGCTCTCAACCACTGCGCCACCAGGGAGGCCCTGTAATAAATATTTTTGTGTATGAACTTTCATCTACATCTTTTAACTATTTCTTTGGTAGTGAGACCTAATATTGTAAAAACTGGATCAGAGAATATATATATATTTTTGAGGCTCTTTGCTTGAATTGACAAATCTTTTTCGAAAAGGATTGTACCAGGTTAAACTTTACCTCTTATGTGGTTTCATCACAATTGTTTGTATTACCTGTCTTTCTCCTCTGGAGAAAATGAAGGTAGACCTCGTTATCTTGTGCTCCTTAGTTTTGTTTTTACCTACTCATCTAGTCATCATTGCTTTTTGGTTTAATTAACTTAATACCCCTTAATGTTTACATTTCCTACTTTTTACTCTTTCTTTTTTTTTTTTTTTTTTTTTTTGTGGTACATGGGCTTCTCACTGTTGTGGCCTCTGCCGCTGCGGAGCACAGGCTCTGGACGCACAGGCTCAGCAGCCATGGCTGATGGGCCCAGCTGCTCTGCGGCATGTGGGATCTTCCCGGACCGGGACACGAACCCGCGTCCCCTGCATCGGCAGGCGGACTCTCAACCACTGCGCCACCAGGGAAGCCCCTACTCTTTCTTTAACAATTGAAACGCATTAGAAAAATTTCTAAGAGCCTTTTGGATTTTAATTTTTATTTTTTTAGTAACTAAGGTTTATTTCCATCAATAATGAAGATGATAATACCAACTAATGTTTATAGAGCCTTTGTTATATGCCAGGCTCTGATCTGAGAACCTCCCACGTACTCACTTGTTTCCTCCTCATGTCTGTCCTGTAAGCGAGTGCTGTCGGGCATAGAGAGATCAAGTAACTTGTCCAAGATCCAACATCTGGTAAGTGCCAAGATCAGAAGCCAGGCCATCTTGCTCCAAAGCCCATGCCCTTAACCACTTACCACTGTTACATGCACTGGCCTCTGGTAATTTTTAAGTGTGGGGTTGCATTTCTTTTCTTTTTTCTGTTCTGTTCTTTTTTAGCTTTAGCAATCTGGTTGTGTTCAGGGGGTGTTATTTAATAGTTTTATATTACACACATGGTTGAGAAGACAAAGTATGTACAACGTAAGACATTTGAGAACACTTAACAAAGCAGCACATCAGGATATGCAAGACTACGTAGGGAAGATTAAGTATTGCAGCACCGAGTGGCACCTGGAAAGTTGGATCCTCTCCTTTCCTCTTTTCTTCTCTCCTCTAACAGATGTCACATTAGAGGAAGGATGGCTTCCTGGAGACATTTTGAGCCAGGTCATGAAAGGTGCCGTAAACTTGAGCGGAGGTGTGCAGCAAAGAGGGCCTTGTTCTGTTTGCTAAAGAGCAGGATTCCTATTATTGTGTTGATTTTTCTTTGTTTTGTCTGTCTGGCATTAAGGTTCTCTCGGGCTGTCCAGTAGGTCCCTATCAAATGTATTTCTCTGTTTCCTCTCTGATTTGCTTGAGTAGCTGTGGGAACGGATTGAACTGATCATCTTTTAATTTCTTTGCAGGTCAACTGAAAAAGGCAGCAAGTTGGTTGTTCAAGAATGCTGAACCCCTGACGTCTCTTTCCCTGGCCTCTAACAGCCGAGAGAGCCAGGTGGCTGCGCCGGCACGGTTGATCTCGGGTGTGGAGATGAAAGCTGAGAGCGTGTGCATATGCTTCATCGACGACTGCATGGACTGCGACGTCCCTCTCGCTGAGCTCACCTTCTCCCGTGAGTGCTCGCCCGATCCCCCAGGTTCATCGACAAGATGTGCAGTGAACCGCCGTCTTTTCTTCATGTTGTTCATGCTCTCCCGTACTTAATAGAATGGGAGAAATCTAGATGATGGTTTTACATATGCTTTCCACTATTTGTATTTTAAAGAAACGTGTATTTTTTTGCCATATGTGGCCTTCAGACCATGGCTTGGGAATAATAGAAATTGTCATTGATGAGATTTCTGTTCTATTAACAGCTCTAGTTAAATAATCCCTGATCTCTCCATTTTGTTTATCTTTTCGTGTATCTAAAGATTGTGGGAGAGTACTGTTATTAAAGGAATTTAAAAGATAAGCTTAGAAAGTAATGTTTCCAAGCTGAATGTCTTTTGAAAACTAAAAAACACAGAGGCTCGCCAGAGTCTCCTCCGTAGGCCGGGTAGGAGGTGAAACCCTGTTCACCTGAGAGCCGTCCCTCAGCAGAGTGGAGACCAGGGCAGGAGGGCTTTATCCTCAGTCGCATCTCTGCAAGCTGTGTCAGATGACGCTTCTGAGGACAGTAAAGGAGAATCTCACTGCTGTGTTTACTTTTAATTTTCTTTCGTTTTGATCTTGCTAGCCTCTTTTCCCTTCAAGGAAAAGTTGGTTCTGGGGATTTAATTTGACCTTTTACACATTGTGGAGATTGTCCTTTTCTCTGTGCTTCTAAGCACCACAAGGGCCACTTGATTGAAACTAACAACTGGAATTTTGACTGTTTCCATGAGTATCTTTTCTGCAGAAAATAATTATTTCTTATTTTTCTATGGTAATCTTGATATTTTGAGCTAATATTTATGAAAGCATGACTGTTCTCATTTCTCTACCTTCTTTTCAGATATTCAGGCAGAAATATGTTTTTTAATGTTCCCACAGGCTTGAGATACGCCTGGATGCTGGGGCTGGGATTGGTGGGGAGGCAAATGAGGCATTTACCTCATTCACGACATTTAAAGGGGTACCACAAAACTCAATAATTAAGAGAAATGATATTTTAGTGGAGTATTTTTAAAAATCAGAATTTATTAAAAAAGAAAACCATGATGAACAAAATATCAAATTTTGATACATCTGTGTGTTCTCCTATAAGATCATCAGTGGTAGCTATAACTAACATCTCTTTGTTTTATTTTTATTAAGGTAACATCAGTTTATAACATTATATAAGTTTCTTGTGTACAGTATTATATTTCCATTTCTGTATACATTACCGTGTGCTCACTACCAAAAATTTAGTTTCTCTCCATCACCATACAGTTGATCACCCCTGCTCTTACCCCTGTCCCTTCCCCTCTGGTAAGCACTGCTCTGTTCTCTGTATTTATGTGTTTGTTTTTTTAACATCTCTTTTATATGATTTGTCAGCAAAAGAAAGTTTTGGTTGTTCCCGCCCTACGACTGCAATAAGATTTGCTTTCATTGCAGGTCTGAATTTTCTGCAGCATGTAAGAACTAGCCCTGAAGGCTATGCCCACTTCACCCTTTCTGGAGATTATTATAACCGTGCTCTTTCAGGTCAGTATAATTATCATGGGATTTAAAAAATACACTTCAACATTTGCCTGGGCCTATTTCTACATAAATTTTACATAAGGCAAAGGGGTGGGATAGGACAGGGAAAGATGAAAAATAAGTGACTTGCACAAGCACAAAAGATGCAGATTTTTCATATTTCTAAGAATATATTTGATAAGTCACAACTGAATTCTCTAAAAGAAGTTTTGGTAGTTAATTCTTTTTCATCCTGGAGTTTGGCTCATTTCAGAACATGAAATTGCTCAATTGTGAAGGATCATTTGTCTGGCCCTGATAGTAGCTAAATTTCAAGTGCGATTTAAGCCCGTAAGCACTTTAAACTTCAGGCCTCCTCACTCCCTATTGGACTTGTTTGCCTCATTAGAAGAGTACTGAGTCAGTGACAATGTATAAGCTGCCGTACCTACTCCCTAGAGTAGGACACAGTTGATCAGGGCAAGCTGTTCTTCCAGAGACATAAACTTGGATATACTACAAGGCATTTTCAGGTTTCTTTCCTTCCATTGGAAAGACCAAGGTAAGGACCTATACAGATGGACATTCAGGAACCATCCTGTATCAGGGCTGAATAGTTTGAGCTGCGACGTACTTTGCCTTAAGAGAGTTCTTCGTAGGTGTGGGGGGAGTAAACCAAGTCGTGTTGAAGAGGGGTTGCTCCCTTGGTGTCATTGGAAAGTTAAGCTCCCAGTGTGCTGTGCTGCTGCTGATTGTTCTAGAGTACGTGTCACATTCGATTTTATATGTTAGTTAACATTCTCCCCTCTCTGATCTGGATTCACTTAAAGGCAACACTCTTATTTCCTAATTGTTCAAAATGTTTAACTTTAGAATAGTGGCCCAAGCCTTGCTAGTTGAGAGAAAGTTTTACAGGGCATATGGTAGCTATTTTTTTTTGAGAATCATTTATTTTCCCAGAGCAAATATTGCTTTCTTTTAAAGTTGCATGAACACATTCAGGTCACTAGTGCTAAATGGTGTGAGGAGATGAATGTACTGACATTATGCTACATGTTAGATTGGATTTGTATTGGTAGATCGCCTCATCTATGGCCGATGGAGTGTATTTAGAAAACTGTTAAAAATTAACTGGCCTTGAAAAGTTGTCTTTTAAACTACAGTGAGATACCATTTTTCTCACCCAATGGACTGGCAAAAAGGAAGTGTGACGCTACTAAATATGGTGAAGATGTGAGCCCTAGAACTCTTATTTCCTGCTGTCAGAATTGTAAGTTGGGACAGCCACCTTGGAAAGCAGTTTGACATGACTTAGAAGCATACTCGGCAACCCTTCAATATGCTGCTTCTAGACCCGCACCCTAGAGCATCTCCTGTCTGCGAATACTAGGGAACAAGCACAAGACTGCTTCCAGAGTGGTCTTCCTAGTCGCGGCAGAACTGGAATCAAGTGAAATGTCTCTTAGCAGTAGAATAGATAAATAAACTGTGGTATGTTCATAAGTGGATTATAGTTCAGTGGTGAAAATAATGTACCACAGCTACATGGCATCAACGTGAGTGAATCTCAAAGAATGCTATTGAGCAAAAATAGAAACTTGCAAAAGAATACACACAGGGACTTCCCTGGTTGTCCAGTGGTTAAGAATCCCCCTTCCAATGCAGGGGATGCAGGTTCGATCCCTGGTCGGGGAACTAAGATCCCACATGCTGTGGGGCAGCACAACAAAGATCCCGCGTGCTGCAACTAGGACCCGATGCAGCCAAGTAAATAAATAAATGAAAAAAAAAAAAAAAGAATACATACTGTTGGATTCCGTTTATGTGACAGTCCCTAACAGGACAAACTATGTATTCTTAAGAAGTGTATACATAGGTGGTAAAAGTATAAAGAGCAAGGAAATGATTAAAAATTCAAGCTAATGGTTACTTAGAGTCGGGTGGAAGAGGTTTGGTGGGCAGTGGTACTCAGGGGCTTCAAAGGCACATATAATTTTCTGTTAAGCTGAACACTGAGTACGTGAGTGTTTGCAGTAATTTTATTCTTTAAACCATACGTATAAGTTGTTTATATATAACTTTTGTACCTACGACATGTTTTAAAATAAAAATTTAGAAAAATTTAAGTTAATGCATTTCAAGTATACCTATTTATTCAGCCAATGGGTTCTTGATTGATGTAAGCAGGGTAATCAAATTTAATAGTTACTTCAACTGCTGACACTGTTATTCCAACCTGAGTCTGAGACACTTTTTTCTACTTGAATATATCAAAACCAGGTCCTGTCTGCTCTTAAATAGAAGAGGGCACATACCCCCTGCCTTCCTTCCTCCCACCTCTGGGAGACCATGGTTGGGGTGCATGTGTGCTCTTGTACTCATGTCCTTGAGACAGCACAGACATTTGTAAGGTGACCTGCAGCTAAAGATGGTGTTTCCATTGTGAAATCAAGTTGGAAATAGAAAGCTATTAGCTATAGTATGTCCTTGCCGAGCATTTGTGAATGGTGTTCCCCTGTAAACTCTTGATATCTGCTGAGCAGATGTCTTATTTCCTGTGTTCTTGTAGGCTGGGAGCCATTTATTGAGCCCTGGCCGTGCTCTGTATCCTGGCAACAACAGGCAGCTAGTCGTCTCCATCCTCCTCGGCTGAAGCTGGAAGCCAAGGCCAAACACCGTTTGGATATCAATATCACCTCTGTACTAATTGGTGAGTGGAAAGCTGTCTTTAGAACATTGGTACCTTTCTGTGTGTAAGTCCCTTGTCTGGAAGACTGTTAATCCTGGTTTAGCAAATACTTGGGCCCATACCAGACAGTTTACTCATCATGGCTGCTTTCCTGATAAACCCTAACCTGGCCTCATGATGCTTCTCAACCCATAGCTCTGGAGGTGGCATCCCATATTAATCCTCTCAGTGATCAAGGAAGAGCTTAGACTACATGGGAAACATTCATGTCTATGACGAACTTTCTCCCGATGATGCTTGGTCACTGGGACTTATTCAATGTCCCAGAAGTGAGTTTAGATTCATTTCTCTCATACTATTCACAGAATAATTCTTAAAAGGTATAATTTTGATTGTCTGTAGCAGGGTAGGTTGCTTGTGCTGTTTCCCATCAAGTATCATGTTGACCTAACTCTGAAAATCACTGAGTTAAAGGGTTGCCAAGCTAATGGTGTGTGTTCTGAAAGTTTCTTTGACAACACTGAAATGTACATTCCTGGATTCAGAATCTTGTCTCTATACTTGTCTTCATATCAAAAGAAGAGTAACATTATCATACAGTCAGGTTGTGCCTGCTTTCACTATGAAAACCACACTCAGCTCTTTCTACAGGATCTGATTTTTGTAACACCGTAGTTACCTCTGAATGATAGATAACACATACTACGGTTGTGCCTCGGTATCCAAAGAGATTGGTTCCAGCACCACACCCCATACCCCCCACCCCCCCACCCCCACCCAAATCTGTGGGTGCTCAAGTCCCTTGTAATAAAATGGCCTAGTGCAATGAATACACTTGGCCCTCTGTACCCACTGCAAAACCCACAGATATGGAGGGCATACTATATTGAAAACCTATGAACTTTCTTCAGTGTATGTGTTGGGTTGAGGCTCATAGAATATTCATTGGCTTATTCCATGTCCAACTAAGATGGAGAGAATATATAGTGAAATGAGACTGTAAGTTTATTGATCCCAAGATTTTAAAACCACTGTTTTACCGCTACACATTTCATTAATTTCACCAATGTAATAGTAAATTGGTCTCCTGGTTCTTCCATATTATTTTGGTCCCCGTGTTATTTCTTATATAATCTGTTCATCTGGAAGTTTAGATAAAGTTTGGGACTCTTCTTTGAAAAGCTACAGTAAACGAGAGCTAACCTCACAAGAGTTCTATTGATATTTCTGATGAGTATCTAATTAAAAATGTCTAATTAAAAATATCTTCCAAAAAACATTCTTGTCAGTGGTAAAACTGTTTTTTTTAAACCTTTAATTCCTTATTCCTAAAACTGTGCTGAAACCCAGAAACATTGCTGTGACCTTAGTGTTTAAATAAATATCATTTCTTTAGCTAAATATTGGAGCTGAAAAACAGAAACTAATCATTCTTGTTTTAAAAAGTGTAGTACTCTATAAATGACCAATTTCATTCCTTTTTATGGCTGAGTGGGAAGGAAATCCAAAAAAAGAGGAGATGCGTGTATACGTATAGCTGATTCACTTTGCTGTACAGTAGAAACTAACACAACATTGTAAAGCAACTATACTCCAATAAAAATTAATTTAAAAAAATAAATAAAAAGTGTAGTGCTTTAATTATTATAAAAGGTCTTTATCCAAGTGTGGTGTGTAATTACTTTGCTCTTCCCGTTATAAATTGTCCTCTCAAAAAAGTAAAACCACTCCTGGACAGTTGTCAGCTGGATTTCAGCCTCCTGAGTTTGGTGGTTTTTTAAATTGCCTCCTAACTGGTCTTTCTGTCTCCAAACCCTGCCCCTTAGCATGGCATGTCATGCTCTTCACAAAGCAAGTTGTTCTCTCTTCTAGACTTCTCTGCTATGTCCCTCTACCCCAGTATGTTGTACCAAGTCACACCAAAGTATTCAGTGTTCCCTAAATGTGCCATGTACTTTCATGTCTTGAAGTCTTTGCATATGCTGTTCTCTCTGCCTGGAATGTCCCTGTATCCCTAATCCTATTGGTAACCCTACCTATTCTTCAAGACCCAGAACAAAGGTCCTTACCTCTCTGAAGATTGCCATGTGCTTTGGTGTGTATTCTTCCACTTCTGCCAAAGCAGAATAAATCTTGCCCTGTGATGCGCTCCCACGGCATTTTATTTGTATCTTTGTTTTAGCTCCTTTCACATTGTGGGATAGTTTTGTGATGATGGTTGTTTTGTTAATGTTAATTTCTTCCAGTGGAGTATGAGGTTCTTCACGGGACCAGCTTTCTCAGAATCTAGTGTGGTGCCTAGCATTTAGTCAGACGTTTGATAAAAGCTTCTTTTGCTGAATTGAAGTCATCTGACTTGAACACCCAATCCTTTCTACTTCTGTTCTTAAATATCTTGGGGAACTTTTTTCTAGACCAATATATAAGTACCAAGGAATCGTGGATGGCAGATTACTGTAAACAGGATAAGGAAATAGATTCAACCACGTCGGAAGACTGGATGGGCTCTTCAGTGGATCCTCCATGCTTTGGACAAAGTAAGATTTTTCTCTACAAATGTTTGACTAAATCACCCTTGACCTACAGAGCCATGTTTCATTGAGAAATTCAAATAGAACCATCATTTTCTATGGAAAAACCTATAGGAAATTCTGTCTTCTACAGTTCCGTTTTAGTCTTTGGAAGGGACATTTTTTCTGGCACAAAACGCTGAACCCTTAATATGAGCTCTAGTTTCACCATTGTGGGAGAGGAAGGACCTGCAGTATGCAATTCCTAAGTTCTGGTCACGTGGCACATGAATTGGGGCACCTGGAGATGCATCAGGAGTGGCCATTGGTCAGTTTGTGTTTTACTCATCAGAACATATTAATTGATTGGACTTTTGGTCTGGTTCTTTAAGAACATCTTTTCAGTTTTCTAAATCTAGAGACAGAGAGGTTGGATATATTTTTGAAGAGAGGGAGGGCAGGTTCCCACGTGGAAGCAAGTGTTTAAAGGGGGGCCCTGTACTATAAAGTAGAAGAGAATTGAATACCCAGCCTCTTGAAGAAAGCGGAGTCAGTGTGTTCTCTGTTAACGATGTTTTCTTTCCTTATTTAATGCTTCACCATGGAGCTCTGATTTCCTCAGAGCTGGGGAGACTGTGATGGCCAACTGCGTGGTCCTTAGTTGTTCCACAAGCCATTGTCATCCAAATTCAACTCAGCCCCAGTTCTTTCAGTGTGGTTTCTTTGGGGAGTTTTGGCTGGACTTCACATAGCTCATGAATACTTAAGTGTTCCATCTGGTCTGCAAACGTGTCATGGGAAGATGGATTTTCTTAGTGTACGAAGTATTTGGTTCGTCTCTCCTCAGGGTGTATAAATGGACTTTCTGTCTGCCTTGTACTTCTCGAAGGAGGGACAAGGACACGTCAGCTCTGCTTGCTCTCTGTATTCCCAGGCTGTTGCTTCTGAGTCTCAAGGCCATTGCTTAGGAGCCAGTGCTTTTCAGATATCATCAGCTTCAATTCTGGCTCCTCCTCTAACCTTCCCAATTTGTGTGTCAAGAGAATGTAACGTAGTCTACCCAGAAGACTCTGAATAATCTTTGTAATATGTAATGTGTCCTAGAGAATGTGTTTCTAAAAACATTATTCATGCAGAGGGATCTTAAATCCAGACTCAGTGCAAACACTAGGAAGGCCGAATCTTCAGGATTCTGATGAAGGAGTTTTCTTTTGTCCCTCTCCCACCGCTCCCCTCCCTCTTTACTTTAACATCTCCTCTTTTTTGTAGTTAATAAGCTACTTTATCTGTGTTAAATGCCTGCTAAATTAAATCTGGATTTTTATTTACTTACAGATCTTTATAAAGGGTTACTTAGGCTTATAAAGGTGTAATATATCTTTTTTATTAGGCGTACGCGAACATACCTAAATTTCCAAACCTCTTTACTTATTAGGAATTCTTGGATGGTAGAATAGCAGATGGGATTGTATTCTCTCACTAGGCCTACTAAAATAACTGTTGGGCATTCGTTTTGAAAGTCAGGAGGTTTGAATCTTGTTGAACTGATCACAAACCTTCAGCTCTTACTTAAAATATTTAGTCACATTCCCCCCAAATTTGTGTATTTTATTAAGGCCAGCTTCAAAATGAGCCCTTGACTTAGAGGTTCTTAATATGAAATTCAGCCTAAGGGAGCTGCTGATTTCTTACTGTTCCTTTAGCAGGGGAAAGAAAATAATGGCCTCATTTTTGACATAATTATTGGCTTTGTTCAGGAAGGGCTGAGATTCTGCAAGTACACCTGGATGATATGGCACCTTAATTAGTTCATTAGTTTTGTATTCAAGGACATTTTGTGGAAATACCAAAAAAAAAAAATTCTAAAAGCTTCCATGTTTAATGTATAATATAAATAATACCATGAGATAACTCCTCAGAAGAGATTGTTGAAACTTGGAACACAGACTGATTCCTTCCCTTGAATTTTTGAGACCCGTGAGGGATTAGCCTTCTGCTGCTACTGCCTTTTCCAATTGGAAAGGAGCGACTCCCACTAAAATCTGTGCTGATTGCTCTTGGTAACTTTTCTATGCCATGTGAGAACATACATGCTTTAAGTTAAAAATCCTCAAAAGGCTTGTCATTCTGTTCAAGTGACTGAGTACATTTTCTTTCCCCAACTGAGAAAAAAGGGAGCATGCTCTGTTAGCACAGCCTCCACAGTAAAAGCCAGCATTAAAAACTGTCTTGCTCACCTTGTCAAGTACCTCCTTAGCTCTTAGTAGTCACTAAAGGAATGAGCCTGTAAGTGCATGATGCTTGCTATTTTTGTAATGTACTCTATTTGTGCTTATGTTTTGGAGATGAGTCTTCTTTTTCACTATATTGATTCTTATGCTCTAACATTGTCTCTCCTGTCTACCAGGCCTCCCCCTTGTCTACCTTAGAACTAGGAGTACAGCCAGTCTGACTAACCTAGAGCACCAGATCTATGCTAGAGGTACAGTATAGCCAAGCGAGGGCTTGCTTTATTTTCCTGTTTTAAGAACTGCCTTGTACATCGATTTTCTGTGAATACGGGACCTGAATGGGGGTATACCCGGTTGTGAATACTTTGCTTTAGTAACAGGAAAGATCATTTCCAACTAATGGACAAAGTGGCATCTTATATCAGAAGGAAGTGATGTGCTGGTTCTTATTCTGTCTCTTCCATCTGCTTTAACCCTTAGTGGAAATGGAATCAACTTCACAGTGAATGAGGCAGAAACATCCAGTGTCAGTTAGAGGTGATGCCTCACACTGAAAAGCAAATGAATGGAAGAAAAGCATCCTCCATCAAGCAGTGCTACAAGTCTTTGTTTATAGAATACTCAATGAATGTTATTCTTATGGCAATGCCAATGGCTCATGGAATAGGAGCTGTAAAGATCAGGAATAAAGCTAAGAAAAAATTTCCAGTAAATAATTGCTGAGACACAAATCCTAATTTCTTTAGAAATGAATTGAGGTTCTTAGGAGGTAGAAAAGAGAATGTTCTTTGTATCTCTGATCCTTTAAGGTTCCTTGAGAATTTGACTGGTAAGTAAATACGAGAGGAAAACATCATAAACATCAAGGAATTAGAATCCCAAGATGTTCAGTTCTTCATTTGTTTGAAGGAGTGCAGTTTAATTTGAATGATTTATGTTTATGCTTGGCTAACACCACCAGATCCCGGGTCATGGTATATTTTGTAAAAAGGGCCTTTTGAGCTTCCTCTACTAGGAGTTCAGAGCAGGGATATTAATGTGTTGGGGCAGTATTATGGTTTTTTTCTGAAAGGTTTTAGCAGGATGGGTGTTTGTCGGGAGGGCTCACAAGGCCCAGGATCCATGGATTTATACTTCTCAGCTTTTCTGTATCTGTTAATTTCATCTTTCAGGCTAAGCAAAGCATTATTCCTTTTTAGCCTGGGGACAGAAGCCCAGAGAGACTAAGTAACTTGCCTCCATTCACATGACTGGCTAGTAGCAGACCTGGGACTTCAGTCTGTTTCTCATGATTTACAAGCCAGGTCCTTTCTGATAGGCCGAGCTGCTTGTATAGCATAAGAACCCGCACTGTTTATAATGGCCACATTGCCCTGGGGAGCAAATCTGCAGGGGCAGACATTTCCCCAGCTGGGGCCATTTAAGCTGAACTTGGACATGAGGAGCTTGGGGTTCTTTCAGCCTATGAACCAATTAGGTCTGGTCACTAGAGGAGGTTTTTTTTTTTGTTTTTTTTTTTGTTTTTTTTTTTTTTTTTTTTTTTGTTTTTTTTTTTTTTTTGTTTTTTTTTTTTTGCAGTACTCGGGCCTCTTACTGTTGCAGCCTCTCCCGTCGCGGAGCACAGGCTCCGGACGCGCAGGCTCAGCGGCCCAGCCTCTCCGCGGCATGTGGGATCCTCCCGGACCGGGGCACGAACCCGCGTCCCCTGCATCGGCAGGCGGACTCTCAACCACTGCACCACCAGGGAAGCCCTAGAGGAGGTTTTTTGAGGCCACCAGGGAATACTGTTCTCTTTGGTGGACTTGGGGAGTTCTTTTTTTTTTTTTAAATTTTAAAAAAACAATTAATTTATTTATTTTTGACTGTATTGGGTCTTCGTTGTTGTGTGCCGGCTTTTCCCTAGTTGCGGCGAGCGGGGGCTGCTCTTTGTGCGGTGCACGGGCTTCTCACTGCGGTGGCTTCTCGTTGCGGAGCACCGTCTCTAGGCGCAGGGGCTTCGGTAGTTGTGGCACGCGGGCTCAGTAGTTGGGGCTCGCAGGCTCTAGAGCGCGGGCTCAGTAGTTGTGGCGCGCGGGCTCAGTAGTTGTGGCTCGCAGGCTCTAGAGCGCGGGCTCAGTAGTTGTGGCACATGGGCCTAGTTGCTCCGTGGCATGTGGGATCTTCCCGGACCAGGGCTCGAAGCCACGTCCCCTGCGTTGGCAGGACGGATTCTTAACCACTGCGCCACCAGGGAAGTCCAGACTTGGGAATTTTGTTCTCTGGTGCTGTGCCCAAGGCAGGTACACAGTTGATTTGGACCCTAGTGTGGAAGATGTCAGATCTGTCCCCTGGCGTTGAGTTTGGGTTTGTGCGCCCTCCGTGTGTTTTTATCCGCAGAGAGGCAGGTTCCTGAGGTCCCTGCCGGTCTGTGTAATCCGCACAAGAAGCTTGGGGATCTTAGCAGTGTGCCTGTACCCAGGCTGCTTAATTGCAAAGCAGCACACTCGTGAATATCTTTATACGGATTCCTAGCACTTTATTCTGTGTTACAGTGTGATCAAAGCCGTTTGCCACCTGTTCTTTTTAAATCTAATTTGCAAATGGAAACTTCGAGTCTGGCTCGCAGTGGGATATGAAAGCACATCTGGCTTCTTTTCCTCCTGGGCCCTTTATCTCCTGTAATAAAGCAGAGCAGCTCTCTTGCTTAGGGAGAGGGAGGTGCCTTTCAAGGTACCACAGTGAGCACTGTTTACCCTGCCGACAGCTCTTAAAGTTTTTACTCCCCCTCTGCTCTTGTCCGCAGCCTCACAGCTACTCCTTAATTTTCAACTTGATGAACACTAATTTTTATTTTAAAGCAAACCTTGGAAACTAAGGGAGGCCATTGGGGTGAGAAATGGGCATATTCTAGGCAGAGATTATCTTTATATGTATTTGGGGTGTCTCTAAAAGCTTACCACAAAATTGTGGGAACACGCTGGAGACTACTCATTTATTTAGACACCCCTGAGCTGTCGTTCTTACCGAAACGGAACTGGCCTTAACCTGAAGTGGCTTGTTGTGCAGTGTTCAGAGCACTAACTTCTGAAAACTTTAGAAGCTATAAAGGGAAAACAAAAAAGTGATTACTTTTTAAAAGACATGACGCTGATATTGCCCTGTGCTGTTCTCCAGAAGTGGGAGAGGCAGGCCCTGGTGCAATTTGCCGTCTTCATGTCACTGGCGGGAAACGTGCGGTCCTGGAAGACGAATTGAATTTTGTTACAGTGTTCTCAGTTGGCGATTGCAGTCGCCTCTAGATGTCATTTTCTCCACAGCTGCAGACCATTTGGGTCCCGGTCTTTCTCGGGCTGTCTTTGTGCTTTAAAGCCAGACACACAGTTAAGACCGGGCCTCGCCCTTTTTTGTTGGTGGGGCATGTAGCATTGTTGAGCGTGTCAGCCAGGAGGCTCCCGGCACTGGGTTGCTGCTTCCTTTGTGGTTCCTCCTGCCACCTCCCTCTTTCTTTGTGTGGCCAGTAGAGGAAATGTAGACCCGGGAAGGAGTGGGGGGCCTCTCTGCTCTCAGGAGAGTGCAGCAGGCCGGCTGCGGGGGACAGGCGGGTCCCCCCCGGGCAGCCCGGGCACCGGTGAGCCTTCCTCAGCCTCCCCCTCCCCGACTGCTTGCAGTGCTTGGAGTCAGGTCAGACTCTCCCTAGAATCTGATTCCTTACAGTGTTGTATTGATCGGTGTTTCTTTCCAGTTTCCCTGATGAGAAGCTGTTTTGTGAAGGAAATCATATTTTGCGCTCCTCTTGTAGTCTCTGGAGTCCCCGCCTGACAGCAGATGGTGGTGATACCTGTGTAAAAAAAATGAGCTAAAAATTTTATTTAAATAGCTTCGGGGTAGTATATTTTTGATCTTCCAGGGAGGAAAACCCACAACTGTTCGTGTAAGAGAATAGGAAAGAATGTTTTCATCTTGTTATAATATGCATAATATGACTCAAGTGTAACTCTTATACAAAAGGAGGCTTCCTTAGAGTGCCAGTGTTTTGGACAGAGTGATACAAGTACACGTGATCTATCTTGCCGCAATTTAGGTTGCCATTTGGACTGTATTTCTTGGGGGTAGCGGGGATCCATTTCTCTTTCTTTCCCGATGCCAGCCGTATTAGGTCTGATGCCCTTTTCTGAGATAAGGCCCATAAGAGTTGCAGGAGAATTGTGGGGTGAGAGTCGTGACACATCACAGTCAGTTGTCAGGGGGACCGAGTCATCTCATAGCAGGCGGCAGAATACATGGAGACATCCCACTTGGCCTGTCACCGCACCGGTGGTGGTTCCTTTGTTCCCTCGCCACCTTCAGCTCCTTTGCACAGAGACGATTTTGGGCACTGTCTCCAGGTATGGGGAGGGTCTCTGCCACACGGGCCAGGGCACATGCTGACGGCCTTCTGTTTGCTCACAGCAGAGATGAAGGCACCAAAACGCCGGCAGCCATTCGTCCCTTTTGCTCTGAGGAATCACACGGGCTGCACTTTGTGGTTTGCCACCCTGACTACCACGCCCACCAGGTAAGGAACACTGAATCTGTCACCTAGAGCCATCTCTACCACCAAGGGCTCCTGTGTACCAGCCCAGCAGAGTAAGATGGGGCCTCCCTGAGGCTCTTGGGATTGATTGTATTTGAATCAATAGCTTGCTGTCTTGCTGAGGTTTATGTTGGAGGTTGTGGTTCTATGTAGCGTCTGTAGTCAGAGAAGTAGGTCTTGAGTCTGAAGTATCCAAATTGTGATCTTGATCCTGGTATCCATTTGTTTTTAAAGTAAAAGTTGAGCAAATTAAGGATGTGAAACAAAAGTCATTCCACCCTTTCTCCTCAGTCCTCCTTTTAAAACAAGCTGTATATGGTTATTAAGCCAAATGTTTTGCCCATTTTTCTTCCAAAAGGGCTTGAAAACACCTCTCATATCCCCCCCCACCGACCCTGAATTATCTTCCAAACATAAAACGCACTTGAGTCCAGACAGAACTGGGTGGAGTTAGGAGAACAAATGAGAGTCTACCTAAGCCAAGTGAGAACGTTCTCTAACAGCTTTCTTCCTGCTTAGACCTTGGCTCAACTTTCCAAATGCAGGCTGATCTTTCCAGTTTAGGTAATAAAGTGTATGAAATGAGTAACAGAATCAGCTGATTTGAGACCATATTCTCCCACCTCCACCAAGTATGTGAATGCTCTAGAGGAGACATCTTTGTTTTTTAAAAACAATTCAGGTCTGTTAAATTCTAGATAGTCACTTAAATACTACTGTTAAAAGTCATGACTAGTTTACATCACCCTCGGTGTACCAGACTCTGCTGCTGGTGGCAAGTGACTATGCAGTGTTAGCTTTTAGCTCTTTCTAAAGTTTCAGTCATGCAAGTTGTGATTGATCATGAAGCTAACTTGATTTACTGACCTTTTAGGTCCTCTTTTGCAGCCAGATTATGCGGCGTTATGTCTGTGAGTTGCGTTCTGGGAGGGTTTCTGCTTCCAGCCCTGAGCTCTGTGTGAGAGGGAGGTGGAGAGAAAGGGGGACTAGCTGGTATTGTCTGATTTGGTTCCAGGGCTGCACTGTCTCACAGCGGGAGTCCAGGGGTGGTTCCAGAAGGGAACAGAACATTTCTTGACGATGCTCACAATGTTAGCGAGTGGCGGGAAGTCCTCACAGGTGAAGAGATTCCCTTTGAATTTGAAGCAAGAGGAAAGCTAAGGCACAGGTAAAGCATGGTTTACTCTTTGCCTCAAAAAAAAGAAGAAAAGAATTGTCCCTAGTGTTTTGCCTTTTCACTTTCCTTTGTTAATGACTTTAATGTTTTATTTTTAAAAGGTATTTAGAAAATCAGTGTTTCCTTTTAAAAAATATAATGACCATCTTAGAAATACACTTCTTTCCATTAATCATCCCTTTATTTGACATGTGAGGTGATAACTGGTGTGTTCCATGTAACTAATTCGGTTGAAGCATCGATAGATCATAACCCTCCAGTTCATTGCATGATGAGTGGTGACATGGTATTATTAAAAGGTTATCAGAGGGCTTCCCTGGTGGCACAGTGGTCGAGAGTCCGCCTGCCGATACAGGGGACGCGGGTTCGTGCCCCGGTCCGGGGAGATCCCACATGCCGCGGAGCGGCTAGGCCCGTGAGACATGGCCGCTGAGCCTGTGTGTCTGGAGCCTGTGCTCCGCAACGGGAGAGGCCACATTAGTGAGAGGCCCGCATACTGCAAAAAAAAAAAAAAAAAAAGGTTATCAGAACATGTTGATTTCAATTTTAAGATACACATATGCCACAACACTTTTAGCAGGCAGATGGTGTCAGGAAGCAGAGCCAATAATGATAAGATACTCTGATTCTAAGGAGGAGAGAATAACTCACCTAGGGAGACCGCTCACTGATGCACTCAAAATCGCCAGCCAGAGGACGGGAATAAATGTGAAAGAACGTTGTGTCTAGTTACCGAGAGATCATAAAATATGTAATAGAATGTTCTTTTATATGCGCACAGTTTAAAGTGGAAGGGCTGTCCACTGGATAACGAATAGGTTAAGATTTTAGTGTTTGAGACTCATTATCTCAGATTTAAGAGATAGGCTTCAGCCTTCTATGGTCACGTGCGTTCACGGTGCTTTAATTCTTTGTGTGCAAACCTGCTCCTCAAACACTTCTTCCTTCTGTATAGCTCTGCGCCGGCACACATTACTCCCTAGCGGCACGAGTTCTGAACTTGGGGGCCTCCAGTGATTTTCAGCAAAAAAGTAGTTTAAAAAAAAATCACTGTGCTGGGCACATGTACCTGGAAGCCACATTAGAATTTCCAGGGATGAGTGGTGAGCATTTTTCTGTTCTACAAGGTTCCTGGAGAAGCTAAATTATAGAACTGTTCACTGTATTTCTTACTTAATAAGCACTGCCTCTGTTGTATCAGAAGGGGTTTGGCCTTTTTGTCATTTCTGTTTTAGTTTCTACGTTTTGTAACCCATTTCAAGTCCCACCTGCCTGCTTAAATTCATCAAAATAAATGCCTTCTCTGGTGTTTCCCCCTTTGGCATTCTGTCCCCCACGCCCTGCATCCCTCCCCGCTTTCCTTCCTGTCAGCCTCAAATCCACTTCCCCATTTCAGGCTTCTGGCTTGAATTAGGCAAAATCTAAAAATAGAATTAAATGTGCAGTTTCCTCCTGTCCTGCCCACTGCCTTCTACTGCAGTTTCAGCTGTGCACTTCAGCCTGGAAACTCTGCGGGCTCCGTCTCTCATTACTGTGTCTGTAGTCTTGTAGGACCAAAGCCCAATGGCTGAGTGTGGTTCTGAGAGAAGCAGGAGATTCCACAGAAGAACCAAGGAGAAAATGTCATTTTAGGCATTTCCAAGAGTATGGTTGTATGATTAAATCGCTAGCACAGCATTTCTACTACCCCACTGAACCACTTTTAGCTGATGTCATTTCGTAAAGTTTGAGGTAGGGGTTGGTGGGAGACAGACCTGAGCTAGTTCACGGGATTCACGTGGTTTGTATAAAGGGAGGGCAGGTGCCACTCTTGCTCATGCTTTATAGATCTTGCAGTTTTTTTTAAGTGTAAGACTCAGTTAAAATAGCCTCTTGATTTCCCTTGCATTAGGTAATCACCGAAAGGCTTATTTAGACAACTGGGTTTTTATGTCATTATATAGTAAATCCGATTTCAGGTTCTGCTTCTACTTCTCTTCCCTGGATAGGATTGTGCTTAATGTCTTTTTCTGTGTTCTGCCTGACAGACACACCCATGACCTCCGGATCCATCAACTGCAAGTGAGAGTGAATGGCTGGGAGCAAGTGAGCCCAGTGTCAGTGGACAAAGTCGGGACTTTTTTCCGATACGCTGCGCCAGATAAGAATTCCTCTTCCTCTACGGTGCGCGGCTGTGGAGAGCGTGTTCAGTGGCAGGATTGTGCCCTAGCCTAGCCCCACCCCCTTAAAGCCAGGCTGTCAGACAGGCCTGTAGCAGCCTTACTCGCGTGACATTTTCTTATTATTCATTTTTCCTAGCACTAGGAGGAATACCCAAGATTATTTGGGTCAGTCATAGGCATTGGTAATCGCTATGCAGATAAGCCAGCCAATGGTTAGTTTTAGTAGAGAAACAAGATCTAAGATTGGCATGAGCACATATTATCCAACCTGTGCAGATCCATCTTTTTACTCACCCGGGCCAACCGGCAATTTGCGAGTTTGCCAGACATATATTGGCTGTATTTCACATACTGTTATTCTTCCTTTATACACGGTCTTCTTTACGCTTTTATAATGCTGCTCCTTGAGCCTTCTAGCTCCGTGTCTCCAAATTCTCCTCTCCGGCATAAAGATAGATGTCCACTGTTGTTTATTTTCTGGTCACGCATCCTCTCACACACCCTTGCCCTGATTTTAACCCAGCCTATAGTTCTAGGGGCTGGAGGGCCAGCCTGGGGAATGTGGCGTCCCTGACTGGAATGTGCAGGCAGAGGCTGGCATCCTGCCTTATATGACCACCACGGGTGCTCTTGCCAGATGCTCATGGGGTATACTTCATGGGGTAACTGTGCTCAGTTTTGAGTAGCCAGTGATGAATAGGAAGGCCCAGATTTGCAGAGATATTGTAGCTTTCCTCATGCTTGCTGCTTCATGAAATATATAAGATATATAAGAACAGGACACTGTTCTTTTCATTGTTCTTCTCTTGTGCCCCAAGTTTCTTAGAAAAAGAAACTTTCTTTCAAAGTTACTTTTCTGCCTAAGTTCATGGCCAGTAATAAAAGGACTAATTCCTCCCCAGAGATACCTTTCTATTTTATTGATGCATTTTGGAGAAATTTCGTATATACTGAATGGTTGTAAAATGAATATTGCTGTTCCCATTTTTTCCAAGATGTTTTCTTTTCATAGTAGAACATAACTTTATCTAAGAGTATGTATAAAACCACCTTTTCATGCAACTCATATTGTCATTGAATCTAACGATGCCTGTTATCTTAGGTCTGTACTGAATCTCTGACTTTTGGAATCTTTCTTAGATCGGCAGCCCGAGCAGTAGGACAAATATTATCCATCCCCAGGTTTATGTGAGTATGATTTTCCTCTGTCACTGTGTTTACACACAGAGTTCTTGATGACCACTGGACTTTTTTCCTTTTCTATTAATGATTTCCTTCCTTTTACAAGAACTCACAAGAAAATGTTTTCACCTAACTTAGTATGTGAGACTGAATATTACAGGGAAGGAGAACAAAAGGCAAATGTTTTAGTCCAAGGTCTCCTTTTCTCTCCAAGTTAAATATAAATTAACCTTTGTGTGGCTATACATATTTTATAGGTTTTGGCCCAAAGGTCATGAAAATAAGAATGAAAAATAGATTTTTTTCTTCCCTCATCTGATTTTTGAAACATCACCACAGGATGACATTAAAATGCCTTGTTGAGGTTTTTGCTTATAATTTCTTTTCCCTGAGGCTAATAAGTTTTAAAATGTGAGGTTTCAGATAAACATAGAGGCAACAAGATCAAGATTTTAAACAATTGTTACTGGGCCTTGGCTTTCCTGGGGCTTTACTGGGCTGGGTCACTGGAGGCTTTGGTGATGATTGTGTCCCTCTAATAACACCCTAGAAGACTGTACTTTGCCTTTTCATTGGGACTTTCTAGAAGCTTTGGTTCAAAACATGGGGCTTGTCATTTGATTGTTTATTAGGTTGGTTTTCACATACTGTTTGCTTTAATGAAAAAACTGGCAGTATGGGCCTTGGATGTTGTATCATTTGTTTCTCCAATAAACAAGCAGTATCAATATGTTCTGGATACTCAGAATAATAGTTTTAGAAACATTCTCTTTGGTATACCTAATGTGGAATTCTATACTTAAAAAAAAATGGCTAAATTCCTGGCACATGGTAGCAGTACAAAATGTGTTTTGAGTATGTGAACGAACATAACGCAAAAAGAAAGTAGTGGCTGCATCCAACCAAGACCAATAAATGATTTCCCTCCATTATCTTGAATTTCTTGGTGTTGCTCAGAAAAAGAGTGATTATTGAACAGAACTTAGAAAATTATTGTGAAGAAGAAGTTTGTTTTTAAAGTTCTTTGATATACAAATGTTGGTTTTTTATAGGCATGCCAACAAATAGTGTATGGGCATATCGAGTAAATTTTAGGACATTTAGAAAAGTTATTTTTCCTGTGAAAGGCATACCAATACAAACAACTCTTTAGAATTGGCTGTTACAGTAGTGTATATTTAGAGGGTATTCACGCCTATTAAAGTGGAGTGGTTTTAGGGCTTAATGACTTATTTCACTGAAGAGCTATAGTAATGATAAGTTGCTTTAGATGTAGGCATTCTGGTCGGTATTATTGTATTCTGCGTGTTTTTCAAAAGCACAGCTAAACTCTGTTATTTCTCTCTTTTTCACAGTTCTCTTCACTCCCACCTGTCAGGGTCGTCTTTGCAGTGACCATGGAAGGCAGTGCTCGGAAAGTGATCACTGTCCGATCAGCCCTCATCGTGAAGAACAGACTTGAGACGCCAATGGAACTAAGACTGGACAGCCCATCAGCTCCAGACAGTAAGTTTTGACATTGTCCTTCTTTTACCTTAGATGGACTTTGGGTTGGGCAACCAGTTCTGAAACTGCGAACCTGTGTTTCTGTGGCAGAGCCCGTGGTCCTTCCCGCCATCATGCCGGGTGATTCATTTGCCGTGCCTTTACACCTCACTTCTTGGCGGCTACAGGCCCGGCCCAAAGGACTGGGTGTGTTTTTCTGTAAGGCTCCTATTCACTGGACCAATGTAGTGAAGACTACAGAGGTTAGTAGCAGCAAACGAGAGTGCCACTCTATGGATGCGGAAAAAAGCCGATTCTTCAGGTATGTGTGGCACAGCAGTGACATGTATATTTTGCCATTTTTTCTTCATTCTTTCTCTAAGGACCCTCAGTGATTCAGTTGTGCTTATTTGAAGCCCTAAAGTTCTCACTCCTTAAATTCTTTTATTCCCTAAGTGTTAGGTTCGTACGAATTCATGGGTTAACCGTGGGCGGGAGCGTGGCTGTTACTTATCTAATATTTATGGAAGAAACAATCACAAATCCACTACTCACACATATACGATTAGAAACTGGTCTGTCTGCATCAGCATAAAGAGAAGACATGTAGGGAGGGAAGAAAAAACAATGACCAGTTCCCATTCCTAAATTGGGAAGCAAAATCCTGGGGTTGGGAGTTTTTCAAATGACTCAAAGGAATTTGGGTGAAGGTTCATGCACCTAGTGCTGACTTTTCATGGGGACTCTGACAAAAGTATATTATCATTTAGACTCCTGTTTCCTCTTCTGAAGAGTACAAATAATACGTTACTGAAGTCATACGTTAGAAAAAATACTGGATTGCTATCGTTAGATCCTTCTAAACTTAGACTTTAAACTTATTTAGATTAGAGATGATCAGCTTTAGTTTCCTTTATAGCAAAAACAGGCATTCACTTGTTAAACTTGCAGAGGGGTAGAAGAAGACTGTAAAGATTTCCACTATACCGTTTATTGAGATTTGCCAATTGTTGAAAGACTAAAGGGAGAAACAGATAAATACACAGACAAGATCGGTGACTTAAACACTTCCCTGTCGGTAATTTATAAAACAAACCAACAAAAACAATAAAGATATAAACGGATTTGAACAGTGCTGTCAGCCAGCTTGCCACAATGGGCATTTATAAAACACTGTAACCAACAATTCCAGATTGCACATTAATTTCAAGTGTGTGTGGAACATTCATCAGGAGAGACCATCTACTGGGCCATAAAACAAAGATCAATAAATATTAAAGAATTGAAGCCCTACACAATGTATTTCATCATTATAATAGTATTAAACTAGAAACCAAAACAGTAAGATGCTTACAAAACCCCCAAATACTTGGAAATTAAATAATACATTTCTAAACAACCCATGGTCAAAAAGACATCACAAAGGAAATATTTCAAAGTGAATAATAATAAAAACTGGACATACTAAAGTGTAGGAATTGCAGCAAAAGCAGTTCTCAAGGGAAATGTATAGCTTTTAATGCTCGCATTAGAAAATAAGGAAGATGTAAGATCACTGATGTAAACTTCTACTACCTTAGGATAGAAGAATAAATTAAACACAAAGAAATAGGAAGAGAAAAAGAAAATAAGTATGGAAATCATTGAAGTAGAAAACAAACAGTAGGAAAAATCAACAATGTCAAAACTGGCTTTTTGAAAAGATTCATAAATTTGATAAACCTCTAATAAGACCAATAATCATGATGAAAAGCGAGAAAACACAAATTAGCGCATAAGGAATGAAAAATGGAGAATTATTATAGATCCTACAGATATTAAAAGGATTAAAAGGAGATGTATGAACAATTTTATACAAATAAATTCCACACTGGAATGACAAATTTCTTGAAAAACACAGATTACCAAAAGTAACACAAAGAAGAAACAGAAAATCCAAATGGCCCAATATCTATTAAAGTAATTTAATTTATAATAAAATACCTTCACACAAAGAACATTCTAGGACCATATAACTTCATTAGTGAATTTTACCAGATGTTTAAGGAGAAAATCATACCAGCTCTTTGCAGACGCTTTCAGAAAGTAGGGGAGGAGGGAATAGTTCTGACTCATTTTATGAGGCCAACATATCCCTGATACCAAAACTGATACAATTATTATCAAAAAAAAAAAAAGAAAGCTACTAACCAGTATTCCCCCATGAAGAGATGCAAAAATTCCTAACAAAATACTACCAAATAGCTTCCAGCAAGTGTGGTTTATCCCAGTTAAGATTAGCTTAACATTTGAAAATTAATAAATTTTTTTTAAAAAAAGCATGAGACCTAATAAATTTATCAAGATTTCAGGATTCAAGATCAACCTATAGAAATCAATAATTATATGCTTATATTCTAGCCATGAACAATTGAAAAATGTGATTTAAAAACACCGTTTACAATAGCACCAAAAAAAAGTTAATTATTCAGGAATTAGTCTAAGGAATGATGTACCAGTCTTTTACCCTAAAAATGACAAAACCTTGCTGAGTGATATTAAAGAAAACCTAATAACTAAGTGGAAACATATAACCAAGTTCACGGATTGGAAGACTCAAGTATTGTTAGGATTTCCATTCTCGCTAAATTGATCTGGAGATACAACCCAATTGGTTATCAACAGGATAATGAATTTTTAAAAAATGGTATATTCACACATTGGCATATGAAATACTGATGCATACATCACCATGGCTGAATGCAAAAGAAAACCCCCAGACACAAAGAGTTGTACGTATTGTATCGTTCCATTTATATGCAATTCAAGAACAGGCACAACTAATTTATAATGATAAATCAGAAAGTGGTTGCTTGAATGATGGGAGAGGATATTGATTGGAAAGGGATATGAGGGAACTTTCTGGAGTGAGAGAAATATTCTGTAATTGGTTTTGGGTGATGGTTATAGAGGTGTCTATAATTGTCAAAATTCATCAGACGCAACATTTAACATCTGTACGTTTTATTGTCATTTGATTATGCCTTAGTGAATGTGTTTGGATTGAAAACTGCAAATATCTTACTAAATTATTGCACCATTTTATTTTATTTATTTATTTATTTATTTTTATTTTACGGTACGCGGGCCTCTCACTGTTGCGGCCTCTCCCGTTGCAGAGCGCAGGCCCAGCGGCCATGGCTCACGGGCCCAGCCGCTCCGCGGCACGTGGGACCCTCCCGGACCGGGGCATGAACCCGTGTCCCCTGCATCGGCAGGTGGATTCTCAACCACTGCGCCACCAGGGAAGCCCCTGCACCATTTTAATGTTATCCTGTCTCATACTTAGCTAAGGGGAAAAAAATTCAAGCTCTCCATTCAAGCTGATGATTTTTACACCATTTTCTCATCATAGGTTTTGTGTGGCCATAAAAAAGGAGAATTATCCAGATTACATGCCCTCCAACATATTTTCTGACAGTGCAAAACAGATTTTCAGACAGCCTGGGCATACCATATATCTCCTGCCGACAGTGGTAATCTGCAACTTGCTACCTTGTGAACTTGATTTTTACGTTAAAGGAATGCCCATTAATGGGACACTGAAACCTGGCAAGGAGGTGGCTCTCCACACAGCTGACACCTCCCAGAACATTGAACTGGGTAAGGATTTAGTCAGATAATTATCTGTAATAGTTCTGTGAATGTGTCAGTGGATATTTTGTGACTATTTGGGAAAGTTTTAGAGAAATTGTGGCACATATAATACCTCAGTAAGCCAGCTCAAAGGATTTATGCAGTTAAAAAAAAAAAAGCAAAACTTCTAATATAGAAAATCATCGAAACAAAAAACCCGAACAAAACTAAAAGATTTACAGAGCAAGCACTCAACACAGCCTTTTTTTTAAAAAAATAAATTGATTTATTTATATTTTTGGCTGCGTTGGGTCTTCGCTGCTGCACACGCGGGCTTTCTCTAGTTATGGTGACCAGGGGCCACTCCTCGTTGCAGTGCGTGGGCTTCTCATTGCAGTGGCCTCTCCTGCTGCAGAGCACAGGATCTAGGTACGCAGTCTTCAGCAGCTGTGGCATGAGAGCTCAGTAGTTGCGGCTCACGGGCTCCAGAGTGCAGGCTCAGCAGTTGTGGCGCACAGGCCCAGCTGCTCCGCAGCATGTAGGATCCTCCTGGTCCAGGGCTCAGACCCTTGTCCCCTGCATTGGCAGGCGGATTCTTAACCACTGCGCCGCCATGGAAGCCCCAGCACAGCCTTTTTTCTTATGTTGCTCACTTGATGTGTGAGTAAAGGAAGTCATTTCATCTTTTCAAACCATGCTTTTTACCAGCTGTAGAATGAGCAAAATCATATATCTCTTCTCTTTTCACGAAAGGGAAAAACATTAGGTAAGCATGTGCTGTGTACTTCAGGCAGTATGTCAGGTACCTTCATATACGTGATCTTATATAATCCTTACAGCAGTAGTTATTTGTCCCATTGTACTGACGAAGACATTGAGGTTTGGAATAGTTAATGTATCAAGTAATTTCATTTGTAGGGATGAATGAAGTCAAGGGAGAGGGTCATTATCATATTTGTAGCACTTGTCAACAAGGTACTTCTGGATTTGGGACAGGAAGTAGGTTTCTTTAAGGCTGTTGTAGACATGTTGAAATAATAAGGACTTAGATATTTACCTTTTCACAGTTTTGCGATTTCATAATATCATCTCATTTGATCTTCACAACGATGGATGTTTCAGGCAGAGGGACAGCTGTTTTCCCCATTTTACTGATGAGGATCCTGAAACTCACTGAACTTCAGCAATGTGTCCCCCAGTGATAAGCTTACATTTTTGAATATGTAAATCCTTGAGCTTAATTTAGAAAAGAAAAATAGTGCAATTCTGGTTGCCTGTTTTAAAGAAAATAGGTCTTTGTTCTGACATTTATTATTTCTTCAACACATCTTTATTGAGCCCCTGTATGGAATGGAAATGTCCTACCCCCAGCCCCCTCATCACTGTGTGTACACCAAGCACTCCTTATCTTCACACTCATGCTCTCTGTGGATCGTCACTTTTAAGAAGAAGCCCGAGAAGTAGACGCTGTTATTATCCCCATTTGGCAGATGGACACAACTAGGTTAAATGGCTTGCCACACATCACGCAGCTGTGAGGACAGACTGGGAATTTGAAGCCAGGCAGGGAGGCTGCAGAAAACCTTACCTCTTACTCTCTACTCGCCTTCACTGGGTTTCAGGCACCCAGCTGAGGGCCCGATGTATAGTAAACTCTTAATACCAGAGCTGTTATTGATAACCTTTGGGTATCTTCATTCTTAGAATTATTATGCAGTTCAGACTCCCTAGGGTGACTTCTAGACCATATTTATTCTCACCCCAGCTAAAGGAAGATGGCCATTCTAATGAGATTTTTGCCAGTTGAATACGTGGTTATTGACTTTTTCCAGAGCAATCCAATTCAGTTTGGCTGTGGACTGTTTTGACAAACTAAAGTAAGAACTCTGAAAGACAGTAGCTTGTGTCTTCTTTAGGGGTGTCATTGGAAAATTTTCCACTCTGTAAAGAATTGCTTATTCCACCTGGAACCCAAAACTATATGGTGAGAATGAGGCTCTATGACATCAACCGGCGGCAGCTGAACCTCACCATCCGGATCGTGTGTCGAGCAGAAGGATCTTTAAAGATCTTCATTTCGGCTCCGTATTGGTTGGTTAACAAAACAGGTATGGACAGAGCGTGCTCAGGTAGGCCTTTGGAGTTGGTCGTGGGGGTTCAGGTTGATTTGCTCAGCTAGCTAAATGGAGCCAGTGCAAACAGATTACCTCAACAGCATAAGCTGCTAAACCTTTCCTGTTTCCCTAAGAAGTGCTTAATCATGGTCAAGACTGGCCTTTTGGACAACGACCGAGCAAGCCCACTAAATAAATTCAGTTTTCACCATTTTCCCCCTTGATGATTTTTTTTCCTTTTATTATTTGTTTCTGTCTTGGGTACACCGGCTCGGATTGATATAAACTTTCCCCTCCTTCCTAAAGGGCTCCCACTGATCTTCAGACAGGACAATGCAAGAATGGATGCTGCAGGCCAGTTTGAGGAGCATGAGCTGGCCCGGAGTCTGAGCCCTCTCTTGTTCTGCTACGCTGACAAAGAGCAGCCCAGCCTGTGAGTGCAGTCATCTATGGGAGGGGGGTAAGCTCCCGGGGAAGGGAGAAATTAGCAGAGGCTCTAGTAGATCCGTGTAAGTAGAAATATACTGTAGATAACAATCCTGACTTGGCAGGGGAACAGGACCATGACTTAATGGGATTTTTTCGGATCTAATTTCTGTGTTACTCGATATTGAAAATAAACCATTTGGTTGGTTTATAATGAAAGCCAGTTTTATTTTCCATGTATTGAAGTAGTTCTATTCATAACTCTGCTGATGGAGAGAGACCCACACGTTCTCTTCTCTGCACGGTTTCTCTCCCCTGGAAGCTCTCAGAGCAGTCAGAGGAGCTGACTTCAGAGGGGAGATGGATGGCCCTTTGGTAGAGCCTCCACCCTATTAATCCAGTCCAGGTCGTTTTGTGTAAGGTTTTGAAATCCATCTCTTTTTCTGTTGAAATAAAATGTGCCATTTCAAGATCTCAAAGCACTCGTTGCATGTAGAGCATTAATTCACGTTTGTTCTTGGTTTTGACATTCTGCTTTTTACAGGGGTCTTCTGATTTATAGCCTTAATCCAAAAATACTTAAGTATTTTTAAGTGTATCTGATACTGCTAATATTCCATACCCCATTATCTGTCGAAATGTGCTGCAAACTTACAGGAGGGCTTAGGGAGTAGTACATGCCAGTGGATACAGATGCATCTACCAGGGAGGGCTGGACTCTGGGCTGCTGCTGGAGTCTGGAGAGGATTGACCAGGTTGCTGGCCACGTAGGAGACACAGACAGCCACTTACAGCCACTTGACGTGGTCAGCATCCAGGACTTGACGTTTGAAACACAGTTTGTTTTGTGTACGGAATTCACAGTCCCCAAAGCATTTCCACATAGACGATCTCATTTGATTCTCCCAACATTTCAGTAGATTAATCAGCACAGGGAATCAGTACATTTTTACACATTATTGAACTGTGGCTATCTCTAAGAGTTTTGACCACTGATGAATTGCCTTTCTGTGTTTGGGAATCACATGAGAATGTGGAAGCGTCAGTATTAGAGTTCTAATTTTGGCTGATAGCCACAGACAGCAGTGCTTCCTGATTAGAACAGGTAGATAAGACTTTCTTATGGATGAACGTATACATCTTTGCTTTTCTGCTCCACAGCTGCACGATGAGAATCGGAAGGGGGATTCATCCTGAAGGCATGCCGGGCTGGTGTCAGGGCTTCTCACTGGATGGTGGTAGTGGTGTCCGAGCTTTGAGAGTCATCCAGCAAGGAAACCGCCCGGGGCTGATCTATAACATTGGTGGGTTATATTTGGGGCAGCGGGAGAATTGGAACCATGGGCCGATGACTTCAGGCTTGGAGGGATATGTTGGCCATACATTTTGGCTTCGCCGCAAGTGCTGATTTTCTCATTTGGCATTGGGTCAGGTATCTGTCCTCTGAATGCTAGATTGATATCAACACAGATCTATTCTCCTAGGGATTCAAGGAGCCACCTGAACACTGCCCTTTTGAGGTCTGAGGCTCTGTTTAATTTCAGACTCACCTGTGTCAGGAAAGTATCAGTTTGGCTTGAATCCTTGTTTTTCATGGGAATAATAGGAACACTTAGAATGCTTTTTATCCTCCAAGCATTTCCCACGCATTCATTAAAACTTGCAAACCCTAAGAGGGTAAGAAGCATTGTTCTACTTGAAACTGAAGCAGAGAGAGGTTAAGTGACTTGTCCAGATAAAGGGGAAGTCTGTTAGAAGTGGGATTATGACTGAGGTGTCCACATTTGAGGCAAAAAATATAATAAAATGCACTTGATGGTTATGGTAATTAGAAGTCCCTAACTAGCTTAGCTTCTGGACGTGGCGGGGTGGCGAGGGAAGGCGAGGATGCTGTACCTGTTACGCCTCGTGGCCACCCGGAACACACAAAAGGTTTTCCAAAGGGTTAAGACAGACGTGATTTAAATGCGTCTCAGGTTTAAAGTGTTAGCAGTGCATCTTTCCTTTCGTATATAATTTCCAAGGATCTCAAAGCACTGTTTAGTATTGAATGTGGGGAAACCATTGAACTCTCTGGGAAGGTGGAAATGTTCTATTTTGTTCTGTCCAATAAGGAGGCACTAGCCACGCGTGGCTGCTGAGCACTTGAGAGTGCATTACTAAAAAATGTGCTGAGTGTGACAAAGAAATTGAATTTCTCATTTTATTTCGTATAAGTGATCATGTATGACTAGTGGCTACTGTTTTGGACAGTGTCGATGTAAAGAGTTGTGTTATAAAAGGAAAAATTGAGATGGTATCATTTAGCGGTTTACCTTGAATCCCATGGAGTCAGTGATATGTTTAAGTGTTTGAAGGTTTATTAGTAGAAGACTCTCTTCCAAGTAGAGTTAGCTTTTTGTTTTTTTAAACATGAATTTGCATGTATGCTCCCTTGACGTGGAAGCTGTGTCTACTTTAAAGTTGACGTTAAGACTTTTAATAGAAGAAATAAAGTTTATCTGCTCCTCCAGCTGAGGATAATTTTCTTTAGTTTTTGCTCACATTTTTTTGCTCTACCCCTTGAATAGGCAAAGGCTGCTTCATACAGAGTTTCAGTGATTTTGTTTCTGTGATTTGCTCAGTCTTTCAGCTATTTTTGAGACTTAAAGGAACACCGGTGCGAGTGAATTAGGGAGTTAACAGATCAGAATATTTATAATTGGAATTACGTTGGAACATCCAGGACACCTAGTTGTCATATCCTAAGGTCTCTTCTCTTTTTATGGTCTCTTGATACTTGTTGACTACCGGTAGGGTCCTTGTATATGTCCCATCACGATGTGAGCAAGGACTCCCGAGGCAGGCTGCCTGGGTTTAAATCCAGCTATGCCGCCTACCGGCTGCGTGACCCAGGGCAAGTTACCCAGCTTTCCCTGCCTTAGTTTCCTCATCTGCAAAAATGAAGGAATGAAAATACCTAACTCATAAGAGGTTGTTATGAGAATTAAATGTTGAGCCTTTGGTGGAGGGTGTAGCATGTATTAAGAATTCAATAACTTATTATTTTTATTATTTTTACCATAAACATTTTTATCATTTTATAACCAGTGCTCAGCCCAATGCCTTGAATATAGTTGCTTTATTCATTGAATGAATGAATGAATTAATTCATCCACTGAGTTTCTTATTTTTAAAAGTTGTTAGCAGAGTTTCTAAGAATACAGTGCTATTTCATTTTTCTTTCTTTCTTTGGAACCTGGTGTTTTGAGATTTCGTTTTGATTGACTATGTCTTTTTTTCCTTGGTATGTGTTTTGTTTGCCCCCTTTTTTTTTTCCCCCAGTACATAGTAGATACTTAAAACATTTGTTTTATGAAAGAATAAATTCTTTAGTATCTAGCATTATGTTTGAACTGGATTCTTGGGCAGTGGGCTTAAAGAAAATACTAGAAGAGTCAGTTGAGTTCAGGGCAGTTGCAGAAACCAGTTAAGTAATATGAAATTTCTACGATATGCTGTAAAAGGGGCAAGTTCTCTAGGAGGAAATTTTGTGTCCCATGTGTAAGCAGAAATGTATCACATAAACTGTCTTAGTTGGGTTTTTAAAATAAATTTATTTATTTTATTTATTGATTTTTGGCTGTGTTGGGTCTTCATCGCTGCGCACGGGCTTTCTCTAGTTGCAATGAATGGGGGCTACTCTTCGTTGTGGCAGGCAGGCTTCTCATTGCAGTGGCTTCTCGTTGCAGAGCACGGGCTGTAGGCGCGCAGGCTTCAGTAGTTGTGGCACGTGGGCTCAGTAGTTGTGGCTCACAGGCTCTAGAGCGCAGGCTCAGTAGTTGTGGCACACGGGCTTAGTTGCTCCGCGGCATGTGGGATCTTCCCGGACCAGGGCTTGAACCTGTGTCCCCTGCATTGGCAGGCGGATTCTTAGCCACTGCGCCACCAGGGAAGTCCCTGTCTTAGTTTTATAAATGGAAACCAAACTGAGCACCTGTGTGTTTTAGTTGTTGTTATAGTTGTACACACTTTATGAAGAAGCTAGGAATTTGGGGGACATTGATGTTGCCATGGAGACTTTTTAAGGCCTAAATGCAAATAAAGTATAATACTTTGAGTGCTGTTACTGTTTTCATTCCGTTCTTAGGAGGCTTGACAGCCTCTCTGGGTGCTACAGTTATTTTTTCAGAGAAATTGTGAAGGCTATTTAAGTTTTTTAGACCACAAATTTTTTTCCTTCTGATTAACTCATGGAACTGGTTCTTGTTATTTGTAGGTATTGATGTCAAGAAAGGCCGAGGACGATATATCGACACCTGTATGGTAATCTTCGCTCCCCGTTACCTGTTAGATAATAAATCATCTCACAAGCTTGCATTTGCACAGAGGGAATTTGCCAGGGGACAGGTAAGCAGCTTGCTTTTGAAGAGTAACTAGTGTTTATTTAATAGCACAGTGAGTGTTAATGTCAGGGCTTATCTCCCCATCAACACTAAGTTTTTTGATGTGAGTAATCATTTTGTGCCTTTGGTATCCTAGATAGCTCCTGGCAGAGGGCAAGGCTCAGGGTAGATACTCAGTAAGCATTTACATCTTGACTTGGCTTTTGACTGAAGCCAATGATCCTGTGTGTTTTAGGGGACAGCCAATCCTGAAGGTTACATTTCCACCCTTCCTGGTTCCAGTGTGGTGTTCCATTGGCCTCGGAATGACTACGATCAGCTGTTATGTGTCCGCCTGATGGATGTTCCCAATTGTATTTGGTCTGGAGGCTTTGAAGTCAACAAGAATAATTCCTTCCATATCAACATGAGGTAAGTTCAGAGACTATATTTAGACAAAAAGTAGCCTCATTTGAGGTGCAGTAATGTAAGTAGTAAGCTGTAAATACCATATAAGTTTCAGATATTTATAAAGCCGTAAGTAGTAATAAATAGTAAGACTACTCTTCATGAAATGCACACGTATGTTTCTGGCTCAAAGGTCATAAAACTGCAAAGACCAGGCAAGGAGGAGTGAACATTTTGATGCAGGGAGTTAAAGGGAACATTGACAGTTTTGACCATTGTGCAGTTGCTGTCGTCCGAGGTCACAGGATCAGGGGGTAGTACTGATCTCACTGTTGCCCACAACTCTGTCAGCATTTAGATGGCAGGTTTGATTATAAATGTTTTTGTCTATTCTTGCACATTGCACAAACTCTTCTCTCATTTGATGCGGTTTCAGTAAGTCACCTGGCCTTCTTTGCCCAACCCAGTGACCCTCAGGTCCTTGTTAAGAAAAATCCACAAAATTCAGCCTCAAGTAGTAGAGGATGACTGCTTTCTTTTCTGCTTTCATCCAGTGCTTAAAAAAAGAATGTATTAAACTTTAAAAATTGTGCTAAAATATACATACCATATGAGAAAGATAGCATAAAGACCCAGAGATTATTTTGTGGGCTTCAGGCACATAACATAAAATTTACTATCTTCACCATTTTTAACTTCACTAGTGTTAAGTACATTCATGTTGTGCAAACAATCTCCTAAACTGTTTTCCTCTTGCAAAATGGAAACTCTGTACCCATTAAACGACTGCTCCTCTTTTTCCCTTTCTTAACCCCTGGCAACTGCTGCTTTCCTTTCTGTATGAATTTGACTACTCTAGGTACCTCAGATAAGTGAAATCATACAATATTTGTCTTTTTATGAGTGGCTTATTTCACTTAGCATAATGTCCTCAAGGTTTGTCCATGTTGTAACGTATGTCAGAACTTCCTTTTTTTTTTGTGATAATTTATTACATTTTATTTCACTCTAGTGCAGTGAAATTATATATATTCAAGTATAGTTGATTTACAATGTTGTGTTAATTTCTGCTGTACAGCATGGTGATTCAGTTACACATATATATACATTCTTTTTCATATTCTTTTCCATTATAGTTTATCACAGGATATTGAATATAGTTCCCTGTGCTATACAGTAAGGACCATTTTATTTATTTATTTATTTTTATTTTTAATTTTTTTAGTAGGACCATTTTTACATTCACCATTTACATTTCACCATTTTACATTCCTGCCAGTAGCACACAAGGGTTCCGATTTCTCCATATCCTCACCAACACTTGTTATTTTTTGCCTTTCTGATAGTAATGGGTGTGAGGTGGTATCTCATGGTTTTGATTCTCATTTCCCTAATGATTAGTGATATTGAACTTCTTTTCATGTGCTCATTGGACATTTGTACATCTTTTGGGGAGACGTGTCTATTCAACTCCTTTGCCCATTTTCGAATTATTTTTGTTGTTGAGTTGTAGGAGTCCTTTATATATTCTGAATACTACTAATCCCTTATGAGATATATAATTTGCATTTATTTTCTCTCATTCCATACATTGCCTTTTCACTCTGTTGATTGTGTTCTGCGATTTACAGTTTTTAATTTCGATGCAGTCCAACTTACCTATTTTAACTTTTGTTGCCTGTGCTTTTGGTGTCGTATCCAAGAAATCATTGCCAAATCCAGTGTTATGAAGCTTTCCCCCTGTGTTTTCTTCTGAGAATTTTATAGTTTTAGCTCTTACATGTAGGTCTTTGATCCATTTTGAGTTAATGTTTGTATTTAGTGTAAGGTAAGGGTCCAACTTCATTCTTTTGTTTGTGGATATCCAGTTTTCCCAACACCATTTGTTGCAAAGACTTTCCTTTCCCCATGGTCTGGTCTTGACACCCTTGTCAAAACTTGGTTGACCCTATATGTGAGGGTTTATTTCTGGGCTGTCTATTCTATTCATTCATATCCTATCTTTATGCCAATATCACACATTTTTAAAAATTACAGTAGTTTTGTAATAAGATTCGAAGTTAGGAAGTGTGAGACTTCCATCTTTGTTCTTTTTCAAGACTATTTTGGCGAGTCCCTTGAGATTCCATCTGAATTTTACTATTTCTGGGGAAAAAAAAAACCACTTGGAATTTTGATGGAGGCTGTATTAGGTCTGTAGATCCACTTAGGGTAGCATTGACATCTTGACAATACTAAGTCTTCTAATCCATGAACATGGGATGACTTTCTATTTATTTCTGTCCTCTTTAATTTTTTTCATCACATGCTTTTTGAAGCTAAAGACACAAATCAGTGCCATTTCAACACATTTAGAAGCAATATTTAATCGTTTATACCTTATGGTTAGTTCTCTATGGAGAACACTATTGTAAGGGAACAGAAAAATGGCTAATTTAATAATAGATGATCCAAAATTTTATTTATATTTGACTTAAAAAATGCATTATCTGAGGTTTTTTCTTTGTTTCTGTTTTTGTTGATGATGTGCCTTTCTTAATTATCCTTTGCCCTGGCCCCCCTTATTAGAGTTAATTGCTTCTGGCATAGTGGTTTTCCAGCTATGTTTCTAGGGGCCATTGGGGTCTAAGGAGGTGACTTTACAGGTCAAGGGAGCAAAGTGGGCAGGGCTCCAGTGCCCTCATCCCTACTTCAACCAGAACTCCTATCTGGTGGTATCTATCGTACGTTCCCCAAGACAGCAGTCCCCAACCTTTTTGGCACCAGGGACCAGTTTCATCAAAGGCAGTTTTTCCGCGGACGGTGGGGTGGGGGGATGGTTCAGGTGGTAACGCGGCGATGGGGAGCAGCAGACGAAGCTTCGCTCGCTTGCCCGCTGCTCACCTCCTGCCGTGCGGCCCCGTCCACTGAGGACCAGGGGTTGGGGACCCCTGCCCCACAAGATTTCCTGGTGAGGGTGGGCAGGGGAAGGTGAGGAATTCTGCAGCTGAAACCACCATTGGTTTATACACTGCCTCGCTGGAGGCAGTCCAGATCTGTTGTGTGGTGTGAAGCCAATTCAGAATTAAACAAAAAAGTTGCTCATCATTACTTAAAAAAAAGAAGAAAAGGAAGTAAAAGGTGTGGAGGGTGGGGAGAAGGATGGCTTGTGTACCTTTGTTAATTCTTCTGAAATAGTTTCAGTGTGTGGCCCTAAACTACTGAGCAGGGACCGACCTGGCCCAGCTGTTTCCTTCCTTTACTTTCCCCACATTTTTCATTTTGAAACAGTTTAAACCCACAGAAAACTTACAAGAGTAGTACAAAGGCACCCCTCTTTTACCTAGATTTCCTACATTTCAACATTTGGTCTGTTCTTGTTCTCTCTGCTCACGTGCACACATACACTTTTTTTCCCAAACCATTTGAAAGTAATGTGAAGTCATCATGATACTTCAGCCATAAAAACTTTATTACCTATCATTACAGACTGATGAAATTTAATATTGATTATGTTTTTAAACAAATAGTTCTCTAAAATGTCCTTCATAGCAACCCTCCTCCCCAGATCTAGGATCCAGTGAAGGATCATGCATTTTATTTGGCTGGTATATCTCATCTCCTTTAACCTAGAATAGTCATAGTCTCACTTTTCCCTTTTTGTCTTTATTGACGTTGACATTTTTGGAGTCCAGGCCAGCGTCTGGTAGAATGTTTTATTTTCTGCATTTTTCTGATTTTTTTTATATATAAATTTGGGCCAAAAAAGAAAAAAGAAAAATTTGGGCCAGACATTTTGTGGTAAGAATCCTGCTTCTGCGGTGGTCCGTGTTTCCCACCGCATCACATCCGGAGGCCTGTGACGTATGTTGTTCCTATTATTGATGTTGCTGAATTCTATCATCATTTGGTTTAGGTGGTGTCCACCAGGTCTCTGTATTGTGAAGTGACCTTTTCTTCTTTGTAAACAGGACTGGTCCATTGGGGGGATAATTTGAGACTGTGTGTATGTTCTCTTTCCCCAAAACCTTTCACTCAGTGGTTTGATGGTTCTTACCTGAATCAGTTATTACATTGGTGGTTGCAAAATGGTGATTTTCTCGTTCTCTCATTTCTTCTACATTTATCAGCTGATATTCTTCCCTAAGGAAGAGCTTTCTTTCCATTCTCTCCAGTGGTTTATCTGTATTTAAGTACACACACACATACACGCACACACCCACAACACCCACGTAAATTATGATCACATAGGTACAGTTGGTACCTCCAATTCCACAGGATTCTTCCTCACCTTCCCTCATCCTACAATGCAAACCCTGTTTATCAATAACATCAATATTATATTAGTTTGAACCATGTGAAATTCCTCTTTTCTAGGTCAAAAGTAGTCTAGTATTAACGATTTTATGTAGTTCAACCAATATTTACTCATTTGCTGCACTGACGCTAAGACCCAAAACAAACCCAAAGTAAAATTTGTAGATCTCATACAGTTACGGTGTGCTGTTCAAAGTTGATTGAATGAATTCTTTTTTACTGTGTTATTATACTGTCAATTTCTACTTTTTTAATGTGATCAGAGAGCACACAGTGGTGATCATGAGAAGTATGAGGAGAATGTGAACTGGAACTTGTTCCCTCCATTTTATGCAGCCTCTTTTGTTTCCTTTTGCTGCAGAGACACTCTGGGAAAATGCTTCTTCCTGCGTGTGGAAATTACTCTTCAAGGAGCTACCTATAGGATCTCCTTTAGTGATACAGATCAGTTACCCCCTCCCTTCCGAATTGACAACCTTTCTAAGGTATCAAGGGGGGTTGAGAGCCAGTTTGGCTATTTCATATGCGGGAAGGTGGACTAGGTACTGCCCTTAAGATAATGATGAAGTACATTTTAAACTTGGGTTCAAAAGCAGCTATGCAGGATCTTAGAAATCTTACCACTGGGAGGTGGTTTCTGCTGGTGATTTTGATTGCTGGGCAGCCGTGTCCAGAAGTGACTTCTCAGTCCCCAGAACTTATTTTGACTAGATAGTTTGGTTGGCATGGTGCCCTCTGTAGACATTTCCATATAAACGGAGAGAGAGGAATCAGAATCAGACTGACAAATGCCCGGTAGAATGGGTGGCCATTTCTACACTGTTGCTTAGTTACAGTGAGCTCTTTTATGAATCTTCCAAGTAAAGCCAAGATGGAAATCATTAGATTCTATTTTAAATTATGCCTTACATCTTAAAATATGTGACTTTCCATAGCTGAATTCCAAAATTTTTGTTCACAGTGTATCCCAGGGGGTTGAGGGTAGACTAGATGCCATTGCAAGGACAGAGAAGCTTCTTCTAGGTATTTGGCGTGGCAAAGCTTCTCAAAACCCTTTACCCAACAGGCTGCGGCCCATGTCTAATTGGTGGGCTTTTTGCACTTTTGAAGATGATTAGAAAGGCATTTGAAGAGGCCAGATGATGAGCCTCACTTGTGGTTATATGCTGTGTAGGATTCATTTGGGAAGGATCTGGGACTTAAACCTAGGAGGCACTGATCACTTTCCAGTACCGCCGCTCTGACTGAAAGTCCTCTTTATCCTCTCCGCCGCTACTGTAGGTCCCGGTTGTCTTCACTCAGCATGGCGTCGCTGAACCCAGGCTCCGAACTGAAGTGAAGCCCGTGACTTCCTTGGATTATGCCTGGGACGAACCCACCCTGCCACCTTTTATCACTCTGACTGTTAAAGGGGCAGGTTCCTCTGAGATCAACTGCAACATGAATGATTTCCAGGATAACCGACAGCTTTATTATGAAAATTTCATTTACATTGCTGCTACATATACGTTCTCTGGGTAATTCTGAGTTAAATTACTGTTTGTAAAGCAGAAAACTCTAATTATTAACCGGTTTTAAATTTTAAGCAGTTGTCAGGAGGCTAAGGGATGAACGAAGATTCCTTCCATTCTTTACCAAATCCTAGGCTCAGGCTCTATCTTGAGAGGTTTTTAGTCTAAACCCTTGTCTTCTGGCTAGAGTAAAATTTATCCAAAAAGGCAAGACTCTTCTCTTTTTAATAATCTATCCCCAATAATCCATTCTAGTATCTAACAACTCCCTTAAGGCATTGTTATTATAATGTCTTAAATTTCTCTTGCCTTAAACTTCTTGCCAGTTTTTGTTTTACCTCTTTCCTCATTTGAAACTGACTAATCTTCATCCATAATTATTCAAGCCACCATTCCGACTCTCCTCTTCCATTGACAATTCTGATTAAGCAGACACTTAAAGGTCTTTTTAATTGTCACCTAAAGGCAAGCAGAGGAGTTTAACTTGACAGTAATTCCAGTTGCCTCAGAATTATAATCTTCACTGTTGTCTGACTAGTTAGTTGTATTTAGAAAGAAAAGTCAGGTGAGGAATAGTGAGCTTATTCTAATTCTGTTAGATTGGTACAGAGATAGGTACACAGAGACTCAAAATGTTAGGCTTTCAAAATTAGTCATTCCACCAACACATAAATATAGTTTGTTTCTGTGCTGGTTACAGGGCCAGTTTTAAAGTTGAAGAAACTGGGAAGATAGCCTAATCTGTAGCATTCCACAAATAAGTCACCTGGTGAACAGGGCATGTAAAGTCATATTTCTTTGCAAAATGTTCTGAATAATTTTGCTCATGAAGTATTTTTGTGTGTGACTGAGGCCCACAAAATCATCTCTGAGTCTGTGCAGTGTCTCTCTCAGCTACCTGGACTCCAGATTTCACTAATAATGAATTGAATAGGCATCTTTGCTTAGAATAGCCCTTCTTTCCCTGTTTATTACAGTTCTCTTTTGATAATGGTGGTGCTCAGGTGCTTATCTTGTTTTAATTAAGTCAATCGTGTGTGTTTCTTTCTTTTTAAAGATTATGGCACTCAACAGTATGACATACTTAAGGTTTTAGTGCCTGAAAAACCAGTCCTTAATCTGGTTGCTATTCATGTTTTTCTCTTTACTTTCTTATGTTAAATTCCAGTAGTTACTAAGCTGTTTAACTGAAGAGTCCTAATGGAGAATTGAGTTTAATGGGTTGAAGGGATATGGATAGAGAAAAAGAGAAGTTCCTGGGAATCTTAGTGTGCTAAGGGGTTGAACCCCATTTTGAAGTGCAGTAGATCCTATTTCTTCGCTTTTTTGGTGAGTCCTAATGATGAGGAAGGAGACTAGTTTTGTTTTATTTTAAATTGAGTTGAAGTTCATACACCATAAAATTAACCATTTTAAAGTGATCAGTTCAATGGCATTTAGTGTATTTGTGATATTGTACAGCCACCACCTCTATCTAGTTCCAAAATGTTTCCATTACCCCAAACCCATTAAGTAGTGACTCCCCCATTAAACCTCTTCTCCCAGCCCCTGGAAACCACCAATCTGCTTTCTGTCTCTAAGGATTTACCTATATCATATATTTCACATAAATTATCATAAAATACGTGACCTTTTGTGTCTGGCTTCTTTCACTTAGCATAATGTTTTCAAGGTCCATCCACACTGTAGCATGTATCACTGTTTCACTCCTGTTACGGTTGAGTTATTCCATTGTGTGTCTGTACCACATTTTGTCTGTCCGTTCGTCCTTTGATGGACATTTGTGTTGTCTCTACCTTTTGGCTGTTGTGAACACTGCTATCAGCATGCCCATACATGTACTCGTTTAAGTACTTGTTTTTAATTCTTTTGCATATATACTTAGGAGTGGAATTGCTGGGTTCTACGCTAATTCTATGTTTACCTTTTTGAGGAACTGCTATGCTATTTTCCACAGGAGCTGAATCATTTTATGTCCCACGAGCAATGTGTAAGGGTTCCGGTTTCTCTACATTCGCAGCAGTATTTGTTGTTTTCCACTTAAAAAATTTTTTTTACATGTTTTTTAAATTTAATTTAATTTATTTATTTTTGGCTGTGTTGGGTATTGGTTGCTATGCACGGGCTTTCTCTAGTTGTGGCAGGCGGGGGCTGCTCTTCATTGCAGTGCACGGGCTTCTCACTGCGGTGGCTTCTCTTGCTGCGGAGCACGGGCTCTAGGCGCACGGGCTTCAGTAGTTGTGGCTCACAGCTTTCGCAGTTGTGACGCACAGGCTCAGTTGCTCTGCGGCACGTGGGATCTTCCTGGATCAGGGCTCAAACCCGTGTCCCCTGCGTTGGCAGGCGGATTCTTAACCACTGCGCCACCAGGGAAGCCCTGTTTTCCACTTTTTTTTGATTGTAGTAATTTTACTGAATAGGTAATGTTATCTCATTTCAGTTTTGATTTGCATTTCCATAATAATTAATGATATTGAAGATCTTATCCTGTGCTTATTCCCATTTGTGTATCTTTTTTGTTTGTTTGTTTGTTTGTTTTTTGACCATGTCGCACAGCTTGCGGGATCTTAGTTCCCCAACCAGATATTGAACCCGGGCCGCCCCGGCCACGACGTTGAAAGCGGTGGCTCCTAACCACTGGACTGCCAAGGAATTCCCTATTTGTGTATCTTTGGGAAAATGTCTATTCAAATCCTTGGCCCATTTTTAAATTAGATTTTTTTGCCTTTTTGAATTTTAAAGCTCCTTATATAATATGGGTACAGATCCCATATCAGATATATGATTTGCATATACCTTCTCCCATTCCGTGGATTGTCTTTTTACTTTCTTGGTAATGTCTTTTGGAAGGACAAAAGTTTTTAATGTTGTTGAAGTCAAAATTTTTTTGGTTGCTTGTGCTTTTGGTATCATGAAAACTGGTTTTTAACTCGGAATATTTCAGTCCCTTTTTTGATGATAGAGATTAGTGGAAACAGGAGGATAATCTAAATAAAATCTCATTGAAATACCCTAAAGTGTAGTTAGGCTGCAACATTCCATAAAGCTTAGTATTCTTAAGCCATAGAGAAACACAACAAGGTGGAATTGGAGGGAGGTGATTATGAACCCTTTTTTTTCCTTTTCATCCTAAAGGGACTTCTGATTTCTTGCTAAGACATGGGGATGCAATAATTCTGATCATCTTCCTGGCAAACAGTAGAACTAATTCTTGGACTCTTGGAATGTCTGGATTAGTTTTTGTTTTTTTGTCTCTAAAGATACATAGTCATCCTTTTATGTCTGAATTTTAAGCCACTGAAATTATCAGGAGAGGGGAAATGTCAGAGTATGTCTTCTGACAAATGAATCTTTGAACTGTGCAGGAAAACAGCACAACCTTGATCTTTCTGCAGCTTGAGTCAGACTTTTTCTTCTATGATTAAAAAAGAATTATCTTCTTTATGGTGGAGGTTTAGCCATTTGCTTATGAGTACACGAATACGCATGTGAGTCCACGTGTATATGTGTGTGTGTGTGTGTGTGTGTGTGTGTGTGTATTATGACTGTTACTGTTTTTTCAATTCTAGTTTACAGGAGGGGACAGGACGGCCTGTGGCTTCCAACAGAGCCATTACCTGTGCAGAGCTCGTCTTGGATGTCTCACCAAAGACACAGAGAGTCATTTTAAAGAAGAAGGTAAGAGAGCTTAGAACTTGGAGTTTAGAAGAAAAGATTTTTAGCCCTGGAAGGGACAGGGGCCACCTGGTCTAGCCCCTCGTTTTGCAGAAGAGCAAGCAGAGACCTAGGCCCGTGCTCACATGGAGCTTGGGCGTCCTGACTGCTCCAGTTGTTCTCCCCACTGTCCCGTGACGCCTGCTCTAGGAATTCCAAGCCCTTCTCATCTTTGATACCTTTTCGAAGAACTTAATTCTTGAATTTATTTTTTTTCAAATTTGTGATTTGTCGTTTTCATTACTCTTTTTCTGTTGTAACACTCCCCTAATCTCCTCTTCCCTAAACTCAGTGGAAAAATTATCACCTGACAATTTTTTCCCTTTTTATGCCAACATTCTTTTCAAGTTAGTTTATGAAATGATTATGCTAATAGACCTAGATATTGAGAGAAAGAGTAAAGTTTGACCAGAAATATTGTGACTGACAGAAAGGCTGGTAGTAAATAGTTCAGACTTCAAAATGCATGTTGTTTGAGAGCCACACAGAGGTGCAGAGATCACTTTAAGAGGAGGAAGATCACCAGCTATACTATAATTATTTGAAACCGTTTACCTGAGGGGTGTGTTCTGGAAAATTTTGCATAATATAAATCACATAATCCCAAAACAACCCTGACAGAGGGTGTGTGTTTCCAACCTAAGTGGCCCTAATGCTGACAGAGGATGCCCTTTAATCAACTAAAGTGCTATCATGTGTGGCAGTAATGTAGGTGGTTTATCACTCATTTGGCCTTGAGGTTGTACAACTCTTACCGCATTTTTAATGGGGGATAGATTCAAATTATTTCAGATTTTGCACATCAAATGAAACTTTAATACATGTGTTTCTAATTCAGTTTTATATTTTTAACAGCTTTATTGAGATATAATTCATATACCATACAAATCACCCATTGAAAATATACAATTCAGTGGGTTTTAATATATCCACAGTAGGTACTACTCTAACCACAATCAATTTTAGAACATTTTCATCACCTCAAGAAAGAACCCTGTATCCTTTAGCTATCACCCCCGCATTCTCCTTACTTCCCAGCCCTAAGCAGTCGTTAATCTACTTTCTGTCACTGTAGACACCCCTGTTCTGGACTTCTGTCAATATATGAGTGGTCTTTAATGAAGGGCTTCTTTCAGTTATCCTAATGTTTTCAAGGTTCATCCATCTATCAATCAACCAGTACCTTCTACATGTGTTTTTATATCATGCCAGTTGAAAGTCACATAATTCAAATTTGCTTAAAATGTTACCACATTCTTTTATATAAGACTGTGTTTATGTGTTAGATACATTTTAGAAATAAGATTTGGGAATGGTGATGAGTAAAGAGACCATGAGATGTAGTAATTGAAAGTAAACAGTTTTCTAGACTTTACTGAACATTTTGAAAAAGGAAATTTTGAAAGGCAATAATCTAAAAGTAAAAGAGTCTGACAGAAATCAAGGAATTGGGAAAAAAATAGAAGAGCCTTTGGAAATGATGCAGATGACCTTCAAAGAAATGTTCAAGTTAATGAGGATGTTAGAGTGAATGAAGACCAACTCAAGAGAAAAATGATTTATCAAGTGGAGTATGATCACCAGGTGTGATCAGCAAAACACTAGTAATAAATATACATGTGATTTCCAAGCGCTAAGTGTCTTGTTAAGTAGACAAAACCAGATTTTTTAAAATTAAGTAGCAAAGAATACTTTAAATAAAATTTTATAATTTACACACTTTCACAGTTGTCATTTCACTTGATGAGGATGAAAACCGGTAAACGGGAGGGAAGGTGATGAGTGAGTTACGTTGACATCTAAAACTAGGCAGTGTTCTTTGAACTGGCACTAGGAAATGGACCTATGTGCCTGAATTAGGAAGCAAGAGTATAAGGTTGGCCTCTTAGGTTTCTGTTTGTTTTGGGGGATTTTTTTTTTTTTTTTTTACTTTCTGTTTTGAAAGAATCTCAAATTTACAGAGAAGTTGGTAGAAATTCTGTAAAGTGGATTTGTCCTGTTGCTGGTGGTGTTAACGTTAGCACTTGCTTAGGGTGGTGTCTGCCAGCCTTCTCCACTGTGAAGGGAGTTTTTCTTTTCCCTTGTATTTAGTAAATCTTTTGTGGAGAGGTGCTTTGAGACTCTGTAAATATCCTGTTCCTCATCAAGTTTTCTATCTATGTATGTATGCATGCATGCATGTGTATTAGCTTGGACTTCCAGAACAAAATACTATAGACTAAACAATGAGAATTTATTTCTCACAGTTCTGGAAGCTGGGGGGTCCAAGATCAAGGTGCCGGCCAAGTCGGTTCCCGGAGGGGGCCCTTCTTCTGGTTTGAGGACTGCAGCCTTCTTACCGTGTCCTCAGATGGCAGAGGAAGAGTGGGGCCAGGGGTGAGGGGCAAGGAGAAAGCAAGCCCTTTGGTGTCTTAAGGACACTGATCCCATCGGGAGACCCCCACCCTCATGACCTCATCTAAGCCTAATTATTACCCAAAGGCCCCATTTTCATCACAACTGCAGGTTAGGTCTTCAGCATAAGGATTTTGCAGGGGCACAGTTCAGTCTGTGGCTTTATGTATGTCCCCATGGCTCCCTGTTTTATTCAGTGTGTTATCTGTTCCTGTCAGGATTTATTTTTATCCTCAGTTCTCATATTTGGCCAGTGGGAGTGCCTTTAACCTTCTGTGTCCTTTTGACATATGCCCCCTCATGCCTTGAGCACTTTCTTACTTTCTGACACAGCAAGTTATTTTGGGCTCATTTTGTACTTTCCCTGCAGCATTCCCGGAATTTGCCACTTCTTTGAGGAGCTCTGATTGCTTTTATCAGAGAATGGAATTTAGAAACTTAAGATATGTACCCTAGGTGCCCTTGTTGCTGTTGTGGTGTCGCTGTTCCCAGACTCTCTCAAGGGACAGACCTAGCGATTTGATGTATACATGATGTATATATGCACACACACGGCACATACTGTATCTGCGTGTATACATATGTGCATATGCATACATATATCTTATATGTGTATTTATATATTCAACAGATTTCTCTATCTCTGTGTATTAAGAACCAGCAGTTCACACTAATCGTTCTAATCCCAGTCCAACATCACAAAGCTCATTGTAATTTTTTCCCTTTTCATATTTGTAACTCCCTTATCCAACCCTAAGAATGTATTTATTAATTTGATCAGTTCCCGTGAATGTAACCCATGTTCTCTCATCACAGTTGTGCGCCACCCCCCCACCACCCGAGTGTGGACACACCCCGTTACCTGGCGTGGGCCCTGATCTCCACATGTTGGGCAGCTCCCCGTCCAACCCCACCCCCTGCAGGAATTCCCTCCTCACCTGTCTTTGTCTCTGACAACCCACCGTAGGCTCACCTCCCCAGCCCCTCTGTATGGATCCGCACCCACCTTGGATTGCAACATCCCGCTCTGGGCCGGGCCGCCACAATACGCCCACCTACCCTCACACAGCCCCCATGGCCTTCTCCCTCCCTCAGTCTCACCTCAAGATTTTAGGGCTAAATTGTGAGGAAAGCGGGCAGGGGAAGGGAACTGGAAGGAGAATGGTGGATCTTGGGTTTTTAAATGGAGGTTTGGGTAGTTTCCAATGATGATGAGCTTGCACATACAGGCAGGCAATAGAGGAATCCATGTATGAAAACTTGTTTCACATGGGCATCTGTGCTTTGATTCCCAATCGGGAACACCTCCAGGAAAACTGAGATGCTTTTCCGTGTGGTTTTGGTGCTAGGGGTATAGATGTATTCTCTCACTGTGAACAGAGAAGTAAGTATGTGGGGATTGCGGGTGGAGAAGTGCAGCTCAGTTTCATCTCTTTTCACAGATACAGGAGGCATTAGCACACAGTAGAAAGAGCATCATCACACTGCTATATTTAAAATAGATTTTAAAATAAATAAATAAATAAAATAGATAACCAACAAGGACCTGCTGTATAGCACAGGGAGCTCTGCTCAATTCTCTGTACACCTGAAACTAACACAACATTGTTAACTATACTCCAACATAGAAGAAAAATTAAAAAAATAAAATAAAAGAAAGAGCATCATATCTTCTAGACTTGAGTTCTGGCTTTGCCACTTAAAGGTGATGATATCTGGTGTTTCACATTCCTACCTGAGCCTCATTTTCCCACTGATCTCCCAGCCTTGTGAGAGGGATCAACTAGGATGCTGTACATAATGTGCTGTGTAAAGGGTTGTGATCGCGATAACATAGCAAACATTTATTGAGGCATTAACCCTGTGCCAAGTATGTGCTGAAAGTGCCCTGTATGTATTACAGTTATCACAAGAACCCTCAGAGGTAGCTTAATTTCCCCCTTTGACAGATCAGGGAACAGGAGCTCTGAGAAATTTAGTAGCTTATCCAAGGTCACTTAGCTAGTAAATGAGGCAGCTGGATTTCAGATCGTGGCATTCGACTCCAGCATTCATATTACTTTGTTAGCTTTTAATGCAGCTTTGACAGCTTTGTTGCAAAAGCTGTCATTCCAACGCGGGGCAGGGTGTGGATGGGTTTGTGGTACCCAGAATGTGATCCTGACAGGTCTCGTGGAAAGAGTATTCTCAATGGTTAGGTGTTACTGAAATGAAATTACAGGGATTGTGTTAGAAAGGTGGTGTGGCAACGTGGATAAGCATGTCGTCCCTGGACTCACACTGCAGCGATTCAGACCTTCACTCTACCACCCGCTAGTTCTGTGACCATGGTGAAGCTTCTCTGTCTCACTGGGACTTAACTTCTTCGTTTGTACGTAAGGATGATAATAGTATATACTTCACTGGATAGTTTTGAGGGTTGAATGAATTGCATTGTGTAACTCACACTGATCACTGGCTGACACAGAGTAAATATTCAGGAGGTATTATTACTATTATTATTATTACTTCTTATATATAATGGATTATACAGACTTTCATGGATTGACCTGGAAGTTCAAGTACTGCTTATAAAATACTCCTAAGAGAAAATATATTTAGAATTAATAGCAATCAATCTAGTATAACTTTCGAATACAATCCACTTAATAGTAAACCCAGTAAATTGGAAATTGGAAACCATCAATGTAGCATGCTTCCCTTATGAACGTGGGATGGGGGAGAGCTCTGGTAAATTCTGGTTGTCTGCCAGTTATGAGGATAACCAAAGACCAAATACTGAGAATATCATGTATACTTTATATAATTGGATCACTCTTTTAGGTAAGGGCGCTGGAGGGCTGCCATCTGGAGTAGCAGTTAACATAGCAGTGTAGCTAGTGGAGGAGATTAGATTGAACCTCGACTAACTGGTTTGCTCAGAAAGTATTAAGTGTATGAAAAAAATAAATTTTAAAAATTTATATTATTTGTCACTTTTGGTTGTTTGGTTCAAGAGTTTAGCATATTTTATCCAAAGTGCAGCTGGAGATTGACAGCAGTGCAAGTTTGAATTAAGCATTGACATAGTCAGGAAGTGTCTTTTAGTACGGTCCCTACTTGAGAACTCATCCAGCCCTGTGCGAAGCTCTTGAAGCCCTGCGTGAAGCCGGGGCTACGCATGATGGCTCTCGCTGTCTCTGCCCAACAGGAGCCGGGGAAGCGCTCTCAGCTGTGGAGAATGACTGGAACAGGCATGCTGGCCCACGAGGGCTCTTCCGTGCCTCACAACCCCAGCAAGCCCTTGGCCGCCCGCCCCACGGAGGGCTCTGCCATCTTAGACATTGCAGGTCTTGCTGCAGTCACTGACAACAGGTAACTTGCATGGCAACTTTTGACTCAAGTTCACTGCTTTCAAATTCAGACTCAGAAGAAATCCACACCAAAAAGCAAAGAGTCTATAAAGGAAGTAAGAATTTGTATTTTTCTTCAATGATAGAAACCTGTTGTGTTTCCAAACATGAGTATTGGGTTTCTGTTTTATTTTTCTATTTTTTTTTTGCGGTATGCGGGCCTCTCACTGTTGTGGCCTCTCCCTTTGCGGAGCACAGGCTCCGCACGCGCAGGCTCAGCGGCCATGGCTCACGGGCCCAGCCGCTCCGCGGCACGTGGGATCTTCCCGGACCGGGGCACGAACCCGCGTCCCCTGCATAGGCAGGCGGACTCTCAACCACGGCGCCACCAGGGAAGCCCTCTGTTTTATTTTTTAAAGTCATTATGGAAATGCCCATGGAGATGTTAAAAAAAAAAATCAAACTATAAGAAGGATATGTTATGAAACATGAATGTCTTTTCCTCCAAATGTCTACCTACCCCTGCTCCCGAGAAGTGAACAGTTTGTTTTTTTAAAACTAAGAATTTTGCTAAATCCCTTGAAAGCAGAAATAAATTATTAAGAGAATAATCAAATGTGTTTTTATGACTGACTCCTTGGATTCAAATCAGCTCTTTAACTTTGAATAAGTTATTTTATTAATCTGTGCCTCAGTTTCTCCATGAAATCAGTGTCTTTTCAATTAGTACCTTGTTTGCTTCCAAAATGACTTTAGATGACTTACAAGTTAAAACCCATTACAAGATAAAAGTATTTGGAAATAAAACAGAAAAGGATTTTTGAAAATATTTTAAAAACCTTTCTTGTACTACGTGACAGCTTGTCATTGTGAGAAAGCAAGAACACCTATTATATGTATTGTGAATCCTTAAAGCATTCATATTTGTGTCCTCATTGCTTTCCATTTTGTTTTACTCCTTTTTCCTCATTGAGAGATACCTAGCTGCCATAGGATTCAAGCTAACTGCCTGTTAGATTTTTAAGGGCAGAGGATATTGGAAGGAAGAAGAGTAAAACCACGATCCTGATACTCTCTTCAGGCCTGAAATATTTGACTCACAGGACTTGTTGCATTTTCCTTTCTTCTAGATACGAGCCGCTGATGCTAAGAAAGCCTGATCGTAGGCGAAGCACAACCCAGACGTGGAGTTTCCGAGAAGGGAAACTGACCTGTGGTTTACATGGGTTGGTTGTCCAGGTTAGTGGTTTTTGACATCCCCAGCTGCAGCAAGCAGTGGTTGAGCCTTTTTTTTTTTTTTTTTTTTTTTTTTGAAACAAAGTCTTAATTAGGATATACATGAGATGTTGTTGAATGGGAAAAAAATAATTACAGTGCAAATATGTATTATTTCATTTTAGTCAGCAAAACCACGAAACTTTGTGCATCGGTGCATATTTACACGGGAAATGTTATTGAAGGTGATACGTAAGAAAAGTATTTAGGAATGACTGCTTCTGAGGGATGGGTTGTTTATGTTTTTCCCTTGGCTTATCTGGATTTTTTTTCTTCGATGAGATAAATTACCTATGTAATTTTAAAAAGAAAGAAAGAAAGAAAGAAAAAAATGTCAGCTAAAAGCCCACCACTAAGTTAGATGGATTCGTTTTAGACCTGTGAGGTTAAAACCATCTTTTATAAAGTGTTCTGTGAGATGGTGAGTAATCTTCATGGGCTCTGCATGCCCTAGATTCTGTTTACTTCTGCGTTCTCAGTGGGCCCCAAATAAACCTTGCATTGTTGTAGCAAATGTTGAAATGAAGATTGCTGTTCAGTTTCCCCTGCCTTCAAGTCAGCCAGTCCACCCCATGAAAACCTCCCAGGTACTTTATAAGCAAATGTGTGTTTGGAAAGTTTCCAGGAATTTGGATTTTCTCTCCTTCTGGCTTCAGGCCAGGAATGAGACCATGGATCTGAGATGAGTGGGTAGGAAGGTGTCTCAGAGGTTTGGGCATAGAGCAGGACAGCATGCGTGACTGTATGTGCAGTTCTGCCTCAGCCTGGGGCTTTACCCAAAAGGTAAACACTAGAACATCAGGCCCAGAATCTGGAGAGCTCTTAGTGTGTTTGACCCTGGTGGAAACCAGGCTGTCCTTCCATAATGGGAGCTTGTTCTCCAGGGGAGCGAGCAGGACTCCGTAAGGAGCCTCTGACTCTGCTGTTGGGTGAGATTTATTTTCTTTATCTCTAGTGCCCTGAGCTTTTTTCATCAAAGACAAGCTGCTTACTTATATGAAGCACACATCTGGAATGGATTTGTGATTTTCAATTAGCAATGCAATTCAGACTTCTAGAGGCAAAAGAAGGCTTGTTATAATTGTTGGGTTCCGTGTCTGACCCTGACTTTACTTCTGGTTTGTTTCTAAAGTCCATGTAATTCCAATTCTCTTAGAGCATCCTGCCCAACCCACCTCCCCCTCCCCCCACCCAACCAAAAAAAAAAAATCCCTTTCTGGTGTTTGTTGTTTCTTGAATCTATTTCATAATTTCTCTGAGTGACCCTATAATAGCAGTATTCAGCAGAGCAGAATGTGTGTTGGTTAGGGAAATAAACTTGTTTCAATCTTATTATTCTGAATCAAATAATTGAAGGCATTAAAACATTTTCTGACACTAGCCTTATAAGGTTGCATAGGCACTTTCTTTCTAAACTTAAAAGTTATAAAAGCTTTCTCCATGTTGAAGTCTGTCCTATAAACCCAGCTCAGATTTTCCTTTTCATTACTCAACTATTTAAAAACGAACAGAGGGGGATCTAGACACTTTAGCTGTTATCTTCTCTAGCCCTGTATTCACTCTCCCGAAGGCGGCATCCTGCAGACTTCCATTTTACTTGGGGCGTATAGCAAGAAGGTACTTTCCTCCAAAGGCCCGAATAGCTGGCTATCAGATGACATTTACATTTCCCTGTTTCATTTGAGAAGAGGCACCATATTTTGAATATTTGATTGTCCAGCCATATGCCTGTTTGGGGAGGTTTTCAACTCCAGAATTTGCTTTTTATTGGAAAGCTCAGTGATAATGATACTTTTTAAATTTTCAGAATGTTTCAGCCTTTGAAGCAAACCCTAGTGAGAATACTCAGAGAAATAGGGTTTTTGGTACTTTTTTTTTTTTAAGCTTATCTTAATGACTAGAAGTTATTACTAAACTAATATACTGTATTCATGGAATTATCTTACCTTGAATTCCCTAAATTCATGCAGCGTAACTTTCCATCTTGCCCAAGTAATCCTCCTGTTCTTTATCATCTGTAAAGCTGAAAAAACAGTAAATGCTTTGCTATATGTTGACCATGACCCTTCAGAAGAGAGTTTAAATTTGGTAACTTGTTTGAAATGACATGTTAAATCGTCAAAGTCAGTGCCTTTGCCTTTTCTTACGCATCTTTACTCTGTCCTGTAGGCCAAAGGAGGGCTTTCTGGTTTGTTTGACGGAGCTGAAGTCGTTCTTGGTCCGGACACATCCATGGAGCTTTTGGGGCCAGTTCCACCTGAACAACAATTTATTAACCAAAAAATGAGGCCTGGTTCTGGAATGTTATCCATCAGGGTCATCCCAGATGGACCAACTAGAGCGCTCCAGGTGATAATTTATTGTAAGAACTGACCTGAGCCTCATGGTACTCCCCCCGCCCCCACGTGGGCAGTCATTTGGCAGATGTTTATTGAAGTATCTGTGCTGGATGTGAGGATGGCGTGTTCTTATTTATAAAGTGGGGATAAGACCTGCCTCACAGAGTTGTTATAAGAATCCGAGTATAAGTAAAATACAAGATGATTTTTTAAAAGTGTAAGAATTATTTTATAATAACTTATAAGGGAAAAGAATCTGAAAAGAAAGGTAAATATGTATGTATCACTGAATCACTTTGCTGCACACCTGAAACCAACACAACATTGTAAATCAACTATACGTCAATAATAATTTTTAAAAAAAAGAATGAGTAAAAAAAAAAAAAGTATAAGAATTAAAGAAGATAATGCCAAGAACAGTACATATTATTATCAGTCGTTATATATGTTTATTATATATTTAAATAATTGATATATTAATAATATTGACAACAAGGAGATATATGAGGTCTCTAATCAGATAATTAACATGTTGTGTTATGAAAGTAGGAGTGGAGGGTGCTATGGGGAGTATCTAGAAAGGATTCGTATGCCCAGATTTGGAGACTGGCAGGGGCTTTCTAAGAGAAGTAACACTTAAGCTGAGATCTAAATGTTAACTGAAGGGAGTTAGCCAAATCAAGAAGGGAAGGTGGAGGGGCTGTGCCCTAAGAATGAGAGTATTCGTTCACCAGTTATTTACTGAGCCCCTATTAGAGCCAGGCACGGTTCTAGGTACTGAACCTAGACTAGTGAGCAAACAAAGTTCCCTGCCATCTTGGAGCTTACATTCTAGCGGGGTAGATAAGCCATGAGCAATAAACAACATAAGTAAATTATATATATATGGGAAGTTATATATCTCCATTGAAGGCCTGGAGATAAAAGAGGGTGATCCAGCTGGCACATAGAATATGCAAAGAAATAGGCAGGGGACCGAAGCAGGGGCCAGAACATTAAAAGCCTGACACATGCTAAAGATTTTGTGTTTTTGCCGTGGCAACAAAGAGTCAGGGAGTGACACGATCAGAAATTTATTTTAACTTGCTCACTCTGGCTGCAGTGTGGAGAATTGGAGTGAAACTGGAGACAGAGGAAGACCAGTTAGGAGGGATCTGGATGAGAGATTATGGTGACCCAAACTAGAATACATGGCAGGGAGGTGGACATGAGGAGGAGGTTGGAGAGAAATGAATAGAAATGAAAGCTTGTTAAGGGGTAGAGTCAGTCAGACTTAGTGATTGCTTGAATGTGCGGATGAGAGAGAGGAAAGAGTCAAGAATGGCCTTCAAGATTTTGATTTGGGCAACTAGGAGGATGATAATCTCCATCACTAAGAGATGTACACAGGGCAGACTTCTGGGGGGAAATGAGGAGCTAAGTTTTGGACTTACTAAGTGGATGGTATCTACAAGAAGGTGTCCGGAAGTCAGTGTAAGTATGGGTCTGTAGCTCAGGGAGAGTTCTGTGCTGGAGATAACGGATTTATCAGGGCATGGGGAATTAGAGTTAAGGAAAAAGAAAAGCTGTTGATGTGTAACAGTAAATTCTCTGGCATAGTACACCAAAATCCACAATATCTCTTTAAAAAGCACCCTTCTCTTAAGGCAAAAAATGAATGCCTTGATCCTGAGGTTTGCATGTTTTGACTTGAGCTATAATTCTAGATCACCTACAGATGCCTAACTCCCACTGTATGAAGCTCTCAAGGTCTACAGCTTTGGTGTTAGTCATACAGACTCAAGACCAAATTTTGCTTCATTATTATATAAATCTTACCTTAGCAGTGCTTTGGAAACCACTAACTTCCATAAGATTATTGAGCATATAGTGACTTTGACTTACACAATTGGTATGGAGTGGGTTTCGCAGTGGAAGTTTGAGCCCTCTTTGTAAGTACAGTATTTTATTTGACCGCAGATAACAGATTTCTCCCAACGGAAAAGTGACCGTTCATCATATGAAGTGGATGAACTTCCTGTTACGGATCAAGAGCTGCAGAAATTAAAGAATCCAGACACAGAGCAGGAATTGGAAGTACGTATTACCTATTGCAAGGTCATTTCTTCATCACAAATTTGTTTAGAATTTTGCTCTTTGGTTTTCTCAGTTGAGACCTTCTCTTTTCTTTCTGACCTCTGTGACTTCTAAGTATCAGTGTTACTTCATAGTATTTAATGTTGTCACATCATGAATGTGTGAATATGTTACTTAAATGACAGCTCAGGTCAAATCAGAATGTAACAAATGTTGTTACAGTAAGATGAAAATAAAGAAAGCTAAATTATTTGAATTTAAATAGGAGTGAAGGTTGAGAATTAAGCGAACTAGGTTTTATCTTTTTGGCCCCAGTTGACTCTGACATCTTCGTTTCCCTGGCCCTGTTTGGGCATTGGAAAGAAAGTGAAAAGTTTGGAAAGGGACATGAGATAAGTGTGAAAAAGCACACTTACTCCATATTTATTCAGTAATCTTAAAAAAAAAAAAACCTATATGTAAAGCACTGTATTGGATGTTGTAGAAGTTTGGTGAATAACTTAATAAGAGCTTGTCTCTCAAATAGGGACAAAGATTCTCAAATGATTATTTTCCTGCAGTGAGCTGCAGAATGTCACCAGTGCTCCGGTAGAGGTATTATCATATCACTGTGGAGTTCTGGTTGGGGTGGGGAGGGTGCCTGGAGAGGAAGGCTTCTGGTGAGATGGTGGAGCCTGAGTGGTCAAGGCGAGTAATACAGCTCCAACATGTTTTTCATCTGCTTAGAGGCAAAGTAGAGGGATTTAAAGCCATTTATTTCCTTGTACTCTCCTGGCTATCTTGAGATCTGTTTTAAACTGTCAGTGTGCCATACTTTGGTTTCCTTTCAGGTGCTTGTGAAGTTAGAAGGTGGAATTGGGTTGTCTTTAATTAATAAAGTCCCAGAAGAACTGGTCTTTGCAAGTCTTACGGGAATCAATGTGCACTACACACAGCTGGCCACCAGTCATATGCTAGAACTCAGCATCCAGGATGTACAGGTGAGAGGGGGAGGCTTAGGACTTGTTGGTCTCCTTTTCTTCCTGCTGAACAGCCAACCAGATCAGTGTTTGATGTTCTAAAAACTTTAATGCTTTGGCACAAATTTCTTGTGGTCTTCAAAAGATCGTTCTATGAAAAGAATTCTTTTACCTATATTTGTCTTACTAATTTTTCTGTAGAGCAGAATTCTGAATATAGCATCAGTAACTTAGATAACTTAGTCAAGGTGGCACGGAGGAAGGTGACCCATGGTCCCTCATCTTGCCAATAGAGAAAACAGCAGAAATCATCTAACCATAATTTAGAGGAACTGAAGTTCACCATAGGGAGAAAAACAAGGGAAGTGGACTTGTGCTTCTGACCAAGGTGGAGTAACAGGGACCTGATTTACTTTCCTACCTGAAACACCCCCCAAATCCTGATCAAATAAGGAGACAACAGATTCAAGACACTGGACATCAGGCAACAAAGGACAGTGATCCCTGAGAGGTGGGAAACAGAAGAGGTGAGCCCTGCAATCACCCCAGCTTGCTGCCTTGAAAAAGTTTCCAGGCCATGTCACCAAGGCGGAGAGACTGAGATAGAGCCCAGCAGAGTGGATGAGCTGAACAGGGTTAAGAGTCCTAGGACCAAGGCAGCCAGAGTTCATAGGACAGCAAACCTGGGAGGAGCATGCTGCACAGAAGAAGGAAGTCTCGGGAGATCTGCAGAGGGCCCCACGGATAGTCGGCAAAGGACACAGAAGAGGAGCCTGCCATCCAGAAGGGTCACAGGGACAGCACTGACTGCTCACCGCCAGCCACACTGGGAAAACTGATAATTATGGGACATTGGGAGGAGCCTTCCAGAAAGTCTTGGGCCTCCGTGGTGAGCTATGTGCCCTAGGCTGAGCACTGCTCCAGACCTACCTAACAAATCAGTCACACAAAGGGAAACTCTGAAAGAATCAGTCTGTTTCCAAGTAAATTAACCATGTGTCTGAACAAAAAAGCTCAAGATTTAATGGAATACAGAAACATCCAGCACCCAACAAAGCAAAAATCACAGTATCTGGCATCCTATCAAAAATTACCATGTGTGGGGCTTCCCTGGTGGTGCAGTGGTTGAGAGTCCGCCTGCCGATGCAAGGGACACGGGTTCGTGCCCCGGTCCGGGAAGATCCCACGTGCCGCGGAGCGGCTGGGCCTGTGGGCCGTGGCCGCCGAGCATGTGCGTCCGGAGCCTGCGTGTCTGGAGCCTGTGCTCCGCAACGGGAGAGGCCACAACAGTGAGAGGCCCGCGTGTACTGGGGGAAAAATAAAAAATAAAAAAATTACCAGGTGTGCAAAGGGGTAGGAAAACACAATATATAATGAGGAGAATAATCATTCAGAAGTAACCCAAAGCTAACACAGCTGTTTGGATTTTCAGAGAAGGACATTAAAACTCATTATAACTGTATTCTATTCTACATGTTCAAAAAGTTTAGTGGAGACATGGAAGATATACAAATCTGAAACTTCTAGAGATTGAAATGAAATGGAAAAAACACTGGATTTGATCTGTAGCAGATGACACAGTGCAGAAAAAATGATTAGTGAATTTACAGACCTAACAAGAGAAACTGTCCAAATTGAAATACCCAGAGAAAAATAATCCAAGGGGGAAAAAAACCGCACAGAGACCAGCATCAGTGACCTATGAGAAAACTTCAAGCAACCTAATATATGGATAATTGGAGTCCCCAGAGGAGAGAGAGAGGAGGAGACAGGAAAAAAAAAAAAAAAAATTGGAAGGAATTTTGTAATTATTATGTTTGTTAGAGGGTTTTGTTCTTCTTCTTAGGTAAATGTCTGCTTTTTTTTTTTTTTTAATCATGAATAACTTTTAAAAGTCATGAATTAGGGACTTCCCTGGTGGTCCAGTGGTTAAGAATCCTCCTTCCAACAAAGGGGACGTGGGTTTGATCCCCCTAGTCGGGGAACTAAGATCCCACATTCCGAGGGGCAGCTAAGCCCGTGCACCCCAACTATTGAGCCAGCGTGCTGTAGACCCCGCGTGCCACAACTAGAGAGAAGCCCGTGCGCCACAGTGAAGGATCCTGCATGCTGCAGTGAAGATCCCATGTGCTGCAATTAAGACCCGATGCAGCCAATTAAATAAATAAATAAACATTAAAAAAATAAAAATGAATTAAATTCAATTTTATTTTTTTTTTAAAAAAGAGATTTCGACCATAAATTTTCCAAACTTAGTGAAAACTATAAACTCACAGAAGCAGCTCAAACACAAACCCACATTCACACCCTCCCCTGCACCTCTCCCCTGCCCTGCCACACACACGACATGAAGGAAACTGTACCAAGGTACATCATAATCAATTATTCAAAACCAGTGATAAAGCATCCAGATTAAAAAAGCCACGTTCCTCACAAGGAACAAAGGTGAGAATGACAGCCAGTTTCTTATTGGGAACAATGCAAGTTGAGAATATGGTAAGCAACATCTTTAAAGTGTTGAAAGGAAAAAAAAAAAACCCTGCCAAGCTAGAAGTCTGTGCCCAGCAAATATATCTTTCAAAAACAAGGGTGAATTAAAAGGTGTTTTTAGACATTCAAAAACTAAAAAGACTCATTTCCAGCAGATCCACACTACAAAAAAATGTTAAAGGATTATCATGTCAAAACCCTTTTCAGAAGAATTTTTTCTTTCATCATATATCACAAATAGCAAAGAGTTCAGGCTAATGACATCCCATTTGTTTGAGGATAAAAAGTTAATATCTTGCACCTCTATTTCTTTGTCTTTCTTTTTTGATCTTACAGAGAAGATCCGAGGAATCATTTGTTGTTCATTAATTTCATTGACTTTTTACTGTAATTAAAAAGATTTTTTGGGCTCCCCTGGTGGCACAGTGGTTGAGAGTCCGCCTGCCAATCAATTCAGGGGACACAGGTTCGTGCCCTGGTCCGGGAAGATCCCACATGTCGTGGAGCGGCTGGGCCTGTGAGCCATGGCCGCTGAGCTTGTGCGTCCGGAGCCTGTGCTCTGCAATGGGAGAGGCCACAACAGTGAGAGGCCTGTGTACCGCGCAAAAAAAAGATTTTTTTTTTTTTCCTGTACTACCTCTTGATTTAAAGTGTGCTGTAAATTTAGAAAATAAATAGATTTGAGAGTTTACTATGATTACAGTGCTATGAAGAAGAATTTTTAAGAACAGAAAATATAGTCCCACCCTTAGGGAGTGTCTAAATCTAATTGAGAGACTAAAACAAAAATCAGAAATTCGCAGTTAGTACACTTGTATCAAATGTGTTTGGGGAAAGAACAAAGAAGAGGTCAGAATAAGGTGAGACTTTATTGTCATTTCCTCTGTTGGGTGTGACAGGTGATTCATTCACTGGGTGAATTCTTACTGAGTAACATCTGTGTGCTGGGCATGGCACTGGGCTCTGGAGATACCACCATGACTCAAAAGATGAAGTTTCTGCTCTCTGAGCTAACAGACTAGGGAAGAAGTCAGCCAGTAAGTGAGTGAGCAAGCAAATAAATAATTCCAACCTGGGATAACTGCTGTGAGAGAATAAAGAGGGATGCTGCTGCTTTAGGTAAAGTGGTCTAGGAGGGGGTCTTCCTGAGGAAGTGGGAGCTGAGCTGAACTTGGAAGAAGAGAATGAGAAAACCAGAGAAAAGGTATACTGGGGGGAAATGTTCCGGAATATTCTTAGGGAGGAGAGACTTGCCCGTCTTTGGGAAACAGTGGGGAGGCTCATGTGCAGGCATGGTGGTGAGCCTGGAGGAGAGTGGGATGTAGTGAGACTGGATCCGGTGGGCCCTTGGAGGCTGTGCTGTCCTAGGAGAAAGGGAAGCCACTGCAGGGTGTCCAGGAAGGAGGGACATGATTTGTGTTTTTGAAAGATCACTTTGGCTGCTGTATAGAGAGCACATGGTAGGAAGCACGGGCGGAAGTAGGAAGAAGTGCTCTAGGTCCCTCACCCTCTTCTCTCTGAACCTTGAAAGCCAACAGAAGGACCATCCGCAGTGATTGTACAAAATGGTTCTGTGGGAACCCATGTGATACAATGGAAAGGTCAAGGGCTTGATGCTCGAAATACCTGCATTTGGATCCCAACTCTCCTACTTAATACTATACCTTGTGAATGTGGGCAAGTAATTTAACTTCTCTAAGCTTCTGTTTTCTTGTTTGTAAAATGGGGAGGAAAAACACTTAACCTTTAGGGTTGTAGTGAGGGATGTGTTAGGTGATGTGTAGGAAGTACGCTTAGGGGTACCCGACACACGTTGTCTCCTCTTTCCTCTTCCTAGTGTGGGCCTTTAGGGTGAAACAAAGAAAAGATGCTTGCTTCCTGCCATGAGCCTCCAGATGTCCATAAACTTACCTGAGTGTGGGGAGTGTGTCCTCGGTGATGGTGCTGATGGCGGGGGGGCGGGGGGGCGGCGGCAGTGAATAGAGCAGTCCCTGGTGCCACCGCTTTCATCACTCCATTCCTAGAAGGGAGTTGCCTTTAGGATGGGCAACTGTGCCTATTTGGTAGGCATCTGCTACTGATTCTCTAGTTTGAGTTCTTCAGGAAATTTGGAGCAAGAGAAGCATCGATAGCCTAGTGGTTGAGAGCGTTCGCTTTGGGGACAGAGAGAGGTGGAGTCAAGTTCTCGTTCCGTCATTGACTAGGTGTACAGCCTTAGGCAGGACGCTCTCTTCTCAGCTTCGTTGTCTGTGACGTGAGGACGGTGATGGTCCCCAGGAGGTTGTGGGTGAGGATGCGGCAGAGCCCTGCATTTGATAACTGGGACAGGCTGGCCGTCGTGGGACTTGATGAGGGGACCAGCTCGGTGCGTGGCACACAGCACTCACCAAATGAAGTACAGCTCCTACCTACTGCTATTATTGTTGCTGGTTTTAGTGAGAATATATTTTTCCAAAAGTACTTTCTGAATGACCTGCATATTGTGAGACGTAGTTAAAGGTGAAAATGAAAACTGAGCAATTTGTCTGTTTTTGTTGCTGCTTTTTCATGTCCTAGGTCGACAATCAGCTCATTGGCACCACGCAGCCCTTCCTGCTCTTTGTGACTCCACTGAGCAATGAGAATGAGGTCATTGAGACGGGCCCTGCTGTGCAAGTGAACACGGTGAAGTTCCCCAGTAAGAGTGCGCTGACCAACATCTACAAGGTAGGCTGGTGGGCTTGATTTGTCCTCTCGCAGCCGAGGCTCAGAGCAGCAGTTCAGGCTGTGGATGGAAATAGTCCAGTTGGGGGTAAGGCACTAAGCGACTCGATACATTGTGTAGCGGAATTGATGGAAACTCCTCCTAAAACTTCAGATTCTCAGTTGTGTTGTCGATGATTCAGTGGGCAATAGTACTGAATCCATAGGGGCCAGAGTCTGTATTCGTGAGCGTGAAGCCTCTGCAGGAAAGTATAGCATCTTCTAGATTGGTCGTGACCAGGCATGATCTCAATATATTATTAAAATAGTAATCCAAAAATTAGCACACAATGTTGTAAATCAACTGTACTTCAATGAAATAAATTAAAAAAATAATAATCCAAGACTACTGGAAAAGGGATAGGAGGGGCCTGACCTTGGGACAGACATCCTCCTCTGTAAGCTGCCACACTGTTTACTAAAAGCGGATCATTCAGAAGTGATAAACTTTCTTTCCTGGAGAAGTCTTCATGTACAAGCTAGCGTTATAACACCAAATTCTGGAAAAGTGGGAGCTAAGACGTTGCTTCTCATATTTCTGGTCCTTTGTCACCAGCGCCAGTGGGGTCAAGCCTGCCTGTGGCCCTCAAATTCACAAGCCCAGTTCTGCTCCTTAAACTAGCTGCTGTCCATGTGAGCTCAGTACCATATACCACAGTGCATCTGAAAGTGTAATCCTGACTAACCAGACACAGATGCCCTGGGAACCAAGCAATAGGATGGTGAATCGTCTACTAAACATCTTCTGGAATTTTTGATTCATTATAACAATGTAGAGAGAGATGAGCCAGAAAGAATTTGGCAGTATGATTATGAAATCACATAAGTAAAGACACCACGCCATATCACAGGGGCCTTCTTAGGGCGTGGATGAAAGTTCCTCTGGCATTCGCACTGTAAATCAGAATTTCTTTATCTCTAGCATCTGATGGTCACGGCTCAGAGATTCACGGTACAAATAGAGGAGAAACTGCTCCTCAAGCTGCTGAGTTTCTTTGGCTACGATCAGGCAGAATCAGGTAATGTCGAATGTTCTAGGTGTGTATCTGGGAATTGGCTCAAGGGTGGCGTTTTTTAGTCTGCTTGTGAAAATAGGTGGCCTCTGAATGCCTGGCAAGCTCCCTGTCCACCTCATAGTCTGAGCTGGGAAGCGAAGGTTTGTGGTTCAGTTCTCTTTCTAAGTATTGCTTGTTGACAGGTCTTGAGGTGTACCTGTGTACGAAAGAAGCTGCGCCAAGGGTCTCTGGTGTCCCAGCGTACCCCGGGGCAAGCTTTTGGGAAGCAGTTTATTGTTCCTCTTTGTTTCATGTTTTTTGACTCGTCTGCTTTAAGATGGCAGAAATGATGTTAGTCATTTAGCAAACCACTTTGTTTCCTAACCTTTGTTTATTAAACAGATTCAGGGCCAAGAATCAGAAATCCCTTCGGCAGTTCCTTTGGTTTAGCTGAGGAAAAAAATTGGCTAGCCTCAACTCCTTAACTTTTTTTCACATCCATACCCTTATGCCTTAATGTAATTACAAAGGTTTCTAGTTACTTTACTCTTCTTTGGAGAGGGGCGTAGGATAAGCTTTTGAAAGACCTAAATTTTCCAGCAGTGCCACAGAAATTATGTCGCTGTCGTCTCTTTACTTTAGATGCCTCATCATGGCCTTTGCTAGGCTGTATGTACAGCCTAGAAAGAAGTCAGTAATGCTTAGTCTTTTGAAGACTAAACTAAATACTGAGCCTAAAGAAATGATAAGATAGAGACTTTTAATGTTTATCTGCCCAGGTTGGCTAAAGGGGGAAAAAAATCCCTGGGGACATGTGTACATATGAACATACACGCACACAATGCAAGAAAGATATTTTTGCTCTTTTTATCCCAGACTTAGACTTTAAGCTTTAAGTGTATTTGGTATCAGGAGCAAGATCCTGTCTGTTTAATGCTGCGTTCTCCACTTTGGGTCAGAAGGCCAGTGTTTATTTGTATTCAGAGAGCCACTTGAGCCTGCCTGCCAGGTATCTGTTCTCTTTTGGTACCTTCCTGGGAAGTTTTACTTTAAATTTGATTGGACACGCTTTTCTTGTAAGTTGCTCTAAATAAATTTCTCCCCAAGCATTGTCTAGTGGATTTAGACTCTTTTGTAAAATCCTTGCCTGCCTTTCATTGTGGAATCTCTTCTGCCTTCTATAACTATTCCTGTTCCCTGAGTACAGATAAGCCTGTCTCTGTTGCGGTATCTTTTTTTTTTTTTAACCTATTCCCTTCTTTCTATAAATAGAACTATATAAAAGCTTACAGTATAAATTTGTTTGATATGTAGATAAGTACAGTCCCTTTGGTTTTATTTCTAAAAGCACATGAATCCAAGTGCAAATAAGCTGCCCACGTGGGTGTGGGGACAGCATCAAGTTGAAGAGCACACTGCTGTGTTTTAGCCTATGTTCATCCCTTTTACTTCATGAGATAACAAGTGAGAAATCTGCCTCCGCTCTGCTATTTAAATGATGTCCACTGTTTGGGAGAGAGAGCCACTTGTCGTGATGTTGGTTCTTTATCGCCTGCAGCCTGTTTCTTTTTAAGGCATTATGTTTCGCCCAGATTCATCACTTAATTGGTCATGTTGTTCATGATGATTCAGTTAAACTACACTCCAAGTACTTATTTAGATATCATTTTCTGAAATAAATTCGGATAATCTGGGTCATTTATAATAATAATAATGATAACGACATGGTTTCTAGAAAACGCACTGCCAGCAAGCACACCCATGACCTTTGGCTTTCCCACCTGGATTATTTTTTCCAGAGAATGATATCTGCCAGGTGGTAACAGAGTCGCACATCAAAAGATTAAGCTATTGTACTTTTTGTATCAGCAACACGAACCAGATCTACTTTTACAAAGAAATGGCATCAGGGTACTGTACATATTACTGAGCCCTGAAAAATTAAATTTAGACAAATAGACGTTTACATTTTTCTGTGAGTTTCTTTTCAATGTGAATGAAAGTATTTGAATCATGAGACTTCAGAGGAGACTTATTTTTCAAGAAAACAATTCTACCTTTGCACCAGAGGTGGAAAAATACGATGAAAACCTCCACGAAAAGACAGCTGAGCAGGGTGGGACGCCAATTCGATACTACTTTGAAAATCTCAAAATCAGCATCCCCCAGATCAAGCTGAGTGTGTTCACCTCCAACAAGCTACCACTGGATCTCAAGGTGAGCTGCTAGCTGGGTAAGTTTTAAAAATGACTTTTCCTTGGAGAAGAATGAGTGTGTTTACCACTTGCTTTTTCTGTCCAGCATCATCATTTGTAGCAGATTTTTTTTTTTTTTTTTTGCGGTACGCGGGCCTCTCCCGTTGCGGAGCACAGGCTCCGGACGCGCAGGCTCAGCGGCCACGGCTCACGGGCCCAGCCGCTCCGCGGCACGCGGGATCTTCCCAGACCGGGGCACCAACCCGCGTCCCCTGCATCGGCAGGCGGACTCTCAACCACTGCGCCACCAGGGAAGCCCTGTAGCAGATATTTTTACAGGTTTTCTTTTTTGAGAAGGTTTATCGACTCATACCTGTATGTACATATATACAGTTGAATAGTGTGAGGGTTAGGAGCACCCCCCCCTCCTCGCAATTGAAACTCTGCATATAACTTACACTCAGCCTTCCGTCATGTGCAGTTCTGCGTCCGAGTAAACTATTGAAAAAATCCACATGTCAGTGGACCATGCAGTTCAAACTAAGTGTGTTGTTCAGGGGTCAACTGTATATTTCTTTTCTTTTCTTTTCTTTTTTTAAAATGTTTAACTATGACTTTGCTAAAGATTAAAGAGTAACAAAAGAGAGTAAACACAGAATTACATAAAACCCCATCTGCCCTCTGCTTAGCTCTTGGCTTATCTCAATAAGGTAAAAGCCTCCTTTCCTAGGGCTGCTCCCAGACTCGAGAGAAAAGCTGTAGCCAAGACAGTATCTTCTTTTTGTGCCCGAGTGCTGCCTGCCCTCCTTCTCGCCTCCTCTCTTAAGTATTCACCTCTTTTTGAATGGTTGACGGTGGAAATGTCTGCCGCCTTCAAGGATGACACGGTCATTTAACCCACCAAGGTGTGGCCTCCCCTACCCACCGTATCAGGATGGGACACTCCTACAGAGCATCTGGACATGCACTTGACAGGTACAGTCTGAATACCATCTTTATTTTCTGCAGTAAAATCTATTAAAATTAAAGGATGCTTCTAGAATTCAAATGCAAGCCTATCTGACTCTAAAGTTTATATACATTTTTACCCCTGTGCTGTGCTGTCCCTTAGAACATAAGGAGGTGGAGAATTTTAGAGCTCTGTGAGTCCTTAATGATTCCCTTGCTTCATGAACAAGGATATTGGAGTTCACAGTGTTTTGTCCCTGAAGCCTGTGGAGATAGGAGCAGGAGTAGAACCCAGGTGATTGTTGCAAGGTCCTTCCTTAGGTGGAGTCTACATCTGCCTCCCTGCAGCCTGTGCCCCCACTTCTGGTTCTTTCCTCTGTTGCGCTTGAAGATGGGTATCAAGGCATCCACCTCCCCACTGACCACCAGTCGAAGACTTTCCCACTGCCCCATGCTGCCTCCTTGAAGATGCTGCAAGGTGGTCTCTCCTTCTGAACAGGAGTAGCTAGAGACACGGACAAATAAGTAATAAACCTGGAGTCATAAATCTACGTGCCTGCAGGGACTGTGCCAGCAGTGAAGTTGGCGAAGCAGCCTGGGGGGCACCGTGGCCCTCAGAGTGTGCACGCTTCACCGGAAGGAGGCAGTGCGGCTCAGCTCCAGCCAGTTGTTACGGGGGAACGTGAGCCCAGTGCTGCCCGATCTTAGGATTTTCTAAAGTGGAGCCGGAAATCTGGATTTTTATGTGGAATCTCCTGGTTTTTAAATGTTGGCAACCGAACTGAATTTTTTTGTTTTTGTTTTTAAACGTTGTGGACCTAACAAAACACACGTGTGGGCCTCACGTGGCCCACGATTTGCCAGCTCACAACTTCTAAAATAGACTTATAGGTAACAAGACAGTAGTCTGGTCCACATCAAATCATATTTGGGTAAGGACAGGGCAGGGGTGACTGCTCATTAAGGCAGCAGACGGGGTGAGTAGTTGGGAATGCTGGTCGGGACCGGGGGGCTCCTGCACCCATCCTGAGAACAGTGCCTTCTCCATGGACTGTCCTGTCTGCTTAATTAGCTTTAACTTCATGTTTCCCAGGAGACTAAAGATACTTATAATTAGCATGGGAGTGGGGGGGAAACCATGGGAAAACCACTATCTTGCTAATATCCACAAGTATCCACTTGACTCATGTGACCCTTTGGAATGGGTTTGTTTGATAAAGTATATATTCCCCCAGAACACTTGGCACTCACCCAACAAACCAATGTCAAGCATTTCCTGAGAGTTAAGGACTTCTTGTTTTCTAAATCATCTTACTAAGAAACACAGACACCTAATTGTTCCTTCCAAATTGCTCCTGGTAGAAGATCTCCCCCCAGACTAACAAATGCAGTATGATTTTCTGCAGTTGAAGTCGCTTCAGACCCCCAGTTCCGTGGTGCTGATGCTCGCACGTTCGCCCTGCATGCGATACACTAGGAATCGTTTAGGTTGAGTGTTTCGTTTGGCTCTATATTGAAGGAACATTTTCAAGGCGTTTTTCAAATGATTGCTAAACAGATTCAGTGGAGCAGCCACATTATGAGGTGTGGGGCGGGGGACACCCTGAATGTGGTACCTTAATGTTTCAAACAGGGTGCTGGGAATTGGGACGTCAGAGTTAAATTCTCAGCTTACAGAAGTCACCATTTTATTGTGTCTTACATTCTCCTCGAGGAGTCTGGGACTCATAAAATAATGTCATTTATTCAAATAGTTTTCTAACAGAGTAATATCCCTTTATTAGTAGCTCTTAGGAAGAGCAGTCTGCTCTTTGAGATGAATATGTAACGGCTAAAAGTATGTGCTTAGGAAATGGAGTCCTGTCCCAGAGCAGGAATCATGAGAGTCTGACTAAAAGGTAACCACGTCTTTGGTATTGAAGGCGTAATTATCTTGATTCTCTTGACTCCAGGCCAGAAGCGAGGCTGTCAGAAGTCTCAGAGGGAAGTCTCTTCAGGTTTACACCGAGGGTACATTATTGCCAGATAGAGTGTCTGTTCAGAAGGACTCAAAGCAGTCTCACATCTGCTATCTCAATTGGATTCCTTACTCTGCGATGGAAGAAGGGGGAGATAATAGTTCCATCTCACAAATGCAGAGACGAAAGCACGGCATTCCCCGCCCGCGCCCCCCCCCCATTCGCCATTATTCTCCCAAGTTTGCATGTTAGCGAGTAGCAGAATAATATTGAAAGTGCCAGGTAGTTTATATGTTCTTTCGGTTTTCTTAAAGATCAAAAGAGTCCAGGAGCCTTTAAAAGGTTTCACAAGGTGGCCTACAGCAGCCCTTTTCCCATTTAGAGCATTGGGGTATTACAAAAGAAGGGCTTTAATTGAGCAATCTAGTTTGGAAGAAAACCCACATTTTAATGGTCGGAGAGCAAGAGGGTGGGGGTGAGGGGGAATTTCAAACAAAGACACTATTTAAAAAGCCTAAAACTGTCTTCTCAAAGGCTTGAAATAATTTGTTGGGAAACTTCAGACCCTTTACTTTTTCCTCCCCTCCCTAAATAAAAACCAGATTTGTTAAAAGGAAAAAAGATCCAGTATTGTTAATTGTATTTCAGAAAGTGCCAGAGAGGGAAATATCCCTGTAGTTTTAAACACTGTCCCAAGAGGGAAATGGGCAAATACCCTGCTTCACATAAACAGTTTCTATGTACCATAAATAAACCTTTAAAGAATGAATTCCAGACAGTTTTGTTTAGTGCAGGATAAACTAAGAAAGGAAAGGACATGGCCCAGGGACGAGCTTGTGATCTGAGACCTTATGGCATATGGACAGGTATTTCTTCTTTCAACTCTATAAAGTTTCTGGAAGACTTCAGCGGTTTTTGTCTGGAGGAAGTAGGAATAGACAGTTTCCTATTTTTATTAGGAACTTATGAGCACAGATTGCTTTCTCCAGAATCCATTTTATAACAGGAAACTGTCTGCTACTTGAGTAAATAAGCATCAACTTTGTATACTACTGTATTTGATTAGTCATTCAGTTACTACAAGAAAAAGCCCTGTTTGGCTCGGAAAGAGGGAAACTCTCATCTCCTCTACTTTGACTCACCAGAACAACCTGAAGGTGGCAGAGTAATTCATACCAGTGTGTCATATCTCAGCTTTTTCAAATGTGGGAGGCCCCAAAGCAGTACCAGGTAAAGATCATTTTTACTGAAAGGCCAGAATACTCCTTGATTCAGACAAAGCACGTTAGCCACTCAGAGAGGGGATAGTGTCTCTCGTGAGGGCTTTGACAACTTAGTAGAGGTTTCAAAGTGTTTGTGTTATGGGTGGTTCTTCTTCTTCAGTGTTTGGTTGCAATGAGAAAGTTGGGGTACAAAGCTTCTTGCCGTATGCCTTTGTTTTGATCTCATTTCCTCTTTTCTGAGAAGAAAGTAATGCTCAGAGTTGTACTGACAAAACAAGCTGCTGAACTGATGTCAGTACGTGGCTTTCCTAGCATATCTATTTATTGTGGGTCTGAGCAAAGCAGTTGAGGCTACGGGGCCTCAGTTTCTGTGTCAGTGAAATGGGGAAAATAGTGCCTGCTCACTTCATCATCACTCACCACGTGCATGGGTGAGACAAGCAAGGATGAATAGCAGAACATTTTTCAGGAGAAATAGAATAATCCTCTTTTCTGGTCTTCATGCTTTCTACCTGTTAGGTAGTTGTGGTTGTGAAGATGAGCTTGTTCAAGTCTACGAGCTACTAATAACTAGCTACAGGAGTTTAGGCCGCCCACTTAACATTTCTTTGGTTTTATTTATTCAAAGAAATGAGAGTGTTAGGCTGAATTAACTTGAGGATGCTCTTACTCTCTGAAATGTTTTGTCCTGAAATTTAGTAGGAGGTTGTGAGTGACTTCCCAAGGCACCAAGTGCAGTGGCCTTTTTTCTGTCCTCATCTTTGTCGGATGCTCTGCCATATTTGATATTGCTGACCTCCCTGTTCTTGACGTTGTCCTTTGCTGGTTCTCCTGTTACTCTTCTGTTTGTTTCTTCTCTCTCCTAACCCATATGTTTATTTTAAAGGGCCATTTTTCTCCTCTGTGAACTAAACTGGTCATATCACTTGTCCATTTTAAAAATCATTTTATTGGTCTTTTATCTCCTCTTATTTTAGAAGCTCCTTATAGAAGTTTTGTCTTTGTTGTAAGTTGCAAGCATTTTTTCTTTGGTTTTTCATTTGTCTTTTTTACTTTGCTTTTGGTGTGCGTATTGTTTTTAAAAATCATACAGAAGCTTTTTATTTTATGTTGTCAAACTTCTCAGTCTTTTGCCTTTTGAATCTGAATTTTGAGTCACAAAAAAGTTTTCCCACTCTGGTTTTAGACAGTCTCATCTAGGTTTTCTTCAATTCTATAACTTCATTTCAATTAAACATGCTCTTGTTCCAGAAGAATTTAAAGCAAACTCTGAAAATACATGCTAAAGGATTAAAAAATAAGTGAGAAAATAAAATAGAAAGTCCAGTAAATTGCACATTTATATTAAATTATTTTAGTATAAAGGCATTTCAGTTCAGTGGGGAATATATAGATTTTTTTTTTTTTTTGCGGTTCGCGGGCCTCTCACCGCTGTGACCTCTCCCGTTGTGGAGCACAGGCTCCAGACGCGCAGGCTCAGCGGCCACGGCTCACGGGCCCAGCCGCTCCGCGGCATGTGGGATCTTCCCAGACCGGGGCACCAACCCGCGTCCCCTGCTTCGGCAGGCAGACTCTCAACCACTGTGCCACCAGGGAAGCCCCTATAGATGTTTTAATAAATGCTATTGGACTAATTAGATAGCCATATGGAAAAATATAAAATTAAATTTATTATTCACACTCTGTATAAGAATAAATTCCAAGTAGATTAGAGATTTACTGACATTATTAGCATGGAAAAGTGTTTTTACATTTAAAAAAAGAAGAGTATTTGGCATGCTCTCTAAAATCTGTAAAATGTCCATCATGTTAAATAAAAATATAATTGGAAAATAGACCATATCCAAAAATTGTTAATTGGAAAATAGACCATATCCAAAAATTGTTAACTGGCTTATAGCAGACCCAAACCAGCTGAGAACTACAAGAAAAGCTAGATTGAAAAAAACCCAAAAGTCTGTTTGAAGGTATTGGAAAGTTACCAAGACAGCCAGTACTTGAGGGGCCACGATTTATGAGAGGAAGGAAACTCGATAAGGTGAGCCCAGCATTTACTCTGGTTTTATTTTTGAGACAACTCTAATTTGTAAGTGGTGTAGGGAGAAAGGTAAATAAGTCAAGCAGAAAGCAGCTGCCCGAAGTCAGAGAATCTGAGGAAAGCTTTGGGCAGTCTCACGGGGCTGGCCAAGCAAGAGTGAGACTCCATTGCTACTGAGAGAGCTGGTAATTGAGGGGCTCATATCTTTTTTTTTTTTTTTTAATTGAAGTATAGTTGATTTACAATGTTGTGTTAGTTTCACACGTACAGCAAAATGATTCAGTTATACGTATATCCTTTTCCATTATGGGTTATTACAGGATATTGAATATAATTCCCTGTGCTGTACAGTAGAACCTTGTTGTTTATCTGTTTTGTATCTGCTAATCCCAAACTCCTAATTTATCCTCCCCCGACCCCCTCTTTCCCCTTTGGTAACTACAAGTTTCTTTTCTATGTCTTTGAGTCTGTTTCTGCTTTGTAAATAAGTTCATTTGCATCATATTTTAGATTCCCCATGTAAGTGATATTATATGATATTTGTCTTTTTCTGACTTATTTCACTTAGTATGACAATCTCTAGGTCCATCCATGTTGCTGCAAATGGCATTGTTTCATATTTTTTTTAATAGCTGTGTGTGTGTGTGTGTGTGTGTGTGTGTGTACACACCACATCTTCTTTATCCATTCATCTGTCGATGGACGTTTAGGTTGCTTCCATGCCTTGGCTATTGTAAATTGTGCCGCTATGAACACTGGGGTGCATGTATCCTTTCGAAATAGTCTTCTCTGGATATATGCCCAGGAGTGGGATTGCTGGATCATATGGCAACTCTATTTTTAGTTATTTAAGGAATCTCCATACTGTTTTCCATAGTGGCTGCATGTATTTACATTGCCACCAACAGTGTAGGAGGGTTCCCTTTTTTCCATACCCTCTGTAGCATTTTTATTATTTGTAGACTTTTTAATGATTGCCATTCTGACTGGTGTGAGGTGGTACCTCATTGTAGTTTCGATTTGCATTTCTCTAGTAATTAGGGATGTTGAGCATCTTTCCATGTGCATTTTGGCCATCTGTATGTCTTCTTTGGAGACATGTCTGTTTAGGCCTTCTGCCCTTTTTCTGATTGGGTTGTTTGTTTTTTTGTTATTGAGTTATATGAGCTGTTCGTATATTTTGGAAATTAAGCCCTTGTTGGTCTCATTGTTTGCAAATATTTTCTCCCAGTCCGTAGGTTGTCTTTTCGTTTTGTTGATGGTTTCCTTTGCTGTGTAAAAGCTTATAAGTTTGATTAGGTCCCATTTGTTTATTTTTGCTTTGATTTCTTTTGCCTTGGGAGAGTGACTTAAGAAAACATTGCTACGATTTACGTCAGAGAATGTCTTGCCTGTGTTCTCTTCTAGGAGTTTTATGGTGTCATGTCTTATATTTAAGTCTTTAAGCCATTTTGAGTTTATTTTTATGCACGGTGTGAGGGAATGTTCTCACTTCATTGATTTACATGCAGCTGTCCAGCTTTCCCAACACTACTTGCCAAAGAGACTGTCTTTTTTCCACTGTATATTCTTGCCTCCTTTGTCAAAGATTAATTGACCGGAGGTGTGGAGGGGCTCATATCTTACAGAGAAGGGACAGGCAGAACAGAAACCCCAATCGTCTGAGCTGTTTTGTTTCTTGAAGCAGATGCCAATTTCTAAGTAGTCTGAGAGAAGCCAAGCAGAAAGTAGCAGCCAAGAGGCTAACTAAATAGATCTTTTAGCAGTTTTATGGTGCTGGGGAGATTACAAGGGGAGGAATGGAATTGGTTTTCAGCTGAGACTGCTGAAGGACTATACCAAACCTTATAAAGGTGGAAACAGACCAAGATTATCTTTACAAAGACTGAAAGCCAGCCTTGAAAACACTGATTGGATTAATAAGCCTCTTTAACTGCCTGCCAGAAACTAAAGACTAATTTAAAATCTAAAAGTTTTTATACAGAGTGTAGCATTCAATCACAGATTACCAGGCCTATCAAGAGAAAAAACAGACGCTAGAAACAGACACTAGAAACAGATAAACCAGATGTTGACATTATCAGACACAATTTAAAATAAGTGTAAACGTGTTCAAGAAGTTTACCAGAAAACTATAATTTATATTTTGAACATAATCAGATAATAAAGAAATATTACAGACTAGAATTTTTTCACAAACATAGAAGAAAGAAATTTGGACAAAATGTTATCAAATCAAATATAGCAATGTATAAGAAGGAAAATACAGTTGACCCTTGAACAACATGGGGTTTGAACTGCATGGGTCCATTTATATATACTGATTTTTTTTTTTTTTTTTCCAGTAAATACAGCACTACATGATCACGGTTGGTCGAATCTGTGGATGTGGAACTGTGGATATGGAGGGCTGACTGTAAAGTTACATGAGAATTTTTGACTGTGTAGGGGCTTGGCACTCCTAACCCTCACATTGTTCAAGGGCCAACTGTATATCATAACTAAATCAGGTTTATGCCAGGGTTGTAAGTTTACTTTACATTTCCAAATAAATCATGTCATTCACCACATCAGCAGAATGAAAGAATTAAAAAATATGATTACCTCAATAGTTGCACAGAAGTCTTTTGACAAAATTCAGCATCCATTTATGATAAGAACTCAGGAAACAAAAAAATAGAAAGGAAAAAAAAAAAATAGAAAGGAAATGCCTTAATCTGATAAAGTGTCTCCATAAAAAAGCTACCCCAAATATCATACACAGTGATGATCTTTTGAAAGCAGGGAAGGATGGCCATTATCACCACTTCTGTTCACTGTTATGCTGGAGATCCTAGCCAGTGCAGTAAATAAATAAAAGGTATAAAGACTGGATAGGAAAATGAAAACTTTATTATTTGCAGAGAATATGATTACCTAGAAAATCTAAAAGGATATACAGCTAAGTTATTAGAATAAATAAGTAAATTTACCAAGGTCACTGAAGACATTGTACAAAAATCAGTTGTATTTCTATATATCAGGGAAAAGGAAAATTTGAAGGATGTCTTTACAACACCATTAAGAAAACATCAAATACAATATCATCTATTGCTGTGTAACAAATCATGCCAAAACTTAGTAGTTTAAAACAACCATTTTATTTGTTCACAAATCGGTGGGTCAGCAATTTAGACCGGACTTAGCTGGGTGCTGTTTCAGCTGGACTTAGTTGTGGTTATGGATGTGGCTACAGTCACCTGCCGGTCAGCTGAGACCAAAGGGTATATAAGATGACCTTACACCCGTGTCAGGCGCTTGTTGTTGGCTGTCAGTAGACCCCCTTCCACGTGGTCTCTCGTCTTCAAGGAAGCTAGCCTCAGCCTCTTCACATGGTGGAAACATCAAAAAGGGCGGAGCAGAAGCTCCAAGATCTCTTGAGGCCAAAGCTCAGAGATTGCACGTGCTACATCTGCTGCACTTTATTGTTTGAAGCAAGTTATAAGGTCACTGCAGATTCAGGTGAAGGGGAAGTAGACTCTGCTAATGATAGAAGATGCAAAGAATTTGTGGCCATTTTTACTGTACCACAGATACCTAGGAGTAAATCCAAGGAAGTGTGTACAAGACCTCTGCACAGAAAGCAATTAATTATTACTGAGAGAAATTTTAAAAGGCCTAAACAAGTAAAGGGGTGCACCATATTACTAATACATTGGAAGATTCAATATTATAAAGTTGTCATTTCTCCTCAAATTGATCTGTAGATTCTAATAGAGTCTTGATGAAAATTCTAGCAGTTTTTTTGGTGGCAGATTGACAGGCTGATTCTAAAATTTATTTGGAGATGAAAAGTGCAAAGAGTAACCAAGGTAGTCCTGAAGAAAAAGAACAAAGTTGGCGAGCTTACACTAACAGACTTCAAAATTATTATAAAACTATAGTGATTAAGACAGTGTGGTATTGGCAGAAGGCAGGGCAAAATGAAACACAAAGGAGAATCCAAAAGCAGGCACATATAAGTACATTCACTTGACTTATGACAAAGTTACACTGTACTACAATAAGGGGAAGGATGGCCTTTCAATAAATATTATTCAGTCGATTAGATACCCATGTGGAAAAAATGCTTCTTGATCTGTGCTTTAGAACATATATAATAATCATGTTCAGGTAGATTGTAGATTTAAATGTGAAGAGTAGAACAATAAAAATTCTGTAAGTAAACATATGGGAATATCTTTATGACCTTAGTTTAGGTAATTTCTTAACTATGACATAGAAAGTTCTTTCCATAAAGGGAAAGATTGTTAAGTTGGATTTCATTAAAAGTAAGAATGTCTGCTATCAAAAAACACCAACGCGTGATAAGACAAGTCACATAATAGGAGAAAATATTTGCAATATATTCATGAAACAGAAGGCTTGTATACAGAATGTATAAGAAAAACTCCTACAAAACTATAAGGAAAAAACAGACAATCCACTATGAAAATGAGCAAAAGACTCAAGTAGGAACTTAACAAAAAAGTATATCCATGAGGCTGATGTGTGTATTATCAGGTGCTTAATCTCATCCTTCAGCAAGAAGATGGAAATTAAAACCACACTGAGTTACCATTACACACCCGTTCGAATATTTGTTTTTTTAAAAAGCTATCTTTGGGACTTCCATAGTGGCGCAGTGGTTAAGAATCCGCCTGCCAGTGCAGGGGACACAGGTTCGATCCCTGGTCTGGGAAGATCCCACATGCCGTGGAGCAAATAAGCACGTGAGCCACAACTGCTGAGCCCGTGTGCCACAACTACTGAAGCCCGCGTGCCTAGAGCCTATGCTCTGCAACAAGAGAAACCACCGCGATGAGATGCCTGCGCACCACAACAAAGGGTAGCCCCCGCTCGCCGCAACTAGAGAAAGCCCGTGCGCAGCAGCAAAGACGCAACACAGCCAAAAATAAATAAATAAATAAATAAATAAATTTCTAAAAAGCTGTCTTTACCAAGTGTTGGTGAGGATGTAGCATAATGGAAAATTTCATAGACTGCTGCAGGGAGAGTAAGCCAGTTCAGCTGCCTTGGAAAACTGCTTGGCAGCATAGGCTATAAGGTTGAACATATACGTTCTTTATGACCCAACAGTTCCACTTCCAGGTAGATATTCACGAAAAAATGCATACAAATGTGCCCCCAAAGACATTTCCAAGAATGTTCATAGCAGCATTGTACATAATAGCAAAAAAATGGAAACAGCACAACTGTTCATCAACAGCAGTGGTTCAATAGTTTTATTCATATGTTGGCATACTGTGTAGCACTGACGGCTGTGTGCAACAAACAACTTAGTGACTCTCACAGACTTAGTGTTGATGTCAGAGCCACATAGAACCAAGTCCATACTGATGATTGCATTTAGATAAAATTCAAAGCAGGAAAAACTCAGCTGTGGTGCTAGAAGTCAAGATACTGGTTACCACGGGCTTCCCTCGTGGCGCAGTGGTTAAGGATCTGCCTGTCGATGCAGGGGACACGGGTTTGAGCCCTGGTCCGGGAAGATCCCACATGCCGCGGAGCTACTGAGCCTGTGCTCTAGAGCCCGCGAGCTATAATTACTGAGCCCACGTGCCACAACTACTGAAGCCTGCATGCCTAGAGCCTGTGCCCCACAACGAGAGAAGCCGCCGCGATGAGAAGCCCGCGCACCGCAATGAAGAGTAGCCCCCGCTCACCGCAACTAGAGAAAGCCCTCGCGCAGCGACGAAGACCCAGTGCAGCCAAAAAAAAAAACAAGATATAAATTAAAAATTTATTTTTTTTAAAAAATCATACTGGTTACCTTAGGGGAAGAGGGGGTTTTGATGGGAGGTCCACAAAGAGGGGGTGGTGGTGTGGTGCTTCCAAGTTGGGGATAATAACCGACTTTCTGGTCTGCGTGGTGGTTACATGGTTGTGTTTACTTTGAGAAGAATCACTGAACCGTACATTTGATTAGTACACCTTTCTGTGTGTGTGGTATGCTTCAGTCAAAAAGTAGAACATGACAAACATACAGATCCAAAACAGACCAGAAAGAATTATTCTGTGAAGCTAATAGTGTTTATTTCTACATGATATGTGTTACTTTGAGTGATATATCTATATATTTTTATATATATTCCTAATATTTTACTTTTATAATTACAGGGGAAAATCCTTATTTATGAATATCATAACCTTGACTCTCATTGGAAAGTTGACCTGACTTGTAGCTTTCATGGAATTCAGAATCACAGTACCCTGGGCGGCCGTCATATGGCTAAAGCATGTCGTTGGCTTTCTCCCCTAACTAGGCCCTAAAAAGCACCTTGGGATTTCCATTGATTCGGTTTGAAGATGCCGTGATTAATCTGGATCCATTCACTCGGGTGCATCCCTATGAGACCAAGGAATTCATCATCAATGATATCCTCAAACATTTCCAGGAGGTGAGCTTTGGAGCAGTACTTAGTGGCTGGTGCATAAGCAGAATGATTGTCTTAGTTGTTTGGGAATTTCTGGTTACTGAGAGGTCACTACTGACAGCCCAGATGAACATCTCAGCTCTGATTGTGTGTTACGGGGTCAGGTCACAGCCCGTGACGTCCACGCACATCATGAAAATCTTGAAACAGTGCATCTGATTTATGAACGGATAATCTTGTCTCTCAGAACTGGTCTCAGGGGCTTCTACTAGATCAGTCACAATCTTAAGGGTTTAATTGAGGCTTTCATGACAACACGAAACACTGTGAATGTGAACCCTGTTTGCCAGGCACGGACCTACTTTCAGCGTCCGCGTCAGTGTTCTTGGAGCCTGTGAAATCCTGCCCTAGAGCTGAACCTAAAAAGTTTTTATCAAGTTGGATATTTTCCATTTTGTATTTATTATCCAGACTGCAAAGACCAAAATCTAAAGCCAGGACATACTCTTTGATGCCTAGAAGGGTCAAGATCATATCAAATTTATTTGCTGTCAGAGTTAAAGTGTATCCTATGGGCGTTCCCTCCTCTCCTTCCTCCCTCCTATCTGCCCCCTTTCTTGCTTTGCTTCCTTCCTTGACCTCCCTCACCGGTGATATTTCCACTGCACTGTGAGGAGAGTGAGACAGCGGGTATCGCTGGATGTGGAGTCGGGCAGCGGGAGCACACAGGAAGTGGCGGGTTGCTGGGTAGGTCTGAACGTGCCCACTCTCTGCACCACCCGCTCGGGCAGACTCGGAGGGGGCTCCAGGCTCCAGGCCTGCTCCCTCCCTCACTTTCCTTTTAAAACTCTCCCCGCTGCTGGCTAATTCCCTATTTGTAGAGCGATGGAAAGGAGAGCGTGCTATATATACTAACAAGTATTTGTAAAGAGTCTTGCCCGTTTCATAGCTTTTTTTTCTTCTTCCGAAAGGCTTCGAAGAGTATAAGAGTACTGAGAGTATCGAGAGAGGTTTAGGGCAGAGCTCACGAAGGGCAGGAGCTCACAGTTGATGAGAATTACAGGGTGATTGTTGGTGTTGGTGGGAGTGGAGGGCAAGAGAGATTTCTAACCTTTTTGCTTGGGATGCTCGATCTGCAAATATAAACAGGTGCCGGTTTTCTTCTTCTTTCCCTGCTCTGTTTGACAGGAACTCCTCAGCCAGGCGGCTCGAATCCTGGGATCGGTGGACTTCCTTGGCAATCCCATGGGGCTTTTGAATGATGTTTCTGAGGGGGTGACTGGGCTGATAAAGTATGGGAACGTCGGGGGCCTCATCAGAAACGTCACACACGGGGTGTCGAACTCTGCTGCCAAGGTAAGGACATGGAGGTGAGATTCCACTGTGATCAGCCTCAGGAGTCCTCAGAGTTACTAGGTTGTGAGAACTTACATACGTGGCCTTGGCTTCATCACCCATGTGCTCTGCCTTTGCCGCACCTCCAGGAACCCGGCCCCGGTCCGTCCAGTGCCCCTCTGCACCCTCTCCCCTTCCTCCTCTCCGTTTCCACTGCCTTCATCCAGGCTCTGGTTGTCCCTTCCCTCGCCCACTGCCGTAGCCTCCTGCCCCCTGAACCCACCGCAGCTCTCACAGTGCCGCCAGAATGAACTCGCTTCATAAAACATAGAACTTGATCGTGCCGTTCTCCCGCCTAAAATTCACCCGTTATTACCCACAGCTCACAGGATAAAGTCCAAACTGTGGTACGGCCTTCTAGAACGAAGCGACCCTTTAAGTCATCTGAGTCTGGCGGTGGAAAGACAGCAGTGTAATTCTGCTGTGTCTTGCTGTCTAGCTGGCTTTTTTGTTCATTGGCCTCCTGTTTGATGGACATCTTGTTATGCCATAGTTTAATTTTTGGCAAGAGCTGATTTTACATGTGAAGCTGGAAAAAGGTGAACGTAGTTGAAGGGGGGTTGCTATTTGATAACATGCAAAAGGCGTCTAAAGACTCTGCTTTCCTCCCCTTCCTGTCAGCTCGACAGAGTTTCCTTCTAGAGATTGATCTTTTCACAAATGAACCAGCATTGGGAGAGCGCCTGTGCTCCCCACTTGTTTACCATAGAGCGTTGTCGTAGCAAAGTCATAGGTGCACTTGTGCCGTGGCCACTAGGATGGTGGCTTCACCGTAGAGAGCCTTTCAGGTGCCACGTAGGACTTTATCTTGACGAGCAGGTAAGGAGGTAGAGTTGAACGGCAACATTTCTTTGTTGCATAGCATTCTTGATAATAATGTGTGAAAGTTGGGAATTTATTTCTGTTTTCCAAGCTCTTTTCTAGAGCTGCTGATTCTTTAGTCAGATCAGGTTTTTCAATACAGGCAGATCTCGTTTTCTTATGCTGCACAGATAGTGCGTGTTTTACAGCTTGAAGGTCTGTGGCGACCCCACGTGTCCAGCACGTCTGTCGGCACCATTTTTCCAGCAGCGTCTGCTCACTTCATGTCTCTGTGTCCCATTTTGGTAATTCTCGAACTATTTCACACTTCTTCGTTATGATTATATTTGGCACGGTGATCTGCGGTTGGTGATCTTTGATGTTATATTGCAAAGATTATGATTCGCTGAAGACTCAGATGGTGGTTAGCATTTTTTAGTAATAAGGTATTTTTAACTTAAGATGCACGCATTATTTTTTTAGACATAATGCTGTTGTGCACTTAACGACAGTGTAGTGTAAACTTGACGTTGTCTTCGCTGGGAAACCAAAAAATTTGTGTGACTCACTTTATTGCAATATTCGCTTGATTGTGGTGATCTGGAACGGAACCCACAATCTCTCTGAGGCATGCCTTTGCTGGAGTTACATTAAGCCAGAACAAAATGTACTGTTTGGCTTGTGGTTCAAAATAGGCGACACTCTTTAACTTCTAGAGAAAGGGTGAAAGGTAGAGAGGCAAGAGACTTTCCAAATCATGGTTTGGAATTGGACTCCGGGTCACAGTCTGAATGAGTGTGCACATTTCTGCCTTGAATCATTGCCTATGCTACCCTCGGACCTTCACCCCTGACAGCAACATAAAAGTGACACAGATTCCTCAACGTTCTTTTGCCACTAAACTTGATATAAACAGATACAATTAAAATATTTACTTGTATACACCTGTAATTTATATAATATTGTACATCAGCTATACTTCAATTTAAAAAATTTAGTTGTAAATGCTCAGTTTAAAGATTTTACTTAATTTTTTAGAACTCTAATTAACATAGGACAGTCTCTTTGGTTGTATAATTCCTTCCTTTATTTTTGTACCCCTGGGCTTTGTTTTCATTTGGGAAAAAAAAAAAAAAAAGGCACTTATGGTTTATTGAAAGGCCTTCCTCAGCCTGGAATATGCCCTGACTTTATAGCTGACTGTGAAAGTAAAATGAGATATGACCTTATGAAAACTTTGTAAAACATGAACTGAACAAGAGAAACGGGTTTTCACTTTGACTCTTAGGTTTACATCAATGTAAAATGTACAGACTTTAGCCACCAGGAAACCATTAATGCCCTTGAAATGAAAGCCAGTATATTATAGCCTGCAGAAGAGGAGGGTCTCAGGCTCGGAGAGTGGGAGATTCACACTCTGTGTGGGCCAGTTTGGCTGTTAGGACCCTCTCGCTACCCTTGTGGATGAGAATGAAGACATCAGGAACTTGCCTGTGAGCTCTACACAGGTGAGACCTTGCGTGGATTTCTCCAGAGTTTCTCTGCAGCATCCCGGTGAAAAGGGTTGGCGCTTTCTTTATTCTCTCTCATTCGGGGACATCTCATTCATCATCTTCTTCTGTTTTCCCTGGAAAACCGTTTTTGAAGCTTGAGGATCAGTATGAGAATATAACGTAAGCAGAAAGAAAGGGCAGCGTACTCCTCACCTCCACCCTCACTCCCAAATCCATATGAAGGCCTGGGTGGCAGTGATCTTGTGCCTTGCTGGATATCATGCTTTATCTTGTTGTTGGATTTGCATAAGGGTACTGTTTTCCAGGACCCAAGGCCTCTTGAGTGGGAACCCTGCTCCCCATGCGGTCGGCGTCCTTCTTCATGCTTTTTCTTGCCTTTAGTGAGCTAATCAGTATTTGCATCACAGACTGCTACTCAGAGGAATTGCTATGTAATTTATTTTGATACCAGGAACCCTGGGTGTGTTATAGCAATTAGTCCATATATCTATCATGAGAAAGCAAAGAGGCTTAAAATTACCACTTCATTTTGGAAATGGTAGCTTCAAAAGCCAGGTCTATCAGCTAAATGCCCATTCAGGTCATCTGTGATTCTGCATGTATGCAGTTTGACCAAAGATTGCCATTCTCTTGTAGTTTTGTGGGTTGAAATCAGACCTTTAATGTTGCTGTGGGGGAATGTTTTGTTTGCTTTTCTGTGTACACAAGAAGAGTTTAAGGAAGTGCAAATGACCACAGTAATCAACTGTTGGCCTGTGGGAAGTATCCCTTTAAAGAATGCCTGAGTTCCAGTGGTTAAAGAACGGGGTCAGACAAGACAGAGCTGCACCTCGCCGAGCCCCAGCCAGCCAGCCCCACTTGGCTGCAAAGACCAAAGGGCTGTAACTTTTTTTAAATTATTATTATTTTAAATAAATTTATTTATCTAGCTGTCTATCTATTTATTTATTTAATTAATTTTATCTATTTTTGGCTGCACTGGGTCTTCATTGCTGCATGCGGGCTTTCTCTTGTTGCGGCGAACGGGGGCTACTCTTCGTTTGTGGTGCGCGGGCATCTCATTGTGATGGCTTCTCTTGTTGCGGAGCACGGGCTCTAGGCGAGCGGGCTTCAGTAGTGTGGCACGTGGGCTCAGTAGTTGTGGCTCGTGGGCTCTAGAGCACAGGCTCAGTAGTTTTGGTGCACGGGCTTAGTTGCTCTGCGGCATGTCGGATCTTCCCAGACCAGGGCTTGAACCCGTGTCCCCTGCATTGGCAGGCGGATTCCCAACCACTGCGCCACCAGGGAAGTCCTGTAACCTTGGTTTAATAGGCTTTGAATGTAGTGGAGAAGCCCCATAAACCTCTTGAAATTAATTATAACTATTGTATATATGTGTATTTTCCTGAAGCAAGGATCTGAAGTTTTTATTGAATTGTCAGAGAGGTTCATGCCTCCCAAGAGCTAATAAATCATTATTGTAGGCATAGGGTTGAGCATTGAGGGCAGTTGGTAGTCAGAATACCTGGGTCTAATCCCATTACCCTTAAATAATCTTTTCCTCTGTTGATCTTGAGGGATTTTTTTTTTCAATCTATGAGAATTAAAGTGGGACAGGTAATTTGCCCTGTCCCGCTGACCTGAGGAGCAAAAGATTTGAAGATGTAAAAACCCAGCGAGAAGTTCAAAGGGAGTTCATTCTGTCACACAAGAAGGTAATAGACCTACGGGTCTTAGCTGTGTGTGGGTAGATGTTGCGAATTATTCACAGCAAATTTTAAATTTCAGGTCTACCATGTCCACTTCTGGAATTTCTCATTACATTTTAAACTGTTATTTAATTTATTTCATATTAGCATCAAGGAACCAGAACTAGGAGGTAATCTATGCCCTTTATCCCCTTTGTTTCTCTTAGCCTTTTCTTCTGTTCCCCCAAACCCCAGAAATCAGTTTTTGGATTCCAGATCTAAGGTGGTAGGATTTAGGGATTAGCCACCAAGCTGTGAGCATCTATCCCATGTCTCCCTTGCCTGGATCTTGGTAAAATGACTCTAACCCTTTGAGTAGACCCTCAAAGATCTGATCGTATTCCTAAGGCCATGACAGGATGATTGCCTCTGGAATCCTTTCTAGGAATATGATTTATTTAAGAAAAGCACAGCATTTCAAATTCCAAAGCCATGTCAGAGGAGCAGTTTCCCTCCGCTGCACGAATTGAAAAGAGCATGCTTTTCCCTAGTTGGGTGTCATTTGAATATCTGCAAGACCCTTTAACCTCTTTGAAAGCCAGAGAATTGGGGAGATATTCATTGAACAAATTTCCTCTCTTAGATAGACTCTCATTTCCCTTCTGTCTATGATTATTTTGTGATTATTTTCATATACTTACAGAAAAATTACATAGTTATTCTTAAAATTAAAAAAAGTTCTTTTCAAACCAAGAAAATCTCAGATGTTAACAGTAGAACAAATGATTCCATTCTCTTGTCTGCCCCTGTAGAATCTGAGTGTTTTCTCTGTACAGCTGTCATCTGGTCTTCCTAAGGGAAGAAAGACAATAGCGTACTTAATTTCTTCCAGCAAAGGAGAGGAGCACTTTTGATCATCACTAATGGAACCTCTGCTCTGTTCTGTCCTACTTTCCATCCCTCTCTTTGTGTCTTTATCAAGGCTATATAGGATGCTTTTGATCTTCGGTACTTTTTTGATCTCAGTTATGTTTTGACTCTACGCTTATGAATGCAAATATTTTAATAATTTTCCCTGTTTCTAACTAAAAGTTTTTCATCAAAGGCAGTTGTTGTTCATGGAATTAGAATTCATGGTTTATTATTCACTGAAGGTTAGTTTTACTGATGACTTTTACAATTGTATGATAGGTTTCTTTCTTTCTCTTAGGCTGTAGAGCATTTATTTCTACCAAGCCCAGGTTTCCCAGCTCAGATTCTACAGATCTAAATTTTTGTCAAGGAGAAAGGTGCAGGAACAGGGTTGAAACTCCCTGCTTCATTATGGAAAACATACTCACTTATAAACATTAATTGAGCACCTTTTTGTCAGGCCTTGTGATAGACTCTTTATGTCCATTGTCTTGTGTATGTTAATCTCGATTCTTCAAATCAGGAAGCCAAGACTTAAAGGAGTTAAACAACTTTTTCAAGGTCATACAACTGGAAATGACAGGGAGAGGATGAAACCAAGTCCAGCTAATTCTAAAGGCCTTGTTTTTTCCCCTCTGGGATGCCTCTCCTTTGTGTGTGTGAGGCTTTCTTCCAGACACTACAGAGAATGTGAAAAGTTGCGTACTGTTAGCTTCCCACCAGAAGCTTATTATTTGACATCACTTGGTTAGCCTGTAAGGTGGCCGCTGTCACATCACCTGTGTCACAAAGCAGGCCCTCAGGGAACGGTGCTGCTGGCGGTCGTCCTTGTGTGGGGTTAGGTATGACCGTCGCCAGCTGCTTTATAGACAGTAAGAGCCTTGGTGACCGCAAACGTGGTTTTACCCACGTGATGTCATTTGATCATCAGAATAACCCGGTCAATAGATAGGACAGGCAGTATTAGCCCCAGTACATAAGTGAAGAAACTGAGGCCCAGAGAGGTACGGTGACTTCCCCAGGGTCAGCCAGGAACCTGTGGAGCCAGCACCTGATCTTCTGCAGTGGCGTCTGAATTTTCATTTTTCGTTGCACTTTGGAGATATTGCTAACTGCTTGATTTGTTCTAGACATTCCTCCATCTGTTAAAAAATAAAAACAGCAGTGAGAAAAGCAAAGAGCCCTGCCTCAACTCAGAATGAATTTCGATAGCTTTTAGGAAAACCATCTGAAGATAAATACAAGCAAGTTAAGTGAGGAAGGGAGAGAGGGAAATTGAGACTGTTTGCATAGTTCAGTAGAAAACCTAGCTAGCGCTTTAGATGGTGTTTTGTTCTTTGGTCTCTGCTTGGGGTACCATATGTGGAGGAGCCACTTCCCTTCCGAGAGAACCTTTCACTGGCCCTTTGTGCCCAGGAAACCAGATTTGGGGCATAGCGGTGATCCAGTGGAAACTGACCTCGTGTCCTTGCACCCAGGGATTCTCAGCCAGCCCCTGCCACTGGCCAGCCTCCTATCATATATCCTGTGACCTGGTTGAGGGCAGAGGGGTCCATCTGCCTTTTGTTTAAGATAAACAGCATTTGTTTGTATTTGTTTTGTAGGCAGTCTATTTATAAGGCTCAAATGAGACTGAGCCACTGTTTATTCAAGGCAAAAGTTTTATCTTTGCACAAAAGAATGTACTGGAGTGCCTGCCTGCATGGATTCCGAAGGGGAAAAGTCAATTTATGACTTGTATCTGTTTTTGTCATTATGTATGACTGCTCCATTTTATAGTTGAGCTGATATCCCCATAATAGCTTTTCCATGTACCTATAAGCAGCTAAGAGGTGAATGCCTTCTTATAAGCATTGGGGTTTCAGTGTATTTAAGTTGGCATAAAACTTTAAGTTAAATGAAATTCACTTCAGACAGTGATCTATCCCTTAGAAAATGTAGAGTTTTCTATTTTCAGAAAGACTTTGATCCGAAATAAGTCACCCAAGGGATTTCTTTTCCAGCCAAGAGGAGGTGCCTTGAAGTTGTTGTATATAGAGAAATGACTCAAATTCTTGGCAGCAGAGCTTTTGTTTTATTTTCCTCTGATAACCTTGAATACTAAAATGATTCTTTTAGTCTGAGCTCTTTTTGGTTAGAGGCAAATTTTAGATGCTGAATGACCCAGCAGTGACCTATCCTAACTTGGTCAAACCTCAACTATTTGCGGGAATTGGAAGTGTGTTGGGCGGGGGCGGGCGGGAGAAGTGGAGGCATGAGAACCCCATGAGTGGCCAGAATTCCCAGGCAGTCCCCACCTTGCTCCACTGAGCAGCCTTGCTCACGAAGGAGCATGGAGAGTAGTGGGGCTTAGCTGTCCTCTTGTTCTACCCTAATTGAGCAGCTCGGCCAGAAGTAGCAGAGAATGACACCACCATTGACTCTGTTATTGAAACAGAAAGATTGGAAAAGTTTAGAACTTGTCTTCATTTCTTAGCAGTAGTTCAGCTAAGAGTCAGGTCTTTAGTTATCTCCTTAGACCAAACATCTCATGTTTCAGAGGAACTCACTCTGTCTTCCTACACTGCAGTCTATGGTGGTGGAACAGTATGTTCGGTTGCTAAATCGAAAAGACAGGAAATATTTGTGGCCCCCAAAGAGCAGTGGTTTTCTACCCTAGTGTAAACATGGTGAGTAAAAGAATAATATGTTCAAGCTTTTCTTGGGTTGACTGGTTACCCCAGAGACGTGGTGGTTCTCCCTTTTCTGCGTTTCAGTATTGTTCGTATCAGAATTCGGCCTTTTTTCTTGAAAAATTGTGACAAGCTTAAATGAGACAAACTGTTAGCCCAGTTTTATAAACACATGAAGAACAAATCAAATTCTAATTCTTGGCACTAAAAAGTCAGAACACTCACTCTGTTTGGAAGGTCCTTCGGGTTTTCTGTGCCTCTTTCTCCCCTGTAATTGGTGTCTCTCTCCATCTTGAAGAAAAGCTAAATCAAAGTGTTTTCTTAGGAGAAATAGGGGATTCCTTGGAATATCATCCTTAAAAGTCAGAAAAGGATGTGTAGCCACCATTTATTGGGTGGCTCCTGTATGTCAGGTAAGGAGGGCTAGGAGCTTTACAGATGCTATCTCATTTAATTTTCACGTGTACCCTATAAGGAAGGAAGGATTATCTCCGTTTTACAGATGAGAAAAATGAGACCACAATGGCTAGTTACCTTGACTAAAATTTAATAATGAGTATTGGAGTCATAAGTTTTAGGAACAAGTGATTTGGGAGTCTGTATATTTTTCCTCCACATAATGCAGCTTCTCAGACATAACCCTCTACAGAACCCAAGCCAGTGTAGAAGCTAAAACACAAGCAGTTGAAGCTCCATTCCTTCCCAACTTTTTTTTTCCCTTCTATGTTGGACCTTGGGATTTTCCAACTGTAATTTCCAGTCTTGCTGAATTAATCTTTACCATCGGGGAATCCCTAATCTCGTGTAAAAGGATTGAAATGGGACGAAAAGATTGAGTTTCCCTTAACTGAACAGAAGATGACTTAAAATCGTTTGAGGAAGCTGGCTGTACTTTCTCACACACCTGATGTGCTTAACCCAAGATTTTTTCAGATTTAAATAATTTGATTTGCACACTCAGGCCTTTCCTCCGCTTTGACAGGGGAGCAGACCAGAGCTTCGGGCCACCTCAGCGTGTGCTCCAATAGCCAGCTTCCTCTAAATGTGCATGTCAAATTGTGATTTCCTTAAGCTGTTTACTGAACTTCACTACTTTAAGTGTTTCTAAGCAAGTAGGATGTCATTTTAGAATTTGGTTTTCAGCACAGAGGTCATGAAAGTAGGGAGACTTGTGCTTTCCCACTATCAGTTAATGGCAGAATATAAACTCATTCTCTCCAGTAAGTCCTTTTCTTTCCTTGCTCACCTCCCCTTACTCTGAAGTACAGCTTTTCACATTTTGTAGAGGTGTTTATGTCTCTGAGTTCTGCTGGCACGTTGGCTTTCAGACGCTTAGGGACACCATTGCTGCAGTTAACAAGCCGGATGGAGAGCACTGGGGATGGTGTGTTGTCCTGAGAGTTCTATGGTTGATTAGTTCTATGGACCTGACCCGGGCTTTGCTTCTTGGAGAAAAGGAGAAGTAAGGTTAACTCATTAGAATTTAATAATCCCTTATTAGAGTGATAATAATGCCACTTGGTATCTGTCTTGATTTCCAGTCGTTGATGAAGGACTTATATCTCTGGTCCCGTCTGTAAGCCTGAACGCAGGTGACGCTTTCATTTACTGCCGCCGCAACTGCCGCCGCCACCAGGAAGAAACCGAGGCCCAGCGGAAGTAAACAGCTTGCCCAAGGCGGCCAAACAAAGTGGTAGAGCTCTGGGCTCTTTCCTTGGCCTCTGACTTCTAGAACATTGCTGGGCAGTACTTCTTGAATCTTACCAGATACTACAGAAACCACCATCTCCACCCGAGACTCGGGTTTCCGGTCATCGGTGTGGTGCGAGCTGTGTTAGCACACCTTTCCTGCAGAGGGGGTTTCAGAGAACATGGGGGGAGAAAAATGTACCTTTCCCTAAAGAGGCTTATTGACTCATTCGTTAACCACGTGCTGTGTACGCGAAATGTTTGGGAGCTCACAAAGCGAAAGCATGATGAGAACAGTTCTTAGAGCAGCGTGTTTTGTGGAGCGGAGGTGGTAGGGAGAAAAATTTCAGCTTACATCAGGTCATTCCAGTAAGTGATTTCTACATTGCCGGAGGTGAGTGGAAATAAGAGAGACCGTGGAAGAAAGAAGGATGGCACTTCCAGAACGGGTGAGAGTCTGGCTTTGCCTTGGCTTTCCTCAGAGCCAGATGATGACATGTCCAGGCCTGACTCTTAAGGGGGGCTCAGCATGTCCTGAAGTGGTTACTTGGAGGCCCAACTGGTCAGTAAATAGTAGCAGAGACGCACCACACTTAGGTCACATAGGCAAATGGCAGTGACAGCTTCTCGTCTCTTTTTTATTAAATACCAGCGGGGAAGCCCTCCTGTGCAAATATTTGTAAGAACAAGGAAATTTCCTAGTTAGGCACATGAGGAGGGTGGAGATGAGCCCCAAAACTGGGAGCCAAATTGGGGAAGTCAAGTGAAGTGAAGAGAGAGTGGCGGAAAGCCGGCCATCCGGATCCTCTCTGTTTCCCCAGTGATGCTTGTTCTCTCCTCATCTTTGCACTGTTGCTCATAACCTTTCCTCTCTCTGGAATGCCCTTCTCCCCATCTCTGGCCAAATGGTTCTGAGTGTGTAAGGTCCAGTCCAGATCCCTATAAGGTCCTCCCCGCTCTGAATTCCCAGAGCACTCTGCTTCCGTTAGGGCAGTGACCGTGTTTTTCCTTGGAAAATACTAACCATTTTGTGCACGTCCCAAACATCCATTTAACAAGCATTTATCGTTGTCAGTTAGGTGCTCAGTTCTGTAGCAAATACTTAGAAAAGTAAAACTTTAAAAAATTTAAAAAAAATTTTTTTTAACATCTTTATTGGAGTATAATTGCTTTACAATAGTGTGTTAGTTTCTGCTTTACAACAAAGTGAATTAGTTATACATATACATATGTTCCCATATCTCTTCCCTCTTGCGTCTCCCTCCCTCCCACCCTCCCTACCTGACCCCTCTAGGTGGTCACAAAGCACCGAGCTGATCTCCCTGTGCCATGCGGCTGCTTCCCGCTAGCTATCCACCCTATGTTTGGTAGTGTATATATGTCCATGCCACTCTCTCACTTCGTCACAGCCTACCCTTCCCCCTCCCCATATCCTCAAGGCCGTGCTCTAGTAGGTCTGTGTTTTATTCCCGTCCTACCCCATGGCTCTTCATGACATTTAAAAAAAATTTTTTTTTGAGAGATATGGAACAGGTAAGCCAGATAAGAAGTAAGTCGGCATAATACACAGGGAATAAGTATTGCAGCTGGGATCTGTGCAAAATCTTTGCAGTTTCACGAGATAAGTGCAGTGGGGGCCAAGGGGAAATAACACTTTATTCTGTTCCTCAAGGATGAGATCAGCTTGAGACGAACTGTTTGATGCAATTGCCTTCTTATTCGTTTGCATCCCGGAGTAGACGTAAAGCTCCTGGAAGGCGAATATCTTATTGTCATCAACTGTTGCCAGTGTCCCTATGACTAGTCATAAATATTTATTGTAAGAGAGCTGAGGGGATCCTGGTGGTTCCCACGTGGGCTCCCATTTATCTGGTATGACATTTTCACATGGTGTAGATTCAACAAATAGTTATGAAATACGTGAAACACCTGCTGGATTTTTAAGTTAACTATTTTATGGTTTTTATGTGGAATAAACAGAAACTTTGAAAACATTTCTTTATGACTTTCCTCCCAAGCACGTCTATAAGCTGACTGAGATGCACAGGCATGGTCTATGTGTTGAAATACAGATAGGAAAAGGCTGCCGACTTCCAGGATCCTGTTTCTTCTCCTCCGCTCCCCATCACTCAGGTCTAGGATGCAGACCTGAATGGAATGAGGCCAGGTGTGCATTATTGGATCAGGACCAGGCTCCGCAAGGTAGCAGGAAGCCTCGGGAAACTATTATAGGGGGAAGAAGGGAAACCCCAATGCCTCTTAATCGAATGAATTAAAATAATATTTATGGGAAATATCTGTTTGCTTTATTTGAGGAAAATAATTAAGTAAACATTATGTAACAACACATTGAATTTATGTAACAGCACATTGGTTTGGAAGCAGCAACTTTCAGTGTTTTCACTGAAATGAAAATTAAGCAGAGCATGCTTCCCAAAACAGCCCGTTGTTTCCGTTTTGCTGCCTTTGTCATGTTTCAAGCAGAATATTTTGGCCAGATGGATAATTTTCTCTTTATTTGGAAATTGGCAAGGATGATGTCAAAGTTAGCTATAAAAGAAGAGCTAGTTTTCTGGAAATTTAACCTTTGTAGCATACTCCTGTTACTGTTTAATCTTTACAGACATACAGGAAAGAGTACAAGTATTATTATTGCCACTTGAGTCACAGCAAAGGTAATGACTCCTGGAGGCTTAGCAGGGAGCTTGTAGAAGAGGATGAGGACTCAGGCCTCCTCTCTGGCCCCAGGCTCTTTCCATAGACCACATTGCTGCTCTAGAAAGCACCCTTCCCCCCCTCGGGCACTAAAGCGCTCTCATGTCTGTGAGATAATTTAACCTTGCAACATCCCTAGGGGGCCAGCAGGGCAGGTGATGGGAAATGCAGCCACACTGGTTGAATGGTTTTGCCAAAATCATGCAGTCAGTGTTGGCACCAGTGGCTGATGCCCAGACCTCATGAGTCCAAGCCCACTGCTTTTCCCACCAGAATAAATCTCCTCGGCGGAGGGCCAGAGGAGCTTTCTGACATGGGGAGACAGCTGTGGAAAAGTGTTACTTTCAAGAGAGGGCCTTACTTTGCTGGCACCCACGCTGGGTTGTGTGAATGGTTGGTTCTAAAGTCTCAGATGCACACGAAAATCTCTAGTCACACAGGATCACTGAGAAACAGCAAAAGAGGCAAAACCAGGTCGATTTTATCAGCCTGTTTCTGGGAATGCTTCCTACCTGTTTGGATTTTGTGTCCAGTAGTGTCAGCACGGGAAGTTTTGTAGGCTTGCTGCAGTGCAGTTGTTTAAAAATCAATTGGCAAGACAAGTTGAGGTGCCTCAATGAATGTTATGTATATATAGAGAGAAATTCTTAGGACTAAATACAATGAAGAATTTGCCACTTGTTTCTCTTTCAAAGTTAAAACACAACCGTAAACAATGTCTAACCTCAGTTTTATTTTTATTTTTTTGATATTGAGTTCTATGAGAAGCCTCTTTTGAGTAATAGTTCATGTGGTAACTTAACTCTCTTAACTGCACCCTTTCCATTGAAGCCCATCTTGTATTCCTCCCAAGATAAATCTTGAGCCTAAACCTCTTCCCAGGTTTGGACCCTCAACACAACCTCTGATACCCTCGTAGAAATTCTTAGGACACAGATCTGGGAAAGAATTCGAAGACCAGCTTTTCACCCTCTAAAATTACAGATGGAGAAACTGAGACCCAGTGAGGTTCTCACAGCTAATTAGCTGTGGGGCCAGCTCTGAAACGCAGGCCTTCTGGCTACAAATCTGGCATTGTCTTTGAAATGGGGTCAGCAGCTGTGGATACCTGCTTCTTGTCCTTTTAGAAATGAGGGAGAGAGCAAAGTAGTGGGGCCAGAGCCCTGATGTGGTGTTCATTTTCTCAGCATCCTTTATGTGGATTTTATTTGTTTATACGTCTGTCTCCACACTGGACCGAGCTCCCTGAGGACAGGGGACTCAGTCACAGTCACCTGGGTATCTGTAACCCCAAGCACTGTGCGTGGTATGAAGGAAGCCCCCGCGGGCTTGTTGGACTGAGGGATCTGTCTTGTGTAAAGACCAGCTCACCCGAACAGGAGGGAAGTACAGCTCCTTTGAAGCTCCCAGTCCTTCACCCGTGTCTCATCCAGTGAGTAAACCCCTGCAAAACTGCACCTCATCTAAAAACAAAACAAGACCACCCCCCAAAAAAACCCAAATAGGGGATCCCTCTGTAATTAGATTTAGAAGGCAACTGATGAAGTAAGGTAGAGATAAAACTTTGATAGACACATAGTCTTTGGCTAATGCCAAAATTAACGTAACTTCGTGGGTTAAAATGAATTTTAAAAGTTTCTCCTTAGGTTTATCTGCATGTTATTAATTTTGATTGTTGTCATTGGGTTCCCTCTCAAGTTCTGTGTGAGTTCAGAGAGAAAGAAAGGGGAAAAAATGAGGGACCCTCCAGGACTGGGTCTAACCTAGGCAAGGAGCAGCCACCTGGCATCCCCCTGGGTGAGCCCTGCGGATGCCTGGTTCCGTGGCCCACTTGGCCGGGCAGCCCAGAAGAACATGATTATTAGAACACTTTGGTTTGAGCTTGTGCCTCCTCTGAATCCTCCTCCAGAAAGGCACTAACCGTGCAGCCTCTGGCTGCTGTGGGCAGAGTGACTTGCACGCCGGCCCGGGCGGGTGACCGAGTTTGCCGGGCCGGCCCCCATTCCCCCTCCCGCGTGTCTGAGTGGGGTGTGGGCCAGGGCACAGGCCGGCCTGGGTGAGGGCTGGCACCGTCCTCGCCAGAGTAGGTGCCTGGAACCTTCGCTTTGTGCCTTTTTGCTTTAATCTGGAACACTTTTAACAAGACAGCTGACCAAATGGTGGTGGTGCCTGAGTCCTGACCCTTTGCCGGGCCGGATGAAATCACCATCTTTCTGTCTCCAAATCATCACTCGGGTCCAAGCCCTCGGTCACCCAGTGGAGCCCCTCCACTTGCTTGTCGGAGCGAGATTGCAAAGAGTTAACACTTGTGCTTTTTCGGAAAGTTATCTGTGAAGAGTATTAGTTGTTTAATAAAGCGTGCCTGCCCTCCCAATGAACCCGCCAGTGACTCTGCAGCTGGGGTCATTCCAAGTTCACGCGGTGGACTTTTGACTGCCTTCTGTGTCTGTGAAAACAGTCGGCAGCTCCTGCGGGGATCATTCATTCAGGCCTGTAACACAAAACTATTGCCAATGGGCACCTGCTGGGGTGGCTTCCCAGGAGGGCTGGGAGGGAAGATACCAGACTCTTCAGGCATCTGCGGAGATAAGAGCAGCAGGGGCTCCACTGGGAGCCTGCTAATCTGGCTGTGCTTAGACCCCACTGCCCCGGCCCGCAGGCTGGTGTCAGGATGTATTAGGGATCCCCAGTTGGGATGGGATGTGAGCTAATTAAAGACCTTTTACAAAGAGGAGGGGGAGGGAGAGCGTGTGAGGAGGAGGAGGAAGAGGAGGAGGAGGAAGGAGGTTTGGAGCACATTCCCCAAATTTCTAGCACATTCTTTATTCCTCTCTTTTGTCCTTCAAAGCAGAAGAAAACAAACTGAGGAGTCTGAACATTTGGTTGTTTCTGATCTTAAATCGTCGTTCATTCTGCCTGGTACTATATTGGTTTTAGCTGCTGTTTTTATGGAATTACATATGTTGATACCATTGGAGATATTTTGCCACATTCTCCCTGGAGACATCCTGCTCTTGAAATACATACTATAGGTGGACTGCTTGAATTCTGCTCCTTTCCCCCCATTGATTCATCTGGGCAATAAGTACCTGTTGTGGCGTGTCCTAGGTTTTTCCCCTTTTCCTTGGAAAATCCATGTGCCAGCTGTAGGGGGTACTGTGGGGAGGATCCCGTACACCAATCCACAGTAAGTGCTCTTATTAAATTTTGGTTGGTGAGATGGTGGTGGTGTGGTGCTATGGTTTCAAATATCAGAGCAAACGCCATCTTGAAAATGTTGTCAAGTCGCACTTGACATAACAATTCATTTTACAGTCAGATGCACTTCCGGAAAAGTCACCTAAAAGTGTTTGATTACCTTTTCTTTTGTTTATTTATCCTGTATATCCCTCCTCCGCCAACAAGCGGTGGACTAACTTATTATTAATTTTATTGAAGTATAGTTGATTTACAGTGTTGTGTTAGTTTCAGGTATACAGCAAAGTGAATCAGTTGTGTGTGTGTGTGTGTATATATATATATATATATATATATATATATTCTTTTTCATATTCTTTTCCATTATAACCTAATTTATTTACAGACCAAGGGTACTTTTAAGTCTGTGGTATTTTCTTAATCTGCCTGGTAATGATACATTTCTTGAAAGCAGTTTTGTTCACACACAAACCCAAGCCTTTATTCTATCACTTCTGATACATTTCACATAAGCTTGACTGTGTGCAAAGAAACATTTAGACTAAGTTCGTACTACATGGTAACAATCTGAGGAAATTCCAATCAAAAGCCAGCAACCTGTTTCCTTCATTCTGGACTGTTGGTGTATCTGGCTTTGTCTCTGTTCTGATAAACGGTAGCCACAATGTTAATTTTGTATTTCCTTGCATTTTGTCTCACATAATCTGTTCTCAGAGCTGACCAGGAGGCTTGTTCACTGCCATGCGATTCGTGAAATAGTGGGGTAATGAGCTTGATCGTGTGGAATATGTTAGTGTATTATATGTAAGCATTTAATTGATCTTGATTCCTGGGTATTGGTGTAGAGGAAACATGGGATAGATGCTGTATGATTGTACTGTTGAGGGAAGTTTCCGTTTAAACCAGTAGCTGAATGGGTATCTTTAGAAATGCTGCTAGCTCACATTTACTGACTGCTTCACAGAGTACCAGGTACTGTTCTGAGTCTTCACATGAATGGACTTGTTTAATCTTCACAGTGACCCTTTGAAGTGCTGGTCCCTGTTGATACAAGAGGACACTGAGGCTCAGAGAAATTAAGTAACTTGCCCAAGGCTCTGAAGAGAGCCGGGCTGGGACCCAGGTTTTCTGACTCAGAGCCTGTACTCCTGGCCCCATCTGGTGCAAAAAGTTGCACCTGTCTAGTGGGCTTCATTCATGGACACGTCTTCAATGTCAGATTTGCAGGGACTAACCATGTAAGGCTGCATTCTCAAGGGGGTGCCGAGAACCTGAGTCACCGTTTAAAGGCCCTCCCTGTAGTTCCCTCTGTCCTGTGATTAGCCCTTTTGTAGGTGCTGCAACGTCCAAGCCAAAGTGTGTGGCTGAGAATGAGGAGGTGCTCCAACCCTGTCCGAGGCACTTAGTGAAGGCATTTTAACTTCGTTCGAGCTCCACACTCTGGGCTGACTAAATATAGACTTATGTGCAAAAAGCGTAACCTCATATTAACAAGTCTGTTACTTATTGTGCCTACACAGTAAGTTCACAACTGTCTGTGAACAACCAGAAACACCAGGATGTGTGCAAGGCACAGTGGAAACAAACACGAACAAAACAAAGGTCTTCCCCCTCCCCCCTCCCAATACCCTGGGTCACAGTCCAGCACGGGAGAAGGTCCCGCAAGTAGCTGTGTGCGTGAACGCGTTCAGGTGCCAGGACAGAAGCCTGTGCAGGGCCGGCGGGGCACTAACGGAGCGCAGGCCTTTGTACCCAGGGAAGGAAGGCCTGCGCCCGACCTTGAAGTCACGGAGATGTTGGCCGAGTGGGCACAGGAGGGCACAGGGGGCAGCCCAGGCAGGAGGGACGTAGGGATGTCGAGCAGCCGCACCGGTGCCGGTGCCGAGGTGGCGGACCACTGGGACCAGAGAACCTGCCGAGCCGCCAGCTGTCTGTTCAGGGGAGGACTGGCCTGCCGCTCTACTTCCTTCTGTTTCCCTCCTCTCCCCTTACTGATTAGAAGTGAATTTCAAGGGGAAGAGACCTAGCTGGATTTTTCACTTTTTGAGCCTAGTATCATTGTCATGATATGACCATAAATCGCATACACAAAATGTTAACTACTCCTTTTTTTTTTTTTTTTTTTTTTTTTTTGCGGTACACGGGCCTCTCACTGTTGTGGCCTCTCCCGTTGCGGAGCGCAGGCTCCGGACGCACAGGCTCCGCGGCCATGGCTCACGGGCTTAGTTGCTCCGCGGCATGTGGGATCTTCCCGGACCAGGGCACGAACCCGTGTCCCCTGAATCCGCAGGCGGACTCTCAACCACTGCGCCACCAGGGAAGCCCTAACTACTCCTTTTTTGCAAGGATTTTTATGTATGTGAGCAGAGTAGTTGCACCTTTGACAGAGGCCAGAACAAAACCGACAGCCCTCACCCCTCCAGGAGAAAACAGACCTAACTTTTGTTTTTGTATAATTAGAACTAAAATCAAATCACGGCCCGTTCACAGCAGGCAGATTGCGAATCCAGCCAAACCGTTCTTTCTGGCCGAGTGACTCTGCCTAGTGCCGAGGCATGGGCCGCCTCCAGCACTCCCAGTCACCCTGCCTCCATCTAGATGCGGCAGAAAATCACCCTCTCCAAAGCCCAGACAGACAAACCTCGGGGTCCTTGTTAAAGGAAAAGGGGGTATTTAGACCTCATTTAAAACAACTGGGCTAGAGAGGGAGGGGGAGGGAGGAGGGAGGTGGTAGGCTCATTTTAAAACTGTGTTTTGGGAAATTAACTTCTCTGACCCCATTTGATCAGTCCATTAAACTGTTTCACCATTTTCTTTAGACAAAGCCAAATACACATGACCTACATTTGTGAGGGAAGAGCGCATTGTATATAGGAATGTGTTCCCCCAAACTTAGCCTGCCCCGGTCCACTCCAGTCACTAGATCTTTCTCTGAAAATCCCTCCTTTCCTGTTTCCACTCAAGGCAAATGACAGTGTCCACATGTTGATCTGGAATTTTAGTTTCTCATGTAGGATTCAAAGGGGACATTTACCTTGAGGTAGGAATGGCTACTGTTGGCTCCACCAGGGTTCAGACTGAGGCTACATGAGTCCCTCGTTGACTTCTTAGAACTCTGGACCTCAGTGTTTTCCCTACACCCAAAATTGCGGTGCTGGATGGTGTCTGCCCGGCTCTCGGGGCGGGAGACAGATTGGGTCTTTGACTCTCAAGATTGACGTTAGGTTGGGCTGCTTGGCAAGCGTGATAAAGAAAAGGTTCCTTGAGTAAAATCTGATAAAATGTCCGTCGGGAATGGACTCTTCCTCTCCCTTTCCCGGCTCACCTTGGTGCCTGTTCTGTGGTTGTTTCACTGCCCTCATCACCCAGAGCTTGAGCATTTGTGAGTTGCCACTTGTGTCCTGGACTTGGTGGACTGAGTCACTTTAATAGGAGTTGGAGAAAATTACACATAAAACAGAATGCTGCTGCTTCTTTACCGTTTTCCTGTGTTCTCACCACATCATGGTTTATTGCTCTTTTCCATGGAAACTTTCTGTTTGGTGGGGAAACGTGGTGCTACGTCCAGCATTCATTGATACCGTGAAGGTCGGCATCTCACGCCCTCATCTCTGACAGATGGATAATTAGAGGATGAGACGCGTCCCATCTTTTGGTGGAAGTTAACCAGAGTTGGGGTGTTAGTACCGTAGAGCCAGCTGCTGAGTCTATTCTCATTTGACTTTTCTCTCTACAAGCATTTCCTAGCTTTAGGATGGCCTGCTAACCCCATTTTGGATGCCTGGGCTCTGAGTCAGCACTGAAAGTTTTACATGTAAAGAATTAACATGTGGTCATTTCCCGTGAGCCCGACAACAGTGCTAGGCACTTTATACCATTTTAACCTTTCTTCTCCATTCTCCTTTCTGCCAGTTGCTCACATACCTTGGAGTCATCCTTGACTCAGCACATCCGTCAGCTGTGCCGCCCGTGGACCTTCCCCTCCCACCCGCTGCTTCCACGCCATCCATCCCAGCGCTCAGCCCTGCCCTGTCTATTGTAGCAGGTTCTGTGTCCACCCTTCCTTCCCCGCTTCTCACTGCGGCTCTCAGTACAGCAGACAGAACTCAGACCGGGCCCTTCCTCCACTCAGCCCCCTCCAGTGGCTTCCCCTTTCACTCTGCAGAGATGATTAAAGTCTGTGCAGTGATTTATAATGGACACGTGGCCTGCCTCCCCCTGTACTTTCCTAACCTTGCATTTTACCCACTTGTCATTCCCCACCCCACTTGGCTCCATCGAACTGGCCTGCTGCTGTTGCTCAGCTGTCCTTCAGAACTTCTGCCTCAGGGTCTCTGTACCAGCAATTCTCTCTGCCTAGAATGTTCTGTAACCCCATGGTTTTCACCTGCATCTTCTTTATCCAAATGTCACTTTGTCAGTGAGACTTCCTGGCGCCCCTCCCCGATCTAAAATTGCAGCCCCCTCTATCACTACCTCTTATCCTCCCTCCCTGCTTAATTTTTCACTTAACATTTATTACTGCTTTCATTCTGTATATTTATATTGTTTATTGTCTGTGCAGCTAGAATATAAACCCCAAGAGGGCCACAAGCTTTGTCTGTTTTCTTCACTGCTGCATCCCCGGCACTTAGAACAGTGCCTGGCACATAGTTGATGCAAAGTAGGTTTTTTGTTGATAGGAGGGAAGAAATGAAAGGCGGAAGGAACGGACGGACCCTGGGAGTTAGGCATTATCTCAGTTTACAGAAGGGACACTGAGAGGTCGCTGAAGATCACACAGCCAATAAGTGAAGCCAAAATTTACCCAAATGTGTGACTCCAGAACTTCTCTGGTTTCCTTTACATGTTTCAGCCTCACTTGTGACTGCTGTAAACATAGACTCTGTGAATTGTGCGCACACGTATAGCAATGTGAACGCGCTACAGTGCCTTAAAGAAAATACCTGGCCAGAACCTCCCAGTCTCCTCGATATCCTCTGGCACTCAGTAGATAGAACGGATGAAAACTTCTCAGCAAAGTTTTAAACCAGATACCCCTCAACATAAGGAAAGTGATTATAGCACACGTAGCTGAAGAGATGAAAAGGAACACGTTTTTGAAAATATGGACTTTCAAGTCAAACCAGTGAGCAGTCTTTTTGGTCATTTATTCCCAAAGCTCCTGTGGGTTCATTCCAGGTTCACTAGGGAGACCAGCACCTGTCCATTCCCTAGTTGCACTGTTGTGTACGCACCCATACCCTGTGCCTTGCCCTGTCCCTCGCCTCGGGGAAACAGAGGTGGACCAGACAGTCAGGACTTGAGTGGCGTGCCTTCAGCAAGCGTCTCTCCCCTTTGAGCTTAAAGGGCTTGTTTCAGTGGGTTCCTAGAGTGAGGTTTTTGTTTTGTTTTTTTTGGGGGGGGAGGGGAAACAATCTCCCAATTTTGTTTTCTCATCTTGTTCCATGAAGTTCTGAGGTTCATTTAAAGTCCATTTGGCATTCTTCTTTTGGTAACATAGGAAGATGAGGCACTTATCTGAAGATTAAGAAACATCCAAGGCAATGATGTCCTGTTTTCCTGCGTCTCTGACCCTTACAGACTTTACAGCAGTTGTTAAGGGTTAGGATTAGAGGTTCAAGATCCTCTGAGAGGCCCCATTCCTATCCATCAGCAAAGCCACAGGCACCCTCTGAGAAGACATGGTAGGGGTTCCATACATTTCAGGGAGTTCTTTCTGCCTTGTTTCCCACCTTTTGCCTTGGACCCTAGGTGGTTTTTCTTTTCTTCCCTGGATGCTGCCTCTTGGATACACCCTTAAGCTTGTGTTACACCTGCAGCCCAGGAACACGCCTGGGCTCCCACTTGTCTGGGAGAGGTGCTAAGAAATCAGGCATTAACTGCTACTAAACATGCTCCCCTTTGTTTCCAGTTATGCCCAGACTTATGGGTATTGAGGGGACACCGTTATATGTTTTGATCCCTGATTTGTGTTATTTGCTATAGGAACATGCCTTCAGAACCTTCATTTCATAGAGAGACAGTGATGCCGTATCTTTTAAGAGGTATGGGCACAGAGGGAAGAAAATGGGTGAATAATAACTTGAGTGGAAGGGAAAGTTAAAGGAAGGCATTTTTAAGATTGAGTAGATTCAATTTTATCTGTCATTCTGAGAAGAAGCCAGAAAGACTGAAGATACAAGAGAAAAAAGGATTGATTGAGCGATATCCAAGACAGGGTCTTACAAGAGCACAGAGGAAGGGTCTAGGTTTAGGAAATAGCTCACTTATTCAATTTAAGGTGGTGTGGGGGGGCGGTAAGGAAAGAGGTTTTTTTTTCCCTTAGTGAAGTAGAATCTATCATTTCTGTGAAGTGGGACTGGGGTTAGGTGCTAGTGAGTTGAAAAAGAATGCAAAGCAAATCTTTATTTTGCTCTAACAGCATTCCAGGCACTGTCTGGTGGTATGGTATGAAGATGACCAAAGCTCCCTGGCTCCCTGTCATTGGAGCGTGCACTCCAAGCCTTTCAGCATGCTGCAGCCCATGTAGCCTTGTGAGAAAAACAGATACAGCATGTTTACATGACCGTCGGATACCCATACTAATAAAGCTACACTGAGAAGGAGTACAGCAGTGGTAACCCTGCAGGCTTGTATGCAGAGAGAGGCCATTCAAAGGCTGCGGAGGCATCCGTGGCGGCTGACCTGAAGTTGAACAGTCATAGACTTGGGGCCATTCCTGCTGGGCAGGGGAACGATAAGACTAGTAACTGATGGGGGTGCGTCCCCGTAGTTAACTTTCTACCCACCTTCCTACTAGATATTTCATATCTTGGGTAACAAAGGCCTTTCTTCCTAAATCCAGACCAATGCCTTTCATCTATTATTTTCTGCTCACATGAATAGCAGCTATTTGCAATATATTATTGATTATCTAGGAAAGGATTGAAATTTAAGATTTGGGTATCTTTTGAGTTTAATTTTAATTTCATAAGCTGTGTCCGTAAACATTTTCTTTTAGAGTCAGACCTCTAAACCAGCACTCTCGACAATTGAAATATAATGTGAGCCACACTTGTAATTTAAACTGTTCTAGAAGTCCCATTAAAAAAGTAGAAAGAAACAGATGCAATTATTTTTAATATTTTTATTTAGCCCGTTATATCCAAAATATTATCAATTCAACTTGTAATCAATATGTAAAAATAGTTGAGATGTTTTACATTCTTTTTTTCATCTTAAGTCTTTGAATTCCAGTCTGTATTTCATACACACACCATATCATAACTCGTACTGATCACATTTTAAGTGCTCAGTGGCCTCCTGTGGCATGTGGTCGCCTTATTGGACAGTTCAGCTCTAAACTAAGAAGTGAAACTAAAGTCGTATGATGTTAACTTGTAGCACATGTTTGAAGAGAAGAAGAGTTTCAAGTCCGTGTGGTGGACTCAATTATGTTAATATGCGAACCCTCATTTCTCTCCACCTCTTTTTAGTCGGTTTCTTGTTCTTTCACTGAGGGGTTCATTTCTAAGATTTTCCTTGCTTTTAGTGGAGGAAGGAAGGTGCTGAATGGAGAAAGGACCTTTGTACAGTCTGCTTTTGTCTCCATCATTACAATGAGAAGTTTTCTATAAGATTCTAATAAATAGCTGTCCAAATTACCTTAATTTTTTTCCCTTAGGTGGTTTCTTTCTGTTTTTTCACTTTTCCTGCCTGAGTGGCAAAATTTAGAAAACATTCTGGTTTCGATGTCTTTGAATATGGTGATATTTCAAATATAGGCATAATTTTAAAGACGTTAATTTTTATTTTGAACAGTGAATTCTGCCTTTGGTGGCATGTTTAGAAAGCAAGTTCCTTAAAATTTTATTTTAATTATGGAAGAGTCATGCATAGAGTATCATATAGTATATGTATACTTTAAAGAACTATCAAATGAATACCAGGACTTACTGTTCAGCTTAAACTAGAATATATTATATTAATAGAATAGAACATATTAGTACTTTTGAAGCCTCCCTGGTCACGTTTCCTTCCTTCACTTCACACCCTGAGGTAATTACCTCTGTCCCAAATTTTGTGTTAATCACGTCTTTTCTGTATAGTTTTACCATATTTGTATGTGTCACCAAACAGCTTTGCCTGTTTTGAACTTACATACAAAATCAAACTAAATATATCCTCTTGTGACCTTTCTTTTTTAACTCGATGTTATGTTTTGGAGATCCATCCATGCTGATATGTGTGTCTGTAGTGCGTTCATTTTCATGGCTAGATAGTATTCCATTGTATGGATGTGTCAAAATTTATTGACTTTACTGTTAAGACATTTGGACTGTTCCAGTGTTTTGCTATTATGAACAAGGTTGCTGTTCACATTCTTGTTCATGTTTCCTGGAGCACATGTGCAGAGTCTCTCCATATATACTGAGAAGCAGAGTTACTGAGTCACAGAATATTTATTTGTCCCATCTTTGTGCCTTTTATTTTTTTTTCTCAGACAGTACAAGGTCCTTATAACACTTTACCTCCATTAATGCTTTGTTTCCCCCCCTGGAAACATCTTTATTTCACCTATCTCTTTGAAAGACGTTTTTACTGAATTTAGAATTCAGGATTGGCAAATGTCTTTCAGCCCCTGAATGATAACCGTTCCACGATGCTCCGTTATTTCTGCTGGAACAGCTGCCAGTATTATTGCTGCTCTTCGGAAGGTGATATGTCTTTTATCCTGTGACTCTTTGTCTTCGGTTTTTAATGATGACGTGCCTAGATGTGTTTCTCCTGTTTAGGATTTGTCTAACGTCTTTAATTTGTAGAGATTTGGGGAAATTTTTGGCTTGTGTCACTTCAGATAGCACTTCTGCCGCTTTCTCACTCTTTCCTCCTGTGACTCCAATTAAATGGAAGTTGGACTTTTAAAACCATGTCCCGTGCATCTCTTATGCTCTTGTTTTTCTTCGTGCTTTGATCCGGATATTTTCTGCTGACTTACTCTCTAGCTCACTGATTAATCCTTTTTGGTACTCTGTCTACTCTCCTGGTTTCATCAGTCTATTAACATCTTAATTTGAGTTATCTGCTAAAATTCTCCATCTTTCTATAAATTTTTTTGAACATTACTCTCATTCTATTTTAAACTCTGTGTCTAATGACTCTGATGCCCAGATCCCTAGTGAGTGATCTTGTCTGGGTTTTTTTTTCTTAGTTTTCAGTCCTTTTGTTTGACTTCCATGTCTGGTAGTTTTTATTGAATGCTGGGTGCTGTGTAAGAAATGTTTTAGAGGCTCTGCCTGATATGATTTTTCTCTGGAGAGGATTTATATTTCTTCATCCTTCTACTTTCAAGGCCCCAGTGCGTTGATTTCCCCTTATGTGCATTCCCCTGCAGAACTTATGTTCTGAGCTTTTCATGTGCAGTGAGGGAGGGGTATATAACAGCAAGAATTTTACAGAGGGACTTACATTTCAGTACAGATCAGAGCCTGATGCTTAAAGAGAAGAATCGTGGGGAAGGATGGTCAATGGATGGGAATGTGTGTGTGGGGGGTAGAGACTATATCAGCCTTAACTCCTGAAATTATATAAGATCCTTAAGGAAACTTGATCCTGAAGAATCAGTTCTATTTCGGCAAGAAAATGGGTGAGTCTTCTTTACAAACAAGGGTTAATTAGCTTTCTTCTAGGTTGAAAGTACAGTGAACCAGAGCCCCTATTTTTCTATCTTTCTAGTAATTGAAGGTTTTATTTTAAAAGAAACGCAAGACATCAGAATAGGTCCATTAAGTCACCTTTGAAAGGGCAGCTTTTGAGTTAAGTGGATTGTGTTTTCTTCCTCATTCCAGGACTTGTTTTTTAGACCTGAAATCTGTTAACCTGGGAATGCCTAATTCAGCAGGATTTTTTTTTTTTTTTTTTTTTTTTTTTTTTTTTTCAGTACGTGGGCCTCTCACCGCTGTGGCCTCTCCCGCTGCGGAGCACAGGCTCCGGACGCGCAGGCCCAGCGGCCATGGCCCACGGGCCCAGCCGCTCTGTGGCATGTGGGATCCTCCCGGACCAGGGCACAAACCTGTATCCCCTGCATCGGCAGGCGGACTCTCAACCACTGCGCCACCAGGGAAGCCCTCAGCAGGATTTTAAAACACCAGATCTGCAGGAAGTAGATGGGTGTGAATTCTGAATGTTCTCTCCCAGGCCATCTTTGGTGGGATTGAAGGATATTAAAGTTAGGAACGCCTACTAAAAAGCCCACTAGGGAATCCAGGGGGCATCCCAGGCAAATACCAGAGGCTTCTGAGGAGCCGAACTGTAGTTTTTAAATTTTAGTCCTTCTGAAGGGTGGGAACCTTTGAGTCTGTGTTTAAAAGAACCTTCCTGTGGCCTTTCTTTGAGCCTGGGATCGAGCCAGGTCTCAGGAGAAATGAGCTAGGCCTCAACTACCTTGGTGCTGAGCTGCCTCCATTCACACCCCCACACCCCCAGGAGAGGCTCGCCTTCCCTTGTTCTCCCAGGTGCTGAAGCCCAGTTCCCCGCCTGCTGTCTTCTCCCTCTCGCGTCCATCACACTTGCTGCTGAACAACCTCCCTGGCACGTGAAGGGTTGGCCCTTGTATCTCTAGCTCCATCCCATCCACCCCCGTGCAGTGCAGTTAGCAGGAAGAAACGGCACCTTGGTGTCCGCTGTGAACACTGTATTCCTCTCAGACTGGGGGAGGTGGGCTTGGGGGGGAGCCGCGCAGCAGCAGAGATGGACAGGAGGGGAGTGAAGCCTGAGCCCGAGGAGCCCTTCTTAACCACCCTAGGAACACACTTGGGCTTTGCTGATTCTCTCCCCGCAGCCCTCGTAGCTTTCCCTCCCCCATCGCCCACCCCCTTGTGTGTGTGTCTCCACATGTCAGTTACTGACACACATAGCAGCCCAGGCCAGAGCAACAGCCTCTCTGCAGCTAGATTTGCTTGACCACATCAGCTCTGACGGAGTAAATCTCTCAGCTTTGGTGCTGCAGATCCTTCTGTGAGAAGCGGGGAGGAAAAGCAGGCCTCTTCACAGGCAGGGACTCTTGCAGTCACTGGTCCCAGTCCCCACCCAGCGTGGCTTCCGTCTTTCTCCCCAGCTGCAAGTGGTGCGCGAGCACGGTGACCTGACGTGGTGTAATGTGGTCCACGCGGTGGGCATCTACCGAACCTCCTCTCTCTCTGGGGCCTGTTTCATATGTGAGGGTGAGAGCTTTGGGGAGAGGGGGAGATGGATTTTAGGCCGCATGGCCTAGGGCAGAGTGTGGGTGATGGAAAGGGGTTGGGTGTCTGAGTCGGGGTACTGATCAGGAAAGGGGACTGGAGCCTGACCCTCTTTCTTATCCAGGGATTTGCAATAATGTTTTGGAAACTTTTACACTACTGTCAGCTTCCTTCCTTTGTCACCACCACTGCTTGGGAAAGGAAAGATGTCTACCTGGTGTCTCTATAAGATTTTCACTGGCATTCAGTAAGAAATTTTCCTTGGAGACAATAACAAACATCACATTTGGGTTCTCTCCATAGATTATCCAGTATCAAATATATGTGGATACTTAGTGGCTTAGCAGGCTATTGTTGGAGATGATCATGGTCTTTCCAGTTTCTTTTTTTTTTTTTCCTTCTAGTTTTATTGGGATATAATTGACATACAGCACTGTAAACATTTAAGGTGTACAGGATAATGATTTGACTTAAATAGTACATACATCATGAAATAGTTACCAAGTAAATTTAGTGAACATCCATCATCTCATAGAGATACAGAAGAAAAGAAAGGAAAAATGTTTTTTCCTTGTGATGAGAACTCTTAGGATTTACTCTCAACTTTCATAGATAACACACAACCGTGCTAAACATATTAAATCATGTTGTACATTATTACATCGCTCGCACTTAATGTGTTTTATAACTACAAGCTTGTACCTTTTTACCACCTTTGTCCACTTCCTCCTCTCCCCACCTCTGCCTCTGCTAACCACAAGTCCGATCTCTTTTCCTATAAGTTTGTTTGTTGAAGTGCAACTGACTTGCAGTTCCCGGTACACAACATAGGGATTTGATATTCCTGTGTATTTCAAAACGCTCACATTCAAGTCTAGTTATCATCTGTCACCACACAAAGATGTTACATTATCATTGACTATATTCCGCAAGCTGTACATTTTATTCCCGTGACTCATTTATTTTGTAATTGGAAGCCTACACCTCTTAGTTTCCCTATCCTATTTCACTCATCCCCCACCATGGCCTTTCCAGTTTCCTCTGTACGACTGGATAATCATAGAGTCCACTTCAGAGGGTTGTTGTGAGGATTAAACTAATAAATGATTTTGTAGATGCCAAATCCTTAGGACAATGCCTGACGTGCAGTAAACATCATTGGCCTGTGTTTACAGTTACGCTGTGGTCTTCACAGTTGGAAGCTCTCCTTTCCCTACTGTGCTCAAACTCGCTTAAAACTTCACTCATTTGAAGAAACCGGTTGGGTACAGATTTCTTTCTAAAAAAAAAATCTCATCATGATATTCAAACCCTTGAAACACACCTGACTTTTTCAGTCAGAAGCTCAGCTCATACTGGTGCCTAGCATCTGTGATTGTCCTTCCTCTGTGATGTCACCCTTCTCCTTTCTTCCCAAGCTTTTGGTATTAAGGAGAATATATCTATTCATTTGAAATACAAAGTACATTACAAGGATGAAGTCCTTGTGACTGGGAATGAGATAAGCGCGAGCTTCTTTTCTGTTGTGAAATGTTCTGTTTCTGAATTTCTGCATTTTGAGAGTCTAGTCTATTTATAATTGACTTCTTTATGCTTTCCTTTGTTCCAGAATGGATATAAGGTGACTCCCATATTACAGGATGAGACATGCAGGGTTCAGTTGGGGAGGAACGGGGAGCGGAGCACGCATTAGAAGAAAGAATAAGATTTACAGTAATAGCCCTTGGCATTTACACATTGCTTTGTGTTTTTTTTTCCCCAAGTACTTTTAAAAGTAAGGTCTCTTTGGATTAACCCAGCAGCTCCGTGGATAGCATCCTCCCTGTCTGACAGATGAAGACACTGATCCCTAAGGAGAGTGTGTGTTTTGCTCGTGTTCATCCGGCTGACACTAGTCACAGAGCTGGGATCAGTGACAGAGTTCGGATCCTTGCCACCCAAAGCCCGCGTGCTTTCCTAGTGTTGAAATAATTTATCTGCCAAATCAGGCTTTATGGTGTGACCACCTCGGAGAGATTTTTTTTCCCACATCTCAGTCTGTCTCTCGGTTCAGTACTGAGGTGCGGGCCATTTATGCGTATTGAAAACCTTGTTGGCGTGGCAGGTGGAGGCCTCAAGGGGAAGGTTATTCCCCTTGACTAGCACTAATTGTAGGGAAACCCACCTCTGGCTTCCCTCCGTTGGTGCTTCAAGGGGTTTTCAGCGGTAGATAAGTGGGTGCCTGGCTCCTCGGCACGATCCCCTACCCCTTCTTGGGGGAGGCCTACGACGAGGCCTGGCTGATACAGAGCTAAAGCTGGGACACCATCCCATCCACAGCTGGGTTTAGAGATGCGTCTTGCCCACGTGATCCTTTATAATTGATGTAGAAAAAAAGGGAAAATTGGGCTTGACAGACATGATACTTGTCTGTTGTCGAAAATCCGTCTTCCTGATGCTACCCGTGTGTATTCTGTTTATTTCTGTGCTGTAGCCTTCTAGCAAACTCTACCACTCCTTTTTAAAGGAAAAGCAAAATCCTATTATGAGAGTGCTTCAATCCACTCTGAGCTTCTAGATTAATCTGAAACAACATCTGAGTTCACAACTGGGTCAGGAAGAGCAAGAGAGACTTGCCAATTCAGCAGGCGTGTGTCTTGGGCTAGTTAAGAACCAGGCCAGTCTTGAGGTCTGACTTTGTTGCTTTTATGTTCAGACCTTGTGTGCTGAGATAATTCTGGGTGGTTTTGGATAACTTTGTTTCTTAACTGAAAAGGAGTGTCTGTTGCCTGATAAGTGTTTACCCATGAAATAGCAACATGGTGTATGTCTTAGGGTAGGAGGGCTTTTAGATCTCCAGAGCTCTCTGCTCCCCACTCCCCACCCCCCCAATAAAAACCCCAAGGTCATTGGTTTAGGCATGTTAGCTGGAACAGAATGCCATTCCTAGCTTTAAAATGTCTTTATTATTCTTATTCAGGGTCTCTTTTCTGGATTCCTTCCCCTTTCTCTTTTTGCCTTAAGGGCTATACGTAATCATAACCAAGTAGAACTGAAAAATGACAAACCTGCCCCACATCTCGTGGATAGAGATCTGGGGTCCAGAAATGCCTCTTTCTTGCCAAGCCTCAACTTGTTCCATGCCTTTTTTTTTTTAAATGCCGGTCCCCAGTCCCAGCCTGCCCCCTCCACCATTTGGCCGAGTGAGGACTAGCTGTTTGGTTTGCCTTGTGTTGGTGACAGATACCCACTGCTTGTTGGATCACATTCTCCTTTAACTCTGCCCTGTTCACAAGTATCACAAAAGGGTTTTTCAATGTTAAGGCAAAACTCATACTCTGAGAATCAGTTTTAACTGTGGTGTTTCAGCAATATGAGTGAAGTGGTGAAGACCTTAGTTTTGAAGCGACTTAGGTCTTACATGACTTAAAGGAGGTTTTCCTATTCGTATTCTGGCAGAGTCAAAAACAACTCTGCAGTTTAAGCCTCCAGACTGCTTGTAAGAAACTTGTAAAAATTGATGACCTCCTGTGTGCCAGGCATTTTGCGTTATCTCCTTAACCCTTCAAAGCAGCCCTTTAGACTGTTTTTTTTTTTTTTTTAAGAACCAAACTGAGGTTCCAGGAAGTTAAGCACCTTTCACCAGCTTGCACAGCATGCACAGTAAGGACTTGACTCCTTTGCCCCTGCCGTTTGACTGTGCCATGGCAGCACCCCCAGCGTTCACGGCACCCTTCCTTCTGGCACCGTATAGCTGGGGTTCAGGGTTTCCACGTTCTAGCATAGCTTGTTGCAGGCCATGGCGGCTCTGAGGCCTGCAGCCGTACAGCCTTACGCTGGAAGGACTCTCCCTCACATATAAACTCTTAATACTTCTCTACCTTTTCCTGTTCTGTGTGGGTCACATCGGCCCTGGTGACGAGGAAGATGCTGTCATCAGCAGTAACTCAGTGGAGCAAGGATACTGAAGAGGAAATTTCCATTAGGTAAATAACTGTGAAAGAAGAACCCCAGAGCAGGGGGAGAAATTCAAGCCCAGGCTTCTGTTACACTGGCCAAAAAGCTTTGGCATCCCATGCTTGCTGAATCTCCTAAAAGGGTCAGGAAAACTGATAGGACGAAACAGAGGGACACAGTGTAAATTTTTCCTCTTGCATCATTCCAGCATCTACTTGAATTTCAGTTTTATAAAATCAGCTGTTCTGAGCCCGGCCCCAAACCCAGGCTAATTTGTAGTGGCTCCATTTCTGTAGACAGTGGGGTTATTTTTGGAAGGTAGGGTATTGACACGTAATGTGTGTCAGCTACGCAGTAGAACGGGCATCTTGAAGTACGTCTGGGATTTTTACCCGCTTGCTGAAAATATGGCTTTATAGAAATTAATGACTTCTGGCTGTGGGCAGAGTTCACAAGTGTGGCATGTGCTAAAGCGTCCTTCAGTGAAAGAAGGGGGGAAATCACTGTTGTTTTTGCAAGGGTAATAGCAGGTTTTCTGAAGGACACCCTGTTCCTTCAGAACCTTTCATTTTAGCTAGGACAGTATTCACTTGCAGCCTTAAGTGTTTTGTGGACTTGAAATGGCTACCAAGTGAGCTATATTGACCTAAGTCCCTGTAAATGCTCCTTCTGGTGTTGAGGTGTAGCTTGCACTTAGTGGAGTTACGAGTTATCTACAGATCAGCCTCCAGTTGCTAGCTCGTGCTGTCTGCTCTGGTGCTTCCCTCCCTGACAGCTTCCGCCCTACCGGGGACACTCCTGCCAGATGCTTTTTTTTTTCTTTTTTTTGTGTGGTACGCAGGCCTCTCACTGTTGTGGCCTCTCCCGTTGCGGAGCACAGGCTCCGGACGCACAGGCTCAGCGGCCACGGCTCACGGGCCCAGCCGCTCCGCGGCACGTGGGATCTTCCCGGACCGGGGCACGAACCCGCGTCCCCTGCATCGGCAGGTGGACTCTCAACCACTGCGCCACCAGGGAAGCCCTGCCAGATGCTTTATGTGCTCACTGTCTGATTTAATCCTCACAACAACCCTGCAGAATCCAATTGTACCCATTTTGCATAAGAAGAAATTGAAGTTTGGATAACTCAATACTGTTTTTCTTGAGTGCTTCGTGTATTAGGCTCTGTGCTAAGTGCTTTGCATATTTTATCTAATCCTTATGGCATCCTTGTAGATGGCTGTTCTTATTCCCGTTTGAAGATGGGGAAACAGAGGCTCACAGAGGCGAAGTTACTTGTCCATGATCTCGCAGCTATTAAATGTCACAGTCAGAATTCGAACTCATGTGTGAATGTCTTTCCCTTATGCCACTTACCTGCCTTCTCGGAGGAGAGAGGCAGGAACCACGTGTGACTTATGCTTCTCCGTCACAGGCCTGGGGCGCAGTCGGGCTCCGTACATGTTTGACGGATTACTTGTTTGACTGGGTGCAGAGCTGGATTGGACTTGCTTGTATCCTGATGATTTTCAGCTTTCCCTCCAGTGCCTCTGGGATTGGTTTTCCTTTGTTTGAGTATCTGCCCCCCAGGCTTCATTTCCCATTTGGAGCATCTGCTACGAAAAAGTTTCAGCCTGAGTTCGATTTTCAATGCATATGGCTTTTCTTTTTAAAATGCAGAGGCAGAACTAGAGAGGGTGGTTAAGGATGTCCTGCACCAGCGACTCCCACATGATTTTGTAGCTCTCATGGGAATCTCTGCTCTGTTTAGATGATCATTTTCAAAGTCAAGGACATGCGTGAAACAACACTTCCAGCCTCAGGGAAGACCAGTTCCAGAGGGCACCCATAAAGAGTGCTTACTGGACTCACCTCCCTCTACAGCCCAGGTGTTCTCACCCTTTGAGGGAGAAATAAGATACGGGGTGGGATTTTCTTCCCCACTGAGGCGGGGAGTGAGAGATGGAGTTAAGGATGACTAAGTGCTCCCACAGGGAGAGAAGGCCACACGCTTTGTGGCGCCCTGGCTTCAGTGCTCAGAAGCCCGGTGGACTGGCCGGAAGCCCGGCCTCTGACCCTTCACCTGGCTGTGGCTTCGGTTCAGTTCCTATAAAACGTCTCTCCCTGTAAAATCTTATTAACCTCTCATCAGTACGAGTTTGGTCGGATCATGGATTTCCTACATCATTACAAGTTTTCTGAGTTCTCAACGTCACATTTCTAGGGGTGAAGACTCTTGTAGTCATGTCCTGTTAATACAGTATCTTTGTACCCTTTACTTCCACTCACAAGTGACAAAGGACCAGCCCAGTTGGCTTACACAGTAATATTTTAATAGATAGAGAGGCGGTAATTCAAATGGAATCCCTAGAGTAAGCGGAGTAGGTGTGGGCACCTTTCCACGGCAGTGGTGAGGCCCCTGAGAAGCACATGGAAGAATCCAGCATTTAGGGGGACGAGTGATCTCTTAGGTCATCTTATCCCGTCCTCCTGAGGTCAATGTGGTGTGTTCCTACAGAGAACACCCAAGACCGGTTGGTGCTGGGGTTCCAGGGCTGCTGCAACAGAATCAACTGGCAGTTAAGCTTCGTTATAGGCGCCCTCATAGACCTTGGATATTAAACTTGTTTTATTGATGGACAGTGGTCAGTTATAGGAAAGGGGTTGGTACTGGACAGTTTACCTGGATTATTCCCCCATATTCTCTTAGGGGGGAAAAGTATTACGAGGTTTTTAACTTCTTCCTGGTCGGCTGCCAGGTGAACAGGACCTTAATTTAATATCCCTTCCAGGGAGATCTGTCTTCTCCAGGAAGGTGAGAGTTGAACCGCCCTCTCACCTTTTCTGTGATATCAGGGAGAGGCATTTTTGTCTACACCCTAAATGAGGACCACTGACAGCCTACATCATTCCAGAACGTAGCAGGAGCTCTTTCCAAAACAAGGGTCACATTTTTCTCTCTTCACTTGATTCCCAAGTGCGTGTGCACTTTGTGTTCCAGGTTCTTCTTGTAGCTGTTTCATGTATGGAATTGTTATCTTCCTAACGAGACTGTCATTTTTGAGAATAGGTCCAAGGCTGCTATTCATTTGTATCCTCAGCAGTACCTAAATCTGTGCTGGGCCCAGAGTAAGTGCTTAATAAAGACATTCTAACTTGGATCATAGATCACAAACTGTCAGAGCTGGAAAGGATTTTGGAAACCACCAAGTCCAACACTCTAATTTTATAAATGGTACCACTCCAAAAATTCACTTTAGAGGCTGGTGTTTATCTGCTGGAAAGAGAGGGGTTTTGTTTTGTTTTGTTTTGTTTTATATTAAAGCCTAGTGCAAATGACCATAAATCTAAACCTTTGAAAGGCTTTCTTCAAATGGTGCAGGATGTTCCTCCTTGGACTAGTAGCCGACTAATAATAACAGTAAGAATGCTAACTAGATTCCATACCCTGAGCCGCTGTCACTGATTCTTTTAGCCACATGACAGTGTCAGGACTGTCTCCATTCTCCAGATGCCAAGAGGGAGGTGCTGCAGTCAGGCACCTGGCTCAGGGTCACGTGGCCACCGGAATGGTTGAGACTAGAATCTGGTTTGGCCAGACCCCTGAGCTCGTGGCCCACAGGGGCTCTCAAGTGGGATCCCCCACTTAATACAGAATTCCATGGTGTCTCCATCCTAAAGGAAAGTGTAAAATCACCTTCCATTAACTTCACTTCTCTAATTAAACAGGGAGTGACAGGGAAGGTTAGGCAAAAAAGCAAGTAATGATAAGGACTGCATCTCCGGAAAGGTCCGTGATCACTGCCCAAGATCATAAAAGCTTTTGGTCAGAGGGAAAGGAATGAGAGCTCCCAAGTCTTGCTCCAGGAACCGTGGCTTTACATGGAACTGCTGTTTCTTCCCCTAAGTCTCTCTTCTGTGCCCAGAACTCACCTTCCCTCGTCTCTCGTGTCAGAAGCCTCAGGACTGATGGCTTTCAGGGCAGATCTGTGTGCCCCTCCTTGCCAAAGCAGAATGAAATCGCCTTGTGATGGCCAGGCTGCCGGTGTACCGGGTCCTCACGGCAGGCTGTTTGCCTCAAGTCTTTCCTCTGAGCTTTGTATCTAAATAACATTCCTGTGAGTTTTCTAAAAGGTTAGTCCTGGGTCATTGGCACTTAAACCACTTGTTTTGATAGATCCTTCTTGAGAAGGTTAATTACATATTTGATATCCTTCCCTTTTTATGTCTGAATGATGAGGATAAGTACCCTGTGGTTTATTAACTGTCACTTTAAACCTTTTCAAATTGTCTTGTGACAAAACAGAGTTTTATGTCCTTTTTATCCAGCTTTGATGGATGAGACAGCTTCTCTGGTTGAAGTATGCCAGGATAAATAAAATCTCTCTCTGATTCTTGGGGGAGGATTTTGCATTTGAAGTCATGGGTTCAAGTCTGCCACTTTGTATGAAAGGTAACCTAACCTGTTAACCTTTCCGTAGACTTTGTTTTTCTTTTGACAAATGGAGCTGGGCACCTAGGCACTTGGTAGCTGTTGAATAAGTGAAAGAAAAGGCATCTCAAAATGTGGATGCCAAATCCTGAAGCAACAGTTGGCCACATTTCTATTTTGAATCCCACTAATTCTTAAGGCAAAGAGCCTCTGTCCTCACCATTATAGAATCCCAAAGCTCACCTCTCCTCCCCGAGGCCATCTTGTTATACCTTGAATTTTTCAGTAAGTTTGCAATAGGACTGTGAAAGGTGAATGTCATCATGGACTTTCAGTAGTTGTTTGCAAACCTTGTGTCCACCTGTGTAAGTGTCCCACAGTTCGTTATGTGGCCAGTGCTTGAAAACCACTCTTCCGGGACACACAGTGTATGTAATTCAGCAATTAATCTCTCTCTCATTCAGTATTTACTGACTCCTGGCTAAGAGCAAGGGCAGGTATTTACTTAAAATAATTAAAAGAGTAAAAAGTCTTTTCCTTCTGTTTTGTATTCATGCCAGTTTGCGGGGACGTTGTCAGATGGCTTGGGGAAGACGATGGACAATCGCCATCAGTCGGAGCGGGAGTACATCAGGTACCACGCGGCCACGAGCGGGGAACACCTCGTAGCTGGCATCCACGGCCTGGCTCACGGTGAGTCGTGGGATACCAGGCCGCAGAAGAGTGGCTCTCCTGCCCCAGTTCCTCGGAGGTGCCTCTTGCCCAAACAATTGCAAGAGGAAACCCTAGCTTGGTATCCGGGTGTGCCTGAAAGCCCTCCAAGCTCTCTTGTTCTGTCCTCCCTGGGTTGAAATGTTACAGCCTGTGAGAACTCTTCATTCATTTTCTAAATGTTGTGCACATTGCAGTTCCTTCCTGTTCTCTGGCTTCTGTCCCCAAAGTGTCCTAAGGTGTAAAGATCGGAACTCCTTTTTAGACTATAGGACTGCTGCTTCCAGACTTGCCCTCTGCTTACGGATTATTCCTTCCAGAGGAAGCAAAATGTGAAACTGGCTGCCAGGTCTGTGGCGCAGACGTTTTTGAGTCTTGTATGAATGCACATTCGCAGGGATTGTAAATCCTTGTGCCCAAGAGATGTAGGAGATGGCATGAGCCTGTTTAGTCTCTGAATGTGTTTGAATTCTGATTTTTAATGTTTCAGTCTGACTCATTTGCCTTTTGCTGCATCAGCAACTTCTCAGCATGGCGTTGAAGGCCCCCGGGAAAGTAAAGCCAGCCAGCTCTTCCCTCCACTGTCCCCCAGCCACCCAGAGCCATGTCCTGCTCCCCAGACATGCCTCCAAGTCCCTGATCACTCATGTGTCTTCTGCCCTCCCCTTCTCTGCCTCACTTCCTTCTTGCCTGTCATAATCCTACTCCACCCGCAGGTCCCAACTCGGATGACGTTTGCCCAGCTCCACTGTCCGCAGTTAGAATCGATGGTGATTCGAGCACACAGGCAGTCTGGGTTGTGTATGTAGCCAGCTCTGTGTGTCTTGCTTTCCTGATGGGCTGCGAGGGCCAGGAGAGCATAAAGACCACCTCTAGTCATGTTTGTACTTGGGCAGAGCCTCACGTGATGCCTGGCGTAGAGCTCATGCTTAGTAATGGTTGTAAACTGAACTGTTGGTACCAGATTCTTAGGAATAGTCTGAAGCTATCAGAAGTTATATCAAGGTTAATCAAGTCTTGATTGTCTGCATTTGGAGGAAGAAAGAAGGAGTAGACATAATAAAGAATCATGTCTTTCTTAGTTTTTGTTTATCAAGTTTCCCAATGGTGAGGATTGGATCAAAATACCTCTGCTTTTCCTCAGCCTGCCCAACTGGAAAGCGAGCAGCCCCCAAGGAGACATCAAGCTAGAAGTAAAATTTGGCTGAAATTGATCTGTTTATGGACTTTAAAAGTTGATTGTTGGGCAGTCATTTGGGTTTAAAGATTTAACATTCTTTCTAGTAACTGTAGTTCAGAGGACTGTTGGTTTGTGTTTTTTTAAGGAGTATAAAGTGCTCTGCTGTGTGTACTTGTCTTTATCTGTCCCGCATCCTTGTGATGCAGAGAGAGAGCATGGCTGTCCTCACTTTTTAGATGGACATACCAGTGTGCCGAGAAAATGAGTGATTGGCTCAAGGTTGTAAAATCCCTCCCAACCAAGGATCCTTCAGATGATATGTACAACACCTCCAGGAGCCAGTTCGGCCATTCTGAGACCAAGAACCACTGGCCTCATCCAAGGAGGACCCATTAAGCTCTGGGATATATGAAAGCAGTAGCCTAGAGTGAGATCCTTCCTTCAGGATGAAAAAAAAAAAACCCTTAAAAGATAACAAGACCCGGAAGCAGTTGAATCTGCTTGGTTTAAAAACTGGGCGTCGTGCTCCGTTCTCCCCGTGGGCCCTGCTGGACCCAGGTTTAGTAATGTTCTGTCTCTGTCATGAGCTTTGTTCAAGAGTTTGGGAAAGGCGCGCATTGCCCCACTGGAACGAACGGACCCAGGATGCAAAGGAAGTGTTGTGGATTGTTAGTACTTTCTCACCCAAGGAATTTCCTTTACCAATTTGTCTCACTAGAGCTGAAGCGTCTAGAGAGGCCTCATACCCCCACTGTCAGAGGGTAAACACCCTGTGAGTGTCCCTGGCACAAATCCTGGAAATGCTTCTTCCCTGCGATGCCTGTGTCCTCTCCAGCCTCTGCCAACTTCTGGCCACTTTTGAGGCTCTTTAAGGCCACTGTTGTCAACTTTCAAAATGTTTGGAATCTCTTTTTGACTTAGGTTGGTCTTTCGGACTGGCTGCGTTGAGGGTCCCTGCTGGCTTTGGCGGCTTTGGGGGTGCCCTTCATCGAGGCTTCACCCTTTACTCTGATCGCCTGCACCTGTTTCAGCAAAGTGTGCAGTAGCTTTACCCCATTTCAGACATTTGGTGGTGTTTGCCAGTCACACAGTATTGTTTGAAAACTGAGGATTTATATTTAGTCATCTCTCCACTTTATGTTTTATGGGATCCCAACTTTCCCCAAGGGCCCTATTTGCTAGTCTGTCGATGTAATCCTGCGTCTGCACCCTCTCCTGATTGCCCATATGCTATTGGAGCTCTGGAATTAAAAAGCAGTCACTGTTAACCCCTTAGCTTTCCTTTGATTCTTTTAAAAGTGAAACGCGCTTTACTTATGACCAATATGTAATCTATATTCTCTGACTCTAAACTCAGTGGGCAAGTCTGCTGCCTCCCCACCTTGAGTTGGCCTGCCTGTGGCCTATCAAGAGACTGACATTATGCCCCTAAGTTTGCCTTGCCAGGTGCATGGAATTGAGGGGTTTGTCTTCAAATGCTTCTGCTTTTATCCTTAGCCAGCTTACAATAGCCCTTGTCTTTTCTGCTAGGTATCATTGGCGGACTGACCAGTGTTATAACCTCAACGGTGGAAGGTGTGAAAACAGAAGGGGGTGTCAGCGGTTTCATATCTGGCCTTGGGAAGGGGCTTGTTGGCACGGTAACCAAGCCAGTGGCAGGCGCCCTGGACTTTGCATCAGAAACAGCCCAGGCGGTGAGAGACACAGCCACACTTAGTGGCCCCAGGTCAGTGGTGGTCGGGGGAGTGGCTTTGCAGTTTCCGGCCCGGGTCTGCTGCCTCTCCTGAGCCATGCCGATATGTTGAATCCTATACTTTTTCTGCCTTAATTATGTGAGTCTTAAAAATTTGAATACGTGTAACTAAAATTTCTGACCTGCCTAATATAGAGGCATGAAAATGAGGCACAGAAGTCTGGCATGAATTTTTCCAGATCTGTATTTATATCTATATCTATATCTGCATGTACTGGATATGTGTGTCTGTGTGATGTTTTTTTTCATTAGAGGAGTCAGAAATACGATTGGATCCTTACACACGTCCCCTGTTCACCAGACTCGGCCCCTGCATGCCCATGAAGCAGACTCTCAGGCCATAGGCTGTGTCTTGCTCCGAGGCCCCACGGCGTGGTTTCAGAATCCCTGCAACTGTGGTTCACCACGTGGGTCTGTCCCTCCTTAGCTCTCCTTCCACTTGAAAGTGCCAGCCAACTAGTTCCCCAACCTCATACAGAAACTCCCCAAGGAGGTTGGCAGTTCTTCTGTGGGATGCTGTCTTGCCTTGATACCAGCTGAGACAGGAAATCAGTGACAGCCCATATGGCTCCAAATCTCACAGAATCCAACAACTTTAACTTCGCTCTTTGTGTTAGTGGCCTATTTTAGCCTCCCTTTTTCAGAGTGACTAATTGGGGATCTTATCAACAAAGGGTATAATGAATGTTACAGTTCCCAGCCAAGCTGGACTCCACTTAAGCCCAGAAGGATTTTGCTGCTGCCTGGTTAATGGATATTCCCTGAGTGAATCAGTGTCCCCTTTTAGAACGCCTAGGGCCTGGGCCATGTCCACACCCTTTCGCTCCCTCAAATAGGATTTGAAGTGAAATCGTCCCCAATTAAAATGAATCCATTTTCTGTCACCAGGAAACCTTACTGATGACACATTACTGCACTAGGGGAAATGCTTAAGATTGTAGACTGGGACCACGTAATATGTTCTGCCCGAATGTTTTCCATGTGGAAGCAGCTGCTTTTTAAAAAAAGGATCTTAGAGTTTACTTTAGTTAATTTTACATTCTCTTCTCAGACACAGAGCTGAAATAATCTTTGAGTATATTTTGAAGCATTTATGGAGTTGGGAAGAGGGGCCGGAGGGAGCCTTCAAAAGTATTTCCAGGGCTTCCCTGGTGGCGCAGTGGTTGAGAGTCCGCCTGCCGATGCAGGGGACGCGGGTTCGTGTCCCAGTCCGGGAGGATCCCACGTGCCGCGGAGCGGCTGGGCCCGTGAGCCGTGGCCGCTGAGCCTGCGCGTCTGAAGCCTGTGCTCCGCAGCGGGAGAGGCCACAAAAAAAAAAAAAAGTATTTCCAGTTAGTTTTTCCATGTCTGCTCAAAGCCCAAGAAGTCTGTCGCAGGTATTTTGTTAGGACAGTAAGACCTAATGAAGCACGAGTAAAGCGGAAGGCCGCTAAGAATTCCAGAAGATCCATCCTCATCCTTAAAATCCGAGAGTGGTCAGGGGACTGAGTGAGTTGTTTTCAAAAGGGTCTGAGGTGTACGTGTTAAATTGAGAAGTAGTATTATTTTGTGCTGTAAACTTGAATGATGTTGACCAGAAAGAAATCACTTGCATTTTATACACTGTCAGTTTGGAAATGTTGATAAAGTTTTGCGTATTTTTTAGGGCACAAAATGGTTGCTGCAGAAAGGTGGTGGTGGTGTTTTTACCAGCTGTCTGGCTTTGCTGTAGAAGGTTCTGTTTAGTGTCAGTCAGTGTGTATCTGTCACTGATTCATTTTTCAGTTAGTAAATATTGATTGAAACTTGCCTAAGAACTCAGGGTTGGGAATATAGCAGAAGGCAAGGCTGTCCCTAGTCTCAAAGGACTTCCAGTCAAGTGGGGCAGCAAACATAAAACAAATAATCACATAAATAATAATTTGCTAAAATTGCGATAAATGACACAGGAGATTTACAGAGTGCTGTGAGACTGTATAATTAGAGAAGGCAAGGAGTAGAAGGTTTGCTAACGTGGGGTCAGTGGGGTCAAGGAAGGCTTTTCTAGGGAAGTGATATTTGAAGTAGAAGTATGACTTGGCCAGGTGAAGAGAAGAAAGAATCACCTTCCAAGTAAAGGGGTGCAGGGAAGCTGTTGCAGCTTGTCCCAAAGCGACCAGCACTTGGGCAGTCTAATTCAAGTGCCCAGAACGGCCGTCTTCTAGTCACTCACTCCTCCTAGAAACAGAAGCTCTAGCGATGAGTGAGGAGCAGCCAGCTAGCCATGGGCCCACAGACATGGGAGCTCGAAGCGGGGGCATTAAGCTGATGCCTCTCCTCTCCGTCCCTGGAGGAGCCGGTAGTGGGAGAGCCAAGGCTGCAGTTACCACGTGCTGGACCTGTGAACTGAGGGCCAAGAGAAGCTTGGCCCTTTACCCTTCATTGCACTGAAAAGGCACTACAGATTCTTCAGAAACTCTTGTAACCAATTTCCCTTAGTCCATTCGTCTAGATCCAAAAGTAGGGTTATTAACAAGGAGCCAAGCACTAGAGAGTAAAGAGCACTTGACCCCGAAAGCAGTATCACTCGGCCCCAAGCCCCTTACCTGTGAGCTTTGGGCCCTTGGTCAAGCCTCCTAGCCTTTCGAAGCCTCAGTTTCTTCCTCTATGAACTGGGATAAATATACCTGTTTATTTATTCTATCTCTCAGAGGTTTGAAGCCCAACCAGAGTTATTTTAATGTGGCTGCTATAAAGAACTATAAAATGCTGGGTGATATTATTTTTGAAATCATATTAAAGGAGCAGAGAGATTTTTGCAGGTGGAGAAATGTTGCAGTGCCTTAAGGGTTTGTTCTGATGACACTGTGATCTCTTAGGAACGTACTAGCTCTACCAAGGGATAAATCACCCTGATTTCTTGGAAGTGAGTTATAACCATCTCCAACCATCCCTGTTGATTGAACAGGATCCAGGGGTGTTACTCAGGGTTTTTCCCCACTGTTTAGACAACAGGGACTAACTAATGATTTGAAGGGATTAGAAGTGAGATTCTGACCGAGGGCTGACCTGAGCCCAGGGACTGAGCCAGCGATAGAACCCAGGAGTCCAAGGGCTCTGCCTCTGAGTCCGCTCTTGGAATGAGACTTTCTCCTTCCTTTGTAATATTTCATCCAAGTGAGGGCTTAGATCTTAGCATCTATGTTTTAACTGACCCAAATTTTAAGCAGATGATAGCAAAGTAAGCCATAAAACTGTGGAAGGCTATTCCTTCCAGTAATCCATCTGAAAAGTGGCCTTACAGGAAATATTGGCTCCTTTTTGTGTTTATTTGAACATGATTTTATTTATAGGGAACCCCCCCCCACTTGAGTTCTTTTAGATTAAAATACTTCCAAGTTCCTCTCCTTGTTGGAGTGTGCAGGCGTTCCAAGAAGACAGCCACCTACCTTTTCCCTGAAATTTCCATGCGATCTAACAGTTCTTGGGAAGGCAGGTGGGGGTGGGGGAGAGGAGAGGGTGGAGGACAGCAGAGCCTTTTGGCCTCAACGTGAATGCTGTGGACCCGTATCCCCTGCTGCATTTGTTAACTGCACAAGTATGTGTGGTTTGGAACTGAGGGAAGAAGCCTTTTCCAGGCAACGTTCTGCTGGCTCAGGTTGCAGCTTCTCGTCTCCGCGTGTTGAGCCACATTTGTCTGTTCCCAAGTAAAGTTTATGAAAATGGCACCGATGCAGCCACACTTGTGGTGCCATTGAAGTCATGTAGACAAGCCCGCCACCCTTCAGGAGACCAGGCCAAAGCAGGGCACCCGCTGGGCTGCATGTCCAATTCTCTGCGTGTGTTTTGGTATTTGCTGGTAGCGTTTAAAAAGATACTTGGGTAGAAAGCCTCAGAGACCCAGGAGCAGCAAAAACACCATGGAGAAGAAAGAAGGGTCTGACCCTGAGCTATTTATTTGCTTGTTTATTTCTCTGAGTACCGTAATGTCGTACACTTGGGGTCGCATGAAGTTTCGAGAAAGTAGCAGTTGAAGATTTATGAAGCTGGGCCCCTGGGGTTTCCTCCAAAGTATTTCTTCACCTTTTTCGTCAAGACCCAGAACAGGGGGGAGAAGAGGGAGTTGGCAGAACTTGAAATATTTAAACTAATTTAGCAAACCTCAGGAGCGTTGGGACTTATCTCTCATTATTTAAGTTAGATAAGGAGGAAGGGGGAATCTGAAGGATAATGATAGATCATTGTTTAAGAACACAGCGTCAGGACTCGGATAATGTTCTGGAGTCCCAGGACCCTTGTATTGTGCACGTAGATGTAAATTCCAGTTGCTCTGAGAGCTTTTGAGTAACCATTTGGTTGATTTCACAGAAGAGATTTACGGTGGGCATATTTGACTTCTTCAGTGCACATGCTCCCAAGACACCATCCAAAACCTGTTAGAGACTCTCCACTAATGGCCTCTTAGATGTGAAATTGAAATGGATTTTTTTCAGGAAAAACCCTTTTTGTTAGTGTTCGCATCTTACCCACGACTCTCCAGGAAAAAAGGTCATCAGAGCCTGAATGCTGTCAGGTTGGACAGGTGAGAAGAAAATCAGCAAAGGGCATTTAGGGAATGCTTCTCCTGCTCTTCCATTCTAGTCTGGCAACACTGCTCTGAGAGCAGCTGTTTGCCCTTCTTGGTATCATACATAACACGTCAAGCAGAATTGGCTTGAATTAAGCCTTTAGGGAACTTCCAAAGGTAAAAATCGAACAAAAATTTAAGTGTTTGTTAGGATATACCAGAGCTCTCAGTTTGTTTCCACCAGTGTCTCCTTCTGAGGCAGAGCACGGCGGACCGATGGCCCCATGGATCTGGAGGCAGAGCCAGTCCAACATCTCCTGGAAAGTTTCTGTTTCGTCTTAAAACTGTAAATGAACTTTACAGTTTATCCCATGTTTGTTTTCATAGGGTGATATTTTTCATTGCTACCCAGTAAAATTAACCATTCAGAAAGATATACCATGTCACCCTGTAGCTACTGCCTCCTGCTCATTTAAGAAGTACGATATACCCCTTCCAGATGAGTTCTGTAGACCCTCATAGCGTCGCTATAAAGCCGTGGTTATTGGTCTGGGTGAAAAGCAAGAACCTAGTACAGGTTTGACCCTGAGGCTCTGTTTCTCATCTTCGGGCGTATCTGTCTGCTGGCTTGGTAACCATCTGCTGGGACCATGCTGACATGTCAGTTTTATCATGGGAAGGAACTCGATTTCAGTGAAACTCAAAAAGTACTGTTGCATCCGGCTGAAGGGAAGGGACTGTTCATCTCTCTCCTGTTACCCAAAAGTGGCCCCGTGGATCTAGGGACAGCCCCTTTGTCTGTCTTCTTCTCACCCTTAGATGTGAGGTGAGAGCCCTGTGTTCTCACTTCCCGATCTTGCCACACCAGGCCTTTCCCAAGAATGCTTGAAGGTAGATGGATCCTTCTCTCGCTCCTCCTGAGCAAACCCAGAAGAAGCAACAACATTCAGAGCTGTGCTAATGACGTACGATGTCTCACTCGGGTCTGAAATTAAGCTGATGAAGTTACAGGATAAGACATTTTTAAGAAACATCTTAACAGTCCTTCATGCCTTATAAGTTAAAATTTCTCTCATAGGAACACAAGCAGAGAAATCTTATTTTCTAAGACAGACTTCTTCCCTCTTGCTGAACTCTAAATACTGTATTCCCCTTTCACTCAAAGGCTCCAGACGATGCCATTCTCATTATAACTTATGGAAAGCTCAAATCTGTTGATGGAAAAAAAAAAGTGTGTGTGTTCCTGCACACACATATTTGAGAAAAGCCTTTCCATTTCTGAAATCCCATGACTCATTTTTATGCAAGATTATCTGTTAGGGAAAAAACCACTTTTTTGGTCATGGTACATTATTATCGTTTCTAGAAAGGAGAGCATCTATTTTTTGCCATTTTTGGCTTGCAGAGATGACTGACTTCATGGAAACGGCACTATCCTGCTTCCAGAAGTAAAAATAAATTGAGTTCAGGCATGTACATCTTTGATGTACAGTCCTGCTGTCTCAACTAGCAGGTCTTTGCTCAAAGAAAATAGAATGGAAAGTGTGATTGCTTTCTGACTTTGATTTCTTCCATTTAAAAATTAAATAGTCGGTCTGGCCCTTGTACATGTAGTCCCTTCCTGTTCAGTGACTTGATTTTTAAAACTCTGGAATGACACCCAATCTTACATACATAAGATATGCATTTGAGATTTTTGCTTTGAACTTCAAGAGAAACAGAAGTGTATTTCTTCCTGAGAAAAATTTATATTCCCTGTATTAGAGAAGAATGAAAAGCCATTTAACTGTTGGTGGAATTCCTCTGCAAAGGCAATAGGTTTACTTATTTTTAGATTTTGATGGCAATCCTATGTCTTTCATGGTTTTCCCTTACAGAATCATCCCTCTTTGCCCAGGATGAAATTGGAATCTCCCCCTTAAAGAAAGGATTCAGGTTTGAGTTCATATCCCCTGCTCCCAGAGAGTTTTAGCCAGTAAGAGAATTCTGAGATAGATAGAGGACGTATGGGCTACCAGAGAATTGAAGACTATAGTATTGTTTCACAAGTGAAGGCTTGTAATCTTTGGTGGAAGAAAAAGGTAGGTTTGGGTGTTACTAACCCTGAGTTTCCTTGCCCCGGTACCTTTATCTAGCACTCTTTTGCCAGACTGCCTCTCAGAGACAGACCTTTGCTGAGTTTCTCACTAATTTGTCAAATGGGGGGAAATGAGATTGAACTAGTAAAACATTTTAATCACAGTATACCCTGAAAGAAAGTTTTATTATATGGGGCTTGTATAACTCAAATTAGGTTAACAGTGTTACTTTACTAACCTATATCCTTAGTGGATTTACTTTAATGCGTAGAGGAAACTGATCTCTAATTAGCACAAAATTTATACATATGGGACCTTTTAGGACAAAGGTTCTCAAAATATGGTCTAAGGACCCCTGGGGAACCCCCGAACCTTCCAGGGATCTACAAGGTCAAACCTGTCTTTGTATATTTATACATTCATTCATGTGTAGATGCGTAGGTGGATAAACAACTATTTTTATCATAATATTCTCTAACGAATGTCCAGCAGAATTTTCCAGGAGCTACGTACACAATGTGTGATATTACAGCCGGTTGGCTGTAGAAGCAGGTAAGAGAATGCAGCTGTTTTCCATTAAGGAAGATTTAAAGAGATTTGCAGAAATGTAAAACACCGCCATTCTTTGCACCCTTCTGTGGCTCCATGAATATGCCACCGGTTAATGTACCTCTCTACCTGGTTAATTTCCTTGACAAGCTATTCTGTTTGAAAATTTGGGGATGATCCGCCATCCTGCTGACGAATAGCACGTATCGGCAGTGGCGGGTTAATGTGGATCAAACCGTAGGAGCCGCTGGAACGTGATGCTTCACTTTGGCTTCCTGCCGACCAGTTGTCAGCCCTCCTGGTTTGCTCCTGACTTTTACTGGGTTTCTTGAAGTGACAGTTGGAAAGATTCTATCACATATCAGAAAGACCTCTCACAATAATTTACCTAATTTAGTCCTTCACCTTAACCTGCTATCCCAATAAATTTTAACTTCAGCAGCAGGGTAAGTGCACAGCAGATGACCTCAAAGTGCAAGGGCCATCTTGCCAAAAGGCCGCTCGGTTGTGTTAGCGGTGCCCTGCGCTTGTTCAGGAAATCGAGAGAGCATACCTCTGTCAGATTTTACTTGGCAAAACCTCAGCTGTCTACCCTAGCAAAGTTGGTGAGCAGGATAAACCTACAATATTTGGATAGGCTTCTTTGAACTCCTTGTGGAAAGCAGTTTTTACGAGGCAGTTTTTCTGTGTTAACACCAGAGACAGCTCCTAGTAGATTTTCCCCAAACATACTTCAAACATAGATAATGGCAGGGGTGACCCAAGCTGTATCATAAAACCCAGGGACTGCTGAAAACTTCAAAGGAGAGTCAGAGCAGAACTTCACCTCTCATTATGAGGAGGATGGGTCACAGGAATCCTGGCTCACCCTGGTGGCTCGGGACTGGTTGAATCCAGTGTAACCTCACGGAAAACTTCCAGGATGAACAGAGGACAGGGCTCTTCGCTCCCCTAGACTTTACCGAGCTACTCCAGCAGCACAGTTAAGGTAGCGATACTGGCACCTGCCCACCTGCCAGGGCATCAGGAGGCCAGATTACCATGTGTGAGTGCCTTCATATCCCTAGTGAAAAGATGCGAACCTCAGAGAGTTTTTATGTTTTTGTTTGAACTATTGAGGGGCCCCATTAATTCAGTTAATGAGCTTGTGATATTCAGACCTGATTGCTTAGTGAGCTCTTTGGTTTCACGTGTAGGCGAATGGACAGTAGAAATTCATCAAGCGGTGAAGCATTGACCTCCTACTGTATTCCAGGCATATAATAGGTATTAAGTACCAAGGATAGGTAAATCCTGGAGGACAGACTGCTGTGAGGAGTCTTCCAGATTCTTGAGAAATCATCAAGCTGTTTGTGGGTTAATATTCTTGAATTATTCTTACATGTCCGTTGAAGCAAGTTGCCTATGGCTTTCTTGAAGTACCCCTTTACTGGTGATTTTTGACTTGCTGTTTGTTCTTAAAAACACCAAAACCGCCTTTGTATGTTGGTGGGGTATATGGGATGGTGTGTATTGGTGTATATGTGGTTGTTACAGGCACTTTTTCCACATCATTAGGTCTGTCACAGCCCTTTCAAAACAAATCATTATCGTTTTACTGACTGTTTACAGTTGGATAATTATCTCTTGATTTTTCAATTATTCTTTCCACCTTATATATATTTACTGCATATTCTTTAGCGACTACAGTTAACAAGAACAGTGCTTTTTAAAAAATCTATCGTGTGGACCTTAATGATCTCATTATAACTCATTATCTTTTTGTCTTTTTTCAAATTGAAGTTTATTTTCTCAGAGTCCCCGCATGCCCGCACTTTCAGAAGTCAAAGACTCCTACGTGTGTGAACTCAAAACCCAGCAGTCAACTGCCCCACCCCACCTCTTCCCCGCTCCCCTGCAGGCAGCCACCTCCAGCACTTCTGGCTGTTTCTTCAACTGGAGGCATTTTCCTCCATGTTTCTAAAAGAAGAAAAGTGACCGTAGTGCCGTTTCTTGATGTCACTTGACTTCCTACTGCTGTCCACACGTGTCCCCCGCCCCCCTCACGCCCCACTTATCAGCGAACTGTAGTTACACCATCATTTTCGGGTAAGGCAGTCATTCCATTTTTACATTATTACGGCTATGTAAGTAATATTCCCAGTGAAGCCATGTAGGTTACTGGGATTATGTTTCCCTTTTGGCTTAACTTTGTAGTTTGTTTTTTCCCCCTGGAGTCAGTAACCACTTTTATTATTGTTTGCTTAGTTTTATATACGCACATTCCCAATTTATCCTCAAACTCTTGTCTGCTTTCAGCTTTTTTTACTCTGAGGTTAGTAACTCCTTTTTAAAAGATTTTTTGTATCTGCCTACTACTAATACATCTATATACTCTCCTGTATATGCTTAAAAATGTATTTAGTAATTAATTTAATTTATCAGTTACATTTTTTTTCCTTAGGATGCCTTCCCCTAGCTGCCCCCTGCTTCTATCCGGACGGCCCACTCTCTAACTCCTCTGTAGAGCTAGCACCCTCGTTCTCTCCTGAGTTTCCTTCTCCTGTTTGTTTGTTTGCTTGTTTGTTTATTTATCTTTGTTTGCGTTGGGTCTTCATTGCCGCGCGGGGGCTACTCTTCGTTGCAGTGCGCGGGCTTCTCATTGCAGTGCGCGGGCTTCTCATTGCGGTGGCTTCTCTTGTTGCGGAGCACGGGCTCTAGGCACGCAGGCTCAGTAGTTGTGGTGCACAGGCTCAGTAGTTGTGGCTTGCGGGCTCAGTA